>NW_020291009.1:0-600000 GCF_003184525.1 Aspergillus sclerotioniger CBS 115572 | reverse complement strand
TGTACATATACCATGATGCTGACATCTGGAATGACTCTTGAGGTGAAACCTTGGATGGGTACTATTGATGACTTTACTTTTGCCAAGCCACAGTCTAGAATAAACAAAAACAGAAACAAGAAAGCGACGAACGTCCACGAATGCTCAACACAAACAAATGATGAAGAAGAAAAAAAGAATACAAATCATTCCCCCAACGACTCACCATCCATCCATCCCCTAGTTGACCACCTGAAGTCCAGTCTAATCCACCTTCATCTACATAACGAGATATCCACACCTCAATCAGTGACCAGCACTAATTCCCGCAAACCTCTTTCCCAGCCACCCCCCAAGAACCAACGACAATTCAAGAGAGGAATTTACTCCTCCCCGACCATCCTCAAAATAAAGTTGACAACGACCGCTGCCAACAACGCGAGAGCCAGAATCGTCGGTCCGAAGCGATCGTCAATCCCACTCTGTCCGCGTTTCCGAATACTCTGGGCGCGCCAGTGAAACGTGACCAGGGCGTAGATCATGGCCGCCATGGCGATGATGGTAAAGAGGCCGGCGGAGATGCGGCCAATGCGGTCACCGAAGTTGAGGAGACCGACGGCCAGACCGCCCAGGATGACGGTGAAGTTGAGCCAGGAGAGGAAGGTACGCTCGTTGGCGAAGAAGACTTTGGGTTCGACGCGCGTGGGGAGAGCAATGCGCTTGCCTGGGTTTGATGGGTCAGTTGGGGGTTTGGATTGGGACTGGGTATGGAAATGGGAATGGAGGTGGTAGGAAGGGGGAGGAGAGATTGTTGGGAGTAGGGATAGGAAGGAGGAGGAGGGAGGGGAAGAGAGGTACCTGGGGCGGTTTGGAGGAGAGGTTGGCTGGACATTTTGGTGAGGTGAGGTCGGGTGAGATGAGGTGAGATGTGCTGATAGTGAGAGATAAGACAATTTGGTAGTCTATGGGGTAGGTAGGAGGAGGTAGGAGGCAGAAGGTGTAGCTGTGTCCGATTGTTTTGTGGTGATGATCGGATTCCCAAAAGTGAGAGGAAGAGTGAGATGCGAGCGGGGAGAGAAAGAAAGAGAGAATTCTGCACGGCTCAATTGACGATGGGATGGGAAAAATAGCTCGCAGAGGATAAGTGAGTGGTGCTAACGGTTTCCAGGAGGAGGATTTAAGCTCGGTTTGATGTAATGCCATTGGCACCGCCCGGCGGTAAATAATGTACTAATCAATCGAGACGAGCTCCCCCCGCTGGGAAGCCCCCAAGCTTGCCCCCTTCCAGCTTAGTCCCGCGCGCCGGGGGGTTTTCTGCTGTTTCTTACCGCCGGGTAGCGCGCACGTGCCGCTTTCGATTGCTGTGATTCAGTGATTGACGGGGTTCGACCCACGGCGGATCATTGTTCAGCCGTGGTGCCGGTGACGGCGTCGATTGGTCTGGGGTACTATCGTACTAGTCGTGTGTACAGGTCTCTGTGTAGTAAGTAGTATCTAGTGTGTATTCCTTCGCTGCGTATCAAATGGGCTGGATCTACGATGCGTCGGAAATTATTTCCTGCAACAGTGCTTGCTGTCCAGGGCCGATTGTGTGGGCTGCCAGGAACCGTTTGCATGGCGGACCTGGCGCCTGCCTTCTTTCCTCGTGTCAGCCAGAGCCATGGGACTCTTATATTTCATGTCTTTACATCTCATATTAGGGAACGAGTCTGTGTAGGTGCTCCCTATATACTAAAATGACAGCTGCTTATTCTTGGCTCTTATTTACATCATAGTAGATAGCACGATTCTAGGGAAAGATGTGGATGTAGTCTTGGATATGGAAGGCTCCTCCTGCCTCTTGTCACCACCCTCCTGCAGGATCAGGTGATCTAGCTCACGTTTTGTTCCTGACTCTTCTTTCCTCATCTGCATCAAACCTCAGTCATCAGTCATTGATGTCGCTCATTGAATTGCATCGCATGTCATCGGTTTTCATCAAGTACCTGGCCCCCGAGTCTCATATGCGCCCTTATTACTCTGTTTATCTTGATATCTTGATGGCTGATGGCTGATGGCTTCATAGCTTAGTGCGCTGATACGCTGGGTCTCTTGACGAGACTAGCATGCCTCTGTCACCACCTGAAATCATCAATTGATCGATCCGGGTATGTTGTTGCTGTTCAAACAATCTCTGTTCAGAACTAGATTGGTGACTACAAGGGGTATTCCTTCATGCGATCTACTCGGTGTATTCCCCTCAGTCTACGGCTCTGGAGGCTTGCCTTCTTTATCCCCTGAGTCCAACTAGTCATCACAAAATCATCTAGATCTGTTCGGATTCCATCAAGGTTTCATTATCTTCTTCCTATACAATGGCGCTCTACAGGGTGTTTGCCGGGTTTGCTCATCAAGGTGTCCGTCTCGCATAGGCAGCCTTCGATGGATCTTGTGACAAGCAAGCAAGACTATCTATACAGAGCAACTCCCGATCTTGTCCTTTCTTCTTTCTTCTTCTATAGCCAATCTCGATCGGTTAACATTACCGGATCTATTACACATCTAACTCCATCATAGATTTTATCCTTCAAGGGAAGCTTACGACAATATGGTATCCAAGAAGGACAATATGATCGAGGAATCCCATGTGATTGACCCAAATGGCGAGGTGATGATTATCCTGCGAAACGCCAATGCTCCCTTTGCAGTTTACGGTACTCCTGAACAACTGAGAGCAGGTCAGACGAAAGATGACATTCATGAAGACGTTCGCATCCAGGTATCCGCAAAACACCTGATGCTTGCCTCTCCGGTGTTTGAGAAAGCATTGACCGGTCCTTGGAAGGAGGGTGTCAGTCTGGATATGAAGGGGTCAACAGAAATTAGTGCCGAAAACTGGGACACCGAGGCGCTATTGACTTTTCTTAGGGTTATACATTGCCAATTCCAATCTGTACCTCAGGAAATGAGTCTTGAGCTTCTGGCAAAAGTGGCCGTAATATCCGACTACTACGGATGCCAGGGTGCACTGAGATTCTTTTCCCGCGTTTGGGTCCAGGAGAAAATCATCCCCAGGAATTATTCTCGGGATTTGATCTTATGGCTATGGATCACCTGGTTCTTCGACTTGTCAGGTGAGTTTCATAATGCCACGTCGATTGCGATGTCGCAGTGTAGCGGCGAGATTCCCTCTCTCGGGCTTCCAATCCCACCCACAATCATAGGTGAGCATGCACACCCTTTACTGATGAGCTCCTGTCAAGATTGAGGATGATTACTGGAAGAAATACCCTCATAGTTGATATATTTCGGCTTTTCTGACAATATAATTACAGAGCACATGAACACGCTCAAAAAAGCCTCTCTCATGGAGATATGGTCCCTACTTGAAGGGGCCCGTGTACGACTTCTCCATGGCGAACATGGTTGCCATTTTGAGTGCCGTGCAATGCTGTATGGGGTTCTTTCAATGCACATGCATGACAACCAACTAGGTTGGCCAATTATCCTGGAGCAAAGCTACGAGAAAAGTGCACAAGCAATAGAATCAGTTAGGCGACCACGATGGCGGGAGCCATGTAACGACAGCGGCACTACGGCAAGCAACCGTCGCTTGCACAACTGTCCTGACTGCAATTTTACCCGCCTACTGGGTCATGTGGAGCAGAGTGTCGAAGGTCTCGATTTGGACACTTGACTCTCTCTATATCTCTCCCTGTGCGTGTGTATGTGTGTGTGCATGTGCCCGCAAAGCTTTGTTTATGACATAATGACATAGGATTAATGAGTTCTTAATACAATGCTTGGAAGTCGCGTCTCAGAGTGTACGGAATAGACATGTTTTGAACCTCTAGATTCGGACTTGGCATGGATCTCCGACTGATAAGGCGCTAATCCCATCCAGGAAACCAGCTAGTCCGATCTGGGACCGGAGGCTAGACCCCTTGCAGGCTAGCGGAAATTCTCCTCCGGCCAATCAGAGGCGGCACAGGATCAGCCATGATGCCAGTCAACGGCTTGCCCCCAAACATTCATTCTTCAACACCAGCCCGCTAACTGTTCTCTCACTCTTGTCGCACTCACCTCGATTGCTCCGCACATTCCAGCATAGCATAGCAAATTGAATTGAGTAAGTGAATCTTCCGGCCGTCATTCCCAGCAGTCAATGTTGTTTCATGTTGTTCGCCGGCCTCGGAGCCGCATTACCTCTCCTTCCCCCACAATCGCATCTTCAGCATCCCGTGGTTATCGTGCCCCCCCGACAAGCATCCCCTGGAACCAAGACCCGCGCGAACATCGCTAACTGCCAGCCTGCAAGTCTCGCAAAATACCCTCCACAACTACATCCGCGAATCCATCCACTCACAATGGCCGTCGACGTTGCTACCCCCTCTTCGGTGTGTCACCACCACCCCCGTGTCTTCGTACCTGGATAGTCCGCACCCCGGACGTCATCGACCCCTCTCGTCCAACCCGTCTCTATCTAGACGGAAATTCGCTATCACCTACTAACTCTTCCACTCACATAGCCCGTCCCGATCCCTGAATTGACCAAGATCGCCACCGAGGTGCGTTCACTCACCTACCTATCCCCACCAACACCAACAAACAACCAACCTCCCTCCCCAAACCCCTCCCCGCGACACAAACTCCTACAATAAGCTATTAACTTGACTCCCACAAAACAGGCCTGCGACACCTCCCTCAAAGAAGTGACCGAATACGAGCACACCAAAGTCGGCGAATGGAACTCCCAAATCATTGTACCTACCTCCACCCACCCACCCACATCCCCAACCCGACCTCTAACAAGGAAATAATTAGAACACCATCCTGAAATCCCTCATCACCGCCACCGCGCCCTCTAGTCCTTCTACCGCCCCTCCCTATCGCTTCACCGTGAACAGCACCATCGTGCAACAAGGTCTGATCGACAAGTCTGCTGCCGCCGACGGCGCAGCCAGCAACACCGGTAAGCGCGGGATGCACTCGGCGTCCGGAGCCTTCTGGGATGTCAACCGCGATGGCATGTGGACGTTCAAGTATCCAGGTGCGGAGGAGCGCGGGCTGGATGTTGTTGTTAGTGTGACGTGGTTTGCGTTGGGGTAGGCGAGAGTGTCGTTGGGGTTTGGGGGGTTTTCTATATAGAGTAATGAATGGAAGGGTGTTTATGAGATTCTTTTCTTTATTTTGGGTGTGTTTTTATGGTTGGGTTGGGTTGGGTTGGGCGGGGTGTCTACTAGTAGGTCTGGTGTTTGTGCTGGTGTTGGTAAATACGGAATTGATCTGTTCGTTGGTCACATTGTTGACAGACTATATATCTTCTTGCAGATCCCTTTGGGATACTTGAATCTCCTACAGAAAACGCAGTTGATGAACTTTATCTTGCATATACGGGATATCATACCTGGATAGCTCGCTAACATCCAAAGCACACAGTGGGAACTAAGCAAACCTGAACTCCAATGCCGAAGGCGACTCGCCTCTGTGCTCCAGCCCAAACCAGGCTCCATGCTGACCATTATCCCTGAACCGGAGAAAGAAAATGAAAACGACGAAAACTCCTGCCGCCAGGCAGCTTCCTCCGCTACCTCAACGTGGCTCGGAGTAATCATTCAGCGCTACGCAGACCGCCCCGCGGTGATGTCCACTGTACTGACGAATGATCTGGCCAGACGCCAGCTCCCATAATCGCGCATAGTGGTCGCTAGATACTGTGACGAGGTATGCGGAGTCGGCGGAGAAGGCACAGTCCCAGACCCACCGTTGGTGATTTGCAAGTGTGGTCTCCAGGAAGAGCGTTCCTGTTGTGGAGTCCATCGGGGGCCCGTCGGGTTGTACAGGGAAGGACTGCTGGGGCTCGTTATTCACGGGGGGTGTCACCCCTTGGAAGAGACTGAACGGGTTGACTTCAACTTCTGCGCCGTTGGGGGATATATGGTTCAGATGCTGTGGAGACTCTGGTGAGGAAGGCGTATCGCTCATCTCTGGTGAAGAGAGGGCTTTGGCCTTCGCTTTGGCGGCAGCCGTGGCGGCGGCAAGTTTGGCTGGCGGATAATCGAGGTCAAGGTTCCATACTTTGGCTGTGTGATCAGCGGAGCAGGTGGCAAGATGCTTGACATCGGGGGAGAGAAGAACGCGCGTGAGGTAGTCCTTATGCGCCTGGAAGGTACATATCGGAACGATGCGGGTTATTTCCGCATCTTGGATCATACGCCAGATATAGACGTTGCCCTAAGATAGACCATGCCAGGTTAGCTGTGAAGATCCTGGCCATTAATACCATCTTCTTTACCTTCTTGTTCCCGGCGCAAAGCAAAGAGCCATCACTTGCGACACTAACACTGTGTACGGCGACATCGTCTTCAGGAATCAGCTGATGAGTGCAGACACTCTCACCCAGGTCCCAGACCCGAACGATACCGGCGCGGTCTCCGCTAATAAGTTCGCCTTGGTTGGGATGGATGACAACATCGTTGACAGGAGCTTTATGCGCGTAGTTGCGCTGCAGACTGCCTGTGCGGGTATCCCAGACTTTGACCGTGCCGTCCTCCGAGCTGGTCACCATCCACTTTCCTTCACAGTGGAATGCGACACCAGTGATGTTGTTTGTATGACCATCAAAGGTCATGACTGGGTTGGGGTTGGTCGATTTAATGTCATACAGTTTGATATTACTGTGGCCCGCAGCTGCCAAATAACGTTTGTCGGGGGTGATGCATAAGCGATTAACTTGAGAGTCGGGGTGTTGGATAGTGCGCGAGCAGATTCCGGACAATGCTTCCCAGAATCTGGTGGGGGGTTAGCACTGCGAACTCTCTGGGCGCAAGTAACACAGTCTGACATACCGAATGGTGTGGTCGTAGCCGGCTGGGATCACCGAGTTATAGAACATTAGTCAGTCAATTCCCAATGGGACAGCCGCCAAAAAGCTTCCAGGGCCAAGTAGTGACAAGGAAGATGCATACCCGTGCAAAGAATCACGCTCATTTTGGGAGTGGGGATGAGCGCAAAGGTTGAGGAAGTTTAAGAGGCGAGGAAGGGCGGAGGACTTTGGGGGGTTTAATGGGCTTAATATGCTTAATATGCAGCGACGGTCAGGTTCCTGCCGGCCTTAACGCTGCTGGGGAGCGGCTTGGCGGGCGGACACCCGGTCGCGCACGTGAGCGGTGGCCGAGGCGGTGGCCAAGGCGGCAGACCGCGGCGCGATTAAATTTGGAAGAAAGGGAATCTTTTCGTCGGAGTTCAATTCAAAGTCCCTCCGGTTGATGATATGATATACTTGCTGCCCTCCTGTCTCTCTTGAATTATGCAATAAGGGCGCGTATCTCTGGCTAGCCTGAGTCTGCTGATGGGCTACCTCCGGAGGCGCCTGGTGCTCTTAACCCTATCTACTTCTTGTTTTTTTTGCCTTCCATCAATAAGGCTGCCGGCGTCAACTTATCTTGCAAGCTAGACGTTCGCTCTCAAGAGGTACGGTTCTTAGGCTCTAAGGGAACGGAACTTTGGTAGCCCCAAACCTCATTCTTACCGTGTGCAGAGCTGGGTCGGAAGTCGATGGAGCGCTTTCTTGTCTCCTAAAAGTCCCCGCTACACCGGCGTACGATTAAGATCAAATTTGCCAACACTATTCCGCTGCAAAACCACGAGCGGGATCGCGGAGCAATTTAGTCCTCGTCTCCTCTGGGTCTCGACCGGGGTCTGAATTCTTCGCTGCGAGCATGGATGAAGGTAATTCTACCTCTTTCCAGACCTGCCCTACAGACCCCCAAGGTCTTTTTGCCCTTGAGGGTCTTCCGTCTCCCCCACAACTCTCTCATTTGCATGTGAATGATCTGGGGCTTACACCTCCCCCTGGGTCCCAGCTGCACCACCCTGCCCACACCATTCAACATAAAGAACGCCTCTTGTCCGTCAGAGGTGTACATACTACACCCACACTCCATAATGACGCGCCAAACTGTACGGACCGGCTCGAAAATTTCGTGAAGAGCCATACCGGTGACGAGCCTCACACCAAAGTCGGTTGTACAACAGAAGAACAGCATTCTGTCTGCTCTCAAAGAGATGAATCGGCAGGGACTTCGACCGGAGCCACACCCCGTTCCCCATCTTTCGATATAAACCCTTCGGGATACGACGAGTCCAACAGCAATACTGAGGATTTATACGACCCTCTCTTTGATGACGATTTTGATCTCCAGGGATTCGATGCAGTCTTGCCTTCCCGGAAAAGGGATGGAGACGAGGCTTTTCCCGATGAATGTGCTTCTTGGGACCAACCGAGCAAGAGGCAGGTCACTGAGCCCAAACAAGATCTGACTACAGTGTCTCCGGACAATACACCCTCGTTATCATCTCTAGATTCTGTTCAGCCTGATCAGGGTGGCACGGGACCACATACGCCATCGGACATCGAAAAGCAACAGTCGCTAGCTACTCTCTTCGACCCTATAGACCTCCTGCTTGAAGACCCGACGTGCGACATTGCTTTGAATATTCCAGATGGCGAGATTCCTTTCAGCTTTGATTTTCAAGGCGCGTGCAATGGACAAGAATTGAAGGAGGATATCCGAACAATCTATGATATACCCGACCAAGCCCTCGAACTGCCCTCGATCAGCGAAATTACCAAGGAACGGTTCTCTCTCAATGATTCAAACATCATTGACAACACTCACCGCGAGGTCCTGCAGCAGGTCTACGTCGAGCCAGAGTATGCCTCGCCATATCCGGCTCATGGAGGGCCCTTGGGATATCTTCCATCAGCCCCAGGGCTCCACGTCAGGTGCATGGAAGTGTCCGAGGATCGGATAAACTATCGTCTCTCGAACCTGCGGACCAAGGTTCATCAGCTGACGCTTGAGCGCAACAAATACAAACAAGAGTTAGCACGGGTGTCGGACCTGACAGCCGTGGACCCGGAAACGGGTAAGACGAAAAGGCAGTTACTACTTGAGCAGAATGCTATGCTGCGGCGGGTGTGTTCGCGGCATCGACAACGTGTGGAAGAGTACAAGCAAGAGGCTGCTGATTGGAAGAATAAACTTCACCATCTTAGCGTGACCCACAATTGCCTTCTGTATGAGATCCAGACACAGAACCAAGTACCCAAGGTGAATCCAATGCCACCGGGATACAAACCGCCTCGGGTTCGCCATGTCAACCCAGATGCACAAGCCGTGGATTCCTCGGCACCGCCAAGTGCTTCTGCTGGGGGCCCTTCAGTGCCTGGAGCTAGAGCTGAACCACTGATGATAGACCTGACGGACGAGCCGGGCGATGATGTGCCCGCGGAAACTCCCGAAGAATTTCGACGACGCACGGAGATGTTCCAGTCGTTACGAGCGAAAAAATACCCTTGGCTTGCCGATGGTGAAGCGGAGGTCGGCAATCCTGCCTTGCGCATGACCTCTGGGTCTCCGGCGCAGGGTTCCCCAAGCTCTGCGGGTGGGCCTCAGGATTCCGGGCGGAGCCGGGACCACCGGCCAGCGAACCCCCCACGCGACATTGCGTCAGCCGATCCTGCCCATCATGACGCCGACTTGGCTCAAAACATGGAGCCAGAGTTGGGGCAGGTCTAGTTGACGTATGTGAAAATTATCTTGATACCCTTGTTTATTTATCGGTCGAATCACGACCTGGTGGGGCGTTGAGGATTGTGTAATCCATCCATCAATCAACATGAATTTTTTCAAAGTCTAAACAAGCTTTCCTGCCATTGTACCGAACCGAACCCCCTAAGATACGCACACTCGTAATATCATAACAGAGTCGTAAAGATCGTAACCTATCCACCTGGATGGCATGCGAGTCCCCCGCTGTCACACCCATCCAAGTTGGATATCCTCCAGTCTATATTGCCCGCATCTATACAGAACCAACCAGTCTCGAAACAAAAAAAACAACGTACAATATACATATCCAGATCAGTATATATTTGGGGAGCCCTGCGATGCTCACCCGTTTATGTTCTATTTAGTATCAAGGGCAGACAGGCGGATTTCTCTCCTGGTGTATAACCCGCCGGGATGGAGCGAGAAAACTCAGAGCCTGCATGAAGGGTTTGGGAGGGTAGCGACGGGATCATCGGCACCCGTAACGGCGAGACAGCTCACTCCGTCGTAGCGGGACTACGCGGATGTTCCTTCTCGCGCAGTTCGGGGGAAATCGAGCTGCTAGTGCCGGTGCTGACGCTGGTACCGTTGGCACTGTTCCGCTTGAGTTGCTTGCGGGCCTTGCGGCCACCGCAGCACGAGGCACAGCAAGACCCGAGCTGGAGGATGAAGGCGATCAGGTTGAAGCCGGAAGCGATCCACATAAAGACCATCATGCGAGTGCCGATCCAGGCGTCGATGTTGAGGTCTTCGCTGGCAGAGGTGAAGACATTGCGGAAGATGATGAACATGACTGTGGCGACGACCGAGGCAACGACGGTGAAGAGGGCGGTCAGGAAAGTGAGGATGAGGAAGGGGAATGAGCGAAGAAGCACAAAGGTGCGGCGACGGTGTTGCGGGTGCGCTTGGTTGACGGCCGGGTCGGAGGAAATGGTCTGGGGAGGCCGCGAGGAGACGGCGAGTGGGGAGAGGAAGATGAGGATGAAGGTTAGCACGGTGGCAGTGATGAACAGGCCGAACATCCAGTGAGAAGCTATGCGGGCAATTTTCAGAGCGGAGGTGATGTTGGCGGGCAGGGCAACTGGGAGGAATTGGTTAGTGATGGAGGATGGCTCTTCAGGATTGGAAGCATGCACGTACTGGTTGCGCCGGAAAGCAGCTCACTGAGGATGATCTCGACGGGATTGAACCAGTATAGGACCTTGGGCTTGGAGCAATGAGTGATGCCCTGCTCCAAGTAACCCTCGCAGTAGTTCCATAGTCCGACCTGGTAGAAGTCGTGCAGCCCAATGGTACGGGCAATGGTATCGATCAGCATGGCATTGGGGGTGGACAGCGGGATGATGTTGGCCAGGTTGATCTCCAGGAAGTACGTCTGCCGGATCACGGGCTTGTTGGCGACACTGCCAATGACCACCAGGATGAGGAAGATCCAGGCAATGAGGTAGCAGAAGGACCGAAGGATGCGGTGCCAGAGCACCTTCGACCGACTCCGCCCGACCTGCGGCCGTTCAGGAGCCTTTCTAAACAGGGGCAACTTTGCCATGGACCGCTGTCAAGCACGTGGCGGTGGAGGGGGGAGGGGGAAGTTAAGTTCGGAATGGGCGGAAAAGAGGGTCGAGTCGGAGAATAGATTAGGAGGGGAGGATGCAGGACAGATCCAAGTGCAAGTGGGAAGCAGTAGTAGTAGCAGTAGTAGTAGCAGTAGTAGTAGTGCTGGGATAGTATAAGAGGAAGAGCAATCCGGATGGCGGAGGGACATTCAACGAAATGACGTTACACCCCATGGACCACGTGCTGTGCTGCACAGACTACAGTACAATTGATCGGTTCAGGAGACACAGGGAGGAACGGAGCACTGACAAGACCAAAAGATGAAGAATGGACAGTAAGGGCGACGTCCACGTCCCGGATGTTGGAGCGATCCGCCGTGGATTTTGGGCTTTAAGGTTGAAAAAAGTTAGACGCCTTGGCAGCCACCCAAAGAATTTAAAATTCCCAAAATCAAATAAATTATTTCTGGGCCGTAACGCTGGCGGCTTCATTCTTACTCAGGGAGAGTCAGGGCGGCAGGATGGTATTCTTAGCAGCGCCGCGGGGGTCTAGACCCGGTGGCCAGTCATTCCTTTGGGCTGCCCGCCCCCTACACTGGTCCTGTTCCTCTTTCCCCCTTGGGCTGGTGGCGGAGGGCAGATCGTGAGCAGATTTAGCAGATTTAGTAGATTAGCAATTTAGCAGATTATCCTGGATGGCGCCGTTGATCGGGGGGAGGGGGGTACTCACGCCGTTACAACTCACCTACCAGGACCAGTAATCACGTCGGAACCACTTACCCAGTCGTGGCTGGTGACGGGGTACTGCAGAGGTGATTGGCGTGGTAGCCGCTGATGACTTTCCGATTGCCCAATGAAGTGGAGATCGTGGCTGATCTGGCAGCCCTCACCACTTCAGGAGACCGAAAAGAGACCAGAACTGAGACCCCCCATAGGGCCTGGAATTAAAGCCACTGCCTATTTTCTTGCAATGTTCTGGTGCGGGAGCTAGCGATTGGCCAAGTGTGAGTGGCGCGACGTCATCGATAGTGCGGGTCCACTTGGCGCCTCTTAGATTCTGGCTGCCTGGGCTTGGGAGGGGCTCTAATTGGAGGGTGGCGTCGAGGGGATTTTCCATGCGGCCGATCTGGCACTCCAAGCCCGGGCTAAGATCGGCTCCTGGCCAGCTTTACGGGCGGCGGGGCGGGCAGTCAGGGGCTTCCCAGCCAATGGTGGCCGAGGGCAGCCCCCTACTGTGTTACTGGCACTTGGCAGTAGTACCCTGACCGGGGGGTTGCCATGCGGCGTGCCCATGCGTGGTAACAATACCTTACCTACCTAAAAATACCTTAGCAGCCCAGCATCCATGGTTGACTTCATCGTGAGACATCCGCCCGACTTTCCTTCTTTCTCAGGGTTCACAGGGTTCTCAGGGTCCTGGCCGCATGATCCCGACACTTCTCGCTGTCCGTCCTTATATCCAAAATCTCCGAGCCTCGATAGATCAACTCATCTCCTCTATCGACCTCCGTCATGCGGTTGATCGCTCACCTGCTGCCACTCTTGGTGGTGGGCGTCCTGCCGTCTCTGGCTCGGGATGACTCTACCACCACCACCACCTCCTCCTCCTCCGCAACTGATGGCGGCGTCCTGACCCTCGAGGGGACCGTCACCTCGTCCATTAGTGAAGCAACTCTCCCCACCGGTCACTACCTCTCGTACACGACCACAGTCACCCTCGATAATGGACATACCGTCACGAGCACCGGCGCGCACACCGTCACCACCACCAGCTCCAACTCCACAACAACAACCGGGAATTCCACCACTACCACCTTATCCTCATCGTCGCAGTCCCTCACCCTGCTGGTCGGTGGGCAGACCGGCGCCGTCAATGGCACCAATGCTACCGCGACAGCGACGTCATCCGCCTCGTCGACCCCGGTTGTCAACACCCAGCCCTGCAATGGATACACGGAGTTTTGCGCTCGCAGGTACTCCAACATCACCATGGTTGCTGCTCATAACAGTCCTTTCGTCAAGCCCGGTAATGCCGCAGCCAACCAGGCGTTGCAGGTCACTGACCAGTTGGACGACGGGATTCGGATGCGTAAGTTGTTTGGAGCGGACAAAGCTTAGCTCTTCCGTGGATGGCTGCTGACTTAGTGGACAGTGCAATTTCAAACCCACCTGGTCAATAACACCCTTTACCTCTGTCACACCACCTGCGATCTCCTAAACATGGGCACCCTTGAAGACTATCTGACGACCGTCACGAAGTGGATCAAAACCCATCCATACGATGTGGTCACCATCCTTATCGGCAATTATGACTATGTGGATCCGGGTAACTTCACGGCACCCATCCAGAACTCTGGGCTTATGGACTATGTGTTCACGCCGTCGAAGATCCCAATGGCCCTGGACGATTGGCCCACGATGTCCAGCCTAATCCTGTCCAGCAAGCGGGCCATTGTCTTCATGGACTACCAGGCTAACCAGACGGCGTACCCGTGGCTCATGGACGAGTTCTCACAGATGTGGGAGACGCCGTTCTCGCCCACGGACGCCGACTTTCCCTGCACGGAGCAGCGACCGCCGGATTTGTCGACGCAAGACGCCAAGGACCGGATGTATATGGCCAACCACAACCTGAACATCGATGTGAACGTTGCCAGCATCAGTCTGCTGATCCCGAATACGGCGTCGCTCAACCGGACTAATGCGGTTTCTGGCTACGGGAGTCTGGGACGGATGGCCCAGAACTGCACGGGTAAGTAGCAAGCTGACTGTATCCTTGTGTAACCTGCTTACGTTGTCTCAGATATGTGGAATCGGCCGCCCAACTTTCTCTTGGTGGATTACTACAACTACGGCAACTTCAATGGGTCCGTGTTCGAGGTGGCTGCGGAGATGAACAACGTGACGTATAGCGGGACGTGCTGTGGCACGGCGTCTGCAGCGTCAAGCGTGATGCCTGGAGTGAGCGTGATGGGCACGCTGCTGATGATTGCAGGTGTGCAGTATATTGGGACCATCTTTTAGTGTTGTTGTTCTGGCGCGTATATAGTGGGAGTCTGGAGTTACGGAAGAACTTTGATACAATGATGCATGATGACTGTACAGATAGATTATGACAGACACTGTATCAATAGCAGACCAGCTGAGATACTACTACCTTATCCATGTATTTAGTTCTACAGTCTACCGTCTCCAGTCTATCTAGATACTATGAGACCAACGGCCCTAACCCAAACCAGCTAGCGCGGCACTCAGCTGACCCGAAGCGCCAAACCAACCAACTCTCCGCACTCAATATCATCCCTCGAAACAGCTCCTCTACTTACCACCTCTACATCCTCAATTCCTTATACTTCCGGGGCTATTCTCCTCCTCCTCCATCCCCCCCCTTCTACACTATCACCACCTCTCTCCCTTCCCCGAAGGAAAAACCAACCAACCCACCAAAATGGTCGACATCCTCCCCCTCTCCAGCTACCCCTCCTACATCGACCTCCTCCCGTCCGTCCAAACCTGCAACATCACCAACCTCCCCGAGAACTACTTCCTAAAATACTACCTGTACCACGCCTTGACCTGGCCGCAGTTATCGTTCGTGGCCGTGGTAAGGCCCAAAAACGGCTATTCGAAGACCACCACCGGCACGCCCAATGGCACCGGTAGTGCCGCGGAACAATACCCCAAGGTAGTGGGGTATGTGTTGGCGAAGATGGAGGAGGAGCCGACGGATGGAGTGCCGCATGGGCATATTACTTCGATTAGTGTGATGAGGACGCATAGACGGTTGGGTATTGCCGAGAGGTTGATGAGGATGAGTCGTATGTTCCCCTCCTCTTTTCTTTCCTTTCCTTCTCATTTCTGTCGTTGGTGCTTGGATTTCTTTTAGGGGAATTGAGTATTATGTTTGTGAAAAAGGATTAAGATGAGCTAATGGATATGAATTTGGGGGTTTAGAACGCGCAATGGCCGAATGTCACCGCGCACAATACGTTTCTCTGCACGTGCGTGTCTCCAACACCGCCGCTCTGCATTTGTATCGCGATACGCTCGGATTCCAGGTCGAGACGGTGGAGAGCAAGTACTATGCCGACGGGGAGGATGCGTATGCGATGCGCATGGATCTGTCGAATATGTTCATTGATTGGGCGGAGATTGAGCGCAAGGATCGGGAGCGGGCGGCGAGTGATGAGAAGGATGCGGATGAGGGGGATGAGGTTGGGGAGGCCGGGAAGAAGGAGTCGGAGAAGACCGTGCGGGTGAAGGTTGGTCGTGGGTTGGGTGTCGGTGATTTGGTGGAGAAGAATGAGGCGCAGACGGCGCAGTAGGAGGGAGGAGTTTAGTACTTCTCGGCTTATTTTCTAATTTCATTTTTGGAGGGAGGAGTTCTTTGTATAGATAGCATGGTTACAGGTAGAGGTAAGTAGATTCGGGTATATTGAACCGTGTGAGTGCTCTGGTTCGAAAAAAAGGGTGGCACGTTGCTCGTAAGATGAAAGAAAACATAGCACATGCTAATTACCACTGTATCACTAGTTCGCCTGTATAATGACAGATAATACATGAATGAAATCCCCAACCCCAATCTTCACTGAAATATAAACACCGCTGTGGTCATGCATCGTTCCGTGGATAAATAGTATAGCACTAGTTGCGCCGAGATGGCCCTCGATCACGTCGATCGGGATCCTTTTCTTTAAATGACTTCTCTGGGTCTTTGCTCTGCTTTTCTAGACCAGATTTCTCCCCTTTCTCGCTTTTCTCACCTTTGCCTGGCATCTTCTCGCCGTGGCCCCGCGAAGACTTGGTGCTCGGCGTGCTGATCGAGCTGATCTCACTGAATTCGGATTCCGCCAAGGATCGTGCTGGGGACGGGATGGACGTAAATGATTGCACCGTGGATTGGCTCTCGCGATGGGTGTCCAGCTCCAAACGCTGCATGTATTGCTCCAATGGAACCTCTGGGGGAACCCCTTGCGTCTGACGGGCTCGCTGCTCCTGGCGCCGGCGGTTGCGCTTGATCCGCCGCTTCTCACGCTGCTCCTCTCGGGCGCGGCGGAGCACATCCCGGAAGGCCTTCCGTGTGGCCCGCGTTTCTTCTTTGACTATCCGCTTGTCTGTCTGCTTCTGGTGCTGCTCCTGTGGCGATTCCCATCGTCTCCACCCGTGTCGCCAGTTACTCCGTCCAGATGCGCGGGTTTGACGCCGGGATTGCTGCACGAGATCAAGCTGACGTCGCAGACCCACAGCGGCTTTGTAGAGCTCACGATCATGGTGGTCATTCAGAGACAAGAGTTGTGCGCGGACAGTAGTCAGATCAGAGGCACTGAGATCAGATGTCGTCGACAAGGAATCAATCGATGAAAAAGACAGATCGGACGCCTCCGAGTCGATCGACGCCCTGCGAGGGCGTTCAGCTGGAACTGTCATGGCGCGTTGAGGTGTTGTCGCAGTCACAGGTGTCACAGGCGCAGGTGCATAAACAGAACTGGGCTGAACGTACCCCGGCTTGGGGGGTTGATTCGCTATCCAATCATCGCGAGACGGATTGGCGAAGCCCGTAAAGACATCCTCCACCTTCCGTCCTTGATAGCCAGCCTGCTCCTCAATCCACCGACTGTGACCAAAAGCCTGTTCCTCCACCTGCCTTCCATAGTGTTGTGCTTGCGCACTGATCTGGTCGCCGTATAACTGGGCTTGCTCCGTGAAGCGCTCTCCGTACTTTTGAGCCTGGGAGGCTAATGATGCGATCCAACCAAGTGGCCCACCCTTCGATGTGCTCGTATCCTGGTACGGAGCCCCATATGGGGGCGCGCTCCAACCCCAAGGAGGTGGTTGGGGATACGGTGCTGGCGGTGGCGGTGGCGGCTGTTGGGTAGGGTACGGATACACATGAGCCGGATAAACAGTTGGGTTGTATACTGCAGGAGGGCCATAGGGTACGTAAGGGGCAGGAGGTGTAGGATAGGTGGGGTAAACGTAGGGTACTGGAGTATGTGCGGGGTTTGCTGGAGGTGCAGCATGCTGCTCAGCAGCTGCTGGTGGCACGGTTGATGGTGACGGCTGTGAGCGACCTCGACCGGCGTCGGACGCTTGGGCGATTCGATTCTCCCGCGTCTCCCGTGTCTCCCGCGTGGCTTTTGTAGCGGCAGGGTAGCACCTGGGACAGAGGGATGATCGCGGCGCATTCTGCGGGTCCATCACATAAACATACATGACGCGAGCTGAGCGAGGTTCGAAAAAGTACTGGTTCCATTCCATAATGACCGCAGCAACTCGTCGCTTGCGCTCCTCATCTGTCTCCTGTGGCCGGTCTTTGCGGTCTCGCTGGATCTCGGCTCTCAGTTGGCGGGGCAGTTGTGTCGAGGTAGACGCTAGACCGAGATGTGGGGGGAATAGGTGTCTCAGGAAGACATCCCAGTCCTGCTGGGTGATGTCTTGAGTTCGAGAATTCCAACATCGAGGACGCCGCGGAAAGTCCTTCGACTGACTCCGTGGATAGATGGCAATGCAATGGTCGACAGTCTGTCCCTCTTGGGTCGAAGTAGGAGGCGGCCTCTCCACGAAGTATCCCGCACCGGATATGAAGTGGGCGGGCAAGCCCGCAGAAGACGTTAGAGGATCACCACCGACGGAACTGGATGCAGGACTCGATGGCGTGCCACCCAGAGCTGCTTCTCCCCCACGCAGACGTAGCAGGACACGGTTCACCTCCGCGGTGGCAGCGGCATTGCTATTTTCTTGGGCGATTAATGGGTCGACCCTCGAGTATGGCGGAGGAGGAACCTCATCGGAATCCATTGCAGCAAGGGCGAACGATCCGGTAGATGCGGGGATTTAAAACCAAGGGCCGAGTTGATCTTCACATTTAACGACCGCCATCCATCGCGCATGGGATAATATGCAACACCCACCAGCCGTCCCAGACACACGTAGGCACGGAAGACGCTGGAAGGCAGCAAGATTATCTAGATTCCGCGTACGCTCGTCAGCTTTGTACGACGCACACGAGGGGGGAGGCCGGGGCAGCGGGGGAGGGGAGGGACACTGGAACTTACGAGTAAGTCAGTCGACAGAAGGCGTGCTGGACGCAAGTGACAAGCGGGAGAGCAGGCGGGTGCAGCAGCAAGAGGGACGCTGACTTGGCCGGCAAGTCGGGCGGCGGAGGATCAGCGGCGGATGTGATCACGGGGCCGCCGGCGCCTGATTGGCTCCGCCGTCTGCCTTATCGAGTCGATCCTTTTTATCGCGCATCAAACTAACTAACCTTCGGTACCGGCGTTTCAGGTTGACTTGCAGTGGGCTGGCCTAGGTAGATACCGATCCTCGAACCGGTTGCATAGATTATGTCCGTTGTACTATTGGTTCTATCCTATCGCAGGGTCATATGCATAGTATGCAAACAGTAACGACCGATCTACCAAACTATATACTGCATGCGCCCAAACTCCCTGCCTTTAATGCCGTGGATATGTCGCAAAATATGATCAAAAGAGTAACAAACACATAGGTGGTGTATAATAGAAGAGCCGATGGTCATCTTGCGACTTAATCCCATGCGTCCCCCCAGCCATCCTCCTCTTCTTCTTTGGGTTTCGTGTCGATCTTCTTCACTGGTGCGACAACGGTCTTCGGCTTAACCGTGCTATTGCGACTAGATGTTCGCGGTACGGAGGTAGGACTGGACTTGTTCAGGCCCTTGGGTAATGGCTTCTTGGTCTTGGACTGTGCGGCGAGCCAGCCCGCAAAGTCTGGCTCTCCGCCATCATCATACGGGACCGGGGCGGGTTTGGGCGTGGGAGCAGAAATGTTCGGGCTAGCGGTTACTGCAGCACTGAATGGATCCTCCTCCTTGTGCTGGTTGTCTTCTTCGTCGTCATCCATTGCACCCCACGCATCGTAAACATCTTCTGCATCATCCTCTTCTTTAGACAGAGTTGGTGGTTGCTCCGATAAGGACCGGTTCAGAGACTGAGCCGCGGGCCGTAGCGTGTCTTTCTGCACCGAGGAAGCCGTCCTTGCTGGACGGGGAACAGAAGCCGGACGGGCAGGTTCCAGCTCGACAGGTTTGGCGCCGTTGGCAGTGGACTGGATATCCCCATTGGCCGCCGTAAGCTTGTTGGTGAACGAGGAGATTGCCCACCCCGCCCATGATTTATCATTAGATGTACCAATGCGGGCACTATCTTTGGTCGGATCTGCACTGACTGACGGGGAAATCACCGTATCTGCCATAGTATTGCCAAATTTGCGGATGCGCTGGAGATATAGGTCCAGAGTCTTATTTGCTTGGTCTCTTATCATCCTATTTTTGTCATTAGACCGGATCCACGAGACAGCAAGTAGGAAGCACTCACCTTTCTTTATCAAGAAGCGAGGGGCAAATAGCTGGAAGAACTTTGGTTGCACAGTCCTCCTCGGTGAAGAACTCCAGCGTCGCCCCGAGGGCCAGTAAACCGGCGTTCCGGGCGTGTACAAAGGGGTCCCGAAGAGACCGCGTGAATGCCGCAATGAGAACTTTCGATCTCGACTAGCAGATGATCAGCAACACGCAGCTTGTCTCGAGAAAGATCTACTCACTCCCTGTCCGAGGTTCTTCGCTATCTTGCCCAGGCAAATAGTGGTATTCGTGCGGATTCCCGGTTGCTCGTCGTTGGCAGTTCGCGCTAGGAACTTCAGCAGGTCACCGTTGATGACCCGATCACTGAGCTTGTTAATGATTGGCAAAATAGACTTGACGGTCTGCTCTCGAACGACGGGCGCGGCGTCGGTGAAGCCGGAGGTCTGCAAGACGTGAGCGTTGGCATTGAGTGCAGCTGGGTATCCCTTTTTTAACTAACAATCTGGGGGAAGATCTTGTCATTGACGATCTTCTGGGGCAGGTTGTCGATCATCACAGGGAGTTTATCGAGCAAGCAGACCCGGAGCGCTCGATCAGGATTTCCAAAGAGTCGGACAATAACTGGCGTAAGCCTCGAATTGAACTCTTCTTGAGATAGCTTTGACCCGATTTTCAGGATGGCCCCAAGGACCTTGGGACCACCTCCGCCAAACTCGACTGACTTCAATAGTTCTGGCAGCACTTTCATCTTGAAGAATTCCTCGGGAAAGTCGTCAGAAAGCTCATCAAGTTCACTGTTTCAATAAGCATTCAGACGCAGTAGCGTGTTTTAACGGGGATGGGACTCACTTGACAAATTCCTCTCGCTCGGCATCATTTTTAAGTCCCAGGCTCTCTATATCGTCCGTCAACCGGATAAGGGTTGTTTCAAAGAAACCACCGCTCTTCTTCCCTTGCTCAACAAAGTGCGCAGGGCTCAACCGGAGTTTAGGGTTGGCCGTGCACAGGCGTTTGTAGCTTTGATGCATGCTGGGTGGAATGTTCGTCGTCTTGCCCACCTGGTCTCCACTGGTGAAGTTGCCATTAAAGACCTCATAAACTAGTATTCCTAGCCCGTATGAATCAATTGCTGTCAGGGGGTTACGTTTGATCGTGTCCCAGCCGCCTTTGACGACCTCCGGAGGCGTGAATCGAGCCGCATCGGGTACGAGACTGCCGTATGTCTATTATATGCCGTTAGCAAAGCTGTATCCGTGGTCCACAAAAGGTGGCGAACAGACATAGATAACAGCGTTCTCATCGTTCATCGAACTCAGGACGTCGAACCCGCCCAGCTTCCACTCCCCGCTCTCACTCGTAAAGACCGAGGATGCTCTGACGACACCGTGTACGGAGGACGCATCTCCGTTAATAAATTTGAGTGTAGACTGTAAGGGCGCATATGTCAGACCAGCTCTAACCATATCCTCGGAGTCCCGAACATACCGCCACCGTGTATAAGCCCCATTTCGATGTCTCCTCGCTCAGACTCCTCCGCTTAACATGCCAGGAAAGGGGGACGACTCGCTCGGTCACGATGTAGATGTTGGCATCGGTCTATAGCTCGTAAGCTGGTTGTCCATCTATGAAAGCGCTCTGACTGTCGTGTGCTCCGGTACCTCTATCGTGTCCAAGACCTTGATCACCCCCGGATGTCTCAACGTCCGGCACTTTCGCACCGCATTCTTCGCTAAAGGGAGACGGGACTTGTTGGAAGCGATATCAAACGTAAAGACACTGCACGGCGAGCCGTCATCCTATATGTACCGATCAGCATCGCATTAGCTCCTTGGGGTCATTCCGCGGGCCCGACAGCCGCATGAAGCATGACAGTTCGTACCCGTTTCGTAGCATTGTGCAGCGTCCATATTGAATCGGAGAGGTCGACTCTGTCCCCAAGCGAGAAAGGAGATGAGCTACCTTTTGCGATCGCCGACGCGACGGCGGATTTGAGAAATTCCATGGCTGTGGCTAACAGACGTTCTGTCTCCGGGGCGGCTAACTACTAGGTACTAGCTGGTCTCAAGATACCGCGGCGCGATGGTGGGGAAACCTCGTCCACAGAGGAAAAGGGGGGGCGCGGAAAAGAAATGAAGCCCCGATGAGATGACACGTATGCGATGGTATCTCTAGTTCAAGGTAGAACAGTCACAGCCCCCAAGTTCACAAGCAACCCGCGGAGGGGAGATCTGAACAGCGAATAATACGCGGACGGTAAAGCGGCCGAATGTCCCCCTTGGCGCTGCTGTGGTACCCCGCCCCCAATCGGGTTTAGCCCGGCCCGGTGGGAGCTTCTCAAGTCTCCCGCCGAAGCTCTTCTTTTTCTCTCTCTCTCTCTCTCTCTCTTCCCCCCTCTCCCTCTTCCCTTTCACAAGTTCACAGTCAAAGCGCCTAAATGATGGCAACAATACCTGCGCTATGCGGCTCTCTACGCCCTTGATCTCAAACATCATCATGCAGCTACCCATTCATCCCGACTTGAGCTAACCCAAGGCACGTCCTATAACCTTTCTATGTCCCTGTCATCTCGCCCCTTCCCCTCCCTCCCCCCGAAGCAGAAAGCAGTCATTCTCCTATGATGTGACACTGGTAAAAGGTCCGACCGCGTGGACCAGATTACGCGTCACCTTAGTCTCCGATGTGTGCTTCCGTCACCCATCTCGACAATCGACCTTACCAATGGGCTCAGAATCCTTTCGTCGATTTCGTCGCGTCGTGGAATTTCCCCGTGTATATCTTTCGTTCTTAACCTGCCCTCTCTCCGTTCGCTATGCGGGCACATGCTTTTGTGAAAGGCACAAGGTCCTAGCCGCGAGGCCCACGGCGTTGGTTGGCTTGGAAAGACATGTGTACAGAGACACGCTCCCGAGCCGCAATTTGGGGTTTCTGGTCCGCTTTGCTCCTATGAGGAACTTCAGAAACTAATGGCTGCGGCAAACATGCAATACTATCATATGACACTGTTGAACGGGAGATGGGCGGGAGAGAAGGTTAGGTTGAAGCGGAGATTGAACATGAATTTGCCTCGACTTGTTGTTATGGAATCTGTCGTTCTTCTGGTGGTTGGTTTCGGTCTGGGGACTCAGTACCGCGGCGGTGACGTTATTCCTGGTTGAATGAAGACCAAAAATAAACTGAAAAGACCTGAGGAGAATGCTGTTCTTTCCAATGTGACTTGCCTCTTTTGTTTTACTTGTCCATTCTGCATCACCACCATACTGACAAAAAGTGCACAATTATTTGCTACTCTACAGCGATAGAAATTCTACTTGAGGCCTGGAGCTGGGTTTTATGAATGTCATTTATCTCCTTCAAGTTGCTAGCAACAAGCCACCCTGGACCACTTCTCATATGAACTCACATCGAAGGGCTCACCTCACAACCAAACCACCCTTGTACAACGCAACGTTTCTCACATCCACATTGATCCTGTCCCCTTTAACCGCTCGACTGTCCATTCGCGCTTTCCCTCCCTTGGCTCATATCCCCACAGCTAGAGATGGTAACACAAAAGACGTGAAAAGAAAAAAGAAAAATAAATCCCAGAACATCATTGGCAAATAGCAATGAGTACCCCAGTAACTTGGAAAGTAATGTTAGTTGAACTCCCTTTGTGAATTCTCGTAGATCACTCCCAAGAAGCCGTATAGTATAGGTCTGCACATGATGGCCAGAAGGCCATCGGATGCCGAACTATTTGTCGACGCACCAATCCCTAGAGTCACCTCTCAACTTATAGCCCCATGGCTTTATTCATATACACTCCGGATCAGACTGCGATACTTCACAAGAAGCTGGCACTTCACCCAGGTTGGTTAGCAGACGATTTTATGCAGGATCCCCCGAGCTGTCCGGGAGAAGCTCACCAGCAGTAAGTCGCAATTCGCCCACCGGAAACACTAGGTGTCCGGTACACGAAGCACAGCGCAAACGTACAAAGTACAGATAGCTTTGGTAAACATAGCGAGATATTGGACGATGCGAGAGAAATAAGTCACCAACGGTGAACTTTGGTTCACGTCCAAGTGGAGCCTAAAAGCCCAATGAGTTGGAATGGCGATATCGGTCATGTCGCTTAGCCAGCGATATGGCGTCTCACGCTGCTCAGGTGAGAATAATTCATTTCACTTCATCTGCAGCCTCTTGCGGTTGAGGACCAGATGCGCCAGCAGCTGCAGGTTGAGCAGCCATTTGAGGGGGGATCTGGGGCATCTGGTTATAACCACTGCTAGGTGTCCGATGCTGGTGAGGTGGGTAATGGTGCACTTGATGGGGACTTGACTGGAAGTGCGGTTGTTGCTGAGGATAGTTTCCGCGGACGGGAGGCACTGTTAAAGTCAGCAACGTGATGCCATTAACGTCTTCCAAATGGGTTGTAACATACTGTGTGCCGGCTGTTGAGCAGGATACACGGGCTGCCCATGCTGCCCAGGTGACATGAACATGACGGGTTGCGGGGGCTGACCTGGCTGAGAGTTCTGGTGCATCATCATAGGTGCACCTCGACTGGGACTCGGGTAGCCACTATGAGGCTGGGGCGGAGGCACATGCTGAGGATAAGCGTGGCTAGGATTGGGGGAATACATCTGCATCTGGGGCGTATAAGGGGCTACGCCCTGAGGAACACCCATGTAAGGTCCGCTAGACGGCTGCTGAACCATCATGGGAGCACCCATGGCCGTTTGTGGGTTCACGAATTGTGGGCCGCCTGGATAATGTCTCATGTGTGCAGGCTGTGGGGCACCCTGGTTAACGAAGAACTGTGGCATGCCCTGTCCAAACGCCAGCTGCGCATGTGGTGCCATAGGGGATGGGTAGCCATGCTGCAATCTCGGGGATGGGAACATCTGCGAGGTCGAGGCAGACATCTGCATACGGTGGGGATCGTCGAAGTGCGGTGGGCCGGAACTATGATGCTGCTGAGGGTGCAGATGAGGCCCATGCGGTGGGCCAGTAGTGGGAGGGATTCCCGGAGTCGTCTGAGGGAATTGAAATGGCATCTGTGGCGGATGGGGGAGTTGTGGATTCGACGCAGAGCGGCTCTGAGGGGAAATCGCTGGCACAGAGGCGGGGGATTTGAACATTTGCAAATAATCCTTCTCCTCGTTCCCAGCAGACACATCCCACGTAGGGGGGGTCTTATAAGCAGGAGGAATGCCTCCATTGAAGGTGTATCCCTTGTCACCCTGCTCCGTGCCTTCTTTCTTCATGCGTTTGATTGGGTTAAATTGGTTGTTGAGAGAAGGTCTTTCAGAGATCGGTCTTGGCTTTTTCGCACCGAAGAACAACGAGGGGCTGGTGGCCCGCGAGACAGAGCGTCCTCTAGTGAATGGCGACGAGGTGGATGAAGCACCGGGAGTGAAAGTGCTTGCGGCGGGGTTCGGCTTGAACTCCAGAGCTCTCACATTAAACTTGGTCGACAAGGCCGAGGTTGGTGTTTGTGACTTATTCGGGCTGGTAACAGCAGGCTGGTCCCCAGCTGGGCCGGCCGGGGGAATGCGAACATCATGGATAGGCAATGGAGCCGGAACAGCCCCAACGGCAGCTCCCTTCCGCTGCTGAATGTTATCTGCTAAACGATGACCGAGCATACCGGTAGCTTGACGACCCTGGTGCACAGCCTGCTGTGGAAGTCGCCCACCAGGCCCTGCATGCGGACCGGTTGGGGGAAACATTTGACGACCCCGAGGATAATTCGAGCGGTCAGACTGCGTGGCAGGCAGCACGGTTCCGCTTTCCTGGCGAGAAGCTCCAGATACACGAGCAGCGGGCTTCTGTTCAGTGCTCGCCGAAGCCTTGGGCACTATTTTCTCCTCGGCATGTTGCTGGGCTCTTTGAATAATCTCCTCTTGCTTGTGCGGATCTTTGGCTAAAATTGGCACTAGATCCTTAGGCACGGGCGTTGCCAGCTTGAAGCTCTTCGAGAACCTCATCAATTCATTCAACTTGATCGTTCGATCATACGTGGCCTGGTTGCGACGGCGTTCTTGTAATTTCGCCTTCTCACTGTGTGCGAACTGACGGAAGGAATCCAGCACCTCAGCCTCCACGTTTGAGGTGGCATTTCCAGGAGCCGATCCTGTGGCGCCAGTAGGGGTCTTGGACAATGCAGGTTTCTGCTCCGCATCAGCACTAGAGCTTGTAGCAACACTGGTGGGTGCGGTTTGAGCCTGGACCTGTCCGTTCTCCTTCGGCGGTCCTGCGGCGGCAGCCTCTTTGGGCGCAGCCGGAGCTTGTTTGATAGCGCTTGCAGTGGCGCCCGTGGCCATGGCGGCGGATTGAGCGGCATTTTGTCGACGCGCCGGTGGGGTGTACTTGTTCGGCTGGCCCGACACAAGCGGGGGGAAGTCCTTCTCATCGCGGCGGACACCGCTGTATTTGGCCTCCTCATCAACATCATCCATAGATACCAATCCTCTCTCCTCTCGGACATGTGCATTATCCGCCGTAGTGCCTTCGATCTCACGGGCAATGCGAGCAGCGTCGGCTTCTTTCTGCTTGTAGGTGGGATCAGATCGATCAATTCGAGTGGTGTATATGTTCTCATCGTAACTGCTAGTAGCACCGAAGAGTCTGGCATTCGCCTCGAACTGGTCCCATCCAGTCTGGTTGTTTGTCGTTTCGAGTGATAGGTCGACATCCGTGTCCGCCGCTGGTTCCCATCGCTTCAAAGTTCTTTCACGAATCGCAAGATTTCCGGAAATGTCAGTATCCGTTCTGAACCCTACAGGAGTCCCTGGAGCGTATGTTAGCACCCGAAGATGTCTTCCACGCTTTCCTAGGTCAAGACCGCCTACCATTCGAGCTTTTGGCCGTAACGTCGGCAGTGGTGACGTTCGGGACCGATATGTCGACCACATCCTTGACGTCAAAGGACATGCTATGGTCCGGGGCCGACCCCATGAATGGGCTCGAAGCCTCGCTCGCTCCGTTTGCTTTGTTCTGATCCGACTTAGGTGGTCGTTGCACCATTTTAAGTACGAATGAGGAGTCACTAGGTTCGAGCGACGAGGAAGAAAAGATTCCCGTGAATTTCTCCCCGTTTCTGGTCGTAATGGTAGCGTTTAAACCCTAGATGACGTGAGCCTTTCACGCCAACATATGCAGTGTGGAGCATCAAGCGTACAATAAAACTCGTAAGCAGGAAAACAAGGCGGTCGTGTGCGTGGTTGTCGGGAGTGTTTGACTCCTTGGACGTAGCCCGAGGAGAGGCAGATTGTTTGTGGGACATGTTGCCGTTCTGCTGTGCGTATGAGACCCGTTGAGTGATTGGGTTTGTGCCGTGAGACCAAGCCTTCTGGGAATTACTGCGCCTGTCATGTAAAGAGCCAAATTAGTCAATGCGCAACACAAGGCAATGTCTCCTTATACGAAAGCTATGAATAGACGGCTGCAGCCCTATCATGGGCAAGGAGCCTGATCATGGGGTACTGAGTTGGAGAACTGGGAAGCTGAGGAACAATGACCCAGAACGAGCGACAGACGAGGAACACACAGCTAGAGCGAAGGCATTGGAAAGAGGAAAGCGAGAGCACGGCAAGAGAACACACGACTATGCTCTCGTGAGGGGATAAGCGGTGAAGCAATGACAATGGGAGCAAATGGGTGGGATGGGCTGCGAGGAATGGAGCATAACAGATAGACAACGCAACGTACCTCTGCCCGCCCTCGAGAGGGCTGCCGGACTGGCGCCGGCCCCCCTCCGACGCTTTAGGATTGGCACTGGATCTCAAAGAAGGTCGAGCTCCGGGATTTTGCGCATTTGCGGCATTGCCAGACGCATTGTTGGCAGCCGGCATCGAATTGACGGTAGAAGCCATCTGGCTGGATCGTCACCAAACGAAGCTCTACGTCGTCGCACGACGCAAAGCCGTAAAAAGGACGGAGGGAAGGCACGAAGCCAAATCACACCGCCTGCGCTAACAGGGCCGGGAAGGACGGTGATGGAGTGGGAAGGAGGGTTGGAGGAAGGAAGAATGGCGGGGTGGAAGGGGAAAAAGAGAAGCTGTGGTACTGGGAGAGCAAGAGCCCCGACAAGTCACGGGACCGCCTCCAAACGATTTTCCACGGAATGGGAAAACGGGGAAAGGGGAGAAAAGAGGGGACACGCGGATCCGGGAGGAAAGACGGGAAGTGGAGAAGCGAGAAGGTGAAGGTGAAGGAGGAAGAGAATGAGGATGAGGAAGAGGAAGAGGAAGCAAGAAGGAAGGGAAAGACGGAGGAGGGAGGAGGGGGAGAGAAAGAAAGTAACAATAGGTCCAAATATCCAGGCCAAAAAGGAAAGTCGAAGGACGTTCCAGTTGGGTTAGGTTGCCCGGCCGGAGGAGGAGGAGTAGTAGTAGTAGTAGTAGTAGTAGTAGTAGTAGTAGTATGAGTAGATCGAATGATCGTTAGGTTGGCTGGATGAGGAGACCGCCTGCCAGAGAGCCAGAGAACCAGACAAGGCCTGTAACAAGTAACAACCACAGAACCACAGGCAAGGTTCGGTATGTACGTACGGAGTAGGTCAGTGGGCGGTTAGTGATGGGTCTGGCTGATGGGTTTAGCTTGTCAGAGGGCAGTTTAGGTGGGCAAATCCCATGGATTTCCAAGGGTCTCCTCTCCGTCTTGGTTGGCGGTGGGCAAGCAAGTGGGGAACCCAATGGCCATGGGAATGTGCTCGCCTTTATGATGTCTCTTTAGTAATTAGTTAGTTTCTTCTGCTCCGTTTCAACTTCTCAGCTTCCATGTCGATCTGCTGATGAGCTGGTGAAATTCTTCCATCCAGGCCGTGTAATTGGAGGGCTCCTGGCGGCTGCTGGTTCTCTGCTGGTTCTCCGTAATCTAAATTACAATAATTGGTCTTTCTCATTCCCTCCCTCCAGCTCCATGAATCGGGTTGCAGCTCTGTGTATCTATCTACCTATCTAGTGTGTGCGTGTGTGCGTGTTCCACCTCGCTACTGAGATGCACCATGTCGCCTCACTCCACTTGCCTCTGCTTCCATCAGTCGGGTTGCCAATCTCAATGGACTCTGCCCTTGCGGCCTGTCAGAACCCACTCTGGACAGGCCCACCACCGCGGTATGGTGAAATCCATGCATACTAGGCTAGCTTACTCTGTATCTATGATTTATCCAGGTCTGGAATGATCCCTTGCTGCATGGAAGCTCTCTTCCAGAGCCCCCGTCCACTCAATCCTCTCTGTATAATCTCTTTGCTGTTCCCGCAACAAGAAAGGCCACAGGGTACGTCCGGCCTCCGAGAGCGATCGGTAAGTGCAACGAAACCCAGCTTTGCGCGAGCAAGGGCTGCTGTCCTGCCAACACATATGGCAATCACCAAGAATGGATGTTCTCCAGGGAAATTGCTCTTCAAGCACTCCCCGCTGCGCTAGGCTAGATTTAAGGGCTATAGATCGAGTGCCTCGTCACAACCGTGTCTCCTTCAGCCGGGCCCTCCCCGAAAAGCAATACAGCGCCTCATCCAGCCCATTGGGAACTGCGCCGTTCTACTGCGGCTGTTAGGGAGATAAAAAGGCGACCTTTGTAAATAAGGGCTTGCTAGCTAGTTATAATCAGGCAGCAGACGGAACTGTTCCTGCAAGCCTCCTTATGTTCCTCAACGATTCGATGGGCAGTGGAAACCTGGCAAAGCAAACCACAACAACCCAGCAAACCAGCTTGCGCTAAGAGCCTTTCATCGACGCTTCAGCGCGCTACCCAATTGATGCTATAGATATCACATTACTACGGGGCTAGGCGCATACAGTAAGAACTAAGGCGAGCGGACGGGGCAGTCAACCGGGCCATGCTAAGCATTGTTTGGTTTAGTCCATTGAGTGTCAGCCCGGGCGGCCAGCGGCCATGCCTAATGCTGATGGGTCGGACTGGTTATTGTGATTGAATTGATTGAATCGAACCCATATGAGGCGATGTTGTTACGTAAGAGGGGCCAAGAAAAGATATGAGACGAGAAAGAGACACCACGAAACATTTGAGTCGCGCGTTGAGACAATCGACAATCGGTTGAGAGAGACCCTTGACCACGAGATATTGTATATCTGGGTTGAACCTGGTCCAAGGGGGGCGGGCCTTCGGTAGACTGCAGAACCCTAGTACCCATCATAGAGTGACACAGGATAGGATTCCCGGAAGATTGATAGGAAGTGACCCTCCGGCCTGGAAACTCTAAACCGAAGTGGTTCTGCAGTCTGACATGGGCGACCGATGAATCGGCGTCATCATGAGCGTGTCCGCACATTGGAGAAGTGGCCATCTGATCGGGTTCTTCTCCGAGCAGCGGCAGTACTCCCTGTTGCAGGAGCATATCCACTGGATGCCAGATGGGCGGGATGGGGCTGAGAATTGAGATACGAGATATCTCGAGTTTAACTACCTATCTATACGTTGTGGTGAATCGGGGCGCTGTTGAGGTGGATCCGCGAAACGAAAATCCGGGAGGCTGGTGGAGCAGGTGACCTGGCGTTCTACTTCATAATCATAGTACTTATGTAGGAAAAAAGACTTGGATGCCTCAGGCTGAAACAGGCTAGGCCGAAGAAAGCGAGCGAAGGGACTTGTGCCCAAATAGGCGTCTATCAGATCCCTAGTGGCAGTCCAACAGTCCAACAGTCCAAACTGTGTGTATCATCACCACCACCACTACCTACTACCTACTTCCTCCTCCACCGGAAGAGGCTGGTTCCTTGGCTATATCTCCCGCTGTCTCTCGCTACCTCTTTTCGTGCGGATCCTTCCCTTCCTACCTGCCTACCTGCCTGCCTTCTTTGTTTTTTTCCCTTCTCCTTCTTACTCCTGTTTGATCGCCCTCGTTTCCCTTTATCGGTTTTGTCCATTTCCATCCATCCCGCCGTCGCTTCTCCTTCTCCCTTACACATACCTCTAAAACAATACTCAAGTCCCAACCCTGTGTCATCCTTGCACCCTGCGTCTTCTTATCGCTCTTGATAGACCCCCGTGTCTAGGTCCTTCTTCTACTGTCGGACAGAGTAATCTCCCCCGGATCCTCAGTTGGCACATATGCAGTCCGGCTCCAGCATTTCCCGCGCCCAGCGAAGTCCCTCAGCCCAGCATTTCCCGTCCGGTTCAGGGAGCAGCGTTGAATCCGCCATGACCTCCGCCCCACGCAGCTCCTCGAGCTCGACAAGATCTCAATCTTCAAAGGGTATCGTCGTAAGTCTTCCTCCTTCATTTTGGCTGGCATGCAGTCATGGTTCCCCAGCCCTCTCAACTCCACAAATCTTCCGGCTGACCTCGTGGTGCATCTGATCCACAGCCCGAGAAACAGATCAACCAGATTGAGAAGAGTGTCACCCATCTCTTGGTCGCTACCAAACAACTGCTAGAAACACTAACACAATGGTCGCGCCGGCAAGCATCGGAGAATGAAGTGTCGGACGTCTATGTCCGGTTAGGCTATGAGTTCAACCTGGCCTGTCGCGCCTTCAATGCCATCGGAGTTGACACCTCAGATCTTGGCCCCGTACCGGATCTCCTTCGTACGATCCTCGAAGATACCCTTAGCCAAGATGCGTCCCCTCAAAGTCTCGAACGTTACCTTCCACGAGTGCGCGATATTATCATCAACCTTCTTCATGGTCTTAAGAAGAAGCAAGCTCGACTGCGTTCACGGCAACAGAAGGAGGAAAGCAGACCATTGCCCGGTCGGCATACAAGTGCAAGTAGTGCAACCTCGGCGCAGGCGGCATTAAACCAAGCGTACGAGGAGACTGCTTCCACGGTAAACTCGCCGAAGCGATCGACTCGTCGGTTTGGCAGCAATGGCTCTATGGAGGATCCGGCAGTGGCCCGGCCCTCTTCGACGACACCGGCGGATGCGCGGGGCGCGAGCTTTTCCGAACGAGAGGCGTCGAGGCGCGAGGCACAAAGCATCCTGTCCCAATCATCTCAACCAGAGACCGGGTCGGCTCCCAAAGGCTCCGCGTCTTTGACCAATGCGCCTCCCTATCCCACACCGCCCCCTCCGCCCGCCCCAAAACAGGATGATGCTCTCGGTGCTTTGCAGAGAAGCGGGGAACTTGAACGTCGGGCATCTCGAAGGTTTTCCGCCTATCAGATTCAGAAGCATCTAGGTGCTTCTTCCAGCGGGGTTCCTGTCCTTCCGACTCAGAATTCTCCGATTCCTAATCGAGGGCGCGATGTTCGTGAGTCCCTGAATGCTGTGCGTCTACGTGGGTCTGTCCATGGGCGACAGCGGTCGACAAACAGGCTACAAGACGTTAAGGTCGCTCCGCAGGCGCCCTCAAACGTTCCCAGTATCGAAGAGGAGCGCCCGAAATCCCGCGTTGAATCACCTGCAGAGCTACCAGCAGAGGGTCCCGCTGCTGCGAAGGACAAGCCCGTCGAACGCCCCGAAAGTGGACAGGCAGACACTTCCGCCATTGGACGGCCCCCTGATCTTCCTCGTCCTTCCGAAGAACCATCTCTTGCAGAGGCATTTGAGCCCATAAAGGATACTGCGCCTACTGCAGCTAACCCCCCAGGAACGCCAAAGTCTGAACGGCAACAGCCTACTGCCGTTACTTCAACCCCTCCGCGATCGTCTCAGTATTCCCCTGAGCAACAGTCTCCGGGCAAGGAGCTCACCCTGTTTCTGCAATACAGGAGCAAGATCAAGAAGTACGTTCTTCCAGAAGGCTGTGCTGGTCTAACTATCGGACGACTTCAACTGGCTTTTATTGAAAAATTCGCCTGGAACACACACAACAACGGGGTTGATCTGCCGGAAATTTACATCCAAGACCCGGTATCCGGGGTTCGGCATGAATTGGAGGATTTGAATGACGTTAAAGATCGAGCTGTATTGGTGCTCAATGTTGATATCCTCGATGAGGTCAAGAGGCATTTCGACGATGAATTTGGTGGAGTCCGTCGCATGATCGAAGGGGTCAAAGGTGCTCTCGAAGGCCAGGAAAGTATGATGCAGCGTGTCTCAGAACGTCAACTCGAAGCAGCGAAAGAGATGGCCCGTCTGGCTGCTGCGCCCCCTGCGCCCGTCACGGCTGCCTCCAAGACCGGGGAAAGCCCGAAGGCTCCGATCGCGGGAAGCCAAAGTCAGATCGCAGAGCTCCAGAGCTTGCGGCGTGACCTGGCAGTACTACGGCAGACGTATTCGAATTTCTCCGCGGATATTGCAAGCTCGATGAGCGCGATCCGCACCAAGGCGGGCGGACTGAAGACTGCGGCGGCAGATGTCGCCGTCCCGTCGATTGAAGGCGATGCGGGCCGTGTGCGCGTCAATTCCGGGAAGAAGGAGCTTGCTGAGGAATCCGAACGTCTTGTGGCGCGCGTCGATGACCTCCAGGATCTGGTTGAGGACCTCCGCAAAGACGTGGTAAGCCGCGGTGTTCGACCCCTGCCCCGGCAGCTGGAGACCGTGAGCAAGGATATCAGTGCCGTTACCAAGGAGATCAAGAAGATGCAGGACTTCCTCAAGCGAGAGAAACCCATTTGGACGAAGATTTGGGAGAAAGAACTTCAGCAGGTTTGCGAGGAGCGTGACCAGCTTACTATGCAAGAAGATCTCGCAGCCGATCTCCAGGATGATCTGGAGAAAGCTGCCCAGACCTTTGCCCTGGTCGAGCAAGCCACAAAGCAGCAGGCGATGCAGAACAACACCGGTGCTCCCGCGCTGCGTCACACCTCGCGCAACGTAGTGATTGATCCGGCCGTTGACCCTATGAAAGCTAAAGACAGCGTTCTCGGTGAGGTGCGCGCTTTGCAGCCCAACCATGAGTCTCGATTGGAGGCAATTGAGCGGGCCGAGAAAGCACGTCAGAAGGAGCTGGAGACTCGCCGGGTCGGGCTCTTCCAGAAGGAGCTCGGGGCTTTCGTCGAGGAGGGCAAGCTGAAGAAGAGTGGCGGCGTGGAAGAAGCCGAACGGCTCCGCCGGACCAAGGATGACCGCATTCGCAGGGAGGTCTGGGAGAGACAACAGGCTCGAGCTGCTGAGATGGAGAAGGAGGAGGCAGAAGCAGCAGCAGCGCAAGCGGAGCAGGCTGAGTCGACCGAAGATGCAGAGACCGCCGATGCCGAGCCCAGTGCAGACGCCAGTGAAGAGGCAGAGACCGAGAAGGATGAAGGGGGACAGGAAGAGGAGGTAATCATGGTCAAAGGGAAGTCTCCAGTCCCTGACGACCAGGATGAGGAGGAGACGGAGGAAGAGAAGAGAGAAACGTTTCTAGATGCGGAGAACGAGGAAAGTGGCAAAGAAGCCACCGAGGATGAACATAAACCGGGCCCTGAACGATAGGGATACGCACCCGTTGGCCATCCAGCGGTCAACATTGCCAGTGTGATGCTCCTTTTTTTCATCATCTACATCTTGTGTTCCGCCTGACTTTCGCCTGACCTTCAGGCTGCTTTCTTTTGGCTCTTCTCCTTTGTCATTGTCGTCATTTTGTCAACCCTCATTGATATTTCCTTGCTATTCGTGTCTGTTATTCCCGTGTCTTGTTCGCTCAGTTCCAACCGCAAGAGCTGGCCCTGTCCGAATTGATGACCAGTTTGAGGGGATGGAGCTGCAGCCTTGCCTGTTCGCATATCGACGATACCCTGCCAGCTTGTGGCCTGTTATGACTATTGATGATATACAGGAGGGTCAGGTTATCTTGGTCTATCCTGCTTTGCTGTTTCAGACGCGGTTGGTTGATAGAAGCGTTAGTCCGTTGGCATTATCACTAGAGCTGTAATTTAGTAGATAATGAGTGATTATGCGAAGAAACATTCTTTATTCCCTACTAATATGTTGTGCTATGTTTTCCCATTGTTTTTCCATTGGTTTTCATGATCCTTGCAGTTAATCCGAATCCCTGTCTAGATAGCCATTTCACCCTACTCATTCATTCCCTGAGCCCGGATTGCCCAGGTGCATAGTAGCATAGCAAATCCCATTCACGACATTCTTCACTCGTTCTTGTCCGCAATTCCCCCATCTCCCTGAAGAAGTATAAATAGGCCTCCTTCCACTCTCCAGCCCTCTCAAATCTATCCATCATCATATCATCGAGAATGATAGGACCATTCCACATAATCCTCCCATTACATACTCGTTACGAGCAAAACAACCCACTCTAGCATGAATATACTTTCCAAAGGAGCATCATAGCCAGACATGATTATGCTTAAGCGCACCCTAACTGACTACGAAAAAATTTGCCCCCACCCCTATTATTCTGCAGATGACATACCACGAGTACAGATAGCTTAGCAGCCAAGTTCTTAATCAAGACTCTACAAATACAAACATATATCAAACACTGATACACCCCCTCCCATTCTTCCCAAAAGCCAAGGAAAGAAGGCACAGACCCTGTGGCTGCAACACCAACCCGCCATACCAAAATGCGGTCAAGACATTACATAAAGCACAAGATTTCATATGCAGAGACTTCTGTGATACAAGGCTGTGGAATATATATGAGTTAGAACAAGGGTCTTGTTCGACTCTCGTTGGAATAACCCGTCTTGGGGTAACATGTGAATGTGCTTCAATTTCCTGGGGAAGATATAGTATCTATTTCTACTGTGGATGGTTGTGATTGTTGTGTAAAAAAAAAAGGGGGGGGGATAGATATGAAGCACTCAGTATGACGAGGGAGGATTGGCTTGCGTTTGGGAAGGTTATATGCTGTCTGTGTCGATTTGGCTGGGAGGGTGTCTTTCCAATGGAGGTATGGCAATAGGGCTTTCCGTTGAAGTCATATCACAGGGCTATATCTTATCTAGACGTCATACGATGTAGAGTATGTTGACTACTTCATGGAGGGTGGGCGATTCCATATTATCGATGGAGAGTGCTGATCGATGCGGGTGGATATGATTGGTTTCTGGTTGAAGTGGGTATAATCATCGATTGTGAATATTTGCAGCAACGTGGTTACACTTGACCATCCTCGGTCTTCGTAACTTTCGTCCTATTCCACCTTCTTTTTCTCCCAGGCACCAGGTCCTTCGTAATCAAGCCTGGCGCGCCCACTGCCAGATGGAATGGTGGCTCTAACCCTTCTTCCTTTGCTCTTTCATCCCTATCCTCGCCGCTCTTGTCACCATCGACGGAGACCCCCGAGTAAACCGTCTGAGACTCGTTGAAATCAATTTCTGTAGAAGCGGATTCTCCGACCAATTGATTGACCAGGGGTGGGTTCTCCTTGGCACCATGCCTTTCTTCTGGTTCCCGCTGTTCATGATTGTCCACAACGCCCACAAGTCCATCAATACGGGTGAGAGCCGCCAGATCCCGTTTATCTGTGTCTCTAATGCCAGCAAAGCGAACATGCTGGACACGCTGCAGTTCTGCGCCCATACGGAGCATAGCAAAAGCATCAAAGCTGCCCGTCCAGGTGGGGACCGAGTAACAGTAGGCTATGATCAGACAGAGGCCCAGAACCTGAAGGCCAATAAGGATGGAAACAGTAATCACACCCGCCAGAGTCCATCTTGGTCTGATAAGTACCGTGCCACTGTCAAAGTAGATCTCGCGAGAGTTGTGCGTATAGCCTTGCGCTGCCGTATTAGTTAAGACAGCCTCGTTGGCAAAGTAGGTTGCTATGTTTAGGGCGGTAGTAGCCGTCTGATTCTCGCTGAAGGAGGCGATCCATGTATACACAGTGTACATAAGTTGCAGATAGAAGACGTCGTTGTCCTCGTTGTCTAGCATCCACTGGAGCTCGCTGCAGGTGTCCAGGGCCGTGCTAAATCCCTCTGAATCAAGTCGGGTAAATGGAATCGCATCAAACAGGCAGATAGAAGATAGCGCAGACCGTGCGGTGCTGCTGTTGGTGGCGTTTCTGGCGACGCTGAAAAAGCTCTGGTTGCCAAACAGAGCCAGCGCACTGGTCATCAGCGGCCCAGCAGCATATAGCTCCTCAATGTTGAATGGATCAGCTGGTGCAGGCCCCAAGATGAACAGGTTCGAATCAGTATCATTATTACTATCACAACTCATCAGTTACTATCCAGCAGCATCGTGAAGGGTTGCAGGCATATAGAATAGAGAAACCTCTTACATAACGGACGGAATGGCAAAATCTCCACCTACCCCCAAGTAGTCATTGAAATCTTTCTCCAGCTCTTCCTGGCTCGGCCACTTCTCGAGGAGTGGTCCTGGGTTATCATTATTCCGGTAGTTGCTGATCTCAAAATACCCTCTGGTGGAATTTGTGGTACATCGCAACGTGAAGTTGTATTGATTGATATCGTACTCCCAGAGTTGTGGAACGACATCAATCCACATTTCCTCCGAGATATCCTGCCGGTCCCGACTCAGGGTCCAAGGAGTTTGTCCATACACCCCGGGCACACAGATTCGGATATCCAGAGTGTCAGGAGCAGTCAGGTTGGTCACAAAAGGTCGGTCACCGGGGCATGTCTGCGGAAATTCAGATGCTGGTACAGTCACACAAGCAGATGTTGAGTTCAGTCGAAGGGCATGTTCACGCAGAACACCGGTGTTGGTCCCATTCTGTAACGCAGAGACAAAATACTTCTCCGAAGGAAAAGCCTCATCGTACCAGAGGAATGTTCCCGTTTCAATGGCCTCGGCATCGGAAATGGATGTCCAATGTTCCGGCCACAGGTAAGGCTGCACATCCAGCTCGCTTACCAACTGCGTTTTCTTAGCCACCTGCTGGACAGCAAGGCTCTGGGGGAAATATTCTAGAGCGGCCGGTTCCGGGTCAAGGCCCACGACCGTAGCAATGTTCGCCGGATTGCATGACCAGACAGGCATTTCCCCACAGGTGGCGATGGTGAAGACCTCAAACTTGACTAGAAGCGATTGAATAGCAGGGGTAACCGCCACCAACAACACGAACAGGCCCCCGAAAACGGCAAGCCAGGACCCAGTCCCATTGTTGGAGGATAGGCACCGAAACCATGATATGACGTTGGCCCAGGGACGGTCGGCTAGAGCGATCAGCTGCTGCAGAGATAGCTTTTGATCAGGCGAGCGTCGCTGTGCATAGACAACGGCAGCCTGAGCCAGGAACCCAGAGACGATGGGAATAGCGAGAACGGCCTGGATCTTTTCGAGGACAGTGATAACATCCAGACTGGCGAGAATGTTCAGAAGTACAGACGCTGGCAGGCCAAAGCCCTGGCGCGTATAAGAAGTGGCGTCCAGGGGGCGTACCATCATGACACAAGTCATCACCCAGGGAATCAACAGAATAGCGACATAGAAGGCAAGGAGGTACAATGACTTTGTCCGATACCGTAGCGGCTCCTGAATGGGGCTTTTCTTTTGGGATATTTTCTGGCCATTTCCAGCCGGGTTCGAGGGGGTGTTCAAAGCAGCCATTCTGTATACCACAACGATGAGATGTAGGGGAGAACGGTGCATCGCATGTCAGAACCGCGGGGTCCACTCAGGGGTTATTTATATTTGTCCTTCGAACCCTGTATCCTTGTCCCTTTGCAGAGGTCTGTCCGCAAAGCTGACTGACTGAGGGTGTGATTGGGGAGGACTGTAAGTGTAAGCCCAATCTAATACCAAACAGGCCAAGCTCATGGGGCACAGGTCGTTTAGCGTTGAAGCAATTTCGCATAAGCAATAGTGGGTGCTTGGTCCCCCAACGCGAGGCTTGTTTTGGCCCTGGTCGGTCTTGCTGCGTCGTCTTGCTTCGGCATTTTGTGCCGAACGTTAGCGGACTTAGCCAGGGTGTTCAAGAAAGGGGTCAAAGGAAATCAATTATTTGACAGATTATAATGGCACCCATGGACAGGCAGATAAGTCGGGGAAGCCAGGATAAGAGAGTCGACAAAGGGAAGGGAGGAAAAGAAGGAAGAGAAGAGAGAAGAGAGAAGAGAGAAGAGAGGATGTGGAGGGGAGAAACAAGAAGACAAGAAGACGAGAAAACGAGGGAGGCTAAATGAATGAATTCCTCAGGCCATCCATCCACCGCGCCATCTCAACTTCAACTTCCACTTCAACTTCAACTTTCCCCTCATCACTCTCGCAACACTCTTACTTGTTGCAATATGTCGGCAGGGAGCAACCCGATAGGTTCCAATAGTCAAGTCGACTAAATCTTCGCACACATCCGCGAAATGAATCCTGCAGAGATAATCTCCGACCCCCAATCTCAAGCCGGTTTCACATTCTAGGGATAATGACACAACATGTGGCCCGGCAGGGGATACGCAGGTCTCAGATCACCTGGGTCCATCATGGCACCTCATCTCCATGTAGATCATGCAAGGGCCTCGGTAGATCCTGTTCCTGTCGCGGATGGCTTACGCAAGAGGCTCACTGGAATGTGTCTGCATAAACTGGGCAGGGCCACGCTCCATGGTATAAAAAGGGCTTTTCACATGCAGAAATGCCCTTGACATGACAATGATATCGACAGAATCCCCTCAGCATGGACGACAAAATCAGCCAGGCCATTCACGAAGAGAAAAATGATCTCCCCAACAACCAGATCGTCATCATCGACTTCGATCCTCATGAACACCCGCACCAATGGCCCAACTACCGAAAATACACTATCCTCCTGACCGTCACCCTGCCGATTTTCCTCATGCCGTTGACATCTACAATTATTGCTCCCGCTGTAGACGCCATCGAAGCGGATTTCCATGTCACCTCGACGGTTGAAGGCCCACTGACGGTGTCATTGTTTCTGCTCACCTACTGCCTAGGCCCATTGCTGCTAGGTCCTCTGAGCGAGCTGCTCGGTCGCGTACCCATCCTATTTGCAGGGAATCTCTTCTTCCTGGCCTTCAATCTGGCATGTGGCTTTTCAAAAAGCATCACGCAGCTGCTAGTATTCCGCTTACTGAGCGGATTAGGCGCGAGTGCCTCACTAGCTGTACGTCTCCCTACCTCACAGTCCTAAACCACATACTTATATGCGTCAGACCGGCGCCAGCACCATCGGCGACGTCTTTCCTAAGGAAGAGCGTGGCCTAGGCCTCGCACTCCTCAACATGGGTCCAGTCCTCGGTTCCTGTCTCGGTCCCATCGCTGGCGGATACATAACAGATTACTCAACCTGGCGGTGGGCGTTCCATGCAACCTCCATCTTCGGGGGCATCATCATCCTCACAGGTCTCTGCCTCTCGCGCGAAACTTACGCTCCGGTCCTCCTCCAGCGCAAGAAACAAACCCTTCAAGCCACCCCAGCGTACAAAGACCTCACCCTCCTCACCCAGTTCGAAAAGGACATCCCCATCCCCTCCACCTCCTCCCCCCAAACCAAAACCAGATCCATAATAACCCTCTACCGCCGCACACTCCTCCGCTCTCTATATCTTCTCTTCACCCAACCCATCGTGCAAGCCCTCTCCCTCTACTACGGCTACCTCTACGGGCTCGTCTACCTCGTACTCTCCACCTTCCCCACCCTGTGGAGAACCCAATACCACCTCAGCACCAGCACCGGCTCCCTCCACTACATCGCCCCCTGCATTGGCTACCTACTAGGAGCGCAAACCTGCGCCTTCATCTCCGACAAGATCTACTCGCACCTCAAATCCACCAACAACGGCATCGGCAAGCCCGAGTTCCGCCTCCCGCTCATGATCCCCGCCAGTCTCCTCGTCCCCATCGGCCTCTTCATCTACGGCTGGTCCGCGCAGTACAAGACCCACTGGATCGTCCCAGACATCGGCATCGCATTGCCATTAATGGGCGCCACAGTAATCTTCCAATGTACAAACGCATACCTCCTCGAGGCATACAGCGTATACGGAGCAAGTGCCAATGGCGGCGTATACATCCTTCGAGGCTTAACGGGATTCGGATTCCCTATGTTCAGTCCCATCATGTATCAAGTTTTGGGATACGGGTGGGGAAATAGTCTGTTAGGGTTTGTAGCGGTGGCAGTCGGGTGTCCGATTCCGTGGGTGTTGTGGTGGTTTGGTGAGAGGTTGAGAGGGAAGAGTAGCTTTGCTGATAAGGATTGATTTATTCACTTCCAGCTTTCTATTTTTTACCACTCTTTTTTTAGTTCTTCTTTTCCCCTTCTCGATATTTTATTGGGGTTGGGTTTTGTTTCTATACCCGGAGCTCTCGCCCCCGCAACCGGCCGCAGCTCCATGGGTGGTTTGAAGAGGTGTCTGGGATTAGTGGATAATCAATTTGATTCACATGTCTGTCTAGTTTATTGTTTAATCTTGTTCTATATATTTGTTGTGATTTTGGGTTTATCTCCATACTTTTTGGTTGCATTCCATTCTAGGTTCGGGTTAGGGCTAGCTGCCGATATATATTATCCAGAGAGACCCAATGACTGATTCGCCATTGCTGTCTGCAACTTGACGCAAATAAAGAGTAGGATAAGATATCATACAATAAGAAGACATTATAACGCTCACTAGAACTAGAACCCCCCCACCAACAGAGAGAGAGAGAGCATGTGCTAAGCGGACGGTACCGGAATAAACTTCCAGCCCCCCTCCCCATTCTCCTCTCTCCTTGAGAGAACCTGCATATCCCATCTTCCACAGAACCCATCCCCATTTGCAATTCTTTTTACCGTCGAGAATTTTCCACCACGTGGACTGGATTGATCAGCCACCCACATCTTATTTTGGACTTCCTCGCCTGCGACTTCCGTCCGACGTGGATTATATACAGGCAAAACGGCAATGCGACTCGTGATCCTGTGGACCAAAGAATAAAGTTTCTCGAACCGTCGAGTCACTCCGAGCCAGCTGAGAGATCGAGGGTGGTATGCGACGCGGATGAATGGGTTCATGTAGATTCCTGTGTCTGTAACCTCTTCGGGAGACGAGGACAGTGAGGGTGGGGTTTGGATATCGGCGTGGATGAGACAGCATTCAGACGATTCCCAGAATAAATCGGTTTCGGCACGGAATCGGACGGGGGAGGGGCGGTTCATGTATTCTTTTTGGTTGTTGGTTTTGTAAGTGGAGGTGATGGAAGGTGGATGTAGAGGTGGATGCTGGAAGAAACCGGCATCGAATGCGACCATTCCTCCCCAGCAACTGCGCACTCTCACGGCATCTTTCCCGTCGAGTACATCTTGTCGACTTTGAGCTTTTCCGGCGGTGGTGAACCATGGGTAGAAGGGGATGCCCATGCTGTAGCCTTCTAGATCGCGCGAGGCGAAGGTATCGTAGAACTTGAAGGGATTGATAAAGTCCACTGCACATACCGCGCGGTAGTCCGAAACACCGTTCTTCGTGTTGGTTGAGAAGAGGAGTTGCAGGGCGTCCAGTGGATGGAAGTAGACATCGTTCAGAAACAGGAGTCGGTCGAAACGGAGCTCGGGGTATTCATCTAGAGGGCGTAGGGCCCGGTTGCGCACTTCGGCCAGGAATTCGACGCGCCTGATGTGTTCTGATCCATCGGGGAGAGTGACGGTGGGAAAGCCGGTGAAGTTGAAGTGGTCTTCGTACACGATGGACTTGTTGCAGGGAACACGGTCGCTCAGCTGCTGAAGAGCCCCCTCCCCGGCCACGCCACTATCGTTCTCGTAGATGCTGAGAAAGACGTTGTCTGGTCCGATCATGTCGATCAGATCGAGGAGTGCCTGGCCCCATTGTCCGCCTGCCAGGGCCCCGTTCTTGTCATAGAGGCTGACGGCAATGAAGACGGTCGAGTTGCGTAGGTTCCCTCGGCCGGATTTCGTTGACTCTTGTACGACCTTGCGAAGCGCGGCATAATGTAGCGGTAGATGGGTATAGGATGGCACAAAGAGGAAGGTGAAACTGATGAGGGCCAGAAGAATCCAAGCGATGGTGGATAAAAGTCGACGCAGATTCCAGGCGATGGGAAGCCAGTGTCTTGTCCGTCTCCTCACACCTCTGGCTGCGCTGATCAAAGCCGAGAGGCAGTAATGGACCGGGAAGGCACGACGGTGAGGGTAAGAGGTGGATGATTTGAAGTCCTCGAGATCGATCTCTTCACCATCGAGAGATGAACGGGCAACAGGCTCATAACCATCTCTGGAAAGACGTGCCATGGGGACGAGCAGTCAATCAGACAGAGTGGTAGGATGGCAGGCTGGCAGTGGCGGGGAAGAACTGAACTGCAGGGACCCCGTCCAAGACCCTTTCCGAACGGGGCAATGCGCCTAGCCTGGTGGTAGGGCTATGAACGGTGAATCCTGGCCAGCACTACCGCTGAACTACTGGACACCAACTGACATGGATCCGAGACAATTCTCCCTCCACCCAATCATCGCATCTCCAGGCGCTTCTACCTAAAGTGGACCGTCTGGCGCCGGTCTAAATTGAACAAGCATTGAGTCGGATTGCCATGTTTGTGGCTCGGGGCACTGTTGGCCTTTTGCGCGATTTTAAGTGGTACCCAGTGGCCCCCTAAATCCTCTCTCAGGGTCTCTGCGAGAGTGCGAGGTTTGCTGGAAGTAAAAGCGTAGGAACATTCATGTTAAATAGGTTTTTGACACGCTGGACGAAATTTATCTTCGGAAGGATTGACACCATCGAGGCAAGTACTGGTGTTTATAACGCATATCCAAAAGATGTGTTGTTATGAATACAAACTTAGGTTCAAGTTTCCAACCAGCAGCATGTTAGCTCAGGGGAAGAGCGCCGGGCTCATAACCCGGAGGTCCCTGGATCGAAACCAGGACATGCTATCATACCTCATTCCTTTTTTGGAGGTCGCTGGATCGAATCCCGGGTATGCTACTTACTTTTCTTTCCTTTTTCCTTTTTCTTTTTCCGACTCCTTTCCTCAGTACCATCACGTGTTGGCGCCTTCATTTTTGTACCGTTTTATTTTGCGATAGCTCGAAAGCCGTTGGGGTGGCGGAAATAATGGGCGGGTGTACCTAGGTATGAGCTGCATGACATGACACTCATTGATTGTTATTGGTCAGGTGTGTGCCCGAAGGCCACAATCGCTGGTTCGATCATAGTACTGTGTTGCTGAAGTATTATAGTTCTGCAGCCTAGGTGAAGTTCTCAATCATTGTATCTAGTGTCATCATAGATATAGCGTCAATCGTTATTTTACTGAACTATGCATCATGAAATAAAGACATCGAAGGCAAATTATATCTACTCATTCACGCCTCCATCCGTACAATCTCCCGCATCAGGTCATAACGGATCTTCTCACCCACGTAGCTATCCCGCCGGTACTCCTCGTGTCCAGTTACAAATGAACGCATCCATTGGGCTGGTGTCGGAAGCTCTCCATTGGCTCGCTTGCTGACCACATCCAGGTACGGCATGATCTTCTTCTGCTCCATCAAGGACGTGTTCTTGTACTGCAGATATGCCCGCACAATGTTCACCAGCCCCGGAAAGCTGGACGGCACCTTGGGGTCCTCGCCATTGATGATCTCATCCATGGTAAGGAGAGCATACGGTGAGGTATGGCCACTGGACTTTCCACAGCAGTTGACACAACCCTTCCGCTGGCGCTGTGGTCGATCACACTGCTCCACCGACGATGACCATCCACTGCGACGGAACCAGATCCGCTCTTCGACCGCGGCATTCCGCTTTTGTGCGCGCTCCATCGACTCCCCCAACTTGTCCACCGGGACATAGAAGTTCAAGTGAAGGTCTGTAATGGCTCGAGAGAGAAGATACATAAAGATTGAGAAGGCAGCGTTGTCGAAGTCGGTTAGCTGCACTTCCATCGGCCGGAATTCAACCCGCCAGCCGGGTCCGTCATCGCTCAGTGGGATCTTGAGTCGGACGTGTTGCCACACACTGCTGTAGTACACATCAAACACGCCCGTACCATTGGGGTCGAAATTCTCCAGATCGGCTCGGTTGAGCATGATTGGATCCCGCGATAAGATTGTGGCAAAGTGCATCGCCAGCGGTTCGTCCATGCCTCCGTCTAGTAGGCGCTGTTTAACCGTCTCGTCCATAGGAGTCAGCGAGGACTTGCTGTTTATATCTGCAGGCTTTCCTCGGGAGACGTATGTGCGATTCCAGGAATAGCGTGGCGGCTGTATGGGATTAGTTATCGGGCCAAAAAAGCACTACGGGACGCTTAAACCTACTGTTGTAGCCAATTCTTCCGGCGTGCGGTCATCGAAGCATTCGGAGATGCGATCCCAGCGCACATCAGTGTCTACCAGATACCCCTTGTAGATGGGCGTGGCAGCAGTCAGCGCAAGCATGACTGGCCCCATCGCAATCATCTGGTCATGCAGCCATCGGGCTTCAAACTCATTAAAAGCCTGGAACGTAACCTGGATGCTGCAGCTCCCGAGCCCAAGACCGATTCCATCCAGATGGATATGGCCCTCTTTTGCGTCACCTGGGGGATGCTGTTCTGCTGGATACTCGAATGACCCAGCCTTGTCATAAAATGGAGCTTCTGTCTGCTCGTCTCGATAGACAGGGATATAGCTTTCAACACGCCGCTGTCGCCGGGCAGTTAAATTCTGGACCATCATTATGTAACGTGAAATGGGACAGTATATTTGGCCAGTCGAGTTTTCAAGAGATTCATCCGGTATCGTAAATTGGTTTCTGACTCCTAGGCCAGGGAAGACACAGAGTGATACGATATGCTGGTCGCGCGATAGGCATTGCCGGATCAACTTTCGTCTAACGAGATCAACAAACGGTCGGGTTGCAGAGAGGGTATAGCCTACCGTTGCTTCATGTTGCTTTCTACCCTTAGTAAGTCCGCAATATCCCCTCCGTATGGCTCTCGAGGGGTCGCCTCGATCATATATCTACCCCATTCCGGCTGTAATGCGATTTCGTTCCAGGGTTCACTACGACAAATCAGAAACCTTATCTTTCTAATTATGTGACGTATACTCACACATCTGCATTGGCGCACTCGTCCGTGCCTTTTCGGAGGACCTCTTCTTGGTTTAGGAGCAGTGTAGCTCGAGATGTGTTCGCGTCAAGGTTGATTAGGGTATATTCGATCTGACCGGTCAGCAACCTTCCTTCGTGAGCTGTAAGTGATCATACCTCGTCACCCCAGAGCGGCTCAGGATCAGTTCTATCTTTCTGTCTCTTCCAGAGAGATAACAATTGCTTTCTCTGTTAGCGCAATGAATCCAAATGATGCGATGTACAAACCTCCACAGCACATTGACGAGCAATAGGTGCGACACTTTGCAGTTCCTGCCACGGCATCGGCGCTCCTCTCACTCTGCTAGAATGTTAGCTTCATATCATAAAGATAGGGTAGGGGCTTGACATACGGTGGGCCCATTTTTGCTGAAAGTTCAAGGTTAGTCAAGACCAGGCTCTTGGATCAGATAGACATGGATAGACAGGTTTCGATATCTGGGCATTGCTTTATAGGTCTCTTGAGAAGGACGCAGAAGCATTGATTTAAGGACCCGATCACTCGCGCGGTTGTCGATCATAGTAACACGACAAACCATGGCTTGGCTGATGGCAATATGCGACCTCGTACGTAATCCTCGTGGAAGCAGAAAAGGTCATGGAAGATCAGTCGTGCATTCTCAGATAATACGCTTTTTCAGCCCCACGACTGGCGTAATGGATGGCTACAGCTTGCTCGTTGCTACCCCTTGCATCGTGGTTCGTCATGTCCGAAAAAATAAAAACTACGGGCGTAGGGTGTATTCGACAGGTATACCGAGGAAAAGAAAGCTTCGGCATCTCAGCCCAGACAGCACGGGAACAATAAGCTTTAGCTTCATATGTCTCAATCTTATTTGCGTCTGAATCAGTAATAAGACAGCGGCATCAATTAATAGTTTATAGGCGGGCGGGTTAAATCCCCTGCATCACTCGAAGCGGTATGGCTCACATATTTCTCGTCTGGGCAGGATCATCGAACCCCGAAGGCAACATCATTTCCAAGTGGCTCTGGCATTGATGGTGCCAATTCGAAATAGATCTTCAACCGAAACATTGTCTCGAAGACATGATTTCCGGGTCATGTACACGAATGCATTATCGCCAAGGCCTGCATAATGCAGATCGTCAACCACTCGGAGGGCGTACCTACAAGAAGTGAAATCCGTAAGGGGGGAGGAATAGAGCTGAAGTCGAATGAAAACCCCACCAGCGTCTGCAATTGTTGAGGTCCACTGTAACGGGGATCTTCCCTCTTAGCCACGGCTATCCGCTCTTCGTGCCAGCCTTGTGATTTGCGTTCACTCCTAGCTTGGAGCTCAGGTCTGCTCGTCGAGCGTACGTATGCCTTTGCGACTCACGGACCGTGATTTCTTCTTTTGCTGCAGGGAAAGGCTTCGTAAGTGAAAGATGAAAATCTCTTTGGCATGTGAAGTATCCGGGAGTCGGTAAGCTTCCAACCATGGTATTGTATCACCGGATGACTGGTATAGGCTGGGAAAGGTTTGTGATCAAGCTTGTCCTCCATGATTGGACTTTGAAGTGCGGGGATAATGCGCGGTCATGGACGTCATCATATGTTCCACGAGGCTAGCATGCGAGGTCAGCAATCTGGGGGATACAACACGGACTTGAGCATGCTTGCTACCGGATTTTTGCATGGCTGGTTGCTAATGAAGTCATTGGAGGCTGTCAGAAGGGTGGCGAGAGATGGGAAATAGAAAGAAGAGGAAGAGGAAGAGGAAGAGAAGGCACGTGCAGTTGATGTCACGGGCTGTCGGCTCACCCTTCACCCCTCCTTTACCTTTTACCTCCTTCACAATAAGTTATTATGATGGCTAGTTTTAGAATCAGTGGTTCTGATTCAGGCGTTGTGTAGAGTGGCAGAAGATCCTGATATAGTCCACTACTCTGGATAGATGAAACTGTTGCACTCTTGCTATAAGGTCAAAGACTTTTCCCCTATGAGTGGGCAGACTCTATGAGGTATCCAAGTCGCGCAAAGGCGTCATGAATCTGAGGGAAGACAGTGTCATCTAATAGGTTACTGAGTTATATTGATGGTTTACTATGTATTAAGCTTTGCTGATAAGACCAGCCTATGACTGGGCGCGGATAAGCGACCCCTCTCGAGGCTCTCCGTTCCGGCTTCTTTCTTTCTCCCCAAACATGGCAGCCTCGACCATTTCACGCACCCGCACGGGCTGCTGGGCCTGTAGAGCTCGAAGAGTCAAGTGTGACGGTATGATATATTCTTTCTGAAATCAATCCTGGTTCTGATCCCATCTATGAAGAGACACACCCCGTCTGTCGTCGCTGCGCGCGAAACAATCGGTCCTGCGGATACGGTCTGCGCTTGACATGGCTCGAGGAATCGATCGCCAAGGGCATTTGCCATGGACGCATGGGTGTGTGGTCAAAGAACGGCCAGAAAAAAGGGGAAACAGATCCGTTGGATCTCGTCAAGAGTGTATGGTGCTCCACGCCCAGTCCACACCGACGGTGGATGTTTCTCCATACGTCCGTCCACGATGTGGAACGGTTCTGTGTAGGTTACCAAGGGAGCAAGAATCACAGAATATGGCCAAAAGATCTATGGCAACTGTCAATCTCTCCAGCGATAAGTACAAAGCCCGTCACATGCCAGAGTCAATCCACCGACGACTCTACGCTGCTGGCCTTCTTTGAGACGGTCATCTGCAGCAGCTCGACCTTGGTGGACAATGCGCAGTCAAATCCATACCGGTATCTGATCTTACCCATGGCGTTCGACTCCGAGGGCATATACCATGCGGCGTTGGCCATCTCAGCCAATACTCTGCGGCTCTCCGAATCGCGGTATCATGTCCCTGCCCTGAAGCACCATCACCGAGCGCTACTCTATCTCCAGTCTCTCCTCGGCCGAGGTAGTTGGACAGATAGGGAGATGATCGAGATCCTGGGACTCGTCCTCATGATTTGCTGGTTCGAGGTAAGCATCTGTTCCTCGCGAATCTGAAGTGAATGCTGACACCGGCAGATTTCGGATAATAGCCGTCCATCGTGGGTGACTCATCTCGATGGATTACAAAATGTCATGTCTGCGCGAAAGAAACAGTGCCAACAAGCCTTGTCATGGCACAGTCAAGAGCTTCTGGGATTCTTCGACCGCTACTTCGCCTTCCACCTCGTGCTCGCCCGCACGGCGTTTCGATGGACGAACCCGCAAACCCAGCCGTGTCTTTCCTCCATCCCATTGTGTCCCTCCTCCCCGGATACTATCGACCCATACATGGGATTTAGCCACTCTCTGCTGCTCTTGATTAATCGTATTGCTGATGTAGCGTGGGCAGAGAGTGATGTGGATGCTCAGACTGTGTATGGACTCAAAGATTCACTGGAGATGCTCCACCAGACGCCTCCCGATGGTGATGTCGACTCGCATTCTAGCATGACCATTGCCGAAGCGAACCGCTTAGGGGCGATGCTCCTCTTGTATGAAATTTGCTCGTCCTCTAAATTTACCCCTTCGTTCCCGTCCTTTGCCCCTGAGGACAAAAACACTTGTGTACGTCAGATCCTTGATCTCATACAGGCGCACAAGAACAACATAATGCGCACCGCTGTGCTGCCTCTGTGGCCTCTTTTCTTAGCAGGCTGCTGCGCCCCGAGCGACGATGAGCGAGTTGCAGTCTTGCAGCTCTTCGATGAGCTGGAGGGCATTCGGCGTTTTGGAGTATGTTTATCCCTCTACATCAGTTGTTCTAAATAGTGACATGATAGAACATTACACCGGCGAGAGAAGTGATCGAAACAGTCTGGCGACACCGCGACCTGACAAAGACTGACCTAGCAAACGACATCAGGGTGGAAAAGGCCACCCGCTTTGAATGGGAACATGCCATGGTGACGCTGGGCGGGTGGAAGCTTGCGTTGACATAGATTCATTCTGGCATTTACCATCTAGCTATGGGGATGGCTACTACCTACTACAAGCGCGGGCCTCTCTCACGGATCTTCCGCCCCTTCCATCCCGTCAGCTCACTCAGCTCCAGTTCCGGGTCCAGATGAGCCAAATTCTTCGCCGTCACTGTCTGGCCCGGGCGCCACTGCCACTTGCAGGCGATCTCGGGCTCCAGCGTCCCCTCCAGCAGGTCAGCAATGTACTTACCCAGCACGGGCAGAAACTTAAACCCATGCGCGGAACCCCCGGCAGCCAGGTACAGCCCCTGGTGATCGGGATGCGGTGAGATCAGGAAATGGCGGTCGGCGGTATCGGCATCCCAGCAGAGGCGCGTATAGCAGAACGGCCGGTCGGCAAGCTCCGGCAGCACACGCCGCAGGTTGCGGCGCATCTGGGCTTCAATTTCCAGCGGAAGATCGTCTTGCGGGCTCTGCAAAAAGGTGTGAGGGACGGAGGTCGTAGTCCCAGACTCGGCGTCTGTCTGCATGTTGGTGATGAATTGACTGTGCGCCATCTTAAACACTCCGTCGGTCTGCGGCGGGAAAAAATAGCCCAGCTCCAAGTTATCCATGATGGGAAACGCCGAGTAGTGCGTCGTTTCCGTTGGGGAGAGCTGAATATGCGCCACGCTGTGCCCCTTGGCCGTCAATTGGCCTGCCACATCCAGCAATGAGGGCGTCCACGCCCCCGCGGCCACCACGACCAGGTCAGCAACTTGCGTGGACCCATCAGCTGTAACGACCCCAGTGCAGCGATCTTCCTCATTAAACACCAAGCGCTTGACCCAGCCTTTCTCCCCGGAGATATACTCCACCCCCTTCTCCTGCGCCGCAACCGCCATGCGACGTAGCGCCTCCCCTGCAGCCGCCCAGCCAGCCGTGGGGTTCCAGACATTCACATTCCACCCGTCCAGCTTGCCTGTAACCAGGGGAAACCGCTCCCGAATTTGCTGCGGCGACAGACGCTCCAGTCCCTTAACCCCAAGCTTGGTGCTCGTCTCAATCGACCCTTCAACAAACGCACAGGATAGCTTGTACGCGCTCAGAACCCAGCCTGGCACATGGTACAGGTCACGGAACATTTCCTCAGACTGCCAGGCAGCAATGGCCTCAATGCCCAGACGCGCATACAATGGCTCATTATAGTCGCTGCGAATGATCTTGCTGATGTCGGTTGATGCGGCCTCGCACGACGGTGCTGCATATCGATCCAGCACGCGGACGGAGGTGAAGCCACGCTGAGCGAGGTGATATGCAGTCGAGGTGCCGAAGCAGCCAGCCCCAACAATAAGGATGTTCTTATTCGGATCCATGGTGTGAATGACGTGTAGGTTTCTCTGATTGCTCCTACCCAGACAGAGTATTTATTTCGATACGTCGTGTCATCAGTCCTCGGACCAGTGAACAGCTAATCAGAACCTCAACCGATAATTAAACCCCTCATTTGTTGTGTACCTCGCACCGACCTGCCCTGCCCACCTTAGTTCTCTCCCCCTTATCCCCTCCTAGATCCCTCCTAGCAAACAAACAATTGGAAGTCGTTATCGGGCCCCGATAAGCGATAGGTAGATAACCCCGTACTCCGTAACGTAGAATCAGATAAGCCCTCGTTCCGACCTTCCCTTCCTCCTCTCAGTCACAGTGCCCAACCGATAGACAGATTAACAGATAGATGAGTACCAAGCTCTTCCCTCACAGTCAGTGTAAGTGGACGGCTTGCAAATGGCGAGTGCTAGTTGTTACACAGTATTCCGCTCCGGACGAAAATATGTAGTCTATCTATCTACCCCGCATTTGATTACCATTATGCCATGCAAATAGCAAATAAAAATGGCTGTGCTGGACTAACTTATTAGCTCATCCTGTGTGTTCATTCATTGGACTGCTGGGCTGTGTTATAATGTATAAGACACTAGGAGTACTATATTATTCTCTGGATTTGCAATGATATAAACAAATAAGAGTAGCTATTTACTACAACAATTATCCCACGTGCAACTATTCACTAAAATCTTTTCGCAAGATTGATATGAATGAAAGGGACAAGTTAATAAGTATACCGAAACGACGGCTTCTCCTTATCCGTCAAGTCCGAGAACGCCGCATCCTCGGACACGGGGACTACGTGGTCTGTAGCATCACGACGGCGATTCTCCCAGCGACAGAGGAAGCCGTAGGCAGAGATGGCGACAATAGCAACGACAAGACAGGCGAGTAGGCCCTCGTATCCGTGAGAGTAAGTGGGGGCGTCGGTGGAGCGGAAGACCTGGGGGCCGATGATGTTGCCGACGCAGTAGGCGAGGAAGAAGATGGCGTTGAGGGTGAGTTTCTTGGAGTGGCCGCTGGTGTTGGCCATGGGGAGGGAGGTGGAGAGGACGTAGGGAGCCCAGTAAGTGTAGAAGACGTAGTAGGAGGCGAGCAGGCCGTGTTTGTTGGAGCGGGGAAGCTTCCACATGAGGATGGCGCAGGCCATGGGGACGAGGTTGGAGACGGCGATGATCACGCAGCGGGAGTTGGGGATTCGGGAGGCTAGGAATGAGAGGAGGAGTTGCCAGATGGTGGCGAGGACGCCGGTGGGGATGCCCAGGACGGTGGTGATGAGGGATGAATAGCCTAGTCCGGTGACGATGAGGGCGGAGAAGGTGACGAGTCCGCCGTTGGGGATGTTCTGGGCGAGGGAGAAGAGGGCGAGGAGCCAGGTCTTGGGGTCGAGGAGACATTCTCGGACTTGGTACCATTTGATGGTTTTGTCTTCCATGCCGGTGTTGTTGTCCTTAACGCGCTCGAGGCAGACGAACTTTTCGCGGTCGGAGAAGTACCAGCATTGGACGGGGGAGTCGGGGAGAAAGACGTAGAGGATGATTGACCAGAGGATAGAGAAGGCGCCGAGAACGAGGAAGAGGAGCCGCCAAGGGTGGAGGGCTGTGTGGGTGTGTCCGATGCCGTAGCTGACGACGCCGGAGAAGACGGATGATAGTTGGTTGAACCAGAAGGCCACTCGGATGGGTTGCTCGCTGGTCTTCCACCACATCACAGTGAGGATGCTGGAGATGGGGAAGACCGACGCTTCCAGCATGCCCATGAGGAAGCGCACGGTGGCGAGGCCGGCGAAGTTGTGTGTCGCTGCGGTGCAGAGCATCAGGACGGCCCAGGCGAAGACCATGCCCGCGTAGAGCTTGGCCACTGGGAGGCGCTGGATGAGCAATGCGGCTGGGTATTCGAAGGCCAGGTAGCCAAAGTAGAAGATTGAGCCTACCCAGGAGTACTGGTTGCCCGTTAGGTGGGTGTCTGTTTCCATGCCATAGATGGCGGCGTTGGAGATGATGACTTTGTCGACGGCGGCCAGCACGACGGTGACCATGATCAATGGAATCATGATCAGATCGATCTTCCACAGCACACGGCGCGCTTCTGTATCGGCGATGGGAGCCGCCATGATGGCAGGATCCAGCTGGGCGAGAAAGCGCACTGCGACATCCTCCCCTTGGCCCGAGGGACGGCCGAGGACGTCGAGCTCGCCCTGCTTGAGGATGTCGTCGTGAGGGACATGGCTTTCGAGGCCGGGTTTCTTCTGGTCAGCAGTCATGGTGACCGGTGCAGGACCTGGATTGATGGGTTGGGGGAATCGACCCCGACCATGTCGCCGTTTGACAAGTTTTATATCATCATGTAGATGCACCTGATAACGAGTCAGTGTCTGTTATCTGGACTCCACCGTGCTAGGGACTAGGGCGCGGGGAAGGTCGGAGCGAGGCCGATAACAGAAGACCGCACGATAAGATAGCGCCGGCGTTAGTTAGGGCGAGACAGCATTGGCAATAATGACTGGAGCCAGTCTATAAAAGCCACGCCAGTCGTTCGGGGAACAAACGTCTCATGCATGGGTTCTGTCCGTATCGTAGCCAATCATCATGTCCTCATCAAAACTGAACATTAAGATCGCCATCGGTGAGATAGCTTGCCTGAGATGGACGACCGAAAGCTGACCTTTATAGATCGTGGTGGCACATTCACCGATTGTCTAGGCATTGTCGAAGGCCGCGAGGATGATATCGTCGTCAAGCTGCTTTCGCAAGACCCATCCAACTATTCAGATGCCCCCATCGAAGGAATCCGTCGAATCCTCGAGCAAGCAACAGGAAAGAGCTTCCCCCGGGACCAGAAACTCACCACATCAGATTTTGGCAGTGTCAGTATCCGCATGGGAACAACAGTAGCCACGAATGCCTTGCTGGAGAGAAAAGGAGAGCGCGTGGCGCTGCTGATCACAAAGGGCTTCAAAGATGCACTCCGCATCGGGACCCAATCGCGTCCCAAGCTCTTCGCCCTGAATATCCAACGACCTGATGTTCTCTACGAGGACGTGGTCGAGGTAGACGAGAGGGTCACCATCGAGGGATATCAACAAAATCCCCTTCAAGATATAGAAGGCCTTGAGGCAGCGTTGCAGACAGACCCGTGCCTAAAGAGGGGAGTCAGTGGAGAGGTCGTCCGCATTCTGGAGTCGTTGGATGAGATCAAGACGAGACAGAGCTTGCAGGCGCTCTACGACGAAGGATATCGCTCTATCGCCGTTTGCCTCGTGCACTCGTATACCTTCCAGGAGCATGAATTGGCGATCGAGCGAATTGCCAGTGAGATTGGTTTCACACAGATCTCGCTCTCCAGCCAGCTTCTCCCTATGATCAAAATGACATCGCGAGGCGCTTCAGCGACGGCAGACGCTTATCTGACCCCGGTTATCCAGCGATATATTCAAGGATTCCGATCCGGTTTCCAGGATGAGTTACGGTCAACAGACACACGCTGCGAGTTTATGCAAAGCGACGGAGGCTTGGTTAACTTCCAAAAGTATGCCCCCCCCCCCCCCTTCCCTTCTGCATTAGTATACAAAGCTCACTGGAATTAGATTCACCGGGTTACGGGCAATCTTGTCAGGCCCTGCAGGTGGTGTTGTAGGCTATGCAGGCACCTCCTTTGACCCAGAAAACCGGACACCAGTGATCGGGTACGTACTTACTTCCAGAAGTCCCGACGAGGAACTATAAACCGCTGACTGGATACAGTTTTGACATGGGTGGCACCAGCACCGACGTCTCGCGGTACGATGGCAAACTGGAACATACCTTCGAGAACACCATTTCAGGCGTAACCGTAATGGCTCCTCAGCTAGATATCAACACAGTTGCTGCAGGGGGCGGCAGCATTCTGTTCTGGCGCCATGGACTGTTTGTTGTAGGACCCGAATCTGCAGGCGCTCACCCTGGTCCAGCTTGTTACCGCAAAGGAGGCCCTTTGACTGTGACGGATGCCAACCTATTCCTTGGCCGTCTGCTGCCTGGATATTTCCCCAAGATCTTTGGACCTAATGAGGATGAACCGCTCGACATTGAGGTCACTCGTCGTAAATTCACGGAATTAGCGGACCAGATAAATGCAGAGACAGGACATCAGAAGACACCAGAGGAGATTGCCCTGGGCTTCATCCAGGTCGCAAACGAATCTATGGCGAAGCCCATCCGGGCCCTGACCGAGGCTCGCGGCTACGACACCTCTGCCCACAACCTGGCCTGCTTTGGAGGAGCGGGTGGACAGCATGCATGTGCTATTGCATCGTCCCTGTCCATCAAGACCGTCATTATCCATCGCTATTCGTCGATTCTATCAGCATACGGCATGGCTCTCGCCGATGTGGTGCATGAATCCCAGGAGCCTGCCTCCGGAGTCCTTACAGAAACCGCGATGGAATCAATTCAAGACCGTATCACGGCCCTCAAAGCCAAGGTCACCGAGGCCTTGACCACAGACGGCATTGAGGAGGCTCGGATCCAGTACGAGATCTACCTCAACCTTCGGTACCAGGGCACCGACAATACGCTCATGGTGCTCAGACCAGAGAATGGAGATTTCGAGGCGGCATTTATCCAGGAACATCAACGCGAGTTTTCATTTACCTTCCCGGGCCGTAATATTTTGGTTGAGGATATCCGGGTGCGTGGAGTGGGTAAAGCCATCTCCGTCCCTCCAGAGGCGCCGCAGCCCGAGCTTCGGTCCTTGATGAGCTCTGTCGTCAGCACCGAGAAGCAGGATGACTCTACAGAAGTGCACTTTGCTGGCGTTGGACGCGTCGCCACGCCAGTGTTCTTCCTGGACCACCTGGAACCGGGCAGCTTCATCCAAGGGCCGGCCATGATCATCGACAAGACGCAGACCATTGTCGTGGAGCCGAACGCAACAGCCACCATCCTGTCTCGTCATGTAATTCTAAACGTCCAATCGGTCAAGAAGCAGCATGACGATGCCACGGTGGTTGATCCCATCAAGCTCTCCATCTTTGGACATCGGTTCATGTCGGTTGCCGACCAGATGAGCCGGATGTTCCAGAAGACTTCCGTCTCAACCAACATCAAAGAGCGACTTGATTTCTCCTGCGCAGTGTTCTCACCTGATGGGAAACTTGTTGCGAATGCACCTAATGTTCCTGTACATCTGGGAAGTGAGTGATACTCTGTCCAATATTGAATGTTATCAGAGAGCTAATTGAACCTTAGGTATGGAGTACGCTGTCCGGTATCAGCATGAACAATATGGCAGTGATTTGAAACCAGGAGATCATATCCTAACCAACCATCCCCTTGCTGGAGGAACGCATCTCCCAGACATTACCATTATCACTCCAGTCTGGGATCAACATGGCAGCAAGATAATCTTTTACGTTGCCTCCCGAGGCCACCATGGTAAGAGAAGCCGCCTATGAACTGTCACCATTGTCTAACCATTGTTGCAGCGGAAATCGGAGGAATCGCCCCAGGATCTATGCCATCGGACAGCAAGATGCTATACGAGGAAGGCGCCATGACGATGGGATTCAAGGTAGTGTCAGAAGGCCGATTTGACGAGGACATGGTGCGGAAGTTCCTGTATGATGAGCCGGCTTCATACCCTGGCTGCAGCGGCACTCGCACATACAAAGACAACGTCTCCGACCTAAAAGCAGCCATTGCAGCCAACCATAAGGGTGCACAGTTGTTAGAAAGTCTGGTTCGCGAGAACACTCTCGAGGTAGTCCATTTCTACATGGACGCGATCAAAAAGAATGCCGAAACCGCGGTGCGCCAATTACTGAAGACCATCGGCAAAAAGGCAGCCGGCCAGCCCCTCCGATTCTCCGATTTTATGGATGACGGTACCGAAATTCGTCTGGAGATTCGCATCGACGCCGAGACCGGGTCAGCCGAGTTCGATTTCACCGGCACCGGACGCGAGACTTTCAACTGCCTGAACGCCCCCAAAGCGATTGCCCATTCGGCAATCATCTACAGCCTGCGGGCCCTGATCGATGTCGACATCCCCCTGAACCAAGGATGTCTAGCCCCGATCAACGTCATCATCCCCTCGGGCACCCTCATCAACCCCTCCGGATACGCAGCCGTCTGCGCCGGAAACCCCATCACCTCGCAACGCATCACGGATGTCGTTCTGGGAGCGTTCCAAGCCTGCGCGGCCTCTCAGGGATGCTGCAACATCATCTCGTTCGGCATGGGCGGGCTTGACGAGAACGGCAACGATATTCCGGGCTTTGGTGTTGGCGAGACCATCTGCGGTGGCTCCGGCGCTGGTTCAACCTGGCATGGGACTTCTGGAGTCCACGTCCACATGACCAATACTCGGATCACCGATGCTGAAGTATACGAGCTGCGGTATCCGGTTATCCTGCGGCAGTTCTCCATCCGCAAGGGGTCCGGCGGTAAGGGGCTCTACCGCGGCGGAGACGGGGTGATTCGGGAGCTGGAGTTCCGTATCCCCTTGTCGGCTTCCATGCTGAGTGAGCGCCGGGTGTATCGACCGTATGGATTGGCGGGTGGTGAGGCAGGCCAGGCGGGGCTGAATCTGTATGTGAAGAAGGAATTGGATGGGACTGAACGAGTGATCAATATTGGTGGGAAGATGGAGCTGAAGGTGCAGCCGGGGGAGAGAATCATTATTCACACGTAAGTCCAGGGTTCCTGGTTCTGGCCTTTTTATGCTTTGCTAACGACGTGTTCAGACCTGGTGGAGGTGGTTGGGGAGCGCCATCAGAAGAGGACTCTATACCTATTAGCAGTGGGAATAATCCGGAGTTGAACCGGGTGGGGTTTGAGCCACGGGGGAGCGTTCACAATTTCAGCGCTACTGCTGAAGCAGCTTTATAATCTTGGCCTTGGTGGAGAATGTATTGTAGTTTTGCCAGGTTATGATGAATTTTGAAATTCAAGGGATACGAGATTTCACAAGATCCTAGCGGTGAAATCGAAATCATGTGATAGTACAGTGTTTGGTCACGATCGATAGGGAATAGAACACCAACCTGTAAATAGGTTCCAAGTACGCCGAGTTCAATGGCTATATTAGACCTATGTAGACAGATCAACACATTAGAATAACTCGTAGATTAGGAGCTATAGCCAATGGCTGTGAGGATATACTGTATCAGAGTGTGGTGCTATACAGTGGTTTCTTCTACGGAGGATGTATTCACTGACCTCTTTACAGTGAATAGTGAGTGAGTCAATGATCTAGCTCCGCTCTATATATGTAGAGTGCTTAGGTCTGTCAAGCTCGAATTTTTATTTCTTTTACATCTATTCAGTGCCTTCATTATACTCACCCAGACTGTGTCAATCTCCTCGTCGATTATCTCTTACCTCTATAACATACAAATTATCAGCAGCATGCCTGACACAGACGATACAGACGCTGAAAAGCCACGCACACCCACCATGGAAGAGCGATTTGGCACCCTCCTTACCATCAGCCTTGACACTCTCACCACCTTGGCCAGTGAGGTCCGCCGAAAGCTCACAACAGACACATTCACCACCGCTACCGTGATCGACCGCCTCGTGGGCAGCAACAATCTCATCCATGTGGTCGAATTTGACGACAAGCTGCGCTGCATCATCCGTCTGCCTCGCAGCGGCAGACCCGGCCACTTCACCGAGACCGCCAGACGTGCCCTCATTGCCAAAGTAGAAATGATGCGATTCGTCCGCAAGCGAACCATGATCCCCATGCCCGAAATATACGACTTCAACGCCTCAGTGGAGAATATCCTCGGAGCGCCGTACATCGTGGAGAGTTTCATCCCCGGAACCTCAGTTGCGGACGCCTGGTTCGACGCCTCGGGTCCGATGTCATTGGACGAGAAACGGCTGCGGATCCTCGACAGCGTTGCAGAGGCGATGGCACAGCTTCACGGGTTCTACTTTGACAAGATCGGTACGGTGGGGGTTGATGACCAGGGTCGTCGGCGTATGTATCCCTGCTTCTATGTGGAAAAGTCGGAGACAGATATCCGGTATGTGGAGTACGGATCGTACGGGTCAACGGTGGAATTTCTGCGCGATCGTCTGGCGGTCACATCCGGCGAAGGTGTGGGAGACAATGCGTATGATACTGGATGTCGTATATTCTTGGACATGATGATCTCGTGTATGCCGTTGTCGACGAAACGGAGGACGGATGACCGCGAGACGTTCGTGCTGGCAGTGCCGCAATTTGAATCTAAGAATATCCGCATCGACGAGCAGTGCAATGTGATGGGCATCATTGATTGGGATGGGGCACACACGATGCCGCGGTTCCTAGGCTATGCTGTTTTCCCGGGCTGGATCACGAGAGATCTGGACCCAGTAGGGTATGGATGGCCTTATAACACGCGAGAGGATTCTCCGGAGCAGTTGAAACGGTACCGGCTGCTGTATAATCGGAAGATGCAGGGGCTGCTGCGGGGGGTTGGGGATGCGAGGTTCGTGAATAAGACGCATATCTTTGAGGCGATCTTGGCTGCCATTGAGAATCCAGCGGCACGGATGGAGATTGTGCGGACTCTGGTTGCGAAGTCATTTCCGGCGAGTTTGGATACGGCTGCGCGATTGATTGAGGACGCTGGTGATGGGAGTTCCCGCGGCGGGATAGTGAGCGGTTGAGGGGGGGTTTCGAGGCGCTGCTTTCGATTCCTCGTTAGTTTGATGAGGAAAGGACAACTTCGTGGCTTACCTTTTTTTCAATAGTTTGATGGTTTTCTGATGGGTCGCAGTGGTTTAAATGGTGTGGTGGAGTTGAGGCAATTCGGATGGTTAATCAGAGAAGACTCGGCGCAGCGGCATGTCAGATTATCAACTTGATAGTTCGGTTTCCTTCTCAATGTGCAGTGAAATTCAAGCATTACCAACACATTACAAAAAAGCATATCGTTGCAAGGGATGCCTTCTCCACAGCCATCTGGACTAGCGCTTACATGTGCGCCTTGTGATCAAAAAGGCACGGAATTAAGCTTGATCCTGGGCTTATCTCAAGCCCGCTTGCCATTTAGTCTGCCTGTTTTGGGAATGCTACTCGCTATAGATCCGTTTCGACGAATTCTTCGCGAGATGCTAATCCGCCATTCCATACATCCAACCCCCGAGCTAGCAATAATTCCCCAGCATTTATGCTATAAATACAGTAGACCCGTCCAACTCATCTTCCATGTCATCCTCTAATCCGTTCACCTCACCACTCAATATATTCATCATGGACTCTCGCATCCCCAACATGTCCGACCACGCCCTAATCGGGCTGGCCTCACAGCTCCCCCTCAACGCGCCGTCTCCCATCATCTCCATCAGCCCCATCATCCTGCCCATGCCCTCACGCATCACCGACCTCCACCTCAAACTCACCCTCCCGGTGCCCAACACCAACCCCAGCACCCCCCACCCCATCATCCTCCTCTCTCACGGCCACGGCGCATCCAACAACCTCTCCTCCATGCACGGCTACACCCCCCTGGCCAACTTCTGGGCCACCCACGGCTTCGCCGTCATCCAACCCACCCACCTCGCCAGCAAATCCCTCAACCTCCAATCCGAGAAATCCCCCACAGACCCCCTCTTCTGGCGCTCCCGCATCACCGACATGAGCACCATAATTGACCGTCTACCTGAGATCGAATCTTCATACCCGGCCCTCCTTCATGGCCGTCTCGACCACACCCGGATCGCCGTCGCCGGCCACTCTCTAGGCGGACACACAGCGGGGATGCTCCTGGGTGGAACGCTCCTCGACCCAGAGACCAACCACTCCCTCATAAACCTATCCGACCCCCTCATCAAAGCAGGGATATTACTCGCTGCTCCCGGGAACGGAAACAGCGGGGAGGGGTTATCGAAGATGGTTGTGGAGAGGTTTGGTTTTCTGAAGGATTATAGTCTCAGGGAGGTGGAGAGGGCGATGTTGGTGGTGGTGGGGGATTGTGATGATGCGCCGCATCTGACGAGTCGGGGGGCGGAGTGGTATGCGGATGGGTTTTGGGGGAGTAAAGGGGTACAGGAGGGTGGGGAGGAGAAGGTGCTTTTGACGTTGTTTGGGGGAAGGCATTGTTTGGGAGGTGTGTCGGGGTTTGATGCTGCGGAGGCGAGGGAGGAGGAGAGTCCGGAGAGGGTGGCGGTGGTGCAGAGGTTGAGTTGGGCGTGGCTGAGGGCGAGATTATGTGGGGAGGAGGAGGTTTGGGAGGAGGCGTGTAGAGTGTTTGGGGGTTGGAGAGGGTGGGCAGAGTGGAGAGGAAGTAGTTGTTATAGAGTATACATATAGATAAGGTACGGCGATGTGTATTTGATGTTATTATCAGATACTATTCGAATGAAGATTCTGTTGATGATGTATGGCCTTATGGGTCTACTTTGTAGTAGTAGTAGTATGCTTAAAAGAGATAAAGCTCTTTTAGCTTAACTCTATCAATAAAATCAACAATCGTAGTTCTTCCATTTTCAAATATCTATCCTCTGTAGTGGTGCATGTCACATTCCAATGACGTCAGGCATGTAACCAGACATCCACAAGCAGAGGAGTATTATTAGTAGCTTATCTCTCGACAGGATTAGGTGTGCTGTATACCATATCTTGATATTTAAACTAGTTCTGGGAAGGGCTCTGATATGAGAAACAGCAAACGGTATATTCCGCTAGATAGGGGTTTATTAAATGGAAAGAGGCAATGCACCCCTTCAAAGTAAATGACTGCTTCCCACGAGTACGGCAAGAGCCATGGAGAACTGGAACGCCAGCCACGGGACCACTGGAGGTCTCACAAAACAGGGAACACTTCCCCTCATATCATCATCCCGTACTTCAAACACCCATTTGGCGGATATGCGGCACAATGTTCACCCAAGCCATCCTCTTCATCCTCCTGTCTCTGCTACTCTCCTATCTCTTGAACCGGGCCCAGCACTTGCGCTTCAAGCAGTATGGCAACTGGCCACAGCTCACCCCGTCCTTCATTTGGGGGCATATGAAAGTGATCAACGAGTTTATTGTCCGGGGTGAGAGAAAGAGGCATATTGGTACGAGTCATCATTCCCTCTTTCCGTTTGGAGTGTGAGAGAGTTGACGATGCTCCCTAGACATCGTGTTTCGCGAGATCCAGGGATATCTGGACAACCCTCCTCTGGTTCTATATGATCTCCGCCCCTTGCAGTATCCGTTATGCGTGGTCGGAAACCATGAGGTTGCAGAACAAGTATCCCGGAGTACCAAGAGTTTCCCGTATGGCATGGGAAAGTCGCCGTGGATGAGAGCGCTAGAGCCTTTGTTGGGGCCCTATTCTATTATCACGTCTGAGGTATGTCAGTATTCGATTTAGTCTCTTAGATTAATGCTTAACGTCTTAGGGAGAGCAATGGAAGGCTCTGCGCAAGCGATTCAATCCGGGATTTGCGCCTCAGCACCTTTTGACTCTGCTACCATGCATCCTTGACAAAACAATGCGGTTCACCGAGATTCTTGATGGTTATGCTCGCAGTGGAGAGGAGTTCTCGCTCAACGACCGATGCATCGGCCTTGTCTTCGATATCATTGGTATGTCATATGATAACCCTGGCGTGTGCCAAATATTGAATTGCCCCAGGCGCAGTGATCATGGACAAAGACTTCCACGCTCAACATGATGTCAGCAAGCAGGATGAACTCGTCCGCCTCTACCGAGAGCTCACAGCCACATACCGCAGTGGTAGTAGCGTACAATATGTCTCGCTGAACCCGCGTGTGATCCGGCAGCGTCGAGCACTGACTCGGCGCATTGATGGTCTGGTAATAGATCACGTCAAAATCAAGTTCGCGGAGCTCAAAGCCCAGTCAAACGAGAAACCTTCTCGTAGTGTTCTCGCACTAAGCCTGCAAGACATCAACATCTTGAACGATCGGGTCCTCCAGGAGACGTGCCATCAGCTGAAGAGTTTCCTTTTCGCTGGACACGATACCAGCAGCATTCTGCTGGAGTGGGCTTTTTATGAGCTCAGTCGCACCCCGCGCGCGCTGGATACGCTTCGTCGCGAGTTAGACAATATTTTCGGACCGGATTCATCCCCCGCCGTCGTGCAGGAGAAGCTGCTCGCTCCGGGCGGGGATGGACTCCTCAAACGAATGTCATATACTTCTGCTGTCATCAAGGAAATCCTGCGGTTGTACCCGCCCTCGGGATCGGCGAGATATATGCCCCCTGGCACGGGGTTCAACGTTCAGTTGCCGGATGGAAAGACACTATGTCTGGATGGGGTTATCATCTACAACTGTACAACGCTTGTTCAACGAGACGAAGCGGTCTATGGACCAACGAAAGATGAGTTTCTGCCGGAGAGGTGGCTTGGATATATAGACACCGGGCTGGGCTTGCCGATGGATAATCTGGATGATACAGGGAACGGTCCGGTCGCAGCCGATCGAGTCCCTGCCACTGCGTGGAGGCCATTCGAGCGGGGTCCACGCAGCTGCATCGGACAAGAGTTAGCCAACCTCGAGGCACGAGTAATCCTGGCATGTACCGCAAGACGATTCGATTTTATGAAAGTGGGATTAGGGGCGGTTGCGCGGGACAGCACCGGTGCGTTTATTCTGGACGCTAAGGGGCAGTATGAGGTTGAATCGGAGTTGTTCAATGTGGGTTCTTTTCATATCTGTGGACGCAGACGGTCGCTAATATAGACTGTTAGACCATGCAGGTCACCGCTAAGCCGGTCGATGGGACGATGATGAAAGTCCGTGTTGCCGAGCTGTCGAACTGAGCTCGATGTTTAAAACAGGATCGTTATTACTAAGGGATGCTGCTAGAAATGCTTCTTTCTGACTCTTATATTCGTAACTAATATTCAAAACGCATATACTCTCACTCGTTGCAATAATGCAAAGCGACTAATTAAATTGATCCTCATCTTCAGATCCCAAAAGATCAAGTGCTTCCGACGCTGTGATGCGCTCAGAAGGCAGGAACCCCAGCAACCCTCTGATGACCGGCACGAGGGGAGCGAGGTCTGGCTCATTGATTTCCTTGTTGAACAGTCCCTCCAAATCCAGAATCTCATCGCCTGTCGGGAAATCAGTAAGACATTCTAGCATCTGCAGCAACCGAGTCGTGGGCAGGGTTCACTCCATCTCACTCACCCTGGAAGTCCATTCCCTCTTCAAAGGTCTCTTGCATATCATCCCATGTCGGCTGCCATTCCTCGGGCAAGTCCCCCAGGAGGTCAACCATCTCCGCAACCAGAACCTCATCATCGACCTCGGATTGAAATGGGTATGTCCCGAACACGAAAAAGAAAAGCTGGAACAATCTCCAATGAGTACATCTCAGCAAAGCATTTGGTGATTAACGTACCATGCAGCCAGTGCGCCATAGATCCGCCCTGTAATCCGACGTTTCCGTGAAAATTAGTTCAGGAACCCGGGCTGGCCCGGGTTGAGCTAGTTGGGGAGCGATTTCTTCCTGGAAGAAGCCTTCGCCAAGATCCAGAATCCGGATATCCTCATGGAACTCCTCTAGCCAGTCCTCCCAATTGACTGGTTTGATCAGAGAAGGTGGGAAGCCTTTGTGCAGCGGGGTGCCATCGAGACGTGTCACCGGTTCGTGCTCCGGAGAGCCAAAGACGGCAAAAATGATGCTTTCCGATACATAAGACAGACTCTTCCCAGCGAAGACAATGTTTCTGCCGCTGATATCTGATTCTACTTAGCAAAGGTGCTTGGGACGACCGTGAAGTTAAGCGCTTACCTAGCTGCCCCACTCCCGCGGCATGGGCAAACTCAACCGCCTTGAGAAGCTGCTTCGACAGTTTAAGGATGGTTTGCGGATCGAGGGAATCGGAAAGCTCGCGGTAGTCACTGATGATGCGATCGACGGTCGGACCGATCATCTCGAACACGAGACATTGGTGGATGCCGTTGGGGCCGTAGTGGATGAAGGCGTCGAGGAGGTGGCAGATGTACCTCGACCCCAGACCGTGTGGGGCGGCAAGTTTCTCCAGCTGCTCAAGGTTGGGGAGTTCTTGGGAACTCTGCGAGGTGTCGGCCGTTTTGATCTTCAGTGAGACCCATCGATTTTTCCTGGGGGTGTTAATATATATGGGGGCTGTGAAAGGAGGAGTTTCATGGCGCACTGGATGTCATGAGCCAGCCAGAGGGTGGAGTATCCTCCCCACCCGAGCTTATGGTGTATCGTGTAGCGGCCATCTTTAAATGTGTCGCCCAGATGGACTGGCAGGTAGCCCCCGAATTTGTATCCCGAGAGCGGCTCCTGAGTGTAGATAATGTCGCTGGGATAGTCACTCGGCGAGTCCTCCATGATTGAGCGTGAAGGGGATTGTGAGAGAAAGTGAGAGGGGAGGAGGGAGTCGAGGAGGGACACACGGCGTTTAACAGTTGACGGTTGACATGGGGGGGGGGGGGGGGGGGAGGGGGAGGGGAGGGAACAACCCTGTCACCCAGCAAGCGCCGTGCGACTCAGCCCCAGCACTAGCACGACGCGGTTCGTCCGGAGCGCCAGTTTATCTCGTTGGATTCGATCTACGGGATATTGTACGGCGTATATTCGTTCCTCCCCCTTCTCCTCCTGTATACTATTCTAAAAATAAGCTTTCCGGTGCGGAGTCACAAAGGCTATCCACTCTCGAGCCAGCATTCCAGCCCAGGACCCGCCCACCGCCATGACGCAAAGCGGTGAGGGGTACTGCCGGCACAATCAGGTATCCATGATCCATGGCCTTCCCGATCGGGACGGTGCCCACTCTGTTAGTTGTGCCCACTTTCGACTGCCCACTTCCCAGCCACGCATTTGTTGCCCCCCAACGTTGTTTAGTTGGCCTGGCATAAACCATTGTTGATCAGTGCGTCGGTTATTTAGTGCCGCTATGATCTGCAGTTGATCCTTGTCATTTCCTTTCTGTGAGTTCTGTCACCTTGATGGCCGACATACCACGGACATCACCATCGGGCAGTTGTGTTGCGTAGACCTGGTCTATTAGACGCAGTTATACTCTGTATGTTCGGGTTAAATCCCCCCTGTCAGGTCTGGAAGTTAATTTTGAATTAGTTCTAAGAACTGCATCATGCTGTTCGCATCCCTACTGGCCTGCGTGCTCGGGCCATCAATCGCAGGACAGGCCTCCGCAAGCAATATCTCGATACCCAGCGACCCCCAAGATGCAGACGCAATCCTCCAGCACAATGCCCTCATCGAGTCATATCTGTCTCAGAAGCCTGTCCGTGGTGTTCGAAAAATGACCGACGACGAAGGCGAAAAGTTCTTCCTCGACTACTGGCTGTTCGACGAAGCCTATACAGCAGGCAACACATCAGACATCGATCGCTCGTTGTCGCAAATACAGCCATCTAATCTTAACACCACCGAAAAGGTTGACTTTCAACCTCGCTCGTATCCCTTCCGACCCTCGTACCCGAGCGACCTTGAGGTCGACAGGCGCGGGTGGAGCGAGCATTTTTCACCGCTTCTTCGACGAGAATTCAAATGCCCTACCGGCACATACGGGTGCACGTCGATTGATCGAGCCGACAGCTGCTGTAGTACAGGTGACACATGCGTCCTGGTTACTGACACTGGATCTGGAGATGTGGGCTGCTGTCCGAAGGGAGACACTTGCTCGGGGACGATCGGATCATGTCAGGATGGATACGCCAGTTGTTCGTCATCTTTGGGCGGAGGATGCTGCATCCCGGGATATGAATGTGTTTCTGGAGGATGTAAGTGACCATACCTTTCCAGAAACAATCCCTGCTTCGCATCGAGACTAACTGCTCAGGTATGCGGGTCTACACGATCACGGTGACCATAAGCTCAACCGTCATGCTCTCGACATCTACCCACACAATCCCTGCAACCACGGCAACGCAATCGACGGGCGACTTGGTCCCTCCCGCTCGACCTACTACTGTCTCCACCGCCACGAACTCCGAGACCACCAAGACCACCAGTACAGCATCGGTCTGTCCGACCGGGTTCTACGCCTGCTCGGCCGTCTACCAGGGAGGATGCTGCCGAACGGGTCGCAATTGCGACACGACGGACTGCCCCGCAACGCCCTCGACGACTTTGACAAGCGATGGAGTAACAATCGTAGTCCCAGTGGCCACGGCCACAGCCACGGACACGATATCGGCATTGACAACCAGCAAGGCAGCACATTGTGCAAGTGGCTGGTTCAGCTGTGCCGCGACTGTCGGAGGAGGTTGCTGTCCGACAGGATACCAATGCGGAACCAGCTGTACCGCAGTGTCAACGGCGACGCAGACGGTGGCCAAGGAGCAGGCCACGAGCGGGGGTGAGAAACGGGGGTGGCGGTGGGGAATGGCGGGGATGGGCGTGCTGGTGGCCCTGGGGAATGGGATATGAGATTTGCACGATGAAACGTATGTTATGAGTCATGTATAGACACGATAATGAAGTAAGTGCGTGCGAGATGATGAAAGCGGCCACCGGTATAGCAACAGTCAGAGAGAGATTCCGAATGTCAAGCCCCGTGGGGCGGCACGTGGGGCGGGATTATACCCGATCGGGCGACATCCCGGTGAGTCCCCGACCCTCTCCGACTCCGGCTTCCTCCCTCGATAATCTCCATCGCTCGTCTCCTCTCTTCATCTTTCTCTTCCCTTCCCCTCCCCCGACTCGTCTTCTCCGCCTGTTGTTCGTCTGCACGCCTTCCCACGGCCAATTCAGCACCATGTCGAGCAACCCCAACCAGAAGCCCTTGCCCTTCGGCTACCAGTTTGTTGCTGGTGCCGTCGCCGGTGTGTCCGAGGTACGTATGGTATGATCCATTGACAGGCCGGGCACGCGACTAACTTCACCCTAGATTCTTGTGATGTGCGCAATTCCCCCCCAAAACACACCCTCACATCCCCACGACGCCAAACTGATCCCCGCTCCAGGTACCCCTTGGACGTCGTCAAGACCCGAGTGTAAGCGCCCCCTCTCTGTGTCACTCAATTGCTATCTCGTCCACTAACAACTCCCCTCAGTCAACTCCAGAAGGGAACCGCGGTCGCTGGTGAAGAATACTACAATGGCATGTTCGACTGCATGCGCAAGATTGTCAAGAACGAGGGGTTCGTCAATCCATTCTGCCTCCCTACCCCAACCCCTCCACTAACCATCTCACCTCCCACAGCTTCTCTCGTCTATACCGTGGTATCTCGGCCCCCATCCTGATGGAAGCGCCCAAGCGTGCGACCAAGTTCGCTGCCAACGACAGCTGGGGTGCGTTCTACCGTAACCTCTTCGGTGCCAAGGAGCAGACCCAATCCCTCGCCATCCTGACCGGTGCGACCGCCGGAGCGACCGAGTCTTTCGTCGTGGTTCCCTTCGAGCTGGTCAAGATCCGTCTGCAGGACCGCGCCTCTAAATACAACGGCATGCTGGACGTGGTGAAGAAGATCGTCGCCGCAGAGGGACCTCTGGCTCTGTACAACGGTCTGGAGTCCACACTCTGGCGTCACATTCTCTGGAACTCGGGTTACTTCGGTTGTATCTTCCAGGTGCGGGCGCAGCTGCCCACCCCCGAGCCCGGCAACAAGAGCCAGCAGACGAGAAACGACCTGATTGCGGGTTCGATTGGTGGAACGGCCGGTACGATCCTCAACACGCCCATGGATGTCGTCAAGTCGCGGATTCAGAACACCTCCAAGGTGGCGGGTCAGACCCCCAAGTATAACTGGGCCTGGCCGGCCGTGGGCACCGTGATGAAGGAGGAAGGATTCGGAGCCCTGTACAAGGGCTTCTTGCCCAAGGTGCTGCGTCTGGGACCGGGAGGTGGTATCCTCCTGGTCGTGTTCACCGGAGTGATGGACTTCTTCCGGAACATGCGCGGAGAGTAAACTCTTCCACTTATTGTTCTTCCCTTCCCTTCCCTTCCCTTCCCTTCCCTTCCATTCCCTTCAATTCTACCAATATATCTATCTCTTCATAGAAATAGAGGCACTCACGGCCCGGACTTGTGGGAGGTGATACTTTGAATAGAGATATCATGTTGTTTTTTCTGTTCATCACGATACGATTGTCAAATACCGAGTAAATTTCCTGCAAAAGCACTTATTTACATTTGGGGTCTCCCTACTAAGATACTATCTACTACTATTCCCTTAGACGCACGTGACCAACACATGATTGGTTGAGTGGTTGAGCGGTTCTCCTGCATAGTATTCAAGAACTGTGTGGATAAAGCTGGAGTGCATGTGACATGTCATATTGTTCTGCGGTCCATGGATCCATCCATCCCAGGGATTCCGGTACCTACAGTAGTAGTTCGGTTCGGTCAATCATGGTTGAGGAATTGGGGACTGCATGGCGCTACCCGTTCGGTTTGCTGGTGGGGGGTCTAGAACCCGGATGTGGTAGGGAACGTGCAGGACACGTGAGCAATCATTTATTCATGTAAATACCATCATTATGCAGAGGAAAAGAAACAGAGCATTGGTAGATAGAGGAGAAGGTACATGCACCGAATGCACCACTGTATCAATGAATCAGGCTATGTAAATCAACATGGAAATCTCAGCCGTAAATGACATCCGAAATGGGGTCAAAAGCCAATAAAAGCCAAAAAAAAAGATTAATGATGTGATATGAGAGAACGGGAAACGGGAAATGGGAAAGGGAAAAGGGTATCGATGTAAAACCAGATGACGCAAGCAAGGTCGTATCCGACCTTGGTTACCATGCGCAAAGAACCACAAGAAAAGTGCAACCCAAGACAGCGAGCTCGATGAGAAACAGACGACACGAAGAATAACTAGTTCGGACAAGAAACCCAGCAAAAGAAGTTAATCGAAATCAAGAACCAGGACCAAAATCAAACAAGAACCGAGACGGTCAATCCTAGACAAGCACAACTAGAACCACACGCGAGGAAATTAAAGCCAACGACGAAAGCAACGAAAGTTCGACTGGACCATTAGCCCCGATGAAGCGCAAAGACTTCCGCGTACGCCGGTCAACCACCTGTCCGTTTGACGCCTTGTATGCAACAGGTCATGTCATGCATTTAGAATAAATGGAAGACAGAGCTTCGACAGTGAGGGGGGGATGCATCTAATTCATTTCCATCGCATACTCATCCTCCTCTTTGAAGCTCATCCCGGCGTGACCCGAGCTGCTCCAGTACTGAGCCTGCCCGGAGCCTCCGCCGTTGCTGCTGCCGCCGCTGTTGAACGGCGGGCTCAGGCTCTGTGGACTCAAAGCTCCATTGCCCGCCACGGAGTCTCCGGCCATATTTGTGTGCTTTGGCACTCTGAGTCCGCTTCCTGGCGCCCTGCTGTAACTGAAAGAGGTAGGATCATTCTTCTCCAGCGCATCCAGAATTTCGGTCCGCATGCGCTTTTCCTCCTCCGTTTGCTCGAATGGCCAGGTGCCTCCAAGGCTGCTGATCAACTCTGCCAGCTCCGACTCCTGTTGGAGCTTGACATGCAGAGCCCACATCAGGTCTCGCATCCAGCCTACGGCGCCGTTGAGAATATCACCTTTGTTTGGGCCCTTCTCCTTCTCCTCAATTGGCAGACCCATGGTAATGTTACCAGCAGTTGCCCGACGGCCATTGCCCCCGGCCAGCAGAGAAGTGGCGGCATTCGAAGGGGCCCCGGTGGCAGACATTGCTGTGTTATTTACCAGCTGCTTTCGGACTTTGTCGTCCTCTAGGCGATGCTGGGGAACTAGATGGGAAAGATCTTGGATGCGTTCATTGATGTTGTCACGCCGGCGGCGCTCGACCAGATTGTGGGAAGCCCGACGACGACGTCGCTTCGCCTCCTGAGACTCCAGATCCTGGGCACTGCCCGGCATGTGCGCATCAACCTTGGCCGGCAAGGAAGCATGCTTACCAGATTTGAGAATTTCAGAGATGCCTGCATGGTGCGAGGGGTGGCCTGGAGAAGAAATCGGTGACTCCACGAAAGAATGTGCACTACCTGGCGTGCCGTCCCATTGGTTCGATAGGGTCTTCTGGTGGCGGTGCTGGAGGCCTGTCCGAATGGGCTGGGTAGGGAAACTTCCGGACTCCGGGGTTCCGAGGGTCAATCCACCAAGGGCAGGGGTCTTGGGGGTCATCGGGCTGCGTGCATCGAGCGATGCGCGGTCAACGGCCTGCAAACTAGGCCTGCCTTTGGAGCTGAGGTAGCTCTGTTCGAAATGGGATCCACTCTGGAGATGAGAGCCAGGTTGTCCGGGTTGGCTCATGTTCCGGAAGTGATCATAGTTGAAGCTATGCATGAAAGGGCTGTGCATGGGAGCCCCCTCCGGCGTGTTGGAAAACATCTGGGACATCTGACCCGGATGACTCATGGACATTCCAGCGCTCGAGTGTTGGTCTTGCATGTAGTTCTGCTGCATTCCATTCTGCCCGTTAATCTCCAGATCCAACAACTCGTCTGTGTCAATACCCGAATTTCCGAAGTTAAAATTCTGTTGTGAGGTAAAAGGGTAGGTCATGAATCCACTGCCCTGCATGCTAAGGTCCGACGGGTCAACCCCTTCATTGGGGTTCCCAAATTGGTTGGACACGGAGTAGCCGGATTGCGACATCATGAGGAAATGGCGTTCTCTGCTGCGTTCGTCAGGCTCGTTCTTGATGGAAATGCTCGTCTCCGTCATACTGCAGCTAGCTCGAGCAAGCTCCAAGCAGAGAGCCGACCGCTTCTTGTAGGGAAGTCTGACGGTCCAAGATCGAACTCACGGGTGATTGTAGTGATTGTAGATTAAGGGATCAAAGACGGCTAGACCCCAAGCTTGATTCGGAGCGAGATGTGCTCCAAGGGTAAGCGCTTCGCCTCTCCGCGGTATGGTAAAGAGGTCAGGGAGTGATCGAGGGTTGACAGGCGGTGAAGTAGACTCATCAACGAGATTCGACGAGAGTGGCGAAGAGAGAATCTGACAGATCGAACAAGACTTCGTTAGTCCTCCATCAACCAGGGGAAAATTGGTGCAGTAACGAGCCACGGTAATATTTAGGGAGGAGAAAACGGGGGGTGGCTCAGACCACCACAAATCAGGGAGGGTATCGGGTTACCAACCTGGAAGAAGGCTGCGAAGATCTATCCAGTAAACAGAAACAGCGCTGTAGACGCCTCCTAGATAAGTTGAAGATATGATTGGTTCTAAACCCGGGAGATGTTGGAAGTAATGCGAGGGGTGTTCGCGATCAGATTTGACTGGTCGCGGTGGGCAAAGTTGTGGTGAAGGTAAGAATTGAAAGCGGACGCCTCGGAAAATGCCAATGCCACTATCGTGGGCGGAGTCCGAGATCCAATAGGCGACCTCGTCGATCCTCAACCGCACAGAGAGGAAAATCCGACTGTGCAAAGAGTCCTGGTGTAAGCGACCGGAGTACGGGAAAAGAAGTAACTGGAGAGGAAAAAGAAAAGACAAGACAAGACAAGACAAGAGGAGAATCAAAGGAGGGGACGGAGTTGCGTGGCCATAAGCGAGGCAAAATAAAGGAGGGAAAAGGCGGCCAGATGGGGCCGCGGAGGCGATGGGCTGAAAGCCTGGAACAATGGGGGGGGGGGGGGGGGGGGGGAGAGAGTGGGAGAGGGAAGCAGAGGGAAAAGGAAAGCGATAAGAGCAGGCTGTGCCGGTGAGAGTGGAGGAAGCCGAGCTGAAGAAGAAGAAGAGAAGAAGATAGCCAGTCGGAGTGGGGGAGCACGTTGCTGGCGAGAGAAATCTTTTGATGCGGTTTTGTCTGGGGTAGATAGAGAAAGTGATGGGGAAGAAGTGGAGGGGCGAGCGATGGAGAGGAGACGGCGATTGATGATTGATTGATTGATGGGCTGAAACAGGCACCGTGGGGGGGGAAACGGAGGAGGCAACACAGCCTGGAGGCACCCTCCAGCGGGCGGTCGGCGGCGGCAGTATGGGGGGTGGAGAATAGGAGATCCCATCGTTCATTTGCCCCGGAATCTGCCACCCGCTGCGATCCAGTCGGCCTCCCCGTGGTTCCCCCCTTCCCCGGCCCTGGCAATGGCGAGCATGGTGTTACTGAGTGTGACGATAATGATGACGCTGATGGACTCCTCCATCCTCCCCGTTTCTCATTCTCCCCTCTTTTCTCGCCGAGTACCGCCCATCCCCCGCTTCTCTCCAACCGGGAAGATCTCTCCGGCTCGGGGTCCGTGAGACAAGAATGAGCCTTCCAAGGTTGCCCCGCGGTAACTCAACCACCCCTTGGGATGTCGGAGCAAATTGGAGCGTCCCATAGGCGCCCTCCCACTTACTTCCCGCGAACTGTTCGACCTTCGACCCGCGCCCAGTGGGTATCACCCTCCCCCCGCCGCGAAAGCATGCAGGGGTTGGAGCCCAACGGCGCTGTGCTGCAACTTTCGGTTGTTCTCCCCCAAAAACAACTCGGTTGAGGGCATGCCAACCCCGGCAGTCTCCTTGCCGGGCATCGCATCCTGGAGAAATGAGGAGTAACCCGTACCCCTCCTTTTCTCTCTCTCTGTTGCTCGAATGGAAAGGGTGGTGCTCAGGCTCACATCTCCCTCAGGCGGGCACCCACTCCCCAATGCGACAGGGCTTTAGATGATATGATGAAGGACAAAAACGGCCAAGAATAATGTGCGGGACAATAGAAAAGCTTGCTTACCAGATGTCGAGGTGTCCTGGTCTAAGTACGTTAAATCAATCTTTCTTCACGGACCTGCAACAAGAGGCATAAGTATATGTCAAACCCTTCGAGTTGTGGTGGTGAGAACAGGGCAGTTGATGGCGCAAAGTTCAGAGATAGAAAATACAAAAGGAATAAGTGTTCCTCCAATATAAGAGAGGAAGAAAGAGTCAACAGTGAGGCTCAAGCCTCGGGGCCAGGCAGAAGTGAAAAAGCAAAGAACTGGAGGAGTAACAATGAAAGTGCCCATGAGCAGCCTTATCTCAGCGGCCGGAGGGGCTTATATGCGAAAGTATCGATAGCCCGGGGCAAAGGAAACACAAGTATTTAGCTGTGATTACTTACCTGCGCCCTGTTCAAGGTGAGATGCCGCAACCGTGAGGGGTTCGTGCTCAGCAACAGACTGTACAGCAGGGTTACTACAGACCACCGTAAACAGGCAATTCGCGGGAGTCAATTCGGCGCCGCCGGCCGACGCGATGATTGAGCGGGGGAGGGTAGACTCACGGTGTAAAGTGGGATGAGAGTATGAGCAGCAATAGATCAAATCAGATCCAAGGGAAACGAACACCCAGGCTGGAGGGACGAGGGGAATGGGAGACTTTAAAGACTCCCGCGGCGTTCTTCACAGCCTCTCATTTGATATATCACAGTCAAGGTCATGCAGGGCGTCGATCCTCAAATCGACGAGGCTTAACAAGCCATCTACGGCGATTACGTGCGTAAACCTGTTCTGCAGCGGGAGTAGAATGCAAGTAAATTAAATCAATATTCATTTATTCCAGAGAAAGAATTAAAATAAAGTGGCTTAAAATAAAAAGGGAAAATTACAGAAGAGCGACTACTTAATCAATTACCGTAAAGGAGGGAGGGAAGGAAAGGGCACGATCCAGTGGCGAGGAAGCTAAGCAGAGGAAGCTAAGCAGAGGAAGCTAAGCAGAGGCAGCTACTGTAAGTATGTAAAGATGGAGGGGGTGTGGAAGTCGAGTAGGAAAGAAAACATACCAATACACGCAGAAGAAAGGGGGGCGTGTGGTTGGTGGAGAGGAGGGAGGGGGAGTACTCTACTAGAGACGGTCAGAGAGCATCGATCAAGGAGGGTAGCACCGTCCGGATGGAGGAGGATAACGACCATCCCGATCCCATGAGCAGCCAGGTACTACTATATTTGTCACCTGTCCCTTTTTGTCAGGAAAAGAACTCCATGACTCACCCGGGTCAGCCTCTAGGAGGGGATCCCCATCGCTATCCGGTTTATTATCACCCATCCCATCCCGAGTCGGGTGGGCTGCTACCTATTATCTCGTCGCGCCATCCTCCGTACTAGACTTCCGTCGTATCAGGTTGACGCTAAGAATCATTATCGTCGTCGGACTTACCACCCGACGCCTGCGATAGGATTAGGAGTACAGGGATATCTACTAGATAGATACTGTGTTCTACTATGGCTGTACTATACTTCCTACGGATAGGAACCCACCCGGGAATGTATCAGATGCCAGACTAGGCAAGCCCCAAGCATACCAGATCATTCACCCTGCTAGGCGGACTAGTGACCATGGAGCGTGAGATTAGAAAAATCATGGTTTTTTTCTTCTTAAAAAAAGAAACGATGACATCATTTCCAGCTGGTGGGGGACTCTAAATTGTAAGAAACGGTCGGGGTGAGAATTTAGAACCGCCCGTGTTGGTAAGTATACCGCGCCAACCTGCCGTAGCGCTCCAGGGCGGGTATCGGGGAAAGGAACGGATGATCGTGGCGTACCATGTGGAAAGCGAAGATAGAGGAACCAGATCCCCTTCCAACTACATCAATCACACTCACAACACCCTCGAACTTGTAAATGATCAAGGTCGGGATCGCTGGACGCTAATAGGATCGACGAGCGGGACAGAACACCGACTTACCATGGAACACCATACGATGTTATCGTGGGTTTAGTGCCAAACGGACACTCTACCGGTACAGAGTACTACTGCTATTACCCGTATCTCCTCCGTATCTTATAGCCTTTCAGAGATACGATACGGTCAGGCAAGCCTGGCTCGGCTTCGCCTGTCAAAGCGCCCGTCCACGTCAAGGAGTACGAGGAGGATGAGGATGGAGCCGCCTGGTTGGGAACTTCCAAGACTCCATCCGAAGCAGTCAGACTTCCAGAAGAGACCCCCCAGCGTCCGAGCGTCTCCAGGTTGGGGCTGACACAGACAGACACAGACACAGAAGGCGGTCCGTGACACCGTGCAGCCTGTCGCTTCCCGAGAAACAGTGTGCCGGTCTTCGCCGTCTGATAGGCCTCTTCTCCAACTATGGGGTGGGGTTGGCTCCAAGCGATGGCGTTCCAAACGCTGGCCTTGGTTTAATTTCCTATTGTTCCTCCCTCTCCCTCTCTCGGCGGCGCTCCATTCTCCGCCGTGATTCCGAGCAGTCTTGATCATGCAGCTCCTCGATCCTCGATTGACGCGCACCACGACAAGATTGCTACAACCATTCCATCATTTCCCTTTTCGATCTCCACGATTATTTGAAATGCAAGCCATCAGGAATGTGGAGGGGGACAAGAGAGCTTTCATCTAGCGAGTGGGAAAACAATTGAGCTGCTCTTGGAATGCTGTCAAAGTAGCTCACCAATCACTCCTCAGCATCAAACCAATCGGTGGCCTTGATAGACCGAAAGCGGCCACCAGCAGTGATTAGACTGTCGACTCTGGTACGGGGTGCCGCAGACCCGATGGGTGGTATGTCACGATCCAACCAGATACACCCAGTACAGCCGACTGACTCGAATTCCTGCACCGATCGTTATGTCGGCCTCCCCCAGCGGAAGATAATGTGGTATGCCACACCGCGTCTACATTGCCCACGATGATACCATCGTACATACAGCTGCTGGTGGAATGACGAGAATGGATGACCGGAGTCAGGCCATCCGGTCGAATCTGCCAAATGCGGCAGCCAGAGTGGAAAAGCGCGAGGAATGAACAGCATTGGTTCCCGCAAATCGTCCCCGTCCCGTCCCGTCAAGGTTCGGAGGGCATGGCCGATATCCACGGTTACTGCAAGGGAGTTGCGGTACGTATCTGATGGGGGGGGGGGGAGGCGATGGCAAGAGCTGTTTCGCCCCATGCTTCCCCGCCGTCCTTTTTACGTGCAGATGCTATAGGACCTAGTAGCTACTAGCTACTTCTAACCTGCAGGCTAGGAAGCTACACTTCTTCCGGGAACTTGTGACGTTAATCGTACCATAACGGGTTCTTGTTTATCTGCTTCAAAGTACAGGAGGCTTATTGAGCAAAATACCTACAACATTCAGGTCGAGCTGAGACATGGGCCCCCCCCTCGAACTTACTTAGCAGCAGAGGGCTAATTATCCGGCTGGCAACCCCCCTTCTCTTGAGACTAGCACTGGCCTAGTGCTTGGAGGAGATAAAGCTCGCAGCTGGAGTCTCTATCGGAATGACATGGTAAATCACTCACATATACTTTTGACTTTAGCCAGTCTTAGGCTGCCATGTACGTAATGTGTCTCTCCCTGGAGTTGCCTGATGCAACTTAACTAAGGATTTATCGGCTGGAACGAGTATCTTAGTGCAGATACACCATGGATAGGTAGACTGTACTGAGGTCCAAGTAGGCTTCTGCATCGACGGCTGCTCTAACCAGGGTTGACTGGCCTAGGAGACGAGCCAACCGGAATTGGGCTTCCAGAGCGCCACCGGTCCAACCAAGGCCTCCCCGCTTCTCATTCGACAGGCCGAAAAGATAGCACCGGAAGAGCAATGCACCTTCTCAATCCTAAGCAGGTTTTCCTTGGAGTCAGTCCCCTCCTAAGGAGGACTAGTAGTGGTCGTGTCTTGACCTGGACGAGCTGCTGTCGCTACTAGTGGTTAGGTATGGTTCCGCTGTTACCGTATGGTAAGAACAGGCCCTGGTCAGCGGAACAGGCGCTAAACGGGTTTAACCCCATGGGCGGTGTGGTCAAACTCTCCAATGGTCTCAAGCACGGAGGGCAATGCTCCCGCGGTCAGCCAATCAAATGCATCCAGGCTGCCCGCCATGGCGCGGTCTCAAACAGCCATTGGTGGAGCAACAGCTCAGCTGGGGTCACCAGCTCGGTTTAGGCTTAGTCCCATCACCCGGACACCGTCCCGGTAGATGAGAGCGATGATTGGCTGCCGAGGCAGTCCACCCCAGCTTGCAGGAAGGAACGAACTCCCATTCCAACCTGCGATCCCGATAATGGGCTGCTGCTCACCACCGATATTATCACGACATCCGTGGGGAACGACCACCACCGTTCAACGGCTTTCTTTTGTGAGAGATCAACTCCGACGCCAGCTTGGTATGTAACCCTACTTTGAGCCTGCCGCTGTCTCGCCGTGGTGATTTGGGGAGCTCGGTGCCTGCCTGCCTGCCTGTCTCCTACCTTCATCGCGACCACCTGCTCACTCACCAACGCCCACCCACACCCACACCCACACACACACACACCTTCCCCCCCTCCCCTCCCTTCTGCTTCCCCTCCCCCTCTCGTCTTTGCTCGACCTCCTCCTTCCCACCCCCTAAAGTCAGATGACGACTGGCTAATCTTGCAGCCTGTGTAGAGCCGATCTCTGTCTTGAAAATAGGGTGGCCCCAGCGTTACGCCATCCAGGATACTCTCAACCCCCATCAATCGTCATCGTCATCATCTTGCAGCGTCCTCCCCCTCCCTCCCATTCTCCGGTCGGCGCAGCTCCTCACCTTGCCGGGTAATTGGCCTATCGATCTCTACATTCCTTGCGCTTGGATGGGCGACTAACCCCGATTCCTTCTTGTGGGACTGCCTGGTCTATAGAACTGTTACATCGGTCCTCGGAGATACTGTTTCAGTCTGCGCTACTGCCGGGCGTACCTTCTCGCAGGTGTCTCTCTCTAAGAATAGGCCGGCAGCTTCAGACACGGATTCCTCTCGGGGGGGTGGTTACGATCGATAACACGACCTTTACGAATCGGGCAAGAGGGCGATCACAAGCTTATCAGCTTCACTCTGCGAGAGACCAGTGGACCACCACCAGCCTAGGATTCTATTAGCGGGCTCTAGGTTTGTCCCGTGCCCAAGCTCCTCGGGAGTCTAGTCCGGTTGCGCAACAGTCATCTGGCCCGCTCTAGTTCGGTCCTATCACCGCCTGTTTCGCTCTCCCCCGTCGTCTCCCCCCTCCTTCACTGATATCTGCAGATCATCTGCACGCACATATTGGTTTCCGTCGTGCATAGTCCCTGCAGAGCCTTCCTCACCTTGTCACCGCAGTGTTGCTCCCCCAGTGGTCGACTGGCTGTGCACACTAGCCCGGTAGCATCATTGTCTGCAGCCGAATCCTCTGCTTCCCTTTCATCCTCTCCCTCACAACCGGGGTGTAACTAGGCTCGACAGGGAAGCGAATAGCAGCCATGGCGTCTAATACATTCCGCGATTCAGTCAACTCCCTGGGCTGGTCTCGGAGAGACCCCGATCTCCCGGCCCGCACCAACTCATCGAACACCCCCATCCTATCACGGTTACAGTCTTGGAATCCATTTGGCCAAGGGGAGGGTTATCTGCAACTGCCCACTCACGAAGCTCCAGGAGCTCCTCTTCCCGCCGCAAGTCGCCGGGAGGAGGAAGATACTTTCTTTGCCTGTGAGTCCTCCGAACGCATGACCGATTTTCCGCAGAGATGCCCTCTTCCTTGATTTGCTGCACTGCCTGGTCCAGGTGACAGAGACTCAGTTCCTGCGTCTGGCTGGGTTTCACGGAAGCCCTAACAATAATGGATGATGTATTTCCCCGTCTATCTATCTACGAGGCTGTACCTTCTCGACCACTTCTGAATTTCCTTTTTTGTTTTTTTCTTTCTTCTAATTTCATTTATTGTTCCGCTTCTATGCATTTTCTATCTTTCCTGTCTCGCGTTAATTCCTCCGTCTTTAAACTTTTGCCTAATGCTAATCATACATTCCCTCTACAGTAAGTCGATGGGATCGGATGCTCATCTTCATTGCATGCAACCTTGGCGCCGCCGTCTGTTTCCTTCTTTGCTTTTTCCTATTCCCGGTGTTATCGCTCAAGCCCCGCAAGTTTGCCATCCTGTAAGTTGCTCTCTAGACCCCGGCTGATCCTCTGAAACCCCAAATACACCCCCTACTTGACAACCCGGGGAGGCACGAGGCGGTGGAGTGCTTGTCATGCCCTCCTGGCTCAGGAGGATGCACCATGCATGTCCGATCCGGCTACATTCCAACGTCGGTGCTGAAGCTCGTCACGCCTCGCCCACATTACTTGCCAAGAACTCTTGTTGTGAATCTGTGGCTGACCGAACCGGTTTTCTCTCTGGAATAGATGGTCGGTTGGTTCCCTGCTCTTTCTCCTATCATGGGCGGTCCTCATGGGACCCCTGGTCTACGCAAAACATCTGGTCTCGGGACCACGCCTGCCCTTTACGGCGGCCTATTTTGGCTCGATCGCCATGACCTTGTACTTTGCTATCGGAGTAAGCACCCCTGTTGTTTTGGCCCCTACCAAATTTCCCAGGCTCTCCCATACCACACCTTGTCGAGGATGCCTGCACTACTATCTGCGCGCGCACCCCCCTGCGATCGCGTCCCAACCTGTCGTTCGAGGATCTCGCATATGGGGTCGTGCGCGTACACTCGGAGCCTTCAGCCGACGATATGACATCATCATGCACCTCCACCCCGGTCGTGGATATGATCTCTCGTATCGTCCTGCAACAGTAGCAGGTTGAATGTGCATACGCTACTGTCGACCCCAGTCGGCCCGTGCACAAAATACAGTCGAGATAGCAGTCACTAACCTTTCTTGTGTCGTCCAGCTCCATTCAACCCTCTTGACACTCGTGTCGTCACTGTTTCAGCTCGCTGCCCTGCTCTGGTACCTTGTCAGCTACTTCCCCATGGGTAGCACTGGACTGCAATTCATGGGAAGATTCGGTGCTCAGCGTGTCACTGCGTGGATGACCAGCTGATGCTGTCGACATCTCCATACAACCGGAGACCGGACTATCTCGCCTTGCCCCTCTGACCGTGCATACAATGTATAATCAATTCCCTTTTGGTTGCATGGTCCATCATCATAGACGTGAGTTTGATGACAGGTATACGTTACTATTGTACAGTTCACTATCCTACTACATATAATACAAACAACTCATTACGATAGAATCATTATAGCAGGGATGTCCAGTGAGGACCTGAGAAGCTAAAGAGGCGGTCTTTGGATCGTAGGCTGGTCCATGGGTGCGTAGATCACTACATCCTGAGCAGTTCATCATCTGTTTCTCGACAGTTCTGAATAAGATATCTCTCATTAGACAGCCATGTAGCACCTATCCTTCCTATCACCGTAGTTGAACTGGACATGTATGGCTCCAGGACATCCCATGCTTAACGATAAGTGCTCCGTAGTGTCCTCAATTAACTTGCGACTTATGTCGCGGACCCAGTATAATATTCTTAAATTGTCTCTGAAAAGCAGGCGAACACTCAGTTCATTAAGTTATAAGCATGATAGTAAGGCCAAAGTTCTTTTCCGCTCAAATTGTATTCATATTTATGAAACACTAGTAATCTAGTACTTTTTTTCTTTCATATCATTAATCATGACCCGTCATCAGTTATTACTTATTTCCGGCTCATCACCACTCCCACATTTCCGTGCACCACCTTGACGCCTGGGATCTCGGCTTCCCAGAGACCTGTCTCGCCTCCTGAGCCGACTTCATGCCACCATTTCAGCAAGTCATTGCTCTCTTTGGGCTTGACGTCGGTTGAGACCGTGCCTACGGTGACATGCGGGGTTTCGTTGGAGCATGGCCACTCTGCCTGGTTCTGGTCTTCTGGGGGCATGATCCGCGCTACGAAGGCCATGAGGCGGCCGTCCCAGATGAGACGCTCCAAGCGCACGCGAGCCGGAGCCAGTGTGGGGGTGATGGTGGGATCAGACTCGGGTTTGCTCTTCATCTTGTCAATGTATTGGCGGGTATAGCTATCCCAGATGTCTGGGAAGTCTTTCTTCGATGCGCGGTGGATGAGGGTCACATGGAATGCGGGCTGAATGCGTCGGCTGTTGGCTAGCTGATGGTATAGGCGTGCTTTTTCGGGAGGCGTGGATGGAGGGAACAAAGACTGAAGGACCTGTTTCACCTCTGCTGTGGGCAGCGAGATGTTGAAATACTCGATCTTCTTGGCTAGGTCTTCGGGTTGAGGTGCGGCTGCGACTCCGGGACTGCCGGTCATTTTGTTCTTGTTCTTTGGTTTCTGGACCTGTTTCGCGGATCCGTACTGATGGCTCAGGTCCAACTGCACTTCGTAATCATTCATCGCCCAGTTGATCGCATCGTCTAGTTGCCCCGATGTTGGGACTTCGGTCACGAGATGAGGATAGAATGAATGCAAAGCCTTTACCACCGTCTCTAGGTTCTCTCGCGAAGAGGCCCCAACGTCGAGGTCAATCACTTGGTCGAAATGGCAATCTGGCTCACGGTCGGCGTTAACAGCCTCGAACCGGTTGAGGAAACCTTCCATGATTCCGATGATCTCCTCGGGATTCTTGCTTCCTGCGCGGATGGTTTGGTGGTTATCTCCGCGGTCGAGGACTCGTCGCCGCGTCACCTCGCGGATTCCTGGAAGCAGTTGCCCCTTAGGCTCGTGGACGTACTGAAGTGCGACAAAGCGAGCCCGGGAGATGACAGCGGATACATCCTCTACAAGTTGCTGTCTTTCGCGCCTCATGTGGTTGTTGCGGTCCGCGATCACCACTCGGTGTTGGCCAAGGAGATTGGTAATGTCCAAGGCGAATTTCTTGGGTTTGTTCTTCTGCTTTGGGATATTATCGTTCTGCACCTGGCCCCATCCAAACAACTTGGATAGAGCAAGAGCCAGCGTGGTCTTTCCACAGCCTAGCGAGGCGACGGGGACTATAATAACATCCCTCGTCACTTCGTCACCCTCGGCTTCCAGTTGAATGATTTCAGATCCGTTAAGACCTCTCTCCTTCAGGAAACCCTCTCGCATAGCGATGATTCCATGATTTTGCTGGTAAAGATGCCCAAGGTGAGGGTTTTGAGCGAGCTGCCTCCGAGCATAATGCAGATATTCTTCCGTGATTTTCTTGTGCTTTTTGATATTAGGATATTTGCCGGAAATGACTGCCTTTGTACATTCGCGCCACTGCCTGTACATCAAATAGGGCTCCTCGAACTTGTATTTGAAGAACCAGTCCTGGTATGGGGGGCGTCCCTGAATGCTCATGTGGCATCGGACCACAAAGCCTTCAGTCTCCCGGCCATCCCAGGTCCCTGTTTCAGCACATTCATCCAAAAACTTCTTCACCTGGTCAATGTCATCGTACACGACGAAATTGGCCTTTTTGAAGCCCCAGGCATCGGCGAACTTGTGTACCTCCGAGCTAGGTTGAGTTGCGAAATGCGGGACGTTGAAGTTGAGTCCATGTAGATAGAAACCCGAAGCGCTCTCATCGTAAGCAAGAACATGCTCCTCGAAGTTATCGTCACACAACTCGCCTACCGCCGTGACGTTCAGCCTGCGCAGCTCTTGTGCCAGCTCCTTGACGGTTCTTCCGACAGAGCTGACATGGCGCTCGACCCAGCGCTCACCAGCTTGAGCATGGCTGAGGTTCCTATCCTCCCGAACGCCCGTCGAATGTTTGCTACAGACCAACAGGGTGCCATCTTCCAGGCCAGAGAGGAAGATGATGCATCCATTTTCCTTCACACTCAGTTCATAAGGGCCCCGGGTATTCATTTCAACATTCCTCCATTTCGTTTCATTTACTTCATCCACATTGAAGAATTTGTCGTATCCGCGGACAGCAATTTCGTGAGTGCCATCCTTCCTTTGGGTGGTGAACAGTCCGCGGGCGTAGGTGGGGAGATCGCTGCGCTTGTAATCCCAGTCCATGAACTTCCACGAATGCACCTGGATCTTGTTTGCTTTTTCCACGTTGAAGGTACTCTTCTTGCACGTGAACGACTTCTTTCCCCCGGCTCTGCCTTTCTTGGTGGCAGCCTCCAGGCTGGCCACCAGCCGAGCGACTTCCTGCGCGTCCTGCTGCACCATTGCAATTTCTCAGGTTTGAGTATAGGGTATCTATCTCAGCCGGCTAATGGTGACCGCTCGTGCGTGGAGTCGTGGGAGGGGTCAAGAGGGGAGTAGGTAAGGAAAGGATGGGCGGCGGGCGGAAGGTGAAGAGAGAGTGACGGTGGAGGGGGATGAATTTCCACAAGGTTCGCTGAACCATTAAAGCAAGGAGACTTGCCCCAAGCTCCAATCCAGACTTGTCTGACGGAAGATGATTGGGGAGAAGTTGAGTCACGGTCAGCCTTGTGTTGCCTTGCCTCGCCTGGGCCCAAGAGTTGGAGGTTCTTATCGACCATGCGGGGCAGCCTTTACAGCCTTCCGCCATGCGCTTTTTTTCCCGCCCGCGCCACACTCCGACGGTCCCTCGATTTCTGGTCGGATTCTCCCCTGCTTTCCTTGGACCATTACCATCGCCTCTGCATCTTCCTGTGTGACTCAAGGTATGATGGAGCTATGTGCCTAAGCCACCGGTCACCGTCGGGACTGACTCATCTTTAGCCCCAAAGCTTTCGCGATGACTCAACCCAACCCGTACATTCTGGCCGCCGACAATCCCGGCGCGGTCCTGACTCTGTTGCAGTCTAACCCATCGATCGCATCCAACCAGGACGAGCATGGCTACTCGCTACTCCATGCCGCAGCTTCTTATGGACATATCGACCTCCTGCGCGCTCTGGTGAAAGATTTTCACGTTGACGTAAATCTGCTCGACGAGGATGGTGAAACCTGCCTGTTTGTGACGGAAAGTCTCGACATTGCGAAATGTCTAGTGGAGGAGCTGGCTGTGGACTACAACAAGAGAAACGACGAGGGATTTACCGCCTATGAGACTATCGAGAACGATGACTCGTTCCCCGAAATTGCTGCCTACCTGCGGCAAGTCGCAGGCGTGCCAGCCCCGGCGGCGCCGGCGGCGGGCGATGCCCTGAACCCGGCTCCGCCGCTGCCTCCGAACATCCACTTGAACCTGGGCACCATGTCGGAGCAAGAAGCAAACGCCGGAACTGACGAGGTTGACCCCGAGTTCAAACGGCGCATTGACGAGCTGGCCGCACGGGAGGATTTCCACAGCGAAGCTACGCAAAACGAACTGCGTCAGTTGGTCATGGATGCCATCTCAGGCTCCAACATTGAAACTCAAGATCGGGACGTGCGGCGCAGAACGGACTAAGTAACATAGCAGAAATCCCAGTGTTCTATGGCCCCTGACAGCAATGAATACCATCTTGCTTGCTTAAAGAAGTCGAAGCAGTTCCGGAAAGGCTGTGGGACTTCTCGCATCAAATCGAGGCTAGGGCGTTTGGCGGCTGCAGCACTTGCAGCTTGGGCATACCCACCGTACTGCGGTATCGTACATGATGTGGTCTCAAATAGCGACGACAGGAGGGTAGGCCTCCGATTGGCATGATGGTAGCAGTTTTGCACAATCAGGCGGCACTCGGAGCGAGGGCCCTACACATGCGCCAAGTTTCGGAAAGAACATGATGCGCAGGGGTAGAGGCATTACAAGGCGCAAACGTGCCAATAGTTGATGTCTGATACTATTGAACCCATTTACAATACCCTAAATATATTCCGACTACTTTGCTCCAGCTGCTGGCCATAGACTCGTAGACTCGTAGCTATACAGTAGAATAGCATGCCTCTCACGTGACGCGCATGCTTTCCCCGCATTTGGGACGTCACGTCAGGGGGCGTGGCTCTCGGCTTCGCCCATCCACCCAATTGCTGCCTCCTCCTCCGGTACCTTTCGCTGTCGCTTAAGCTTGCTTGGCTCTTCACCATGAACCCAGCACTCAACCCGGACACTCCTCCTCCCCCGCCTCCCAAACCCAGCAGCCACGAAGCCAGTCGTCGGGGCACCCCTCAAATCAACCCGTCACATCCGGGTACACCGCAGCAGTTCCAAGAAGGTCACCATGCACAAGATCGATTGAACATGCATCCGGGAAACAGGTACTCTTCTCCGGGAGCGCCCAACCCCGGCTCTCAAAATGCTCTACCTAAGCCTCCGACGGTCGAGGAGGGCTGGCTCCCCAGCGGGGTGAAAGAGAAATCGTACGGTTCCCTAATAACAATCCACTCTTTCCTCCTCTACAGAACACGGCTAATACGCACGTGTTTCTTTTACAGAACTGTGGATCTACAAACCATTCTTAAAGACCCTAGCCTCATCTCCGCGCTCTCTAGCCATCACCCATCTTACGCGGCGCATCAAGAGAACCTGCAGTCGCTCCTCAAATACAACAAGGACCTTACGAATTGCCTTCTAGAGCTCCAGTCTCATCTTACCGAGCTACGGTCCTCTTCCGAAACTCTTCTCCTGACACATCAGTCACTCGAGGTCTCCTGGCGGAAAAAGCAGTCTGAGATGGATGCTGCGCTGGCCCCGTGGTCGCCCAAGGCTCTGTACCAACGGCTTGCGGCTTCGATAGCCGAGCAGGAAGCTGTGTGTCAGGCGGTGGAAGAGAGCTTTCTGGAGGAAGAACACCATGGACGGGCTACTGAGAAAGAAGTTGGGGATTGGATAAGACGGGTCAGAGCGGAATCCGCCAAGTTGGCAGCGAGGAGAGAGGCCAAAGCTAGGTGGGATGAGGGGAGAGTTGGGGGGTGGAGGTGATCTTAGGTTAATTTGGGAGCTTTGTGCGAGCGGAGCATTGCTGATATTGACTAATAGGTACACTATCTTGGTTGCAGTATCATGGTTGCCCGTCCATTACATCTCTGCAATATTGCTGGAATCTCAGAGAAATGAGGAAGAAGACAAACTAACGTAGAGTCAAACGCCATCGCTCCAAAACGCCCTCTGTCAAAATCGAACCGAAAGCGGTGTCGTCGCTCTGATCATTCATTCGGGCCCCGTCGAGCACTTTCGAGGTCCGCATCTTGTGCTCGGTTCTCTGCAGCGTCAACTTTATCTCTCACGGTGGCCCAGTTGTCGGCGGCAACATGGCTTGGGAGTCCCACGCCCGTGAAGAATGCATGCTCGCGGCTCCGCGCCCCCCAAGCCCAGCCTGCACCGCGCATGATGGGAAGCTGATACAGTCGGAAGCCAACCCATGCAAAGACCATTCCCATGACGGAGCCGAATATAATATCGAATCCATGATGACGGTAGTCGAACCACCGCGATGCAGATATGAAGAAAGCCACTGCGATGGGCACAAAGGCAACTATGAGCATATAGACCGGAGGAGCTGCACCCTGGTTCCGGATGCTACCGCGTTCCTGCCTGCGCAGATCCGGACTAAACGGCGAGTATGCCAGGAACGGGAATCCGATAGAAAACTTAGCGCATAGCCAAAGAGCGAGATATGTCAATCCCGCAAATGACACTATCACCCTGTCAGACATCATCAAGTCCAAATCCCTCCCTCCTTAAAAATCCAAACCCACTCACTAGAAGAATGCCCACTCGGAAAACTCGCAAACCCATCCATCGTCAACTCCTCCGCCCTGTTCCGACAAATCTCCCACGTCACCATCACCGGCGCCCCATCAAGCCTCAACCCCAACCCCCCAACCGCAAACTCCTCCACCGCAGCGATATCCGGATCACACCTCTCCAACAAATCCGGCCTCGGCTTCCCATATAAATCCTTCAATCCCTGTGTAGCTATATATGTCCCCGCCACGGCAATCCCCAATCCCATCCATCCCACATTCCATTCCCATAATTTGCCCCTCCAGTTTATACCCCTGATACTGGTACCGGCATTGGTACTGATAGTCCGTGTAGTGAACACCACCGCCACAAAAGCAATAATCACGGCGGGTGCTATCAATGATACAACGACTAGGACGCCCGTCGACACAGTGTCTTTTTCTCTATGGGGGAGGGAGATGTTCGCGTCAGTGAGGGAAAAGGGGATGTGGTTTGGGGTCACAGTTGAGAAGGCGTAGCCGATTAGGGCGATTCCTCTGTTGGTTTTGTGGTTTTGTGGTTAGTTTGGGATATTGATTGAGGGTTTGGGGATTGGAATTGGGAATTGAGATAGGAAGACGTACATGATTAGGATCCAGTCGATGAGGTAGGAGATGAGTAGGCGTTTGGGGAGGTGTTTGTGTGTTGATTCTGGTGATGGGGTGGGATGTGAGGATTTGGTGGTGGGATGGGCCATTGGTGCTTTGCGGTGGGTGTGGTGAAGAATGGTTGGGAGAGTTGTTTGCTTTTAATTGTGGTGGAGGTTTTTGCTGGTATATGTATATAGTTCTTGGGGAGTATAAAGAGTCAAGGATGAAGGATGAAGTTGGACCGGGGGCAAGGGTCGTAGAGTAGGCATGTCTACAGTGGCTGCCTACCGTGTATGGTATTGTATATGGGCTGGGAGGTATGGCAGGTGACTGAGGAGGATAAAGACGGGCACTGATGCTGAGGGTGGTACGCCCATTGCAAAGTGAACTTTAACTCCGCCACGGCGTAAATCTATCTACGGGGATATAGGTAGACACCTTATAGGTGTATCATTGAATTTCGTTTCTCATTTAGGACTTATTATTATACATTTTAGAAGGCTTCAGCGTCATGGAAGCTGCAGCTTATTTCTTGCCATCCAGATCGGTGAACATTTCTCGACCAAAGTCAGCGCTGCTGTCATTGAATCGAAGCTTGCGGTCAATGCCCCGGATCTTCTTCACATCCTCTGCATCAAGCTTGAAGTCACCCTCGAGGTTGGCCTTGATGCGAGACGGGGTCTTCGACTTGGGAAGCACCGAATGACCTTCTGTGACACCCCAGGCTGTAGGGGGTTAGCTTGTTTCTTCTTCGTCATAAGGGTGGGTGGTCAGTAGGTCGACTTACCAAGTGCAACCTGGGCTGAAGACTTGTTGTACTTCTTTCCGATCTCGACCAGCACGGGATCATCGATCAGCTTGCCAATGGTGGTACCCTCCTTGGAGTAGAGCTCGTTCTGGTTTCCGAAGGGAGAGTAGTGGGTGACATGGATGCCCTTGGACTTGTGCCAGTCGGCAAACTCGCGCTGTTGCAGCCATGGGTGGCTTTCGAGCTGGTGGACTGCGGGGACGACGGAGGTTTCCTTGAGGAGACGTTCCATTTCCGCCTTGGAGAAGTTGGAAACGCCGATTGCCTTGACCTTGCCGGTGTCGAGGAGCTTCTCTAGGGCTTTGTATGTCTATTGGAGCCGTTGCATTAGTGATTGCAATCATACGGGATACATGAGACATACATCAACATAGTCAACGTCCTGTAGAGCCGGCTTGTCACCATCCTTCGGGAACAACTCGGTTCCTCTCTTGAAGGCCACAGGCCAATGGATCAGAAACAGATCAATGTAATCCAAGTCCAGATCATTGAGCGAGTCCTGAAGGGCCTGGGCCACGTCGTCAGGGTGGTGCTTGTTGTTCCAGAGCTTGGTGGTAATGAACAGCTGGTCGCGGGGCATGCCGGCCTTCTTGATCGCCTTTCCCACGGCGGGTTCAGTTCCATATCTGCAGTCGGATGTGAGCATGTCGGTTTGACGAAGGTGACTAGTCGAGTGGTGTGAACTCACACTCTGGCGGTGTCAATGTGACGATAGCCAGCCTTGATAGCTTCAATGACCGCCTGCTCCTGCGCCTCTGCGTCTTGCCAAGTTCCGAACCCAATGGCGGGGATCTCAGCACCGGTGTTGAGTTTGAATGTGGTCGGCATTGTGAATGGTTTGAGTCAATTGGAGTGGTGTTGATGGATGTCGTGTGCTGGAAGATGACTTTCACCTGGGACGAAGGCCCCATTTATAGCCAGCCATCTTCAGACGAAGGATGGTGTGATAGAAATTGGCAAACGCAGGATCCAAAACAGGAGTCGACGTCAAATTGACGCAGATCGAACCCTGGCTATGACGTTTCCAGCCAGACCCACTACAGCTCGGACCCAGGGCTGAAGGTCGACAAAGCTTGAGCTCTGGAGGTTACCTCATGGGTCCAACCCAAACAGGATCACCATCACAACTGTGGGGCTGCAACTATATGTAGCAGAACTAAACTCATCGTTAGAAATTACGCTGTTCAGAATCCAAAGTTCCCGATTGATTGTATTCACTAGTGATTAACTTGAAGCTCAAGTACTCAATCTTATCTATCGTAATGTTTTCAAATTCCCAATAGCCAGGTCCTGCCTTCGCTTATGTTTCACCACTGACATAAGTACCTCGTATTGGAATCCCTCAAATTGGTTCAACATTTTACGGAACTGCGGCCGTTCTATAAAATGATGTATATGGTCGGCCGTAAGTTTCACGAAGAGACTGCGAAGCTTGGATTGGGGGATGACACGTTCCAAGTACAGTACTTTCTCCAGGACATCGAGAAACGCGACACTTCTCCTATATTCTCCTGCCCAACGATGGAGCTTTCGGGCGGCCAAAGTCATCAACGAGGAGAGTTGGTATTTTTCGGCGGTTCTGTAGACCTCGATATTAATCCACGCAACTTGGAGGGCGATCGGGCAGTCCTGAAGACGCCTTTAACAGGCAAACTTCCCTTCTGTGGGACTAACATATTGCGCTATATACCCCTCCTCCGTGTAGTCTTCGGTATAGAGGTACTCAAGGACCCGATAGATTGCCACAGGCTCATCATCGGGTAAGTCAAGAACCCAATTGCCCGGCCCCTATATGATGAATTAGTATGGATTTAAAGCTTGCTTTGCAGTTGCACACAGCCTACCTTGAAAGCATCGCTCATGGGCGGGTTGAAATGATGCCACTGGGGGCAGATGATGGCACGATGTACTTTGAAAGAGTACTGCTTGCAGGTTATAGTCAGGTCTGAGTAATCTCCGGTCCCCAGCAAGTCTCTCATCCTATCCTGCAAGATCCTGGGATGTGAGACATGTGCGTCAGTGGACATCTTGAGTGGCTAACCCCAGAGATCTCTGCCTTGGCAATGTTGAAAAGTCAAGAATGCAGCGAATGCAGTAAGAACTTAAGAACCGATGACTCCCAGAAGAGACAGGGCTGTAGGACAAGAAGGAAGCACAGATCAGGGTGCATCTTATATAGCCATTCTTATTTACTTTATACAACAATAGGTCGGCGATTGCCTGAGGGCAGACATATTCCTTATGCAAGCGCCTGGTGCAGACTGTGCAGCTAGAGCTTTGTGGCGCTTTGATCTGACCTTTAAAAGTGATAAACGAGATATATCATCTTCATCGGCCTGAAAGCTCCAACAAAGAGTCCATTGTCTCTGGCCGTTCCCGTCGGCAGGTTCAGAGCAGAATGAAAGGCTGCGGCGGCTAATGCCAAAATATACGCAACTCAGCGGTCAGCTTTGTTCTCAGGTTCAAACTAAGAACTAAAGAACTAGATTTCGGGACATTGTGGAGAAATCCGGGGACTTGGAAGAGACCTGTAGAGAGAAGTAGAGAGAAGTAGAGAGAAGTAGAGAGAAGTAGAGAGAAGTAGAGAGAAGTAGAGAGAAGTAGAGAGATGCAGCAATTGTGCTGTGATGGAGGGGTGGGTCCAAGAGCTCCGGACAAAGCAGTGTTTGTCTCCGCGTCAAACAACCCTACGGAGATTTTCGCTTGCCGTGGTGCCAGCTTCCGACCTATAAAAGCTCGCCGCAACCCACAAGAACTTTTTTCTCAACTTGCCCAAGCTTGCAACCGCAACAACATGCATTCGCCGACACCCCCAACTTGAGAAAGTTGGTTTGCTGGGTGTGCTCAATACAATCAAGTGCCCTTGAATGTCTGAACATACCCAGTCTGATATCCTGATATCGTCTGATGATGACACAATATCCGGACGCGACAAGATACAATTGCTATAAAAGGTAGGCAAGCACCGATTCGCATTTCTTTGACACCCCTTTGTATGATGACCCTATGACACGCTTTAAGGCATTCCTCAAACTTAATCACCATGTGGAATTCGTGTTTTAACTCAAGTTTCAGCCTTGTCTGACAACTACAATTTCATCTAATTGCTTCAATCAGCTTGTGGTGACCAACGCTAACATGCTATTGATAGGTACATATCATCTCTCCCATCTCCTATGCCTTTGTTGGCCGCCTCGATGAAGATATTTTGAACGAACGGGCGGACAGAACGTGTACACCGACCCGCATCCATCAAAAGCAGAGCGTACAAACTTTGCGGGTGCTGGGGAAGTGTATAACTTGTTGAGAACTCGTCACCTGAGCTTTCATCAATCGTTCTGCGGTTTCCAGAAACCTTCGGTTGCAAGTCATACTAACAGGGTATGATAGGTACTGCCACTCTTGCTTCTCGTATTTTCCTTGCCCCAAGTCAACATCACATGATGAACTTGTTATTCACACTATTTGATCCATGCACTCTGTGTACGGGCGTGAACACTAAACACAAAAATCTGATTTAATGAGGTTGGTAACTTCCACTCCAGTTTGAGACCTCCATGCTAATTGCTTCTTAGCCTGACTTCGTTGACATATCAATGCTTGATTTACTCATCGCATGTCTTGGATATGTGGCTAATTCTGAATCAAGTTCTAGGAATGGATACAACTGTAGCCTCGATGTGACATTTATAGTGTGAGTGCTGTCTCTCCCAGTTTCCTGGATTTTGCATGATGAATTCTTAATTCGCTGTGTTCTTACCGAACCACTTTGACGAAACAAACAAGATTCACCTTGGAGAACTGAACTTTTCATTCTCGAATGTTTATGCATGAAAGTCTGCTGGTGCGGCTGCTAACTCTCATTCTGCAGGTTACCATCGCATAAATAATAATCAATATAATGAATCATGATCTGCAATTTTTACGTCCATATGTCTTCGAAGTGTAGTAGATATTTCGTAATGCTTCGTACCCTTGTCCAAGATTATAACTGCTACTCGACAAATAACTTGTGTTTCTTGTGCCAGTCTTCTAGACTATCCTCCGGATACACATCGTATACCTGCTTTTGCCCTTCAGGCCACCGCACCCAGGCCGGTTTCGAGTCCCCCATGAGGCAGACCATGTCATCCGGAACCGGCAGCTCGGTATCGATCGCCGAAGCAAAGGGATGGATCAGTTCTGGCCAATGGTGATCCCAGAGCCAGAGCATCGTGCTGCAATTGGAGCAAAAGTTCCGCTCCGACGAGCAGAGCTTCTCGTCTGGAGTGCCGCGAGCCTTGATAGCGGAATATTTCCTAAACCGGTCAGCTTCGATCTACCATGTTTCTAATACCTATAGTTTCTTCATGGTTCGAAGAGGGTATGAAAGAAGAAAACCACATCACCTACCTGATTAAATCCTTCCCTTTCTTGATCTGCAGGCTATCGGCAATACCGCCCAGATTGACACTGCCGCTATACCCACCCACCTTCCGGCAGATGCTGCAGGCGCAGAGCTGGTAGGGCACTGGGGTTGATGATTCGAGAGTGAACTCGATGCTGCCACATTGACAGCTACCTTCCAGTTTCCTGCGATGATTAGCATTAGCATTGCATGTTGGGTTTGGTTGATATAGTTCTGAATATGAGGATTAGATGAACATACATCGGCATGTTGATATGCTTATCGGAACGTCAGCACCTGAAAGGAGTCTTAATATGTTAAACACCCAACAGGACAAAGCGTGGTTTTATACCCTGTCCGGAGCTGGGTCGGATGCAACGTCATTGGTATATAAGAGGCATATCATGCAAACTCGGATCTTCTGGATCCATGAGGGGTTGACTCCGCCGATGCAAACTTGGATTCGCGGCTGGGCTCGGTTTACAGCTGGCATCCGTGCACCTATCGCAGCTTACCTAGACACCCTGTATCCTATTATTTCATCCCATACTTGTTTGCGCGGGTGATTGTGTCGCATTGCGGTTTCATACCCCGCACTATGCAACCACGGAACGGAACGATAATCAGTCCTGGCAGACATACGGGAAAGACTCATATAGTACGAAGCAGACCATGAGAACTCTAGCGATAAGCCAACAGACAAACTGACTCTATTTGTGAACCATCGCCGTGCTATCTCGCCCCATCCTCATAGATCAGTGGATGTTTGCTCTGTTTGTACCGTTTATCCCTTTTGTTCTGTTTGTCTTATCGGACCACTCGCCGTGTCGTTTTTCAGCAACTATCATTTCCCCGACTGTCAGATACAGAGCACGAATACCGGTCTAGTCGATCTTTATCTTCTTTCTTGATCAATTGATCTCCGTCGCAAACAGCAATCTTTCAATATGGGGTTCGGAGCTCCCGGTGGTGGCGCAGTTCCTGTCAAGCCTACGCCGTAAGTTACCCTTTCAATCTTGGAACATCAGGCACTGGACTATCCCAGAGGAATGAGTAGAGCTAACAACTGTCCGTTACCTTAGTCCCGAGCGTGGCAGCTTTCCTCTCGACCATGACGGTATTACTCCCTTGTACCTGGTCCGGTTCGCATCAGCAGCATCATGAGCCTTTGCGCGACCTATCCTATCAGCCCACTTCTCCGACACGAACAAGAACTAACATGACACTTCTCCATTGAAACAGGCGAATGCAAGCACATCATCAGCAGCTATCTGAAATGTCTGAAATCGCAACGAGGCGTGAATGACGAGGAGTGCCGGAAACTCGCCAAGTCGTATTTGTCGTGTCGGATGGATAAGTATGTTGACAAGACACCTTTCGGAATATATGATCAATTGGAATACGGCTAATATATGCTCGATCGTTAGCAACCTTATGGCGCCGGACGACTTCAAGAATCTCGGGCTGGTCTTCGCACAGGACAAGGGGACATCGAGTGGGCCTGCTGAGAATGCGGAGAAGAAGGCATAGTTGGGTTCGCTTGGAGGATATGGTTCTGGAAGCTGTATGATATGCTGGGATGTTCGTGTATAAATAGGGTGGTTTTTGTGTGATGATTGATGATAGATCTCCGTTTCTGGCGTTGGGTTGCTTGTTCTGTATATATTGTGTATCATACGTGACTAGATGTGCAATCTTTTTTGGTGCTTTTAGATCAGTAGAAGGAATCAATATATGTATCAAATCAATTTTAATCTACCCCTAAAATGTGTATGTCCTGGAACTGGAGTCTGGCAGACCTGCAGCATGCGGGGAAGCTGTCCCGCTAACGCCAACCCCGACCAGCGATCAGTCACTCCGCCCGTCCCAAATGCCAGTAGGTAGTCCCAGCTATCACTCTCCCATTCACTCAGCCCACGACCAATGTCATCCATCGCGCGGCCACCAGACCCATGCCTGGTGGCAATCATCCTAATAGTTCGCTCCCGAGCCGGTCCGCGCTTCGTCTTCCACTATCCTCCGAATCCACTCAGCGAGAACGGCCTTCGAGGCGCGCCCAAAGCGCGACGCCCCTCGCGCACGAAATCCAAAAGCAATGATTCCAGCTCCAGCGAAGACAGCAGCTCCTCCTCGTCTTCCGAAGAAGATGAGGCCCAACCACCGAATCCAGCCCCGAACCCACCGAATTCAATCCAGAACCAACCGCATATCGGAGGGTGTCACCCCATAACGGGCAGACGGTTGAGTAACTTCGGCCTCGACGATGGAACCATATCCGGTTCGCCGGGCGGGGAGTCCCAGCGTGCGGGCTCGGTAGGATCAGGAAGGGGATTGTTGATGATGCGGAAACGAGGGACGAATTCTGATGCCGAGGACGATGCCGGCGCTGCGTCGGATAGACAGGAGGATGAGGCGGGACCGTATCGCCCGCCGTGGGAGTCGCTGTTGGGGCTCCCTGCGGATGTCTGGGAGAAGCTGTTGAGTCCGTCGCGATCGTGGCATAAGCGGCGGTTTGAGGTTGGAATCAATGATTTGGCGTTTGTGGGGTGGCCGGTCTTTGTCCGGGAGGATGGGACGTGGAGGAAACAAAGGAGGAAGAAGAGGAAGCCTCGTGCGCATTGGGAGGGGGGAGAGCTGGGGCATAATGAGAATCCTGGGGATGATGCGGAGGATGATGCGCGTGAGGGGAGTGCGGAGCTTATTGCTGCTTCTACGGAGACTTTGAGTCCGAAGCAGATGGCACCTTATGAGTCTCAGAGGGCGTCGATGCAGAGTGTCAGGTCGTTTAGGACGCTAAGTGAGGCGTTGGATCCTGATGATAAGGATTGCATGACTATGTTCAATGTGGTGTTTGTGTTGGATCCTCCTTTGTTGGAGTATTCCATGCGACTAAGGGAGATTTACGACAACATCATCAAGAAGTTCTCGAAGGCACTGAAGTGGGAGCAGGCCCGGACGGATTATGTGTGGAAGGAGGCGCAGCATATCTCACATATTAAGGAGAAGGCCAAGGAGAAGCGTATGTTTTGGCCAGTGGTGTTTGACTAGAAGAGCGTTGCTTGCTGACCATTAATCAACAGGGATGTCTGTTAACAGCCTCTACTCGGAGCTGATCAACCAGTCCTCTCTCGCAAGAGCTATCTGCACGGTGTTCACCAGTATATCGGCGTCCAAGATTGCCTCCGTCACATTGAATGCAGACGTGTCCATCTCACTCCAGATACCACCTTTAACGTCAACGCCATGGCTTCCTGGTCCAACTGACAAGGCATATCCGGGACTCTGGCTTACGACTGCAGATAGTGTCACTCCAGTCGACGATCCCACCGCTGACGAGAACACCGCGCCCCACCAGGTGCTCGCCAAACACTTCGCCCTCTTATTGCTGGACAATGAAGCAGCGATCCTTAAAGATGTAGAAGCATCCGGGGGTGCTCTGGCTCCTGCACTTGCCCACTATATCCGATGCTCGAAGCCAACAAAGTCGTTTGCGCAGATATCTGTATCATCCGGCATACCGCTCTCCACGATCCAAATGCTGGCTAGTCATCTTGTGTACTGGAGAAGAGCGCGCGCCATTCCCCCACTCCATCAACGGGATACTTACGTCGTGTCACCAAACTGCGACCTAAGCAAGCTGGAGGTAGCCACGGTGGCTTATCAGGCAGCGTTCCCGACGCTTCCCAGCCTCCCCAAGATGCTATCAGCTATGAGCGGGACTCCCAGACCCTATGGAAGCTTTATCCCCAGCAAAGACCACAAGGACACATACTTCTCTATATTAGCGTGGCTATTGCGAGGTGGCTGGGTCACTCAATTGCGCGCCTTTGCGAGAATCAAGATAAGCCCCGAGATCAAGATGGCTGTGGAGACGGCCCTTCGGCAGGAAGAGGTGGACAAATATCTGATCAAGAGGGGGTCGATGCCAGACGCTGAGCAACAAGACAATATTGATGATGCCAGCTCGTCGTCATCGTCATCACTCGAAAGCCACGAGAGCGGCGAGGAAACCCCAATGCCAGGGCGATATAAACGGGACAACGAGCTCGACCTCTCCCATTCCTTACTGGATCGGAACACCTCTTTGAAGACATCGTCGCTGATTCTCTACCCACACCGCGCCTCACCATTGGAATCCCGATGGTTAGAGGAGATCATGTCGCGATTCCCCGAACTCAAGGGCGATGTTCCTGACGGGGACCTCGAATACGCGGGTCTTCAAACCTCGCTGAAGAAGTACTGGCCGACCTTCACCAAATACTTCAACGGGTATGATGCACTCGAGAAGATCCCCGTACGAGAGAACCTGAAGCGCAAGCTAGTCTGGCAAATCCTCATGCGCTTGGGTTTAGTAACAGGCCAGCAGTCATCCATCCCACTGGATCCAAGAGAGCAAGTCCTCGTCAGCGTCAGACATTGGTAACAACACGACCCATGCATGATTTATGTCCCATAACGCGATCAAATAATATATATGTATATATATACAAAGACAAGCACCTACCCAACAAACACGATAGACAATATCCCATCCAACGACTGGCACTGACTCGACTACATGCCCCAATCAAGCATAGCATCACCCACTCACCCACCCATTCACCACACGTGACCTTCCCTCCACCGACCCACCCTCTCCACGAATCATGAACATCCGACAACCCAAAAACCCCGTCGGCTGTACAGGAAATATCTCGGACCTAGGCACTGATCGAATCCAATCCAATCCAATCCACGGCAAATAATTGCGTCGGGTCGGATCCATCCATCCATCCACATCCCTCTCCTTCCGAGGAATTCCGAACGAAACGAACGATTCTTCCACGGACGAGTCGCGCGTCTCAGCCCTAATTGACGTGAACCACGCGGGACCTGCTAAGCGATCATCCATCACCCATAATCCATAATCCATAACTCATTTAATGTACTCCGTATCATTTTAGATAGGAATGGATAAATGTCCGGAGCGTGTCCGTCGGTGGGCGGATGTAGTTTGGTTTAGTTAGTGTGTTTTGCCGACGGGACCGGAGCTTTGGTCTGTATTTAGTATTCGGTGGTAGTGGTGGTTGTGCTTGGCGAAGAGGAATATAGGAATATTGTGATTGGTTGGTTTATTGTGATTGCTTTTGGGATGGAATTTATTCGATTTTGTGTAGGTAGAATCGGGGGATGGAATCGGATCCACGGGTTGGCTGGTTGGTTGCTGCGGGAGTATGCATGACAATTGGAATTATTGTATTCTGACTGATCTGACTGGTCGGGGTTGGTTGAGTTACCTACAAGGACAGGGGGACGGGTGGGTTGAAGGGGAATAAATCGATAGGTATACAGTACCTACCTTAGCCTACTCATATGTAACTATAGATATGCCAGAACTTACGTGTTATGGAATGACCCCTGCATTTTAACCCGCCTACGTACTATTAATGGCAGCAAGACAATCCACTTATATGCATGCATACATCAGTTATTTAGGTTGGGGGAGCCGGGATAACACATGTCATACGGTTGGAGTTGACTTCCAGGGTCCCTCGGTTTTCCTCCCGTCCGGTGATGGCGGTGGTGGTCAGTTTCTTCATAATTTATTCTTGATTAGGGCCGACAGCGCACTTGGCTGGATGCGGTTAGAGGTCTGTTTGATGTTGATACGGTATGAAGGATCTCGGAGATTTGCGGTTGTTGGTACTTATCTAGTATCTAGTGTACTATCTGAATGGTCTGCCTAGGGATATGGCTTGGGTGGAGTCAGAATAAGCGCAATGGATCATCATGCTTTGGAGGCATACGGGAAATGCCTGTGTCGAAGCAAATTCAGGGAATCTCATTAATATACCCTTGAGCATTCTTGGCGTAGCTCAAAGGCTGTTTTCTGTTTGCTTTTGTAGGTCACCTCTGATAGGTCATTGGTATCCAACCCTTGGCAGTTGGCGTAGTGTTTGACGCGATTGACATGGAATATACCCTTACTTAGATACTCGGACTCCGAAAATGTCGTTGATTTACATACCTGATCGCAGAGTACAGTAAGCACCTTAGTAACCGACATTCAGGTCGTCCTTTGTGACTGGTCTAGACTGGTGGGTCGGGCCAGTAGATCAGGCTCGATGTGAGATTGCAACTCAGTATCCTGGAAATAATCGACGATCAATCCCAACTGGTGCGTAGGATTGACTTAATAAGGAGGCAACCTTCTTGCATCTGGGTAGAGAGGTGGTGAGATTGGTAGCAAAGATCTGATAAAACTCGAAGTTGGCGTTGGGCAACCTGGGCGGTATGTTTGAGGTTGAAGTTATCTTTAAAGTGCCTTGGCGGTCTTGTAGATCGGGGTTGGATCAGTTGTGTAGTAAAGCTTTGATCCACTTCAATGGGTGCTACTGGCCTGGATTAGTTGGTCATTTTCGTCAGTCACTGTATAACTTTGATTAATATTTGACGACCATATTGCAGATGGATGTGGACCTTTCTGTTCTTTCTGCTTTTTCGACCATCATCATAAGCTCGACAGCTGCTTGACACCAATAGACAACGCAAATGGGGTTGTCCTGCAAGAGCTGTTGACAAGCCAGAAGTAGACGGCAGTAATCCGACGAGATTGTGTGATTAGTATGGAGAAAATCAGTTCGGTGGATACCCAATCGAGGATTACCGGGATGATACTATAGAGTATTCCGTAATGAGGCAAAATACAATAATGGCATTGTCAGCAGTGCTGAGATGCAAAGAAACCAAAGGCAGATTCAGGCACATAACTGACAGATCACCTGACCTGCCTGTAAGCACCTACACCGATACTCGTTTCGACAAACTTGAGATAGCATCCTTCTCTGCTCAGTTGTATGACTTAAGAAAATAACAGGATGCTCACTTGCTATGCATCGTGATTATAGATGTTGTGCTCTGTAGGACCTGAATATAGTATCATGTCCCACGTAGGTCGAGCGTGGTCTAAACGCATGGTGAGCGCCTCTTCGAATTAGAACCCAGCCTGATTGCCGATTTTCTGCTATCTTCATGTGCCCCTCAAGGCATTTGAATTGATCGACTGCAATCGAGGGGCCCGTAGACCCTGCAAGAACCAGTTAGGTACGAGGTCGAGCAGTGGCATCGGCCCCATCCATGCATTGATCACAGGAGTGCAGAACCCCTCCGTGCCCCGCCATCAGTGTGGTCGCGGGTCAGAATCGAGCACCTGCAGTCCATTGCATTTTCGGTAAGTGAGACGTTAAGTCAAATTGGTTAGCATCGGAGATGTACGGAGTCTGCGAGGTACTAGAATGGTTGTCGTGTCACTTTCCCCAGGCTGCGGAGAGTATTTGATGTCCTTACAGGATGAACTATAAGAATTAGACTTCTAGGTGTCAAACCATCACGAGTGACCTGGATGTTGGGTTGGTGTTCTGTAACAGCCCGGTCATTAAGACCAAGATCCGAATTGAGCTCGGAAACCATTACGGCTAGTGCCGCTGAACGTCCGAATTATCATGTCAGTAGCCAGTCAAACGTTTGGGCTTGGGCATAGAGGGGAAGTGAGGGGTTGCAGCTGAGAACTCTGGAAGAAGTAGTCACAGTGTACACAGTGGGATGTGGGATGGCTGGCTGGGCAGGGAAGGGAAGGGAAGCTGCCACCCACGACTCACTTCTTCGTTCTTGCCTACCTTAGATCCCAACCCGTACCTACCCCAAGAAGCCTGAAGGTGCCTCTGAATAATATCGGTTCTATACCCTCGGAGGTAATAATACGCCCGGCTGTTATGGGCGGCCCCATATCTAGGGATATTGATACCTCAGGAAGCTACGACGAGGCAGGAAAATATCGCATATCCCCTCTTCTTCTCCATCCAATTGCCGTAAATCCGACTCCAGATTCAATGGGGATCTTCATGCAAATCTATTAGCAATCCAAAATTGACGGCTGGTACATTATTACCACATACAGTTCCAGATCTTACCCGGAATATTTACAGTAGAAAGTGAAAGGATGGTTCATACCCACAGAAGCCCTGGTGTCGACAAACCATAGCGTCCGCGGTGTGGGGATATGGAAAGAATAACAATTTCTTACCTCTTTTTCTGCGCTTTTTGCATATTTTCACACCCTTACCTCTTTGCCCTTGGTTGAGCTGCGTGCTGTTGTCCGGTACAGTAGGAATTTTGATACAGATGCTGTACCACTAATACGGGTAGGAATCAGCAGAAAACCCCGTTTTTACCAGCGGGAAACTCTTTACTTTACTGTACCTTGAAGTAGGCCGGTTTCTGTTCAATTTTTTGATTTTCTAATTTTTTTTTTATTAACCCTCTGGGTTGGCGGATTCCACAATTCTGGCTAGTACTTACTTTTCTTGCCTGCCTTCTTCGGCTTTTCCACGTCCCTCCGGCCTGTAAGTGATTTATTATTATTATTTTTCGCTCTCTTACACACACAGTCTCTACCTTCTCTCTTCTTGTTTCCCCTTTACCCCCCTCTTCTCCTCCCCTCCCCTCTTCGCCGTCTCAACGTTCTGGGATTCTGTCCCTCTCTGTGGTTCACTCCATCGGCTGCCCGTGACCGTGTTGCTGTAGTGAGGTGGTGCTTCTTCTTCAGTGCACCTTTTCCGTTCTCCTTCACACACAGACAGAGGTATCCTTGTCTCCAGCGGGACCACCTCTTATCGTATTCTTTTTTTTCTATTTCAGTCCTCATTGGCAAGTTGATTTGATCGTTGATCACTTTCATCTTGCTCTGCTTATTTTTTGTTTTCTCCGCACGGGTCCTGCTTCGAACTTTTCCGTCGCAGCTCCTTACATTTTTTTTCCCTCTTGCCCTTCCGTACCTGGCAAATCTCCCAAACCACGAAGTTCAGTAGCGGTTGTCGCCACGTGCAAGTCGCGCCTTTCGTTCACGCTTCCAAAGGGGCAAGGTTAACGAGTTTTTCTGCAAACAACAGTGTTCATCGATTTCCATCGTGATCGCCTATACTACAAATAGCCAAGAGGCAGCACAGTTGGATTCTCCGACGGCCCGACTAGCATAACCGCACACCGCGAGTGCTTTTAGTAACCAGTCTTACAACAAGCACCCCGACGTGAAGTATCCCCGTGCCAGTCGATTAGATATCTGTTTTGGACGCCATCCTACCGTGATATCGTCTACACGAGTTCCACCTCGACTTACAGTTGATCCTCTCCTCGATCGCAATTTAGCGGACCTCGACACAACAATACCTTGTGACAGCACACCGATGCGATTCGCGTGCTAGGTTTAAATACAAGTTCAAGGATTCTCCGACTCCATTTGTCTCTACACCACACCTATACCAAGGAACTTTCACTGTGTCTTTGATCGATTGAACAAAAGCCAACCCAGCAATTCGCTGCCGAATAGGACCAATATTCAGTGACGGGAAGTTACAGCTTGGTGGGGTTGCCTAAAGGGTGGCATATACTTTTCATTGCCATCATTGTTGGAGTGATTCCAGCCAAACTTCGGTTGAGAGCTACTCACGAGGTATCTGTTCTCTGGTAGAACTGACTTCTTCGCTCTCCTCTCTTATTCACTAGAACGGGCTCGTTAGACCACTTTTTATCTCTCACGTAACGAAAATGGCCGCAACATTTTCCTACGCCCAAGCTGCCAAGGGCATTGCCCCAGCCTCGTCCCCGGACAAAACCTCACCAGAAGAACCAATCCAGGCGGCTTCGAACCCCGAGGACCAGAGTGTAAACTCGAGCTCGCAGACGAACACAGATGCCGAGTCTTCCCAGGCTGAAACCGCCCAGGAGACCCAAACGACCGACAAGGAAGTCGAATCTGCAACCACCACGAAGGCCAATGTTTCCGAAGCATCTTCTCCAAGTGATGGCAACTCCTCTACGTCCTCCGCCCCCAAGGATGATGAGGGAACGGATACCACCAACGGGACCTCGGAATCTACCTGGGATAAGCAGTCCCAGGCCTCGGGAGCTGAGAAGGTGAACACCGAGGAGGAGGATGTCAAGGAGAAGTCCGAGAAGGAAAAGAGCGTACCGGCTAAGGAGCTCAAGGTCGCCCCTCTTCCTGCCGTGAACATCTGGCAGCAGAGAAAGGAGGCACAGGAGGCCAAGGCGAAGGCCATTGCAGCATTGAAGCCTGCTGCTAAGACAGGAACTTCGAAGACTACGTCCGCCGCGTCCTCGATATCGGGAGATCAGCCGGAGTCGAAGCCGGCTCCCAAGAAGAAGGGTTCCGATATCTCTTCGGAAAGCGCCAAGGACCGGAAGAAGACTGACGGAGCTAAGGGACGTGACGACAGTGCCAACCTTCCCCCTGTTGGAGATGAGAGCCTGTGGCCTACCCCTCAAGTTGCGCAGGGTGAGGAGAAGAAGAAGGCCCAGGAGAAGTCTGAGAAGACCGAGAAGAGCCCTGTCATCCGTCCTCATGGCAAGGAGAAGTGGATGCCTGTTCCCTACGTTCCCACCGCTGTGTTCAACACGCCTCTTCCTTCTGCCCGCAGAGGCGGAAGAACTGCTCGCGGTGGACGCGAAAACTCTCGCAACGGAGCGCATGGCGCTGGAGCCGCTGCTGATAAGGCTGCCTCTGGTCAGGCTGCCGCGGCGAAGCAGGCTAATTCTACGGACAGGGGAAGGAACGAGCAGACCTCTGGTCGCGCTACCTCGCTCCCCGCACAGACGAGACGCTCTAACAGCGCTGATGCCGGCCTACCCGACTCGCGTAAGCACCAGGCAGCGCGTGGGTCTAAGGGGGCCGAGAATGCCAACGGCGCATCGGCTGGGAGAAACGTTAACGGCTCGGACAATTTCCCTCGTCATAAGCAGTTCGCTAGAGGCCATGATGCAGGCCACAAGGGTGGTGAGCATGGCTCTCGGAATCCCCAACTTTCCGTGGATGCACAGGCTGGTCCTCGCTCCGGCTCGAATAATGACCGTCGCTTCGAGAACGGTCCCAAGTCGGCGGATTTCGCTGGTTTCCACGCTGATCGCGAGCGCAAGGACAAGGACTTCCCTCGTGAGTCGCGTCCTGAAAGAGGTCGAGGTGGACATCGGGGCGGCCGGGGAGGCCATGCTGGTTTCAACGGTGCTCAGAACTCTCACTTCCCTAATAACCACGTGTCGCACCACAATTTCATGCATCCCAAGTTTGGCTTCAACGACCGCCAAAGGTCCCAACAACATGGCCCTGTCAATGGTTCGCAAGGGCACAGAATGAACATTAGGTCACCTTCCCTCCCGAACTCCACTACCATGTTCTATCCCTACCCTGGGGATATGAACACAATGTACGGCTACCAGGCAATGCATGCTGGGCCAATGACCGCCTATCCCTATCCCCAGCTCATTGAACCTTACTCCCATATGTCCATGATCTCCATGCAATTGTGAGTGCTTTTTCGAAACGCCACCAGCTTGATATGCACGACAAAACTAACTCGTGGACAGGGAATATTACTTCTCCGTGGATAACCTGTGCAAGGATATGTTCCTTCGGAAGCACATGGACTCTCAGGGCTACGTTACCCTCGCTTTCATTGCTAGCTTTAAGCGCATCAAGAGCTTGACTGAGGATTTCGAGCTTCTGCGTCATTGTTCTCGCCAGCTGAGGACCGTTGAGTACCTTCAAGGCGAGGATTGTCTAGATCGTCTGCGACCGAGAGAGAAGTGGGAGGATTGGGTCCTGTCTCGGGAGCTGCGCGATCCGTCTGCACAGAACGATGGCCCTTCTCCTAGCAGTGTTGCTAAGCCGGAAGAGACCTTCGTTGATGGACCAGTTAATGGACAGGTTCCCAACGGCACCGCTGAACCTCTTGGCCTGAAGACAGCATTGTCTTCCACTGCCCCGGAGTTTTCGCCTGCCAGCGCTCTGAATGGCCAAAGTGAAATCCCAACTGTATGGAACCCCGGTTTTGACTGTTTTTGATTGATGGATGTGGTGTATGCGACAATCTCCACACCAAGTGGTCACATACCGGCCCTAAATTTGTTTGTGACGTATCTGTTGACATCTTGAAATAGCAGGTAGACTAGCTCAGCCCACTGAGAACTCCTCCCTCGATACCCGGGATTTCGGAAATTATACTCTCAGGTGCGACATCAATGGGAACTCCCTACCCGACAATTGTCGCTAACCTCCCGACAGCCCAGTCATAGAATTTGCGAAACTCCAACCCATAGGCTGGTCAATCACAAGATTACGAAAACCCATGATTCGGCATCCCGGGTAAAGAGATTCTTCGTCAAATTGTTTCTTTCATTATTCCCCAACACTTCTACGCGCTTCGATTACGAGTACTCGACAAGCGAATTTTTAAACGGCAACCCAAGACGGTGACCGTGGAATGGATGTTCTGTACCAAATATGGTCACGTTTCTTGGTCCAAATTTCAATGCACAAATGTACAATGAATTTAAGAGTCTAGCGTTTGATGATCTCTTTGCACGAAACATCAGCAGCGGCCTCAGCAGACTTCACCTTTTACGGCGTCTTTCGATGAGCAACAGGGACTTTCTCGGAGGGGTTACTTGGACCTCATTGCACTGAGCGGGAAGTGATTCACTGGCAGCCAAGCTACGCGTAGGGTGATATTAGCCCTGTTCGCTATGGTGAAGTGCATTCTTCGAACCCCGGAGCCGCAAAGGACGACTGTACTAGGGATGCTAACCTGAGTGCCGAGCTGCAAAAGTAAATATGTCTTTTTCGTTTCCCTCACTCTTTTATCTTCCCTCGCCCTGTTTGATCGATTATTTATGTTTCTATCATCGCTTTCTGCTCATGACTTGCATCTATCTTCTCTCACGCCGACGACCTGTGTCCATCAAAATGGATTACCTATGCACATTGAAAGTCTCGGCCTCATATCACCTATTCTTTGCTTCACGTTTTCCTGTTTCCGTCATGGGAGGTTTCGAAAATTTCTGGAGTCCGGGCATGTTTTACTGGGCAGACTTCTCTGCTCTGATGCTTGCTTCTAAGGTGCACCGGGCTGAAATTCTTTCCACGACCATAGATTGTTCATCCGGGGTTTATTTTCTTTTAATACCGCGGTATTGTTTACCCCTGCTATCTCGATTTTAGTACGAATGGAACCAGAAAAAACCCCAAAAGGATTCATGATTCTTGCTTCTCTTTCTCAATGCCAGGCGGGGTGGAGTCAATATGATATTCCAGCAGATGAAATGATACTCGACATGCTGCAATGAAGGAATCTACGCACATGGCCATGCGAGCTTGATATGAGCGTCTTCGCCCACTTGGTCAGGTACTGGCTTGGGCGCCATCCTAATTTCCACTCTTCAGACTTTGCATACTGGCGGTCCACTGCGTGAGGGTATAGTCATGAGTAATTTGTTCCTTGGAAATGGGACGGGATAAAGAAAAGCTGGGTCAAATGCGTCTAACTTGGAGCTTTCCTTATTGTTGGCGTTTTCAGCGGTGTTTTAAAGTTTGGTTTTATGAACAATGTGCCAATATATAATTATCTGGGGAAGTCCAAGCTGTCTAGAACTCTAGATCTATACCAAGTAGCCGTGGCGCCGTAATGGTCTGGAGCCGCTGACTCAGCAACCATTTCTGCCTGAGGCAGAGACCGGAGCAGCCAGCTTCCGCCGAGAGGCTTGAGCTTCACTCCGGGCTTCTCCAGCATCTCCGATCAATCCAGTGCAACCCTTCCCTCCATCCGTCTCCCAGATCCCAGACTACCACAATGGATGTGGCCTCCCGGCACACAATGAGGGTGCTTCGGTCCTCAAATAACCGAAGCCTCATCTCCAACTCTCGCCTTCCCGGCTCTGCTATCACGACATACCCTCTGAATCGCATTCTACGAAGAAACGCTTCCAGCACCTCTCGGAGGCTTGCGCCAGAGTCTTCGTTTCTGCCCCTGGGGTCCGGCTCGTCATCCAGCGCACCGCCTACCTACTTTTCCAATCGCACTTCCCTTCCTGTCAACACTGTCGTCCGCTTTGTCCCCCAACAGACAGCATGGATTGTCGAGCGAATGGGCAAGTTCCATAGGATTCTAGAACCCGGTCTCGCGATTTTGATCCCCTTCCTTGACCGCATCGCCTACGTCAAGAGCTTGAAGGAGTCCGCTATTGAGATACCCAGCCAAAATGCCATCACGGCCGACAATGTCACCCTGGAATTGGATGGTGTGCTGTACACGAGGGTTTTCGATGCCTACAAAGCTAGGTGAGTCTGGAATGAAGCAATGGCTGCAGTGTTGCCCCGGGGAATGGGCTCTGTTCTTCCAGTTATCGGATATCCAAACTAACCACGCAGTTTTCTGTCTTCAGTTACGGAGTGGAGGACGCCGAATACGCCATCTCCCAGCTTGCGCAGACGACCATGCGTTCGGAAATCGGCCAGCTTACCCTGGACCACGTACTGAAGGAGCGCGCCACGCTAAATACCAACATCACACAGGCCATCAACGAGGCTGCGCGTGATTGGGGTGTCGTGTGTCTGCGGTACGAGATCAGGGACATCCATGCCCCCGAGGGAGTTGTTGCAGCCATGCACCGCCAGGTGACGGCAGAGCGATCGAAGCGGGCGGAGATTCTCGAATCCGAAGGTCAGCGACAGAGCGCGATCAACATTGCCGAAGGTCGGAAGCAGTCCGTCATTCTGGCTTCGGAGGCCATGCGGACCGAACAGATTAACCGCGCTTCTGGTGAGGCCGAGGCCATTCTGCTGAAGGCACAGGCTACCGCGAGAGGCATCGACGCCGTGGCGAAGTCCATCGAAGCTGGCCAGGAGAATGCTCATGGTGCTGTCAGCCTCAGCGTCGCCGAGAAATACGTTGATGCCTTCTCCAACCTTGCCAAGGAGGGTACTGCTGTGGTTGTTCCTGGCAACGTCGGGGATATGGGTGGTATGATTGCTAATGCCATGGCTGTTTACGGCAAAATCAGTGAGGGCCAGGCCAAGGCCGTCGCAGCGAAGACCCTGGGAGTGCAGGAGCCCGCTCAGACGGAGACCTCTTCTACGACCAAGTCTGAGGCCCCGGAGTATGACCAGGCTGAACTTGAGCAGGGCCAAAAGTCCCACGATCCTGTTCAGGATGTCCTTGAGGGGTTCGACCAGGTCAGCCAGCAGAAACACTAATGAACAAAGCGGCTCCTGTGTTCTTTTAGCTTCTCCCTAGCCTTGTTGTTCTATTATGATTGACCATTCTCCCTTCGCGGTTGCCACTCTAATCACCAACTCACGAATTATCTGGATAACTTGCTGATTATCCAACCCGTCTTGTATCTCTATTGCCCTATGTCTCCGTCAGGTACTGATGCATGATGCTTCGGGAGTCTCCTCGAATGAGGGCTATGGCTACCGGGTATCGGTGCGTGCATCAGTCACGGTAGTTGGTGAAGGGGTGTTGGTATTTGTCTGGATCATGTACAGTAGACAAAAGTGAATTCAGGGGTGCATTCTCTGCCTTGGAACGTAGACAGCAGTAGATAGCAGCTCACCAATCTATACTCTACTTCGAGCCTGGATCGGCGGCAGAAGCTCGGGCCACCGCCTCCCGCGCCGCCCATCCTGGGGATCGCGACTTTCATTGAAACCAGGCGCGGCCTCATCGCTTGTTTCCTTGCGCTGACCCTCCTGATCCTTTCTCGCCAGCCCGAACCGTCGCTCCCACGAGCCCCCTGCCTGCGTCTGACGGTTTCACTTGCGATCGGACGGGCCCGTCATCCGATCAACTGGGGACGAAGTTACTTTGCGATGGTACAAAGAAGTTGTCCCTCTACCATCACCACCAACACGACGTCTACTCGCCAGTGCAACGGAGCTCAAACACACCCACACGCAGATAAAGAGGAGGAACGATTCTAGAAAGGGCATCCACAGTGTCTCCGCAATGCATATCATCAAGCCAGTGTGGCTAACACATGGGGGTAATGTCTTCCCTCCCTTTCGGTTTCCGTCAGACGACAAAAATAATAATTACCACTATTATTATTATAACTATTGTCCTAGCTCACCCACGCAATAAATCATCTTCCGAACCCCCACTGACATCTTTCTCGTTTTTGATCTGCAGGTGAACGGAAAGATTTCGAGGTGTATAGTTGCGATGTTTCCCCCGATGGGAGTCGTCTAGTGACAGCGGCTGGAGGTCAGTGTCCCGTGTATACGAATCATACTTGCTGTTTACGGGGGAAGCTTCACGGAATGGTTTATTGACGGGGAGACATTGTGGAATACAGATGGATATGTTCGGATTTGGTCGACGGATGCTATTTGCAACACCGACGACCCGCAGTATGCCAGTAAGCCGAAACAGCTGGCGTCGATGAGCAACCATTCCGGAACGATTCACACGGTGCGATTCTCGCCAAATGGGAAATACCTGGCGTCGGGGGCCGATGACAAGATTGTGTGCATTTATACGCTGGACGCTAACCCGCCGTCTCATGCGTCGACGTTCGGTAGGTGCTGCCGGTGGCTGAGGGTGGGTTTGGTGATGTCGATGGTGCGGTGACTGATTGGTGTTGTTGTGTTTAGGATCAAACGAGGCACCTCCAGTTGAGAACTGGCGCACGATTCGGAGATTGATCGGTCACGATAACGATGTTCAGGATTTGGGTTGGTCGTACGATTCTTCGATTTTGGTGTCGGTTGGGTTGGACTCGAAGGTCGTGGTGTGGTCTGGAACGACATTCGAGAAGCTCAAGACTTTGTCTATCCACCAGAGTCATGTCAAGGGGATTACGTTCGATCCCGCAAATAAATACTTCGCTACGGCGAGCGATGATCGCACGGTTCGGATCTTCCGGTTCACATCTCCGGCTCCTAATTCCAGCGCACACGACCAAATGAACAACTTCATCCTTGAGCAGACCATTTCTGCGCCGTTCTCCAACTCTCCTCTGACGGCCTACTTCCGCCGATGCTCCTGGTCCCCAGATGGTATGCACATCGCCGCTGCCAACGCAGTAAACGGCCCCGTCAGCTCCGTTGCGATAATCAACCGGGGCTCGTGGGATGGCGATATCAATCTTATTGGGCACGAGGCGCCGGTTGAAGTTTGCTCGTTCTCTCCGCGGTTGTACTCGCCTCAACCGGCCACCAAGCCGGCAGTGGATAGTCAAGGGCATGCGGTGCAGAACGCCGTTACGGTCATTGCCTGTGCGGGCGGTGATAAATCGCTCAGTATCTGGATCACCAGTAACCCTAGACCGATTGTTGTTGCACAGGAGCTAGCCGCGAAGTCCATATCCGACCTTGCATGGAGCCCGGACGGCAAATGCCTCTATGCCACCGCTTTGGACGGAACCATTCTCGCAGTACGGTTCGAGGACGGGGATCTAGGCTATGCGATGGCGATGGAGGAAAATGAGAAGTCGCTCACCAAGTTTGGCACGAATAGGAAGGGCGCGGGCATCACAGAGACCACAGATGGACTGCTTCTTGAGGAGAAGAGCAAAGCTGGGGAGATCAAAGGGGTTGAGGGCCGCATGGGGGCTTTGATGGGTGACGATCATGCTGCGACAGACAACACAGTCAACGGCAAACCGGGCTCGGGGGCATCGAACGGTGTGACGCCGGCACGCGTAGCGTCTCCTCCACCAGATGCACCGAAAGCTCAACCGAACGGGACCGCAGCAACGCCTGCGGCGCCAGAACCAGAGAAGCCCGATCCGTACCAGGCCAAGCTTGAGCGGCTGAAGCAGCGTCCGACATATACCAAGGATGGAAAGAAGCGCATCCAACCTCTTCTGGTGTCTGGCGCAGGAGCTGCCGAGTCCTCTCTGCCACAAGCTCGACTAATGGCTTCGGTCAGTAGCCAAGTGAAGGCCGACACCCCACAATCGATTGTGGATCTCTCCAAGCCTTTCGATGGCTTGCCCAAGGGTGGTCTGCAAGCACTTCTTTTCGGAAACAAGCGGAAGCTTGCCCAGCTGGAAGGGGATGACGATGGGCATGTTGAGAAGCGCGTGGCGCTGGCCAGCCAGAACGGCGCCACCCCGATTCTGGCAAGCACGCCGGATGGCCTGCTTCCTGCTCAACCGCAGCCGGCTGCCGCTGGCCAGCAACAAACCCCGAGTTCATTCGACCCGCCGTGATGAATCCCTGCATGGCAATCAGCCAGCTTCGGTTGGCGGTTCCAAAGATCCGCAGTCAGATTCTGCGAGCGATCGATAACACGGGGAAACCGATGGAGCCCCCCAATGCATCAGGCGAGTCCAGCAAATCACGGGTCGATATTGTTTTCGAAGCACGCAATCCGTCTCCGGCCAGCTTGACAGGACGAGCGGTCGATCGAGAGCCGGTGCGCCTCACGCTCTTCCGTGGTGAGCAGCCGTTGTGGCAGGACTTTCTTCCCCGGACCGTCCTTCTGGTGACAGGTAACCACAGCCTGTGGGCTGCAGCCTGCGAAGACGGCTCGGTGTACATCTGGACGCCGGCTGGTCGTCGCCTGGTCAGCGCCCTTGTACTCGAAGCACAACCAACGATTCTCGAGTGCAATGGCCCATGGATTCTCTGCATCTCCGCCGTGGGCATGTGCTACGTCTGGAATGTGAAGCATCTTTCCTCTCCACACCCTCCCATCTCACTGCAGCCGGTGCTTGACGCAGCCGTCCACACGCTGGGCGCACATCCCACGGCCGCACCTGCCATCACCAACGCCCGGATCAACTCCGAAGGTCGAGTGGTGGTTGCCTTGTCAAATGGCGAGGGTTATTCTTACTCGCCGTCCATGTACACCTGGCAGCGAATCTCCGAAGTTTGGTGGGCCGTGGGCAGTCAGTATTGGAACACCACGGATGCACCCGTGGGCAATCTCCAATCGACTGACTCACAGCAGGATCAAGATGCTAAGGCAGCAGTGTCGGCTGGAATCGTTCCATTCCTGGAGCGTAATACCACCAACGAGACGCTGTTGCGTGGACGGGCCTACTTCCTTCAGCGGCTTATCAAGGTGCTTCTGTCGCGTGAGGGCTACGAGAGCTTCGAGTCCAGCGTCTCCATTGCTCATATGGAGAACCGACTCGCTGCCGCTTTGTCCTTGGGCGCCAAGGAAGAGTTCCGTCTGTATTTGTCGATGTACGCTAAGCGACTGGGAGCCGAAGGGCTGAAGATGAAGGTGGAAGAGCTCCTGAAGGGGTTGATCGGCGGGCTGTTTGAAGAGGACGACACAGGCACCGTCCGTCGTTTACAGGACAACGAGCAGGATGACCGAAATTGGCGCGAAAGCTCAGAGACTCTCTGTGGCTGGCCACGGGAGGTGTTATTGAAAGAGGTTATCCTTTCCCTTGGTATGTGTTTATTTCCCTTGCTCTTATTGTTGTCATGGCCCGTCTGTCTTACTAACCGAATCCAGGAAAACATCGCGATCTCCAACGCGTAACAGTTCCGTATGCCAAGCTTCTAGGAGTCGTAGACAACGAATCTGATGCCGGTGATGCTATGGAAACATAGGCCACGCGATCGCACGGCTTGTCTTCGTTTTTTGTTTGGCGTTATGCTGGCGTTGGCTCGGTGCTGCTTCTTACTGGTCCGGAATGGCCGGACGTATGGGCTGGATGGATGGGGAGGGAATCGTCTTCGTGACTTGCATTTCCTTACTTTGCATGCTATGTATGTACCATATTATTTATTGCTTTGGCGATGTCTCTATTTTGAGTGGTGCTTTCTTTGCCTTTCTGTCGTCATCGCTGCCAGCATGGATATTATTATTGCTCGTTGCCAGGAAGCGGTGCACAATGCGGATACCAGATGACCCTTATATCTAGCGCTACAACCATTAATTGTTTTTACGATGCTAAAGATGCTGACAGCATTTTTCTTCTTATCACTACTCCGTAGATGGCAGCTCACCATCGCCATTGGCCCAGGAGAAGCATATTCGAGGTTGCTATCCTCTATAAACTGTTTGAGTGTCCCGAGAATTGCGGTAGTATTGGCTCATTAGTGACATGGCCTGGAGGTCCCCTAGGATCCTGTGGCATCTTCCTGCATATACTGGAAGTTGCCCATGTTGAGATGGGATATTCCGGGTGAAGGTCATATAGAGGCCCCTTTACCCCGGCCTCTCACGGGTTTTCTTGTGCAACCCGACTTAGATATATTACTCGAACTATCGTTTCTGCTGCCTCTTTCATTCTTACCCATTTGTTCTCTTTGTGCATCGACATCGACATCTTCATCTTTCATCTCAATCCCTTCATTCGTGCTCCTTGTTACCCTCAAAATGCCAACCCCCACTGTGAATTCGACGGACATTCCACTGCTCACCGGAGCAGAAGGCTATAGAGACTGGTCAGCTGCGATAATCACTTCTCTACGCATCCACGGACTCTGGCGATACGTTACGGGAGATTACACCAAGCCGGAAACTCTTGTCACTGTGCAAAAGACCAGAACCCCTGCCGAGGAGACCGAAGACATCAATACTGCGATTGCGAAGGATAAATTCAAACGGTGGCAAGACGCTGATGACAAGGCATACGGCATGATCTGTCAGGCCTTATCGAACTCCATCAAGCACGAGGTGATGGATAAACCATCCTCCAAGGCCGTTTGGGACCACCTGGAAAGTAAATACAATGTCTCTTATAGGGTCCTGTCCTTTAAAGAGCTGCAAGACGTCACCAACACCCGATACGATGAGAGCACTGGAGCAGGAGAATATGTGACGAACATCACGGCAGCGCTGGACAAGCTCGATCAAAGCCTCGGGGATGAGCACACTCTTCCTGAGCCATTGAAGATCCAATACTTGCTTGCCAATCTGGGTGAACCTTGGAATGACTTCTTGACGGCGTACCTGAGTAATCGGTTTCAGAAGGGGAAGACCTCGTTCAATGACGTTGTTCATGACCTTATTCAGGAGGAGTTGGATAGTAAAATGGAGATTGTAATGGCTAAAGTCAGGGCCAACAAGGAGAGGATGGCCGGCAAGAGTGGGGATCAGAGTTGATCGATTTGCATAAGAGCTGGGGATGGCCCCTCCTGAGGTGTGACAGGAAAGCACGTGGTTGACGCCTTTTGTTGTCTGTCCGGGATTGTACCATCACGCTCAGTCTAGTATCATCGTCTTTCTCCATTTTTATCTAGGAAACAACAAGGAAACGCTCCTTAGCAGCGAGTTGCTGTTGAAGAAATCTTAATAATGACAGTGTCTTTCAGTTGAAATACTCACTCTGAGTCCTGTTTCGTGTGTCTCAAATATCTAACATGACTATCGCCATGCCATCTTGCAATACGGAATGGCTATGACTGGGTTGGTCTGATAGCCTCCCCACCTCACAGCCATATAGTTGAGAGCATCCAGAATCCGCATTATTTGGCCACATCGATCCGAACCGTCATGGAAGATCCAACTTTTCCGAGGCGACGGTGCTCCGGGGATGTGTTGATAAGACCCGAGACAATGCTGTGGGTAGTGGTCTATCCATGCAACGCTATGAGGCGCCGGTGCTTATAGCGCATTTGGTGCCACGCTTCTAGCGCATCTACAGCATGTGAAACAGGTCCTATCCAAGACTTGCCCCCACGTGTCCATTTGACATTCTTCGACGCAATTTATCTCGAATGCACCCTTATCAACCGCAGTTGTTGGAATCTTGGCTGCATCGTGAATCTGGCCAGATTTACCAGGCGCTATTTCGTCGTCTCTTGCTGGCATGATTAAAGTAGACACAAGCGGAGCACATGCTAGGCTTCTCTGTTTCTAACTCCCATTATTTACCTCTCTCCTTGCCTCTTCACGCTGCTTCCCATCGACCTCCTCACTGACAGTGCAACTGCTCGTAGGTGGTCTATCCTGACGGCTCAACATGCAGATTACTTTTACATTCAACAAACCCCCATCAGAAGACGCCATATCATTTCTTCTTCATGGGCTTCAAACGATCGACCCCGACGTTACGGAAACTTCGCGTACCACGGACAGCATCAAATTCCAAGCTTCCACGCCTGATGTCGACCCCTTTGGAGCACTCATCAAGTCATGGTGTGACTGGGAGAATCGCCCGTTTGTGGGTTACTACATGGTGTCAGATTTATGATGTCGCCTGGCGTTGGCCTTGACGCTTGCCTCTACCACTGCCTCCGTCATACCAACTGCTGAGCGAATTGGACGGTTTGCATACGGGGTGGATTTGTTTTATTGTATACATAAGGAGTTGGTGGTTCTGTGCGCACAGTGATGCTGGCACAGTAAATTGTGTGCTTGCTGCCTAAAGGGGTTATTATAAATTGTTTATGGGCCTCTAAAATATATGTCTCATTTATGAAAGCTGGTGTCTTGTAAAAAAGCTATAGCAGTAGCGGAATATATACTCCGCAGTAGTATGGTACCTTTCCTTTTCAGTCACCAAAGATATTATCTCTGAATTGAATCCTCAAATATAGGACGATACTACTCTAAGGTTACTGCTCAATTAGTAAGGATGATAATTTGTGGTCTACGGAAACTCAAGTCCATGAGTATAGTAGACTAAGCATATGCCTGGATGATAAGGCAGCGAGGGCTGGCTCCTCACGTGGGCGGTGAACGAAAAGCACAACGAAATTAGCGAACTGCCGGCGCATCATCGTCATGGGGCCCGGATGTATCCTTGGGCAGCGACACCTACACCAGCATACTACTACTGCCACTCACTCACTCACACGCTTTCATTATTGCGACTTGGTTGCACTGTAGAGAAAGCTTAACCCCCCCCCCCCCCAATTCCTCCAATTCCTGCAATTCGCTTCCCCCCTCTTCGTTTCCCCCCTGGTTCTTCGGTCCACGCCCAAGTGGACGCCGTCATCACGTCTTCCCCTCGGGTCCGCGGTTTTGTTTTGCTTTCGATCCCTCTCCGCTTTCATCGCTCCGCAGCTGGTCCTGCTTCCTGTTTGGCGTCGCGCATCAGCTGCTCCCCCTCCTCCTTGTCCTTCGCCTCGCTTGCTCCCTCGTCCCCGCCTCCCCTCTTCTTCCTCTCTCGCCGCGCCTACTCCAGCAAGAAGAAGAAATCCAAAATGCCTCCCAAGAAAGCCGTCGTTCAAGAAAAGGTCCTTCTGGGCCGTCCAGGAAATAACCTGAAGAGTGGTATCGTATGTGAGCATTGACCCCACCAACTATTTTTTTTTTTTTTTTTTTCTATTTTTTTTGGCCCTTCTGCCCCTCCCAACCTCCTGATTTTCCCTCGCTTGTCCTACCCTATTTAAGCCTCCCCCCTGCAGGATTTTTCTTTTTCTTCCTTTCTCTTCCTTCCTTCACACACATTCACACACACACAATGTGATTGTCCAGGAGAAAAAAATGTTTAACCTCCTGTCTCTAGGTTGGTCTCGCCAACGTCGGCAAGTCCACGCTCTTCCAGGCCATTACCAAGTCGTCGCTTGGTAACCCCGCCAACTTCCCCTATGCCACCATTGATCCCGAGGAGGCGCGTGTCGTTGTTCCCGACGACCGCTTCGACTGGTTCTGCGAGCACTACAAGCCCAAGTCCCAGGTCCCCGCCAACTTGACCGTCTATGATATCGCCGGTCTGACCCGTGGTGCCTCCACCGGTGCTGGTCTGGGTAACGCTTTCTTGTCCCACATCCGTGCCGTCGACGCCATCTTCCAGGTCGTTCGCTGCTTCGATGATGCCGAGATTATCCACGTCGAGGGCGATGTCGACCCTGTCCGTGATCTGACCATCATCAGCGAGGAGCTGCGCATCAAGGATATCGAGTTCGTCGAGAAGGCGCTCGAGAGCTTGGGTAAGCAGACCAAGCGTGGTGGTCAGACTCTGGAGATGAAGAAGCTCCGCGAGGAGGAGGCCACCGTTGCCAAGGTGCTCGAGTGGCTGAAGGATGGCAAGGATGTCCGCAAGGGCGACTGGGCTCCTAAGGAGGTACGTTTACTTTTTTTTACTCTTATTTTTTTTTTATCTTTCCCCCACATATGATGAATAAGAGCTATTGCTCGAAATAACCCAGCTCGTCGAATGTCTCAAATTAATTCCAACGGAGGCATCATGAGAGAACGTCCAATCTGATTTCATGTCTTATCTACATTTTGTTATTGCCATGCTCTAGGAAAACAGCTGCTGATTTGACTAGGTTGAAACCATCAACCCTCTCCAGCTGCTCACCGCCAAGCCGGTTGTCTACCTGGTGAACCTCAGTGAGAAGGACTACATCCGCCAGAAGAACAAGTACCTGCCCAAGGTGTTTGAGTGGATCAAGACCAACTCTACTGGCGACCCGCTGATCCCCATCTCCGTGTCGTTCGAGGAGCGCCTGACGCGCTTCGAGGACGAGGCGGCTGCTCTGGAGGAGTGCAAGTCCCTGAACACCAAGTCGGCTCTGCCCAAGGTGATCACCACCATGCGTCAGGTGCTGAACCTGGCCAGTTTCTTCACCACCGGTACCGATGAAGTGCGCCAGTGGACCATCCGTAAGGGCGTGAAGGCCCCGGGTGCTGCTGGTGTCATCCACACCGACTTCGAGAAGACCTTTATCCAGGCCGTTGTGTACAACTACACTACTCTGCGTGAGTACGGCGATGAAGCTGCCGTGAAGGCTGCTGGAAAGGTCATGACGAAGGGTAAGGACTACGTGGTTGAGGATGGTGATGTGTTGTTGATCAAGGCGGGTGCTGCCCGTGGTTAGAATGATGTAGTAAAAATGATATGAACTGCATTCTTCTATTTTGTCCCAGTCGTAATTGTAGCTTTTGCAGCAGTTCATTGCAGCAATCTCTGAAGTCCGTATAGCTATGAAATATGAAGAATCTACTCCGTATCATGAACAGTTCTACAAAGTCTGTCCCCACCATGTCAACCACGTGACCGAGGGATCCCCGCAGCTCTGCCGTGAAGATTCGCGATAGCAGCAAGCGACAGCATCAACACCATACATACATACCAGCCAGCACCATGTTCAAGAAAGAGTGAGTGATACCCTCTAACCGATTCAGCATCCCACATCACGACCCATGTCCACCTCCCACAACCTACTACTTCCCTGCCTCTCTCTCTCTCTATCAACCACATACCTACCCCGCCAACACCTCCAACAAACCTACCTACCCTCCATCTCAAACAAACCCAGACAGAGAAACAGAAAAACAGAACACCTCTCCCCATCACCCTCACCTCCAACCCAACAGAACCCAACATCCCACAATGAAACACCATACTAACCATAGAATAACTGAATGACAGTATCCCCCCGAGCAACCGCTCAAAAGTCAAATCCTCCGTGCAGCGCGGTCTCCGCCAACGGTTCCTAGAAACCTATCCTGGATTCGAACCCTACATTGAAGAAGTCCTACCCAAGAAAGCTCAGTTGGATGCCGTGAAGCTGTACGTCTACCCTATCCAATACTCCCCTCCCACCCAACCCCACCCAATTTAACATCCATGAAAAACAAAACCAGTCCCGAAAGAGCAACCCTCTACACCATCTCCAACACCAACACCCCCCTATTCTACCAACCCATGGACGGGCCCCCAATCCCGCACCTCAAGCTCATCCACGCCTACCCGGACGCACTACCAACCGTGCAGATCGACCGGGGCGCAATTCGCTTCGTGCTTTCGGGGGCGGCGCTCATGGCGCCTGGATTGACGAGTGCGGGGGGGAAGTTACCGGATGCTGAGAATGCGGTGGAGGCGGGACAGGTGGTTGCGGTGAAGGCTGAGGGGAAGGAGACGGTTTGTTTGGTGGGGGTGTTGAAGGTGGGTACCGAGGAGATTAAGGCCCAGGGGAAGGGGGTGGTTATGGATGAGGGGCATTATTTGGGGGATGGGTTGTGGAGGTTCAATCTTGATTGATTAGGTGAGTTATTGGGGTTGGGTTTGGGTTGGGGAGGAGGGGGAGGAGGAGTTGGGGTGGGATGGGATGGATGATACCAGGGCCTTGGTTTAGCTTGGCTGTATGTATGTATGTATGTGCTAGTTTTTTTACATGGGTGGTGATTGGGGAATAGGAAAAGTTAAAAGTTCATGTGTCTGTCTATGTTGGTCTGGTCTGGTCTGTCTGGTCTGGCTATATACAGTCGGTGGGAGGGTATAGGATGTTTCTTCTGGTTAGTGGTCGTCCGGAGGACGCGGTGATAATGGCGTCGTTGGGGACAGCGACGACCAGGACGGCGTGCGGATCGCCAGCCCCAGTCCCTTCACGCTCGTCCCCGAGCCCAGTCCCGGGCCTGGGAGACTGCCATCGCGCAGTCCCGCCCGCATTACCGCTCGCTGCAGCATGTCTCCCGACCCGTCAAGCGCAATCAGGAACCGTGCCAGCTCGCCACAGAGATCCCAGTCGCTCTTCCGCGACGCCAGGTACATCAGCCGCACCACGTAGTCTTCGATCGGCGAGTCGTGGTCGTCGTCTTCGTCCTCGAACGCCTGCAGCACAAGCAGGTAGCCCACCGCCGTCTTGAGCGAGTTGAGCTTCAGCGCTTGCTCGAAGAGATCCTTTGGCGGGGGGAGGTAGGTGAATAGTGTCCGCCATGACCGGAGTTCTGTCTTTCGTGTGCATTGGACTACAATGTCCAGGTAGACCGTGGCCGGTAGTGACGCCTGGAGGAATGATATGACGATCGGGAGGAGGGGATCAGCCTTGTTTTCCTTGCTGGCATTGTCGACCTCGTCGTCGAGAACGTGGTGTAGCAGGACTTCCAGCGCGTGCGGAAAGTAGGAGAGGTGTGAGAAATGCTGGCATAACGACAGCGCCGCTGGCATGTCGCCATGTGTCAGGCTATGTTGGAGGAAGTATGGGAGGAAGAGATGTGTCTGGACAGTCAGCAGTAGTCGCAAGGGCTGTAGGGTGAACTCACTCGGATAGCGAATTTTAGCACAGAAAAGGTGACATCGCGGCGCTGGGTCATCTCTGCTTCCACCCCCAGCACGATCCCCTTGTTCAGAAGGACTGACAGAGGGTAAAAGTCTAGAGGCACCTCCAGCGGCTTCGCAACGTCTTCCCGGCGCAAGACATCCTGCACATCACTCCAAGAAAGGAGCTCTTTCCCGCAAAATGTCCACAGCGAGTCCCGTAAAGAGAGGTTGCTGTGATACATGTTCAGAGCCATCTCTGCCGCCGGACTAGGCGGAATTGACTCATCCATGGACGGCGTGAAGTTGAAGGACAACTGGTCCCGCATTAAGATATAGTATTCAACTTCATGCGACACCACCCGCATGTCGTACTTTAGCTCCCCGGTCTCCGACATCGATGGCTGCAGCAGAACCAAATTGCCGTCAACCAACAAGAGTACTGATGCGACCTTGACGTCTTGAGATGGATCACCATTCCCTATTCCAGTCAGTATACATCATCCAAAGACGCGAGGCACGTACGCATCTGTTCTTCGGGCAAGATCCAGCTGATCGCCCGCACGCGGGTCGGTGCCCGCACGATTCCATGGAATGCAATCTGACCAACCGGGACCAGTGTGATTCGGGAATGGGCCGAGTTGATGATATAGTGATAGAGAATATTATCGTATGTATAGACAAGAAGGGAGTCTTCGCCCGATGGTCCGATGAAGACGACCGGCGAAGGAAGGTATTCTATGTGCAAAATGGTCTGGTTGTTCAAAGGCATCTCTCGCGAGTATAAACGCAGCTGGTACGGTTAGCCCTCTGCTACGGCCAGACACTGTGCTGGACTCACCTCATAAGATCCATCATTGTCGATGGCAGCAATCAAAATGTGTCCGTACCAACACATGCCGCCCCGGACTGCAAACGAGTTCTCAATCTTGGAGTCCTCAAACACCCGCCAGCGGCCGCTGTTAACGCTGTAGTGTGCAAGGCCACGCCGGCCCGCGATGGCTACGTACCTCCCGTCCTGCGAGACGACACTGGAGCGGATGGGCCACTGAGAGTGCAGGTAGGATGGCGGATATTGCGCATGGTGCCAGAGCGAATCCTTACCAGAAATGGTCATAATGTCGGGGAGATCGTGGCCGCGATAGAGAATGATCTCCGTTCCGGTCTGCAAGAGACCTCGAGCCAGGTTGGCAGAAGAGTAACAGCCCGTCAAGGCGCTCCGTGCGGTCTCCAGAATCCATAATCGACGGTCATCCTGGCTCGCAAGAATAATTTCTGCTCCCCCGCCTATCCAGCAGCCATTGGAGACCCCAGTCACCCAGTCCTCGTCGTTCGACTTGGCAAGCGTCCGGTCTGCCGTGAAGCTGTTCCCACCCGGCTTCCCAAAAACACTCCATGTCGTCCAGCCACGCTCGTAGCCGGCAAAGAGACAATATCCATCCGGCGAATAGGACATAAATGATAGATGGCCAGTCGTAGCAGGTGAAGCTGGCAGCTGCAAATTGTGTGAAAGGGGAACATTTCCCATATAGTCCTTGGCTGTGTAGACGAGGATATCACCGTTGGCGCAGTTGACAGTAAGAAGTGAGAACCGAGCGTTGACTGCAACTTTCATGGCTTTCTCGCCATCATTCTTCGGGTTGTGGAAGCAGTGTCCCTGGAAAAGCTTCTTCGGAGACTCCGAATCCGGTGCTCCGTCTGGGGTGCGCTGAACCGCATACGCCTGCCCTTCGTTGGTGATCCACACCAGCAGATTGATGGCCCGATCATACACCATATCCGTAATGGACGTGCGCTTGGACACGCCAAGGATACGGCTCAGAAGCTCCGACGTGGTCTGGGAGCCGTCCGCATCGGGCGTCCACCGAATGCACTGGATGGCTGCGGGCTTCACCGTGGCGACGACAAGTTCATTGTCCAATGCAAGGGCCTTAGCAATCCCAGACTCTATCTTGATAGCCATCCTAAAGCGAATGCTAACATCTCGGATCCCAGTGGCCTCCTCCTCCGCGGTCAAGCGAGCAAGCTGTTGCCGGCGGGTTGAGCTAGTCTGATCGAAATGTTGCTGATACACACGAGTATTAGGGCCGACAGCAATCGTATACGTCAAGAGATATCCATTCAGCGTTTGGACCACGAGGATCGTCGAATCTGGATGCATCAGGAGAGCTACATTAGGCCCATAGTTCTCCAGGGACGAGGCAGACCGAGCAACCGCAGCAACAACAGCGGTGGGCTAACCGCCAGTCAACACACATGCGCATCATCACGAAGGACACCAGGACGTACTCTAGTTTGCCAGATGGCGATCGACGAGCTGGTCATCGTCGCAAACATAAACCCACTCCGCGAGACGCAGAGACCGGCAATGGGCTCATCTGCCCAGGCCGAGTCCGTCCCCATCGGCTTCTCGGGTTCATTTTCTCTCAACGACAACTCCTGCTCCGTGGAGCTCTCATAATCTATTGAATCATCGTCATCGGAAGGTGTAACCGGGATGGCAGGGCCATTGATCGCATAGACCCGGGGAACTCCATTGGGCCAGTACATGGCTCGACAAAGGCGCGAGAGTCACGGAGTAGAGCGAGTTCACATCGAGTCATCTTCGTCAAACGCGGGAAATTCAGACCGTCGGAGCCGGGACAGATGCGATCCCACGAGTACCGACCATATCCACCCAAGCCTCTCTGACAGCGATGGATGGAAGATGACGGGGACTGGATATGGATGGGATCCAGGTCGGGAGCACGGGGTATCACGTGCTGGGGAGCTCCGAAGCAAACGTGCCAAACGCTATAAGTCCCCGCATCCAAAATCCCCCGCGACGCCATTTGCTTTGTCCGTGATAAGCCCTCCTTTTCTCAAATACCCATCTCCCTAGCACAATGGTAAGATTGTTCTATCGCGCAGACCCCGACCGGTTCAATGGTCGCAGATTCTAATGCATCCCACTCTCTAGGCCCCCACAGAGTCCAAGAAGCGCCTGGCGCTCGCCATCGTCGACTTCCTCGGTGCCAGCTTGAAGGATGGCACCCTGACCGCCGATGACGCCGAATCCATCGAGATCGCCCAGTCCTGCATTGCCGATACCTTCAAGGTCGACCCGTCGAACGAGGCTGCTATGAAGGATGCTCTGGGTGGACAGTCGCTGGCCAGCATCTACAGTGTCTACGAGAAGCTGCGGAACAAGCCCGCGGGCGACTCTGCCAAGACCGGTGAACAGAAGGCCCAGCCTGGTGCCCCTACGCCCGAGTCTGATAAGCTGAAGTCTGAGGGCAACGGTGCCATGGCTCGCAAGGACTATCCCGCTGCCATCGATCTGTACACCCAGGCCCTGGCCATTGCTCCCTCCAACCCGATCTACCTCTCCAACCGGGCTGCTGCCTATTCCGCAGCCGGACAGCACGAGAAGGCGGCGGAGGATGCCGAGCTTGCCACCGCCGTGGACCCCAAGTACTCCAAGGCCTGGAGCCGTCTGGGACTGGCTCGTTTCGACTTGGCCGATTACCACGGTGCCAAGGAGGCGTACGAGAAGGGTATCGAGGCCGAGGGCAACGGTGGTAGTGACGCTATGAAGAGGGGTCTTGAGACCACCAAGAAGAAGATCGAGGAGGCCCAGCGTAGCACCGAGCCTCCTGCCGATGAGGTCGATGATGCCGCTGGAGCATCCCGTGGTGCTGGCGGCATGCCCGATCTGTCTTCCCTTGCTAGCATGCTGGGCGGTGGTGGTGGCGGTGGCGGCGGTGGTATGCCCGATCTCGGATCCATCATGAGCAACCCCATGTTCTCGAGCATGGCTCAGAACCTGATGAGCAACCCCGACATGCTCAGCAACCTCATGAGCAACCCCCAGTTGAGACAAATGGCCGAGAACTTTGGCCGCGGCGGTGGTATGCCGGACATGTCTTCTTTGATGAGCGACCCCAACATTGCCGATATGTAAGTGACAGAACCTAGCTGTCCATTGTTTACAGACTAACCTAGTCTTTAGGGCCCGCAACATGATGGGTGGTGGCGGTGCCGGACGTGGAAGCCAGTGATGGGAAGATATCCCGAATTTCTAATGTCTGAGCTTTGATGAGACGTAAAAACATTATTGATCGCCGAGGGCACTCGGCCTCGTACCCGTGCAAGTATGATATTAATATTGAAAGCGAATAGACATCGCTATACTTGACGTCCATCTTGCGAGGGGACACGTTTCTTCGTTCACTTTGTATTTACAGAATCTCATAATGATCCACGACGTACCAAAAAGTTAGGTCACATAACGTAACTAGTCGCTTATCAACAACCGCCAGAGTTGGTGAAAATGTTACCAAACAGGCCACAACATAAAGGAACAGATAAACACGGAGTTAGATGCAAGACTTTCATCAGAAGAGTGGAGGGTGAGGTTGAAGATCGAAGAACACGACTCCCGAAACGCCCAGGGAAGCAAAATGCCCAGATGCACAGATTCCGCTAGCTGGCCTGGGGAGGAAGGCCACAGCAGAGGTAAGAATACCACGAAAGGTGGGAACGAAGAGGGCGTCCAGCGAGATTAATCAGTTACTATCACAGACATTCCATGGAGCGCCAGTTCCGCCTGGTCTCTATTTAAAAATCAATATTGTACAGTCGGATGATATCAAAACAATCGAGAAGAGAATAGAGGCATGTCATAGACCAAGAATCAAGCAGAGGTGTGATGATCGTTGAGCGTAGGGGTAATCGAAGAAGGAGGTGCGTTTGAGTAGCTTAGATGTAGTCGCGAGCAGCCTTCTGCAACTCGATCAATCTCCAGCCCCGGGTCTCGGGGTTGTTGACATCCTCGGGTATCCGCGTCAGACCGATGGCGTAGGTGACCAGTTGAACCTTGTCCTCCATGCCGGCGGCCAGCTCGCCAGTCTTCACATTCTTATAGACGTGAACCTCCTGCGAGCGGCAAGTCACCACGAACACGGGGATGTCACCGGGCTCCAACATGCGGGCGTGGGAGATGTCAACGCCACGGACATCGAGAATCCTACCGTCCGACTTGAGGCCAGCGGTAGTGTACTGCTGAGCAAGAGCAGCGTAGACATGGAATTGCGCATCGGACAGCCAGAGCTTCAGGGTCTCGACGTCTCCCTTGACATAGGCGTCAAGCACCTCGGGCAGGATGTATTCACGCATTTCCCTCAGGAACGCTTCCATCTGGAAGTTGGGATCCATTTCCCGGAACTTCTTGATAACCCGGGCAGTCTCGTTCTCGGCGAAAAATCCAGCGACACGGTCCGAAATGCTGCGTGCGGTGCTGATCAGGGGGTTTTCCGACTCGTTGTAATTCTCCTTCAGGGTGAAAAGCTTCTGCATCATAGGGTTAGAGTCCTTGAAGTCGCGCCACGACTCCTTCCAAGCAGAGTCCTTGTGAAGTGTAACGTTGGTTCCGGCACTGGAAGGAAAAAGGGATATTAGAGGACTTCACGACAAGATCTGTAAGAATGACTCACTCAGGATCTTCAACCATCGGCTCAAGACGGCGGCCAGACTTGAGCTCCTCCTCTTCACGCAATTTCCTCTGTCTCCGGCGCTCCTCCTTATCGATGTAACCACCGTAGCGAGAGCTGCTACCATCATCGATGGCATTCTTCACACCGCCCACGGCACTCTTGTAGGCCTCGGTCTCTCTCACGGGTCTGGTGGCCTTCTCGAGACCGGAGCCAGTCGCGTTGACACCCTTTCTCAGACCCTTCACGACGGGGGTATTCCAGGTCCAGGATGCTCCGGTGCCAATGGCCTTACCGGTCGACTTCAGGGCAGTGGCGGTCTTGGAAGTAGCGGCTCCCGAGGCCGCTTCATAAGCGGCACGAGCCCGCTTGATGTTCTCGTTCTCCGAGAACTGGTGAGCCGAGGAGGCAAGGGCCTTTGTCGACTCATTCCATTCCTTAGATGCCTTGAACTCTGTTTGAAGAGTCTCCGTGAAAACCTGCCAAGGGCTCTTGTCACCGTGGGGTGGCGGCGGAGGCGCATCCTTCTTCTCTTCCTTCTTTGATTCTTCCTCAGTCTTCTCCTCCTTCGATTCCTCGGACTTATTTTCCTGCTGCTCCTCCTTCTCCTGCTTATCCTTTTGCTGTTGTTGTTGTTGCCAGCGAGGGGTGGCAACGTGGAAGGACCTGGTCAGCGGAAGAGCAGCATACGGGGATACAAGCTGGGAGACGGGACGGTCCGCGCGCTGGTTGCTCAGAAGGGTGGGTCGTGATGTTGCGTAAGAGCAGGACTGAATCAGGGAGCGTTGGGAGATAGCAGCACTGCCGGATGCCGTCTTCAGAGTCGATATCTGGGACCGTAGGGTGGCCGCCCGCGCGGTAGCCGACATCCTGGTAGCCGAGATCATGCTATAGGCGTAAGACCAACAAAATCCAGTCAATGTAAAGAGAGAACCGAGTCGAAAAGGACCGAGTTCGCGCGTGTGTCAACCCCGAAGAGAGGGCGGGAGGTGAGGTTGAGATGGTGGAGGTGGAGGTTGAGGAAGAAGAAGAGGGAGGAAGCGATGTCGGCAGCTGGTTCGAACGAGAGAAGGAAGGGAAAAAAGTTGAGGTGCTGAACGCCAAGCATCCGTCGAAAATTCGGCCCTCTTCCGCCGCCCTTCGTCCCGGCCCAGACCTGCGCCGCATCCACGACTAGATCCAACCCCGGCTGTCTGCAATTGCGACGCTCTTTGATTTGCTCCGTCTTCTTCGCTCAGTCGCCTCGCCTCGTCTCTGTCCTGCGCCTCCTCGCGTTGGCCGGTATAACGGCCACGTCCGGTTCTTCCACCCGCTTTTTTTGCCGCATCTCCCCGACATCCTCCATTGACAGTTACCGCGAAGATGAACTCGAACTTCGTCACTGCCTTGACAAGGGCCCTGCCTACTGTTGGCCGCTCGTGTCAGCTTCGTGCCTCTGCCTTCCGTCTTACCAGGCCGTTCTCTTCGACCCCAACCATTCTCGAAAGTGCGAAGGAGAAGAACCGTCAGATCGAAAGGCAGATTCTGAACACCCCTGCGGAGCAACAACCTTCCTCTGACAATGCGTCGATCTCTGCAATCACTCAGATGATGCAGGGCGAGTCGGGTCGCACGAAGCAGAACGTGAGTCGCGACTACGTCAGAATGGCTGAGAGCTTAGAAGACGAGATGATCAAACAGCCTTATGCCGACCGGACTCCTCCCCACCACCTCCATGTCTACTGCCATAAGCACAACACTTTGTTGACGCTGACCCGGCCAAACGGAGACCCCATGATGGCCCTGAGCTGCGGTCATCTTGGTTTCCGGAAAGGAAAGCGTGCGGGTTACGAACCGGCCCATCAATTGTCGGCCCACGTCTTCGCCCAAATACAGGAGAGAGGATACCTGATGGATATCAAGCGCTTGGAGATTATCTTCCGTGACTTTGGACCCGGTCGTGAGGCTTTCACCAAGGTTTTGCTGGGCAACGAGGGACGGAACATCCGCGGCCTGGTTTGCCAGGTGACGGACGCATCCCGAGTGAAGTTTGGTGGTTCGAGAAGCCCCAGGGTCCGTCGTCTTTAAGAGGGCCGACTTGGTTGGCGGGGATTGTTTGTTGCTTTTGACAGAGGGATGTGCATTGCTAGAACATCTGGCACCAGAGCAAGGGATGGGATTGATCGGTGATGCCCCGCGATGGGCCCTACTAGTCCAGCCAGATGGTGACTCTGCATTCTACCGGCCCAAGCACCTTGATGTATGGTACCGCCGGGGGGTGGTTCAGGGTTCAGCTCATTTTCTCTATTTGTATACTAGCCAGCCTGTTCCCGGCATATATGGGATTGTTTTTGTTGATGCGAGTTTCTACGGGTGTCCAATGTATATCATGCCATGTTCTTCTACCACGTGTAGACTGGACGGTTGGATGTATAAGTTCTAGAAGTTGAAGTATAAGTTGAAACGCTGGGATCTAGGCCGACCCAAAACGGAATAGCGCGAGGAGCTTCCAGGTCGGCCAGTCCGCGAAAGCTGTTGGCTGAGTCCCTCTCAAGTCTCAACCCCCCCAACTTGCCCACTTTAGTTTCACCTTCTTCCCCCTCGTTCGGCTTGCGCTTCCAGCTTGTCCAGCTTGTGCATCGTGACGTCTATTTTCTCTTCTCTGCTTGGCCCATTGCGCTTTCTCCTTGTGCTCTTTGTTGGGATTGCACGGGCTCGGATTATCTGCGGGCGCATGCGCCGGAGCTGCTCCTCTGCGACGATCGAGCAGCGGATCCCCCCTTTCGAGACCGGTCTAGACGGCTTCATGAGTGCCGGTGATTTTGTGCTGGGCCGTCGTCCAAGACCGTTTGGATGCACCCTCTAAATCCCTTTCTCCGTGCCTTCTTCCGAAGCACCGTTCCGGGGCAGTGTATACCCACCGAGAATCATGTATGTCCCGCCGAACTCTATCGGTCCCCCTCCCTCCCCGGCCTGAAGCCGGCTTCTGACATTCGCCATCTAGGTCCTCTTAGTACCGGTCACAGAATCTCTGGTCGGTTCGCGCGACCGCGAGTCATCCCTTTACTACGCCGATCTCGTCGTGTCCGAAGAATTCTTGGGCAGCCATACCTTGCGAATACCAGTGTCCACCGGGGCCGGCGGGGGAAAGGATGACTCGAATATACGTGACAGTCGCGGCAAAGCCAAACAAGTAACGACTGTCAATGGGCGGACGGTGATCATCAAGGAGAATTCGGTGTACAGCAATAAAGGTGGGAAGGTATCTGGAAGGTCTTTCGGCTTGGCATGCACTGAACGTGGTTTTTAGGCTTCAAGTCCCTGAGTCAGGCCCAGCTATTATCCGATGCGTTGTATTACAGCAACAATAACGACTCGCAGCCATGGCTGATCTACTACATCTCTCGGCCGTTGATCGGCTCGTTCGACCCCGGAAAGATCGTCACCGCTGTTGTGCCGGGGATGCTACCAAAGAGGAATATCCTAGGCAACGGCACCAAGTCTGGAGAGCCTGTTTCGTCCCCACCAAAGAAGGAAATCAAGACATTCGGAGAACTGCTCGCGAACTTCCCAATGATTGCACGTCAGATGCAACCTGGCTTGGAGAGGCTCTTTAAAGAGTTTGGAAAAGAGTTGGGGAAACCGTTGCCTCCGCCCCCTTCCCGTTCTCCTCTGATGTTCGACGACTACGAGCGGAAACAGAACGGCGACGAGATCACCGCTGATGAATCCGCTTCCATCCGCAGCTCGTCATCCCGTAATAGGGATGGGCTTCCTTTCAACTCCGAGGAGTACTTTGAGGATGACGAGGACCTGATGCGTCGTAGTCTGGAGACGGCTGTTACTGCCGCGATCGACCTGTTTCGGCTAGTGGACAAGCAGCAGTTGTCTTTCCTCGGTGCCACCACCGATCTGACAGGCCCACTGGTTGAAAGGCTCATTGAGCGCTACGTCGCTGAACAGGTGCACGAATCCCTTCTCTTCCCTCGTCTCTGCAGCTTCCGTCAGCCAGAAGATGCAGAGCTGGATTCTAGGATTCGCTATATGGATAACATCGATATATCGCAGGTTGGGATAGCTGTTGAGGGTGGGCGAGAGGGCAAGCGGGAATTGCTGCGGCGCATTGGGAGAGCAGTGGAAGAGTTCCGCAAAACCCTGGACGCTAAATGCCCTCACGATATGCTGAACACTTTGCTTGAGACAATCAAGCTTCTGTCGTATCCGGGAACCTACGATAGGGTGGGCTCGCAGACGTCGGAAAAGCAGTACGCGCCGATGACCATCAATGCTGACATCCTGGTTTCATTGCTGTTGGTCGTAGTCATCAGATCTCAAGTGAAGAACCTGCAGGCGAGGCTGATGTACATGCAACACTTCATCTATATTGATGATGTCGACAGCGGTGAAATGGGATATGCGTTGAGCACGCTCGAAGCAGTCCTGACTTACCTAGTGACTGATTCTGCGGGCCTCCGACGAGCCAGTATCAGGAATAGGCGCTTATGGAATGCGACGAAAGGCGGACGTGTCATGGACATGAAGGCGATATTGGAACCGAATGGTGATCAGGAGTCGCTAGATGACGTTCCGAGCGAGTCTGAAGAAAGGACCGTTGCATTTCGAACCCACGACGATGATGTACTGTGTCAAACTCCACATGAGCCCTTGCCTATACCGGATGCACGGCTCGAGACAAATGCTTTCAGCGACATGGCACATGCTGAGACGCCCTCCGAACCGCCTCCTCTCTCCCACGTGTTTCCTTTCCAGACATGGGCGAGCGCCTCCCCTCCGAGAGAGATTCGACGTCCCATAAAGAAGGTATCCATGGACGTCCGCAGTCTATCCGAATCATCTGGCATATCATTAGCTTCTCGGACGACAGGCATGGGCTCCATCTCGAGTGCGATCGAAGGTGACAGCTCAATTGAGACGTTGACCAAGACACAGGATCCCGCAGGTGATTCGATTCCAATGATGGCCGTTGAAAGCCGCCAACCGGAGGCCCTAAAATATTTGCTCAGCCTACAAGACTACTATCCGCTGGCGGATATTCTCGAGGACACAAACACCAATGGGACGACGTTATTAAGTGCTGCTGTTCAGCTCGCTCATGTTGAGATGGTCGACTTGCTGTTGAGCTTCCTCTTCAGTTCAACCGACAAGCACACCATTTCCTCGTACCTGCAGAAGTCAGATATGCATGGACGCACGGCTGCTCACTATTTGTTCAGCACACCGTCGGTGATGCGTAAGCTCGAAGGGCTTCTGCCGTGGTGTCAACGTGACAAGCATGGTCAAACGCCGCTTTTCGCTCTGTGCAGATCCTATGACCACCCGGACTACAAGTCAATGGTAACTGAGGCACTCACGGCCGCGCAGATCGCTCAAGGCGATGGCAAACCCTTGCGGCTTGATAACCATGTCGATTCCAAGGGCAATACGCTGCTGCATATCGTCAGTGACCCAGAAATCACGATCCGAATCCTGCAGGAATGTGACTGTGATCCAAATGCGACAAACGACAAGAGATTTACGCCTCTTATGATGGCCAGCAAGTACGGCCGCATTGACCAAGTTCGGATCCTCTTCTTGGACCCTAGAGTCGATGTTCACCTCAAGGAAAGTCGTGGCTTGACTGCTGTCGAACTTGCCAAAGATGACGAAGTGCGGAATCGCATTGACGATCTCATCCTTCTCTCCAACCCCCCTTTAGCCTACGATGAACAGTCTGGTCGTGTGACGACCGTGGTGCGCTCGTACTTTGTTGAGGATGCGACAGTGCGTTTTGTTCTCAAGTCTGGTGCCCCGAACCCAGCAGCGAACTTGGCGGACTCGCGTCCAGCCTCTGGCACAACGTTTACTGTCACCACATGCCGTCGCACTTTTGCTGACTTCGAGAACCTTGCCACATGCCTGTCCGTCGAGCACCCGGCTTCCTATATGCCGTCTCTCTCCGACTTCCGCAGCCCGTTTCAAATCCATTCCAAACCGTCTCGCTCCGTCCTCCACGACATGCAAGAAAAGCTCGACAGGTTCCTCAAGGTCCTGCTTTCTCACCCTACGTTTGCCACGCACGAAATGCTCTGGGAGTTCTTCCTTGTCCCGGAATTGCAGCCCGAAATGATGGCAGACCGCTCCCATCGCAAAGCCCAGGTCCTCACGGAGTCCATCAATGATGACTACGAACCAGTTACGCCCGAAGGGATGCGCGAGACGGAGCAGTTTGTCTCGCACGCCCAAGATATGGTCCGCGCCGTTCACGTCAACACTCGCAGCCTCCTCCGCCGCGGCCACGCTCTGCAGAACGCCGCCTCTGATATCGCGGACGCCGTCGCCCTCTGCGCCTCCATTGTCTCAACCCTCAAGGAACCCACCAACGCCCTTCCACTTTCGCACGTGGATGCATTTACTCGCTACGCAACCCACCTGTCCACTTCATCCTCAGACTCCTCTCCTCTCCTCCAATTCCTCACGGCACTAACCTCAATCGACAACACCACAACGGCAATCCTATCCTCCCTCTCCCGCCCCGTATCGCTCATCTCCAGTCTGTCATCCACGAACAGAAGTCTTTCCCGCAACCGCTCATCTCTCGTGGCCTCCTCCCTTCCCCGCAAATTCAACCTCAATTTCCCAGGTCTCGAAGAATCCCGCCAAAAGTCCGCCCGCGACCTCGAAGCCAAGATCCAAGAGTCCGAAACCCAGATCGCGCGTCTCTCCCGCGAAATAACCTGGAACAAGGACGTCGTTGTCGGCGAGCTCGCAGGCTGGACGACCTGGCGCGAGAAAGTCGGTCGAGATGCCATCCGCTCCTTCGTCCGGGCCACCTTAGTCCGGGAACGAGAACGAGGAAAGCGACTAGAGCGGTGTTTAAGGGGTGTGCGAGAGATGAGCTGAGCCGAGACAATCTGTTTTATCTATCATGGTTTCTCTTTTTTTTTTTTCTAGTACTTTTACGTATGCATGTGAGGCGGTGTATTTGATTGAATCTTGTTTGTTTGCGTAACTTCCTATTTTTTTTTGTTTCTCTCCCTTTTATTTATTCATAAATGGCAAGATTGTAGACTTATTATTGACTGGTTTGCGGTGATTTGTTGGCCTCCTTTCATTTCAGGCACTCTCTTGCTTATTTTGTGTGTGTGTGTGTGTGTGTGTGTGTGCTGTTCTACTCTACTATAATCGTCGCTCTTTACTTTATGAGTCCCGAGGACTACCTAACTAAACCATATTATATTATATTTCTTAATATAACTTCGATGACGTGATGATATGGGGGTGTTCAATATGTGATACAAAGATGTTTTCATGTAGTGAGTGGAAGTGGGGATGGAATGAAGGTCGGGTGATATAGGTAGAGTCTTTGGTTAACCTACCAAGGAAGGGAACAGGTGCTGTCATCTCTGTCATGTTGATTGGGTTGGTCATTTCCTTGGTCGACATGATCGTGGGCACACGAGTAATGTCTACTTTTGCATAGGTTTGGAGCTAGAGAGGTCAGAAAGGGGTCAAAGCTGATATGTTTGGAGAGAAGAGATAGTAGTGGAATGCGTAGACTACTGTAATTTGAGACACGCCCTTGGAGAAGTCCCAAGTGGACTCAGGCAGGTAAAGAAACAAACTATGTTCATATACACGTCCGATGCACCGCCCATCAAGACAGAGAAGTAATCTATAGACGGAAGAGAAGGAAAAGAAAGTAAAGACACCTCACTACCGGTGCTTTGCATATAACATCCAAAGTCGTGTAGTGTGTGATTAGTCCAAACACGTATGCAATAGTCATTCCATCCCAGGGGTCTATGGAATCAAAATGAGAAAAGAGGCGACATTGTTCTTTGTATTGCTGGTAGCTTGAACAAACTATTCGCACCAAAGGACTCGCGCTTGTTGTTCGACGGGGTATCACCTGCCTCACTGTCGGGCCTCAAAGGTGTCCGCTCGAAGCTTTCAGCGGGCTCTGACCGATGTGTCATCGGTTTGACTGAGAATGATGCCACCGGCTTCAAGGGAGATGGTACAACAACAATCGACTTAGCCTTCGAGCCATGACGTTCATGCCGGGAGGGCCTGAGGGCGTTGACTGGACGTTCCGGTATGGAACTTAATTGGGGGGTGGAGCTTCCATCTCCCAGGTGAGAAGAGGGTAGATCCAGCGCAAGTGTAGAAACATTCTTGCTCGCGCGGTAAACCCTCGTCACAGAGGTACCTTCTTGTTCGACGACATAGGTCGAAGATGGCGAACGATTACGACTGAACATCAAGGACTCTCTACTCGATTGCTTGCTTCCTGTTGACTCCATCTTGTGACCGTCCTCGAGCAAGCAGAGGGTGGAGTATCTGGAGCTTGCGTAGTTCAACCTTTCGCGCTTATGTCGCTCCCAGCTTCTTTTGATCTTCCTTATGGATAAGATGGCCAAGAAAATGAAGGCCATGACTGTAATAGCCGTGAATATGCAGGCTGCAGCAATGGAGCTTTTCTTATAACTCCAATGGGGTATCCAGTTTCTGTTTGTGGTCCCTGCTTGTTGGGAGTCTGCACGTGGGCTTATCTGAGATCTCCCAACTCGTGTCCCACCATCCTGAATTGCGACCATGGCTTCTGACAGGTTGTTCAAGGGCGTTGCAGGCTGAGCTTCTTCTGTATATTCAGCTGCATTCAGGGTTCTCCCTGGGCCATGGTTGGCGTCTGCGCTGTGTTCGTCCCACAGCCGCTTATCCGCCAGATTGATGCCCAACAAGTTGTAAGCGCTTTCCAGTATCCCTTCAGGACTTAGCCACGGCCAGTTCTCAGCGATTGGTGTTGACGGGGCAATAGAAGTCGATTGCGTGGGAAAGGCGTATGGAGCCATGAGCACCTGTTGGCTTGCAGTTCACCGAAGATAGGCAGGGACAGCTCTAAGAATGGACTGTGAGGTTCAAGTAAAGATTGCAGATGCAGTACAGCTCTTAGATGACGGTACCCTGCGTACTGATAATTAACGCTCATCAGAGAAAAGAGCGGGGTTAGCAGCATGTAAAGAATATGATAGAGCATTTAAGGTGGAACAGGCATCGATACGGTTCGGATCAGGGATGCTGGCTGAACCCAGAGGAAGTTGCCGGGAGAAGCGCCGCTGGGTCGTGGTTTCCTAGCCACGTCCACTGAAGAGACGATAGAACTGGCATAGTGGACGGTTTAGTCCTCAGCATAGATGCCCCTTTCGACACTGATTGTCAATACAAATGACTCCTGATAAATTGGTGGAATATCCAGATGATGCTAAACTCAAGTGAATATATATATCGTCACTTTTCTTCGAGTTCAGTGTGGCGGGCACCATGAATCAACATGATAGAACTGCAACCTAGCATAGAACCTTCTAGAGAAATCCCAATCCATGAGATTGACAATGAAACAACCCATCCAACCGGCGACGACTACAACAGACAGTGAAGCCAGACGCGATCTTGCGTAACTCTCCCCGGCATGTGACAGCCAGCCTCACCCATTTCGATCCCACTAACCGCAAGCGGACAAACTTCCCGTGCACCGCCGCAATCAAGCCACATCAACAGCATGATGTCATATCCGTTCCTCGTTGCATATATAGGTAGAGGCCGTCCTGTCAACCTTATCTACCATTTGCAACCCCAGGAATCATCTCATTCTCTTTCCTCTCCTACAACCGAAAACCACATATTCAATATCGAAAATACTTGACAAAATCTCTCATCATGCCTCTCGTCGTCCCCGGAATCAACAGCGCCCCTGGTCCCAACCAAGAGGAATGGCTCCACAAGCTTGCGGGGAAGAAGATCACTGAGTCGGATAGCGATGTGACTGTACGTTGCCTTCTTTTCCTAGTCTACCTCATATCGCAGTCTATCACCTGTGGTTTACGTGATGCTAATGTACTTTGGGGCAGTCATTCGCGAAGAAGGATCTTCCCGAGGGCCATCGCGTCATCAAGCCCGGAGACGCTGTCACGATGGATTTCAGACCCGAACGGTGAGCATACATCTCTCGGCTTTTTGATCTCAATGGTACACATACTGATGGGGTTTTATTCTCAGGATGAATGTTCATGTGGACGATGAGGGTATCGTCCAGCATGTCTCTTTTGCTTAGACGATGATACATGGTCGATTTTCTATGATGACGTAACGTTGACTTGTTAAGATACACACTGGGATGATTTCCTATGCATTATGGATGGAGGGGATTCGGTTCTATGACAATAATATTATTTATTCTGGCTATAGCAGCATAAGTGGGATTGACACTTCTCTGGACCTATGCGTAGTGTAGTTGGCTGATAAGATATCGCGATATGTCTAGTAAAGATATGATAGGATGTGAGAGATTGTATTGTAGCCAGTCTAGCCCTCTCTATAGCAAAGCTCAAGTTTATCAGCTACTCTGCCTTCCATCTCAGCAACGTCAAAGAGTGCTTAGGGAATAGATATGATCCCGTGGCCTCCCACGTACTCTCCGTCACACCAACCTCCTGCTTGCCGTTCATGTTACACGCCCCCACACTGTCACCAGTAACAGTGAAGACAGAAATACTCCCCGACGGCCCCTCAATCTTACTCTGGATGCCCCTCTCAGCATCGATATTAACCACTGCAACGTTCACATACCCATCTTCACCCAGCGTAGCACTCACATCCAGCCAGGGCGTGTCCTTCACACCACGCACCCACTTCGGAGACGTCTCACCTTCATAGGCAGCACAAGAAAGATGCACACCGATGGTCCAGCCCCGCATGTACTTCGAAAACAGAGACAGAGGCCACCAGGTTGTCTGCTTAGTGATGCCATTCTTACTGGTCATAAGGGGGGAGATGACATTAACTGTCTGCGCAATGCAGGCCATGCCCACGTCTTTGCTTTTCCGGACAAACACGTTGAGGTAGACGGCTACGGCCAGTGCATCGGAAAGAGTGTAAGACTCTTCTGCGCCTTTACTACCCTCTGCGCGGATGGGATCCCAAACGTTCCATTCGTCGAAGCAAATGGTTGGTCGGAGTTGGTCCGGGGGAACCCCGTTTTCGATCCGGGCGAGGTCGATCAGGGAAGAGGTAATTTCAATGGCGCGCTCTGCGGCTAGGGGAGCGGTGACGTTTGGTAGATGGGAGGTGGAGGATGTGTAGAGGTGGATGCTGTGCATGTCGATGAGGGGGACAGTGCTGGTGGATAGGGGTGAGTGGGCTGGGAGCAGGCAGTGCTTTAGGGTATAGTAGTCCCATGAAGCTGTGCCGTCCTGACCACAAAGGACCAGGATCAGACTGGGATCAAGGAGCTTCAGGGCTTTGAGAGGTTAGCAGGTGTGTTTAAGAATAGCAGTGAGGATGTACCCTTGGCCCATTGATAGGCTTTGTGAGCATATGCTTCCTTGGTAATTTGTTCGACCTGCCAGGGGCCCCAGGTCTCGTTACCAAGGGCCCAGTATTTGACCTGCGAGTACTAGATGAGTATGGGGTAAACGTATGGCTTAGGGCCACATACGTTGTATGGCTCCTCGTGTCCATTCTTCCGTCGAAGGTTGGCATAGTAGGTGTCCTTGGTGCCGTTACAGTATTCCACCCACGCCAGCGCTGCAGGATAGTTCATCAGCACTGTACTATGTACGAAGTTCATCAAGATTAATACCTTCATCAAGAGTTCCTGTTCATATGTTAGTACCATTTCTTGTTGGTCAGACAAATGACATTACCTGTTCCAAAGTTCAGACAGAAATAAGGCTCAGTTCCAAGGACTTCGCACCATTTCAAGAACTCATCAGTTCCGAACTGGTTCGTCTCCGTTCCCAGCCATGCCAACTCGGGTCTATAACAATAATTAGATCAAGACTATGGCATCGGAAATCGGAACAAAACATGTCATATGGGAGGTATAATAGCAATGATGCTAGAGAAGGTACAAGTGAAAAGATAGTGGTGACAAGTGTTCAAGAATCATATGGACATACCTGGCAGGCCGTTTTTCCTTCGGTCCAACCCCATCAATCCAATGATATGTCGCCATGAAGTTCCCGCCGGGATATCGGACGACAGGTATGTTAAGCTCCTTCAGAGCTTCGAGGACATCCTTTCGGAAGCCATTCTCGTCCGACAATGGGTTACCCGGGTCATAGATTCCCCCGTAGATGCATCGACCCATATGTCTGCCCACACGTGAGCCCACTGTTCCGTTACCTATAGGAAGGATGAGTCATGGTCTTTGAACTTACTCCGTGAACCCCGCATAGATGTTTGGGTTAATCTTGGAAAGGCGTCTTGTTGGGTGGATGGAAATACTCGGTGCACCCTGGGCACCAAGCTTCGTGAACGTGGTCATGGCGGCAATAATGCTCAAAGTATCAACCAAGGGAAGTAATAAGCCTAGTACAAATTAGTATGGGAGAAAGTAAAGATGTCACACTACTAGAGGGGATCTGTCAAAAGTCGGATACGATGGCAGACTGGCAACGGATATTAATGTGCTGGAGATATTACCTTGACACCGCATAAATTGGGGAAATCCCCTGCGGGGGAAGTCCAGGCCGGGGGCTGATTCCTGTGCCCTACAAGCAACAATAGGCCCTCAGGCGGTTGGGCGCGGTCGAGATGCGAGGTGCTCTGACGCCGTTGGCTTGGGGTCAAGCCGAGGCAACGCCACAGCAAATTTCCATCAATCAGCACGCTTGTCTGACGGGCATTATTTCTTCTTCCAGAAACCATGCATACAGATGTCACTTCCCGCAGTGCCCAAGCGTTTCTTGGCTTGACCAGGATTACAATGGCGATAGGTCACGCATGGCATGTTGTTCGAGTGGCTTCGGCTGGGTTGAATCCTGAGAACTACTTACGACACGATCACAAATTATCCCTTTGACGACGCCTCGTTTAATTTCAAATTAACCGAGATGTCTGATTCGATACCGATGAGAGATGAGGTTAATATGATTTTGATGTGGTGCGCGGCTCAATCCCCGGATGTTCATAAAGGGTCCTGTACCCCAGATTTGATCTCCGCATTTCTCCATAACTCTGATTAAGTGCTTAGTGGTCCGAGGCACGGGAGCCGTGTGGGTACTTTTCTTCATCATGCGTCTCTCTCCAGCATGGTATCAGGTAAGTGATGTCTTTGAAAAGCCTTGTTGGATAATGTTGATTCAGATTGTGTTTCCAGTTTCTGGTGGGCGTGTTCGCCTCGCTAGGTTCATTCTTGTATGGATGTTAGTATACAGAGTCTCATGTTCCAGATACCTCAATTCTAACAGTGGATCTTGCAGACGATCTCGGCGTCATTGCTGAAGTCATTGCCTCCGGATCATTCATATCCAGGTTCAACCTAGATGATACGCAATCGTAAGCCTCTCCCACATGCAATAGGGGTGAAGCATTGGATATTCTCTGACAGTTGACAGCGGACTTGTGGTGTCCATGTTTACTGCAGGCGCTTTCTGTGGTGCAGCATTCGGAGGCCCCTCTGGCGACATGCTAGGTCGGCGATGGACTATCACCGTTGGTTGCATTATCTTCTGTCTTGGAGGTGGCCTTCAGACTGGAGCACAGACAACTGCCTATCTTTATAGCGGGAGATTCATTGCTGGTCTGGGGTATGTTCTATCGAGCCCGATTGCAACAGAGAACAAGCACTGATATACTTATAGGGTTGGCTTCCTCACCATGGTCATCCCCCTTTACCAGGCGGAAATCTGCCATCCTAACATTCGAGGCCGGGTCACAGCATTGCAACAATTTATGCTAGGCGTTGGCTCTCTATGTGCCGCTTGGATCTCCTACGGCACATATATTGGTTTCGCTAACACCAATGACGCCCAATGGCAGCTTCCTCTTGGTTTGCAGATTGCACCAGCTGTATTTCTTGGATTTTTGATTATGCTATTTCCCGAGGTGAGAAAAAATACGGCTCACCTAGATTCATGCTGATATGTGACAGTCACCACGTTGGCTCATTGACCACGGTCATCACGAGCAAGGCTTGAAGACTTTGGCAGAGCTTCACGCCCACGGAAATGAAGATGATCCCTGGGTACAGGCCGAATATAATCAGATTCAGGAGAGCATTGTGTACGAGCACGAAAATGAAGCCAAATCCTACAAAGAACTTTTCACATCGCGTTCATCCTTTCGTCGTCTGTTCCTGTGCTGCGCATTACAGGCATCTGTGCAGATGACTGGTGTATCTGCGATCCAGTAAGTACTCAATGACCATGAAGAGCAGGGGACCTTTAAGGCTCACCACTCCAACTTTTCAGATACTACTCCGTGACCATCTATGGGCAAATCGGCATCAGTGGTGATGAAACTCTAAGATACCAGGCCATCAACTCCATCATCGCTCTAGTCGCTCAGTTTCTCTGCATCCTCTTCATCGATCGACTTGGTCGCCGCTGGAGTTTGATCTGGGGCAATCTAGGTAACATGGTAACCTTTATCATCGCCTGCATACTGTTGGCACAGTTCCCGCCAGAGAGCAACAATACCGGAGCCCACTGGGGCTTTATCATCATGACTTGGTTATATAATTTCTCGTTCTCGTGCACCTGTGGTCCTCTCTCTTGGATCATTCCAGCAGAGGTGTTTGACACTCGGACTCGTTCCAAGGGCGTTTCACTGGCCACCATGACATCGTACGCATTCAACACGATGACTGGGCAGGTAACGCCCATTGCCATGGAGAGAGTACGCTATCGGTATTATTTCCTCTTTATCATTTGCAACTTCACCAATGCGGTGTTCTTCTGGCTATTGCTTCCTGAGACGAAGAAGTTGCCACTGGAAGAGATGAACTATCTGTTTTCGAACTCTCCGTGGATTGTGGCGGGACGTAGCAGGGAGGACTTTGTCCGTCATGATCTGGAACGAAGAGTTGAGGAGCAGCAGGAGAAGAGAGAGGCGTTTGCAACCCATAATGAGGTGAGTTAGTATTCTGTGAATGAATCAAATAGCAGGTTAGTCGACTAGGTAGAATTCGCTTTGGTTGGGAGGGTGCTTTTTCACTTGCATTAAATTAATCGCCTACCATCCTTGTCGTTGTGACTACCTAGCTCATCCTGATTCGGACTTAATGAGTAGTTTGATGTTGCATATCTGGTCGTACTTCAGAACATAGACGAGGAGCTTGTTAAGGCATAATGACTCTTATAGCTATCCGGTAAGTTCCTATCGAGTCACATGTTCAGCTGACAGCATGCCTTTCAAACAAATCAAACCAGTCAATCAAAGATCCAAACAAGCAGACGAAACCATCCGCTGGTCACTCTATTACCTTTCCACAGCCAGTACTCTTTGACCTTACCACCGTCTCTCTCCAAGTACAAGGTGGCTACTTTATCCCTCACATTATGTTTTCGGCCCATAAAGATAGGACAGGATAACAGGTTCTACAGCTTCTTGCTTGTTCAGACAGGGAAGAGAATCCCTCATTTGCGTCAGTTCCGCGGGGTCAATCCGTTCGGCGGCCACGACGAATCACAGCCCAGAATGGTAGCATATGCCGGTGATCCATCATCCATAGCATTGTATCATCTTCATTTCCCAGAGATAAAGCTCCTTGATGGTTACGAGTAAATTGATTTATCAGCTTTTTAGGCAGAAGCTTTCGCCGTGAGCCCACGCATAGAGATATATGTTTATCATCATGCTGCTCACAAGTCTTTTGCTCATCGCCCTCCTGAGCTGCCGATGACCCTGACTATGACTCGTACGGAAGGAAACACACTTCCCAACGCCTCTGAGAAGCCCAGCACATCATCAGAACTGACACCTACCGCATTGCAACCACCACTACCTCCAGATGGCGGCATCGAAGCATGGGCTCAGGTCGTGGCAGGTCACCTGGTTGTAGCCCTCACCTGGGGCTATGCTTCCAGCTTCGGCGTTTTCCAGAACTACTACGAGACTCAGCTCTCGGAATCCTCGTCGGATATATCCTGGATTGGGGGGTTTCAAGTCTTCTGCCTCCTGCTCGTCTCTACCTTCTCAGGCCGTGCTACCGATGCAGGCCTCGCAAGACCCGTTGTTCTAGCTGGAAGCATCTTGATTCTGCTCGGGACGTTCATGATCAGCCTGGCAAGCCAGTACTGGCAGATATTCCTTGCACAGGGTCTATGCATCGGACTGGGGCAAGGGCTTATGTGGCTCCCCAGTGTCACCGTGATATCAACATACTTCGCACGGAATCGCGTCTTTGCCGTAACTGCTGCAGCAACAGGTACGAGCACTGGAGGGATAATATTCCCTGCCATGATTCAATACCTGACTCCTCAGATAGGTAAGGTAACCCACCCTAAGCAGTTGATAAAGGTCTGATCCCACACGAGGTTTCCCCTGGGCCGTCCGCTGCATGGGCTTCCTAGCCCTGTTTATGGCTATCATTATCAATCTCCTCCTCCGAACACGTCTTCCACCTCGCAGATCCGGCCCCTTGGTCGAATGGTCCGCCTTCAAGGAACCTTCTTACATGCTGTTCACTTTCGGCATCTTCCTCCTATACTGGACTCTCTACTTCGCATTCTTCTACGTGAGCAACCCCCCGTCTCATGAACGGATCAGCGCTAACACACCCCCAGATCCAAGTCTACGCCACAGAGAAGCTAGGCCTGTCCCAAACAGCCGGCGTCAACCTCGTCATCGTAATCAACGCAGCCGGAATCCCAATCCGAGCACCCTGTGGCTATCTCGCAGATCGATACACCGGTCCCTTGAACTGCCTGATCCCTTGGGTAGCCATCTGTGGTGTTCTAATGTACTGCTGGATTGCTGTCCATACAGTGGCCGGACTATATCTCTTCGCGGTATTTTTTGGCCTCGCCTCTGCTGCCGCGATGGGATTGTTTGCGGGGACAGTTCCCTCTCTCACAAAGGATATAAGCAAGATAGGCACGCGGGTGGGTATGGTTCTCACGCTGATGAGCGTGGGACCCTTGACGGGGCCATCTGTGGCTGGCGTGCTGATCGCCAGAACTGGGGGGAAGTATCTTGCTGCCCAGATCTGGGCTGGTTCGGCTTTGCTTGTGGGCGCGGGGGCTCTGATAGGTGCTAGAGTGTTTGTATCTGGTTGGAGACTGATGCATAGAATCTAGCTGATATGATTGGCAGTATAGAGTGCAGATAGATATAGAACCGATCGTAGTGAGTATAGAGCCTTGTCGTAGGATGGGAAAAGATTTAAGAATTATGCTGTGGTGTACTCAAGTACAACCCTATAGAGACAGGGCCATGGAATTAAGTCTTGATATCTGACATTAAAATATCTATATTTTGATTAGAGAAGTATACGATATGGAGATCAATCACCTATCCATTTTTAGTGACCCAAAAGTCCCTCGATATTTCAGCTCGTGTGCAATCTAGAAATCCCCGGGGATTTGGCAGACTTGTTACCAGATATTGGGATGCTATGATACCACATCAGTAGACCGCAAATATGAAAGGGCAGGCAATGATGATCGTGGATGCCACCATGCGCAGTATTGTACAATCATGTTTAGACAATCATTCCGAATCGGAGCCGTAGTCTGCTAGACCAAGTGACAGCGAAGCGGGTTTTGCTGCTGGTTTCGATGCAGGCTGGTCCGGGCTCGTCTGCGGAGGGTTGATAGGCTTTTCTGCGACAGGCAAATTCGCTGGTTGTTTTGGCTCCTCAGGCTTCTTCTGTGTTGACTCTGATTTGCTCTTCTGGCCATTGCTATTGGAATCCTTGTCCGCGATCTGATCCGGAGTAAGATCACCGCCCAGAGACTTGCGCTTTTTGCCGGGGATAAGAAGATCCTTGCTCTTCTCTCGCCGTCTCTTGCGTGCAGGGATTTTCCAATCTTCTCCTTCAGCGGCCGGGGTAACATCTGCAGCTGTATCCTCAAGCAGGACTTTCTCCACCTCTTCACGGTGTCGACGAAACACCTCAAGCTGCTCGGCTGTCTCCTTCTTGACCGCGGCTTCCTTGGCCCGGGTGGATTCCATGATGGAGTCGAGAAAGTCGACCTCGTCTTCGTCCAGCGAACGGAATTGGTTCTTTAATTTCATCTTCTCTTCGAAAGCTTCCTGCTTGGCCACTTTTCGACACAAAACACATCACCCTAACATGTCAATCCAAGGCGTCTACTAGCATTCACACCCATGGCATCTCCGTACGATGTGGAGACTCACTTTTGTTCTGCTGGAGGACCTCATATAAGCTCTTGCCATCTTCCTGCCTTCCCAACTCGGCTTTGCGCCTTCGCTCCTCCTCGAGCTCCTGCTGGACGCGATGCCATTCATCGTCGCGCTGAACCGGCTCCTGGTCCGTTCCGGCGGACACAAACCCGGAAGACATGGTTATTCGCTTTGGTACCAGCACGACTGTTCGCGCCAGTAATGTGCGGTCGGCGGGCGGTTGTCAAAGTAGAGCTTGAGCCGGCCCGAGAACACCGATCGCAGTAGTTGTCTTGTTTTGCAATTGACTGGGCGCGGTGGGTTGAGAACAGCGGCACCACAACGTCACGGTGTCTTGCCGGGCGGCTTCACCACCGTTTCCAACCGACTGAGAGCCACGGTGGATGGCAGAAACAGGCGGTGAGAGTGCTGCGCCCCATGGTGATTGGGCCTGAGGCAGACCCGCACTGCGGCGGAGCCTTGGTGCATTCTGCCATTCAGGCAAAATGCCTCATTAGTCATTGAGGGCTGTTGAAGAACCACGCTGGCTGGATGAGACGCCTTCACTCTTGTGCCACTCAGTCTTTCCTATCTGGCATCTCCGGTGTACGACTTTGTATTGCCCTCGGGCCATTGTGTACATTGTGGCACTATTAGGTACAGTGGTCGGAATACAATGCTCCAATTCCTTGAAACTCGTGGACGGAGTAGAAACCGACAATGTAATTCAATTGATGATTCGATGGTATAATCCGATAGAGAGAATCTGGTATCAATCTTGCTGTCTCCGTATCATGTAGCTCTGGGCTCTGTGTACTAGATAGGAAATTGGTTTGCCTGATAAAGGGCAATTGGAAAGATATCGTGGATGCGCGGTAATTTCTTTGATAACAACAAAGCATGAGCTCCTGGTTGCAGATCGGGACTGATTGGACCCGTAGCTTCGTTGGCTGACCTTGCCAATTGCCATGCAGGAAATGCGACCCTTGGGTCCATCCGCTAGGAGAATTATTAGTCGGCGACCACTGGCCAGCGACATCTTCAGAGGCTCCCCACTGCGCGATGGAGGGGCAACCGTGCCCCTCCATCGTCATCGTCCCGCTCATGGTGTGCTGGATGGACCTGCCTCTCATGCGCGCGGTCCGCCCTCGAGCTCTTGCCCACCTTGCTATAAAGCCCACCTTTACCCTGACTGATCAATCTTTTCAATTGTTCAATCTTTCCCAATTATTAATCTTCCGCTTCCTTCTCCAATTCCTCACTACCGCGCCGATAACCACACAAAATGTCGACCCTCGAGCACACCAAGTAAGACACCTAATCCCATTTCGTTACACCATGGAATCAAGATGAGCAAAGTGTCTTAATAATCAGCAAGTTCGAATTGACTAACCACATTCTCTCCGCTTCATAGGAAGGTTTACACCCTCAACACCGGTGACAAGATTCCCGCCGTCGGTCTTGGTACCTGGCAATCCAAGCCCAACGAGGTTAGAGAGGCCGTCAAGAATGCTCTCTTGAAGGGTTACCGTCACATCGATACGTAAGTTGGAGCCGGCTACCAATTGCTTCGTTGTCTTTCGAAAACACCCACATTGACCGATGTATGTTGCAGTGCTCTTGCCTATGGCAACGAAGCCGAGGTTGGAGAGGGTATCAAGGAGTCGGGTGTTCCTCGCAGTGAGATCTGGGTTACCACCAAGCTCGACAACCCCTGGCACAAGCGTGTTGCTGAGGGAATTGACTCTTCCCTCAAGAGCCTTGGCCTCGACTATGTCGATCTCTACCTTGTCCACTGGCCCAGCTCGACTGACCCCAACGACCTGTCGAAGCACCTTCCCGACTGGGACTTCATCAAGACTTGGTACGAATTCCTTGTCTGTTGCGTAAACAATCTTCTTGCTGACCATGTTCTAGGCAAGAGATGCAGAAGCTTCCCGCCACCGGCAAGGTCCGTAACATTGGTGTCTCCAACTTCGGAATCAAGAACCTTGAGAAGCTCCTGAACGACCCTAGCTGCAAGATCGTTCCTGCTGTCAACCAGATCGAACTCCACCCCAACAACCCCTCCCCTAAGCTGGTTGCCTACAACACCTCGAAGGGCATCCACTCCACCGGCTACTCTTGCCTCGGCTCCACCAACTCTCCTCTCTACAAGGACGAGACCCTGCTGAAGCTGGCTGAGAAGAAGGGCAAGACTCCCCAGCAGGTTCTGCTCCTGTGGGGTGTGCAGAAGGGCTGGAGTGTCATCCCCAAGTCCGTCAGCAAGTCCCGCATCGACGCCAACTTCGAGCTTGATGGCTGGGACTTGACTGCCGAGGAGATCGACCAGCTGGACAACCTGAAGGACCGCTTCAAGGTCTGCAGCGATGACTGGCTCCCCGTTAAGGTTTTCTTCGGCGATGACGAGTAAACTGATTCTATGAGACGACGATGATATCCATGTGAACTAGAGTTATAGATTTCAAACCAATTGTACATACGTTTGGCCACCCACTGTAATCAGCCTATGTGACACGATGATCTCAAGCCCATAAACATGAACCATCAATGTAAATTGAAAACTACCCGAGGTCCAGATTTGGATTCTTCAGGAGATCTGCTGGTGGTTGAGAGATAAAGCCGCCCCTAGTGTCCAGGCTAAGGTTCCTTATCGGCCGATATCGTCATACATCACAATAGGTCAGGGACAGCTCTCTAATGCACATCTCCTGGCCAGCATATTGTAATGGTCATGGGATCAAGAAAGACCGCTCCCCTGGAAAACATTCCGGGATGACCCAAAGATCCGAGATGGCACGTGGCCCTGGATCACATGCTGCACCGCCACCCCGGATTGCTCCGTCATCAGATCAGTTCCTCCGTCATCCCCTTATCTTCTTCCATCTTCCATCATCCTAGGATGGTTCTTCCATCTAAGAAACTACTGTAACTCTTCTTTACAATTGCGGTCAGGATGCCGCCTTCGAACGGGCACCTGCTGCTCCCCAAGTTCTGGAGAGCAGCCAGGTGAGTCATTTGCCACTCGGATGTACTTCCGTCCGCTAACGTCTTTAGGTCTGCCTACGAGAAGGCCTACAAGACTATCAAGTCAAGGTTTCCGGAGCAATTCCAACAGAGCTCACTTCGTCTTCAACCCGAGTATGCGCGTATAGTCAACAGACAGCCCATCAATCGTGCCGCTGCTATCCGCCAAGCCCGCACTCGCCAGTACTCTACCCGTGCAGCAGGTTCCTTCGTCTCTTACCTTCGGAGTGGACTACAAGGCGAGCGTGCTGCCTACAAGACATCTCGCGTTGCATCGAATGTCAGCCGCTTGACTAGCCATGCTCCTTTTGCCTCAACCCTTCGTCCGAATTTGACCGGCGGCACCCTGGGTCGTACGGCGGGAGGCTATGCTATTGGTGCCGGCCGCATCGGTGGGGCACGATACTTCTCCCATGGCGCAGCTGCACCTGCACAGGTCCTCAACAATGTGTCGGTAGGTGTTCGGGCATTTTTCCTGTCCGGGAAGAAGGCTCGGTTCGATGGAGTCGATCCCATCACCGGCAACAAGCGATTCAAGGCTGTGAGCAAGCTCCAAGATGAGGCTGAGCGGAAGATGGCAGCCATCCCTCGCACGGCTCCCGGCTCCTTCATCGATTTCCAGATCTCCCCGACCATCACCGCTTTCGGGTTGCAGAAGAACCTGGCTGCGACCGGAGCTTATGACGTCCAGACCGTCAACTCGGAGGGTCTCATGGACTTTCTGTCTGCGGACTTCGCCCGTGCTCTCAAGGATCTCGCCGCTGTGCTCAACGACCTGAAGCGACTGGCCGCGCTGGGTGACTTGCCCATTGAGTTGCATGATAAGTCTACCATTCGGGTGCGGTTCCCTGGTTGCGATGCTGGTACTGTTGAACGTCTTTGTGATGAGGCCGGCGTTCGGAGGGGAAAGGTAATGCAGGATGAAGATTTCGACATCCGTATGGGTGCCGATCTTGCTCTTCTGTTTCCTTTCGCCCCCAGTGTGCCCGCATCTCCCGACATGGACGACTACTTTTATCGCCCTGGGACCCTGAAGTCACAGGCTCCCGAGGAGGTGGATTGGCATGCAATGATGTCGCCTGATGAGGCTACCGAAGCATCTCCCGTACTCTACAAACAGCCATCCAACCAACTCAGCTTTGAGGACGTGACTATGTTTGCAGAGAATCCCTGGGTGTCTTCTTCATCAGGATATTCCAGCATCAATGTCAGCGAGCTCGGTGATCGTGCCTTCTTTGCCGAGGTCCGAAGCATCGGTGTGCCCGAGAGTACCTCCGAATACGACGGATCGGATGGAATTCGCAAATTCATAGCAGAGTGCGATATCGCTAGGCGACATTATTGAGCGGGCTCTGGCATAATTACTTGAACATATACAGGCTTTGACAGTCGTTATTTCCTATTGCTGTGATTTAATTTGAAGCACTTAATTCTTGATTTGAACACCAGTACAAGAACAGAACAGAACTAATGAAATGTCAAAAATGGTTGATTAGTTCAGAGCTGTATTCCTGCTCCAAATGTGACCATTCTTGACAAACATGTCATCTCACCCTCCGAATGGGGAACCGGGCCGTCAAACCGTACGGTTATATCCTTCGTCGTAGGACAATTCCCCTCCGCATCTTGGCAACAGCTTTCCCAATTCTTCCCAGATTGCCCAGAGTACAGTGACATATAACGTTGAGCCATTTACAGGAGATCGACATGACCCCATTCTCTGCAAGATGAGATGACCCTGAACTAATGTACCTGAAACCGTTCTTACCACAACCATTAGTGCTTGGATTCGTCAATAGATCGGAACAAAGACAACCCCTCCATCTCATCGCAGATGAGGATCATCCGGCCCTGACCCGTTTAGATACGGAGAGTCCGTCTTGAGTCACGAAATATTACCACCACCGTTCCGATCCAGAAAAAAGTGATCTGTTTATTCAGGCGCCTTGGCCTGTCAGTGCATGGTCATGTTTAGCCGGGTATCTCCTTCTCTCCTTGTTGTTTTTGGTAATGGATAGACATAATGGGATTGAGTTGATATAAATGAGCCGTGAGACGAATGTATCGGTAGGTTGGTACATACCAGGCCAAAAACGAGTGAGGATCAAGTCTCTTTCAGATTCATCATTATCCGTGCTGCCAATATGCGAGGCCTTTGGACGCTGTCCCCTTTCCTTTTCTCCGCCGTCAAGGCATTCCCCGCCGCAAGCGCGACTGCTTCGGTGTCCGTTGCTGCGTCGAGCTCTCCGGCGCCTACAGCGAGTGCAACCGGCAATCCCTTCGAGGGGTACCAGCTCTATGTGAATCCCTACTACAAATCCGAAGTGGAAAGCGAGGCCATTCCGTCTTTGACTGGCTCGCTGGTGGCGCAAGCAAGTGCCGTGGCTGATGTGCCTTCATTTTACTGGCTGTGAGTATCGCATGGGTGTGTTTCTGCCTGGCTGCTTATATGCTGTTCGTTGAAGGGATACGGCGGACAAGGTGCCTGTAATGGGCGAATACTTGGAAGATATCCAGACACAGAATGCTGCGGGAGCGAATCCTCCTATCGCTGGGATCTTTGTTGTCTATGACCTTCCTGACCGGGACTGCGCTGCACTGGCCAGCAATGGCGAATACTCGATTAGTGATGGTGGTGTTGAGAAATATAAAGCGTACATTGACTCTATCCGGGAGCAGATTGAGACATACTCGGATGTGCAGACTATCTTGATCATTGGTGAGTTGCTGCATGGGTGAGAATGGATTAATATTGATCTTTGCAGAACCGGATAGCTTGGCCAACCTGGTGACGAATCTCAATGTGGCTAAATGCGCTAATGCTGAATCTGCTTATTTGGAATGTACCAACTATGCACTTGAGCAGCTGAATTTGGGAAACGTGGCTATGTATCTGGATGCTGGTGGGTCTTGTTACTGCATCTAGTTCGTCTATGCAGCTAACAATGTTCCAGGCCATGCGGGTTGGCTAGGATGGCCTGCTAACATCGGACCGGCAGCGCAGCTCTTCGCTTCTGTATATGCGAATGCATCATCGCCGGCTGCTGTTCGTGGACTAGCCACCAATGTTGCCAACTACAACGCCTGGAGCATCGACACATGCCCCTCTTATACATCAGGTGATGATGTCTGCGATGAGAAGAGTTACATTAATGCCATTGCGCCAGAACTGTCCAGCGCCGGATTTGACGCCCACTTTATTACTGATACGGGTGAGTGGTATTCATCGAGGATGTCCATTTAGCTTACTGGTTCAGGCCGCAACGGAAAGCAACCCACTGGCCAGAGCGCGTGGGGAGACTGGTGCAATGTAAAGGGCACAGGATTCGGTGCCCGGCCATCCACTGACACTGGAGACGATTTGACCGACGCCTTTGTCTGGGTCAAGCCAGGCGGAGAAAGTGACGGCACCTCGGACTCCTCTGCTGAGCGCTACGATGCGCACTGCGGATATAGTGATGCCTTGCAACCTGCTCCGGAGGCTGGGACTTGGTTCCAGGTGGGTATTGATGAAGATGTGACGATCATTATACTAACGTTGAGTTGTAGGCCTACTTCGAGCAGCTTTTGACAAACGCTAACCCTTCTCTGTGAATTGATTCTGAAGGTATTCTCAGCATCTTGAAGACGGGAGCTCCAGCTGTATATAGCAGTGATGTCGCAGACAGTGAGATTATAACAATCGGTGAAAATTAAGCAGAAAGACACAAGCTTTGGTCATCATCACGTATTCAATCTAAGATCATCTCCAATGAATATCTGTTGGAGTAGCTACTAAGGCGATTCAACCGTGTAGAATTAGATGGATGATGATCTAGCTAGGGGCCTCGTAGGCCATCTATATGGACTAACTAGCGGTGTAGGGAGGAGTGTCACGTGACCCTACGTTGCCTACCGGCGTGGGAGCCCATCGGGGATCCCAACAATATCTGCACAAGTAGACACCAGGCGGTGAGTATAGAACTGCGAAAACTCACCGCCAACCCCGCGCTAAACTGGAAGAGGGCGCTCCACTGATAACAGGCCGGCTGGATGGACAAGAAACACACACTGCCACCTGCTAGCCACGCTCCTCGTTATCGCCCGTGAACCCAGCCTGTGATTCTATCGGAGGTCGTCATCGTTGGATGCGCTAAAGACGAGTGTTCAACCATACAGTTCTGGGGGCTCTCCTGCACTGGAGTTGTCCGACCGGGTCTCAGCAACTGCCTCAGCCAAGCACAAATAATCTTTCCTGATCACATCCTCTTAGTGAAGTCTGCAAGTGGGAGCCATGGAGGACTTTAACAGTGAAACCGACAGTGACTACACTAGCTACTGGAGAGATTGGGTAAGTCCATCCTGCGCTGCCATGATTTTCTGTGCGAAATAGGGACCGCGGCTGGGGAGCAAGTGAAAGGAGAGGCGTGGCTTGCACCTGCGCTCAACGATGTCATCGCGGCTGGTGAGGGACCAGGAGAATCAAAACACACCATCTCGTCGCTCCCAATGTCTTCTTTCTCTTCTTCACCTGGAACACGTCCTTTACCTGCGATTCGGCTCTCTTTTCTATCAATACTGCCAACACGATGGAAGAGACCCGCCCCCTCCGATCCCCCCTCCGAGAGTGTGGGTTCAGACTCCACGATCTGCCCTCCGATCAAAGCTCAACCGCGTCCCCAGCCCGAGTTTCATATGCGCCCGTCGTCGTCGTATCCTTACGGCTTGCTGCTTTCGCAGAGCGTGGCTGACTATAGAACCCAGTTCATCTCCTCCCGTGGAAACGAGTACTTCTGCGAAATTGACGAGGACTACTTGACCGACCGCTTCAATTTGACCGGCCTTAACACCGAGGTTGCCTACTACCAGTATGCCTTGGACCTCGTGACGGACGTGTTCGATCTCGACGCGGATGACGACCTGCGCGAGCAAATTGAGAAGTCGGCGCGCCACCTCTACGGCTTAGTTCATGCCAGATACATTGTGACTACCCGTGGTCTCGCCAAGATGGTAGGTCGTGCGCCCAAATACTGGAGGAACGGTTCTGACTATGGTCTAGGTTGAGAAATACAAGCGCGGTGATTTCGGCAAATGCCCTCGTGTTATGTGCGACGGACACCCCCTCCTGCCCATGGGCCAGCACGACGTTCCCAACCAGAGTACCGTCCGCCTCTATTGCCCCAAGTGCGAGGATGTCTATAACCCCAAGTCGTCCCGCCATGCCTCGATCGACGGCGCTTACTTCGGCACCTCGTTCCACAGTATGCTGTTTCAGGTTTACCCCGCCTTGCTCCCGGAGAAGAGCATCCGCCGCTACGAGCCCCGTATCTTCGGGTTCAAGGTGCACGCGAGTGCTGCTCTTGCCCGTTGGCAGGATCAGTTCCGGGAAGACATGAAGGCGTCTCTTCGCGAGGCGGGCGTGGAGGCCAAATTCGTGGAGGATGCCAGCGAGGATGACGAACTGGAGGATGACGACGACGACAACGAACCGGTGGCTGAGACCAAGGTCGAGAAGGTCGCTGGGGATGCCGCTTCGGGCCGGATGGATCTCGGCAACTGATAGGCGTTCCCTGGTCTCATCTTCTTCATTGGAGTTCATCTTCCTCATTCCTCATATCCACTTGCATAGGGGCATGCATGGTCTGCACGTGTGGATTCATCGCCGGTTCTGCGTTTCTTTGATCACGTCCTCCGGCTAACGGCTTGTGCAACCCCGGGCGTATGACAGGTTCTTACCATTTCCTCTCTGATGTGCACTGCAATAATGATAACGAACACTGGTGGCGTTGGAAGTTTGAAGATGGCGGGTCTGTTTTCGTTGCTTCTAATGTACTAGTTTCTGGGTCTTGTTCCTAACCACGGACCTCCTCCTCGCATGGCTGGTTTAGGTTTATGTTGATACTCTTTCCGTCCGTGACGACGAGGACACATAATGAACTGCTTGTCAACCCAACCAAATCAAAACACATCTATTCCGACCCCTCCCTCAACAACCCAATCGCAAACTCAATCCCCCTCGCCAACTCCCTCCCCTCCATCCACGCATCATCATGCTGGCCCCTAATATCCAACCCCTCAACCCTCTTCCCCCCAACGCCACCCACTCCCCCAACGCCCTCCTCATCACCTCCCTCTGACCAGCATCCACCAACCCATCCTCAGCCGAATACGCCAAAACCACCACCCTCCCACCCTCCCACCCCCCACTCACCCCATCCACCCCACGCACCACCGCCGGCGAAACCCCATCCCAAACCACCTCATCCTTCCCAAACGCCCCCTCCGTAAACTCCTGATACGCAGACACATCCCTATGGGTATCCCTCAACAACCGCAAATCATATATCCCCGCCATCCCCAGAATGCCCACCGGCGCAGGCCCAGACGACAGGGTCCGAAACTTGCCCATAACAGACTGAAACGCCAACGTGGCACCGCAACTATGACCCACCAGGAGGTAGTTTTCTCCAAACCCGTACTTGGATTGCAGGAAGGAGAGAGCGGAGAGGATATCGGAGATGTGGTCTGGGTGGGTTGCGGTGCGGAGGTGGGAGGGGGGTGTAGAGGTGGGGTCTTGCGGGTGGGAGGGGTGGGCGCTGAGTCGGTAGGAGATTGAGGCGATGGAGTGGATATAGGGCGTTGTGGTTTTGGGGTAGGGTTCGTGAGGATTGAGGAAGGTGGTGGTTGTGGGGTGGAGGTAGGTGGTTGAGGTTTGGGTTGGGTCGCGCCAGGCGCCGCCGTGGATTAGTCTGGAGATGAGGGGGTTAGTTGAGTGTGTAGGTGTGTAGGTGTGTAGGGGGAATTAGGGGGAGGAGGGGAGGTGTACATCACCCAGTAGCCGGTGGTGGTGGTGGTGGTGGTGTTGAGGGTGGTGACGGTCACGGTTTGGAGGTCGTGATCGGTGCCGTATTGGAAGGTTTCGGTGGACATTTTGGGTTTCTGGGATTGGTGAGATGGTTGTCTATGGTATACAAGGTCTTTTGTGTATATGGGTATATTTTTATGTGAGTGTCTATTGTTAGTGAGGGGAAATGACCTGGTTAGTCAGTGCTCATGATTTATAACTAGTAGTTTTAGTGAACTGTTCTTGTGCCGTTAGTTGCCTGTAGGTAGCCGGTAGTACTGATCAATGATGGAATAAGACAAATGTCGTGTCGACATGGGCATGCACAGTGAAGACAGTCATCATTACAATCCATCTGCATAAGAAATGGATAAAACATATCTCCTGGGAATGTAGTGACAGTCATTTTACTCCAGTCTTTGATATTATTGACGCTCCAAGTTCTTCAAATTCTGGGGGGTTGACTTCAGTGACCTCCATGATGAGTCAGCACTTTCGGTTGGTTGCCTAGTAGCCACGGTCACTGCCATTGACTTTGAATGGCATGATAGTTGCCTGCTAAGGGGGGGCCGAGGAGCCGAATCCTTGGGTATGTTATTGATGTGAGTGGCAAGGACAAAATAGTCGCGAAATCATGAGGAGACTTGAGAGGCTCTTCTCTCATCCGTGATGTGACAGAGCTGAGATCTTGCAGGCGGCGCTTATTATCCATGATTTTTTGATACACCAATCAAAGGGTTATACCTGGGCCCACTAACCAACGTTTCATTGGTCTATCGATGTTCGGGCTTCATGTGGGTGGGTCACCGACTCGATTAACGCCTGGGGAACCAAGTACATTTCCGATATCAACGTCCAAATACTCATTAAACGCCCACCGGATATATTTATATTCTCAGTGGGTCTTTGACCAAATAAGTGGCTCATTGCCTTGCATACGCGCCCTCATCAAATCCATCCTGATTCACGCTACTAGCTGGGGCTGTCTAAACCATTGGCTGCCATGCTGCGTAGTACTGAGCTGACCTTGTGTTATGACGCAGAGAAGCATCACATTCCTGCAAACTTCTATCCAATGAGTGGTTCTCTCTAGTTTCAGCTGGAGTCCTGAGTATCATGAGGCTAAATCGCAGAATGAGTTGGACACAAGGCAGTCTTGGGATTGTGGATGGACAGGGTGAACGAGTTAAGCGCCAGCCTCGCAGCCTCGCAGCCTCGCAGCCTCGCAGCCTCGCAGCCTCGGAGCAAGGGAACAGAATGTCTATTCCCTCGTTCAACATATATAAGAACCTAAATCATCTTTCTTGAATCACAATTCTTTCATCATCTCATCCCCAAGCCATTACCATCTTTGTCCAGAGTCTGATCATTGGTCTGCGAATGGGATGACCTATACCCCCAGAAAAGACGCTCCCCCGAGTATTCGCAGACTTTCAACTAGCTTGAGAAACTGGGCGTTACACCAGTGTCCAAGCATCCTGCGGATTGGGAAAGGGTCCGTGGGAGTGTCCCGGCGCCGCCCTAGCAGAAAGCGTTCAACATCAAGACAATGAAAACCGAGCCATTCAAGACCCAGAGTCCACTGACCTTCTACGAGCCAGGCGAGCCCCGAAAGCCCTTGGTGAAGTGCACTGAGTGGACTTTGGAGCGAGCCCTACCTGCTCTCAAGGCCAACGGGCTTATCATCCAACAATAGACCAGACTGTGGGTTGGTGCTTCGGATTTTTGGCTGCTGTTTTGAAGGACATGATTCTTTTCTTTTTTTGGTTTTGCGTACTGGTATATAAAGTATATAAATTGCTGTTATGGTGGAAGCAATGATAGCATGAGAAGGCTGATATGAGGTTCTGCTTTCTGGGTTTCGTTTAGGCTGCTTTTTCTTCCATTGTATCCTCCGCTATCCTGCTTTCATGTGCTGCTCGTTGAATGTTCGTCGTTGTTGTTGCTATTTATGTTTCGAGTGTGGTAGATCATAAATGAACAATCGTTCACCCTGTATCTTTTTCGGCCTTTGTTTGGAGGTATTAAGTTTTGAGAGCCTTTCGAAGATAAGTGCAAAGTAAGTAGACTTGAACTGTACCTCGTAGGAATGGACGTAGATATAGATACCTGTACGTACTGGCACACGAGTCACAGACCAGCCAGATGGATCCCAAAAGGTTATCTACATGGTTGCCAATACTGCAGTAGTCACAACTGTCTACCTCTACAGTAAGCTCCGCACCTAGAGTGGGGCTGAATCACGAGTATACTACCTGAGAATATAGTCCAACCTGCCTTCGATGAGCTTTTGCGAGAACTCAAGAAGGCCAATCATGGTTCGTCAACAGTGATCGTCAAGATACTTCTAAACAAATGTATAGGAAACCCTTTTAAAGTAACATTTAAGACTTAGAACTAGACTCCTAGTGAGTCTGGTCCCTGCCAGCGCTAATTTGTAGAGGGATAGAAGGGTGATTCTTAACTAACAGTCCACCTTTCCTGTTCATTATTATTACCTTCATAGTCAACCCGCACTGGTTACTGCCCGGGATCTTCATGGCGCTAATTCATAATGCGGATCCAGAAGGGGTGGGACTGAAAATGGAGAAGATGCACTGTTTTAATCTGGATTATCATTATGATATCGAGTGTTCAGGCTTCTTAAAATGTTCCTGAGGGGCGAACTATTAAATTGACGAGGCTTGATCAAGGCTGGGGGAATCTTCGAAATGGAAACCACTCATCTGAAACAAATGGAGCATAATCAAGACTTCGACTATTGAGCTCTGAGTCCGAGTATGATGGACATCAAATCACCCATTAGACCATTCATTAGGACCAAACAAAGACATCCGGGTTAATGTGATATCATCTCACGTTAGAACTCCAGGTCATTAAAGACCAGCCGCATAATGACGCCCTCCATTGGCAAGGGATCAAGAATCTTCTCAACATACGCCGGCCAGTCATCAGTCCACTGCAATAAGGGGAAAATATGGGCGTATTCCCAGTAGGAAGGATACCAGCCAGCCGCTTCCCAGTCCACAAGAGCAGCTACTTCATACGCTTCTTCATTCGTGACAGAATCAACGGTCTTTCTGACAAGAACATTCTCTCTATAGAGATCTCCGTGGGTGAACATAGGCGGGTGATTGCGAAGTGCTGATGGAAGGTGACGAGCAAGATAGTCGGAGAAAAAGCTATGAATATTTGATTCAATCCACATAGTTTGTGAGCGAAGCGTGATGGCTTTTCCGAATTCTTCTTCTGTCTGAAAAGGGCCGGTCACAGCAGGGTCTCTTTCACCCGAAAAGAAATACCTATGGGGAACGGGTCCTCGGTTGACACTGCCGTAAAATCCAGGCGATGGCAGCGCTCTCATTTGATCAAAAATGCATCGCAGTTGTTCAACAATCGAAGATTTATTTGCTTCGGTGATTGAGGGCCACGCCGTCCCTAGAGACATGGCGGGGATGTATTTCATCACGATATATAGGGTGTCTTGATCGCGATACATGGCATAGAGTCGGGGGGCTGGAATATTGAGTCATTCTTCGACAAAAGAGCAGAGCATATCCCTCATTCTCCGTCACCAGTGGGCCGTATTTCACCACATACTGGTCTCTGATTACGACTAGGCGCCCACCATAATCTGATTTCTTGGGGAGGGTTCGTGTTGCCTGTTCAATCTCATTTTGATCATGAAGAGGCCCTGGCAGTTGACCAGCGTCACGATAATAGGGAAGAGAGTATGGCACAATTGGGGTGGCGACGTCTCACTGAATGGAACCATTAATAGCACGCACGTTGAGGATGTTCCTTCTGTTGCCTGCACTATCAGGCAGGCGGTTGCGTGGCTGACTAAGAAACAGCCATGATAGACGTGAGGCACGTGAGTTGCTCCGGAATTAATTGATTCCGAATTTCTGACGATGATTGGGATGGGGCTTGGCGCGCTAACCGCATCTGGCATTGGCGGTGGGAAATGCTGAATTCCATCCACACAAACCTCGCCGCCGACTGTCACCATCAAAGCCGTCTGTATACACATTCCCTGACACACATCCAACATGGCCGAGTAGGTGTCTATCCCTTGGTGGTCATATCATCATGCTAATTCCTGTACAGAAAAGATGTCCCCCTTACGGCCGTCAAGGTCGAGGCCTTGGTATGCTCGCCTTGAAAATCTTCCCCCGCCTTTTCACCCGGCGTGATGCTTACAACTTGCCTACAGGTGGTCATGAAGATCATCAAGCACGGCTCCCAGGCCTTCCCGACGACTGCGACCGGTTCGATCGTTGGTATGGACGTGAACGGCACCCTGGAGATCACCAACTCCTTCCCTTTCCCCGTCGTCGAGATGCCCGCCGAATCGCACTTTGACAACACCGCTCCCAACCCGGCTGCTGCTGCTCCTCGCGCAAAGGCCAACGCTGCCTACGAGGCCGAGATGATCCGCATGCTGCGCGAGGTCAACGTCGACGCCAACAGCGTCGGTTGGTACACCAGCGCCAACATGGGCAACTTTGTCAACATGAACGTGATTGAGAACCAGTTCTTTTACCAGAAGGAGATGAACGAGCGCACGGTCGCTCTGGTCCACGACGTCAGCCGCAGTGCACAGGGAAGTCTGAGCCTGCGCGCTTTCCGCCTGTCCCCGAAGTTCATGGCGGCTTTCAAGGAGAACAAGTTCACCTCTGAGGAGTATGTCTGATACATATGTTTTTTGACGCATGCTAATGCTACTCTGGCAGACTGCAAAAGTCCAACCTCAGATACCAGGACATCCTGGTTGAGCTCCCCGTTGAGATCCACAACTCCCACCTGATCACCTCCTTCGTTCACCAGCTTCAGTGCCCCAGCCAGGCTGCTCCCACGGATCTGCCCGCGTCTCTGGCCGCTCTGGAGTCGGCTCCTTTCGCCCAGTCGTCGGTCCTGGCCCCGAACTACGACAACCTCTCCCTCAGCATCGACCCGTTCTTGGAGAAGAACTGCGACCTCCTTCTCGACAGCATCGAGGTGCACCACACCGAGACCAACAACTTCCAGTACTACCAGCGGTCGCTCGCACGTGAGCAGGCCAAGATCACCGCGTGGCAGAACAAGCGCAAGACGGAGAACGCCAGCCGTGCGACACTCAAGCAGCCCCTGCTGCCCGAGGACGAGTGGCAGCGGCTGTTCAAGCTGCCCCAGGAGCCCAGCCGCCTGGACAGCATGCTCAACAGCCGCCAGGTGGAGCAGTACGCGCGCCAGGTGGACAGCTTTGTGTCGGCGACGACGGGCAAGATGTTTGCGGTCAAGGGCAACCTGCTGCCTGGCGAGGTTGCCAAATAAGCGGGAAGTGATGATTTGTGGGGATTTGGGAATTGCATGACCTTACGGCGTAGGGAGGGAAAATTCTGTATCTGACGGCTGTTAATACATATCTCTTTGCTTATTCCCGTGCATTTTACTTGTTCGAGTTCGCAGCCCTATTTACGTTTAGGGCACGTGGTATGACCTCATCGACGCATTCCAGCATAGCTGCTCTGCTCTGCTTTTTGCTGTCCTGCTGTAGACTAGACATTCAAGCATTGTAACATGTCCACCAACACAGACATTTGGATTGTAAGAATACCATCACCATCACCATCACCTCACTTAATATCCCACCCACTAACAAGAACACCACCCAGTCCGGCGCCTTCGCCGTCGTGGTCGTCGACTTTCTCGTGTACCCTTTCGACACCTTGAAAACCCGCATCCAGTCCCCCAATTACACCAAGATATACAAGAACCCACAGACCGGAGCCGTGAACCGCTCTCTCCTCTTCAGGGGTCTTTACCAGGGCGTAGGAAGCGTTGTTTTGGCTACTATCCCTGCTTGTATGTTTCCCCCATCCCTCCCACGTATATCAACATCACCCTAACCCAAACCACCAAACTAACAATAAATAAATGAAAAAAAAAAGCAGGAGCATTCTTCACCACCTACGAAGCCCTAAAACACACCCTACACAATCTCCCCTCCCAATCCCAATCAATCCCACAACTCCAACTCCAACTCCCCACCCCCATAATCCACTCCCTCTCCTCCTGCACCGCAGAAGCAATCTCCTGCTTCATCATCACTCCCGCAGAAGTCCTTAAGCAAAATGCACAGGTGGTTACCACCACCCCCACTAACCCCACTAGCAATCCCCAAGGTAAAGGTAAAGGTAAAGGTGGGAAAGTAGGTAGTGGCGCCCTCCTCCAAACCATGGCTAGATTCCGCTCCCAACCATACAAACTCTGGAGTGGATATACAGCTCTCTTGGGGAGGAATTTACCGTTTACGGGGTTGAATTGGCCGGTTTTTGAGTATTTGAGGTCGTGTTTTTCGGGGGTGGTTGTTGAGAGAAGGAGGAAGAAGGAGAACAAGAAAGGTACTACTGATTTAAATGGTGGTGGGAGTCTCGGTGGTGTGGAACACGCTCTTATTACGGGGGTGTCGGCTGCTATGGCGGGGACGGTCTCGTCTGTTGTTACGACGCCGGTGGATGTGGTTAAGACGAGGATGATGTTAGGGGCTAGTTCTACCGGTTCTGCTGATTCTGCTTCTGGGGATGGAAAGGGGAGTAGGAATGCGTGGGGGATGGGGAAGAAGGTGGTTAGAGAAGAGGGTGTTAGAGGGCTCTTTAAAGGAGGGGCCATTCGGTCGTTGTGGACGGCGGTGTCGTTTGGGATTTATCTATGTATGTATGAGGGGGGAAGGGGGTTTTTGGAGAGAAGGAGGGAGGGAGAATCGGATTAGGGGTTTGTGGCTGGTTGGGCAGTTCTGGTATATGCCAACTACACCGACCCTGTTGAGCTGGTTTAGTCTTGGTCTGTTTACTTGTAGACAAGGGTGCTGGTATAATCAGAGGTATTCCACTGAGAAGAGTCATTCTAATCGTACATCATGGCTGCAAATCGCTCAATCCAACATCATAGCAATCGTTCATCATCATCATAGTCTCATCCCAATCACCCCATATTGGTCAGTCTCTTAAACCAATTCGGCATCTTTCCTCCTGACGGCGCATATCGATCGTCGTACGACCGCTGGCCGCGGCCCCGTTCATAATCGGCACTGCCAGAACTCCGCTCAGACTGTCGGGCCTCGCGCTTGCGTGTCCGCAGCTCGTCAATCTCCTGATCCGTCAGTCCAGGGTACCTGGCTCGTCTCCGGGCTCGACGTCGCAGCTCACGTCGGGCCTCCTCATCCGACGACACCGAGTGCGTTTGCATCGGTTCGTCGGGGCCTGGTGGCACATCCAGAACAGTGGCTACAACCGGTGGTGGCTCAGGCGGATTGCTCTCTTGAGAGTGCACCCAGGACGAAGTTTTATCCTTGCGTCCCCCGGACATCATCGGTGGTCCCCGCTCCACTTCGGGGGCTCTGGATTTCCGACGTTTAGGCCTCTCCCCGTCGTCCGCAGAACGCTCTGGACGATACGCCCTGTCACCCTCGTACCCGCCGAGATAGAATTCTCGGGCAGCTCGGTCATCGACCGGGTGACGAGAGGATCGTCGTTTGGACCGGGGTTCGTACGCGGCGGCTTCTTGCATCTCTGCTTCCCTCCGCCTTCTGCGTTCGCGTCGCTCTGCAGCCCTGGCCTCGGCCTCTGCTTGGGCCGCTGCCTGGGCCTCTGCCTCGCGGGCCTCTTGCTCCTCTCGGGCACGACGCTCTTCACGAGCAGCCCGTCGAGCTCTTCTTTCCTCTCGGCGCCTTTCTTCTCTCTCCTCCTCCTCTCGGGCTATTCTTTCTTGCATCTCACGCTCCTGCATCTCACGCTCGCGGGCTTTCTCTCTTTCCCTCCGTCGAGCTCGCCTTTCTTCAGCCTCGCGCCATTCGCTCTCACGAAGCTGATCAGATGCTGCCTGTCGTGCTCGCCGTGCTCTACGCGCTGCCCTCCTGGCCTCGGCTTCTTCCACATCTGTATCCGGAAAACCACCTACCGGACCGCCTTCGACGAATTCTTCACCATCAGCATCTTGTCTTTCATAACGTCTCCTTCTTTCTTCACGCCTCGCCCGGCGTGCCTCATCCCGCTCCGGCTCAGTCATGTACCTGGCATCATCATCGCGATAAGACCGGGACTTGCGACGTTCTGGCGGGTCCGGACGAGCGGATTTCCGCAAAGAACCAATGAAGCCCATAAGGCCTGTGGACTCTGGTTTCCTGGGAACACTCGACAGCCTTACACGTCGTTCCCTTGGTGCTTCCACGAAGGCAACATCGTCGGGTCCCGAGAAGACTTCGGGCCCCTGATGGGGCTGGTCTGCGTCGAGCATAACAGCATCATCAGGGAATTCACCATGTCTGGACCGAGACTGAGGAGCCACATTAGCATCGTTACATTATATGTCTGGGACTTTTGCTTACCTTTCTTCTTGACCGTCTCTCGGAATGTCTCGATCCCCTCGAGCCGTCCTTTGGAGCAGAGAAATCATCCCTGTCTACCATGACCATGTCCTCATCTTCAATAGCATATGAATCGCGGTTGCCTAAGAACTGTTAGCAGTGTCGCAATGAGATTAGAGGTGAGAATTTACGAGATCTTCTGCGAGATCCATGTGGTCTTTCCCTCCTGGACAAGCCATTCACACCCATCATCCGGGCTGCCTTATCCGGCATATCCCGACTGTCATCTGGCGGTGGAGTTGGAAATCCAGCATCCTCCATGCCCATGGATGCACGTCTGGATGCATGTGCTCCGGTCCTTCGACTCGACTTTGTCCTGGTGGGCGGCGGCGCCCCCAGCACAAAGTCCGCGAAAGTCATACCTCGGCTGTGTCGATCCTCCCGTCGCCTATCCTTGTCAGTGATAGGATTCTCTCCCTCAATCTCCTCTCTAGACCTCGGCTGTCTGGTCGACTTTGACCTAACCATGGGTGGCGGTGACGGTTCCCGTCTTTGCCTACGCTCTCTATGGGAAGGCTGCTTTTGTGGCGTGGCACTCCAGAATCCCCAAGAGGTAGAACCGGGAGCACGCTCAACCCTAACGCGCTCCTTCTTTACTGGCTTTTCAGGTACAGGCTCAGGCTCAGCAGGTTCTGGTTCAGCAGGCTCTGGTGGAGGTGTAGGAGGGCTGCCCGTGTCTACATCAAATGCTTCACCTGTCTCAGCATCGGCAGGCGTTGGCTCCATGACTGGTGCTGTCTGTTCTAGACTAGTGACTTTTTTGCTCCTCTTCTTCCGCTTTTCAAGCTTTGGAGCGGGTGCTTCGTCGAACTCTGGCTGGAATCCCCGTTCTTGTTCGAGAGGTGGCTCAGGAGCAGGGGCAGGAACAAACACTGGTTCAGGTTCAGGCTCCGGCTCGGGTTCGGGCTCGCGCTCTGGCTCTGGCTCTGGCTCAAGCTCGGGAACAGGCTCAGGAACGGGCACAGGTTCAGTCTCAAGGGCAGGAGCCGGCTCCGGTTCCGGTTCAGGTACAACGGCTTTCTTCTTCTTTTTCTTCTTTTCGGTCTTTGAGACGGGAGCAGGTGCCGGAACAAATTCGGGTTCGAGCTCAGGCACAGGTTCAGGCTGTGGCTCTGGTTCCGCAACTGGCTCTGGTACCGGCTCTGGTATCGGCTCTGGCTCTGGTTCCACAACTGGCTCAGGTATCGGCTCAGGTACCGGCTCAGGCACAGGTTCCAGCACAATAGCCTTTGCCTTCTTTTTATCCTTCTTCTTCGCCTTCTTTGACAAGGACACCGGAACAGGCGCAGGCGCGGGCTCGGGCTCGGGCTCAGGTTCAGGTTCAAGGACGGGCTCAAGGACGGGTTCGGGTTCTAGCGCTGGTTCTGGCTCAAGGTCAAGGTATTGCTCCGGATTTAGAGCAGGCGGCTCTGGGGCAGGTGGCGGTGGTACGTCGTAGAATTCCTCGTAGTCGTCGTCAAATGCATCCGGAAAGCTCCCGGGGACTACATCCCTATAGGGCTTCTTAAACGGAGCCGGTTCAGTGTCGAAAAACTCCACAGGTTCGGGCTGAGGTTCAGGTTCTTCTGGGGGCGGGGTAGGCTCTGCCTTTGCTGCCTTGTCCTTCTTTGCTAGCTCCAAAACGTTGATTCGCTCTCCGGGTGACAATTTGGCCGGTGACTTGGTCTTAGAGGTGACAGCAGGAGTCTTCGCTGGCGGCGCGGCTGGCGCGGGTGGTTCCTCGACAACTGGCGGGATTGGCGCTTCGGGCGCTTCGGGCATCTTTGGATCATCGCCAACGTCAATAAGAAAGTCATCATCGGCAGGTTGACTTGGTACTGGCTCAGGCTCAAGCCATGGCGCTGCCTCGATTGCTTTGGTCTTTTCTGCCGACTTCTTTTTGGTAGACTTGGATTTGCCCATGGTTGGAACGCCGAAGCTGGCCCAGAATCCCTTGTTGGGTTTGGGTGCCTCTTCCGTCGCGTAATCATCCTGAAAACCCTTCGAAGGCTTGCTGTCATAATCATCCCAGAGAGGCTCGTGGGGCACATGTTCGGTAGGCACGAAACCCTCTGGCTCGGCAGTAAAGCCCAGAGAAGGAGGAGTAGGTGCGGGCGGTGGAGGTTCCAAGGCGATCTTGTTCTTCTTCTTCTTCTTTTTCTCCTTCGAAGGGTTCAAGATTCCCCAACTATCGTCCGGATAGGTCTGCTCTGGAACAACTTCAGGAACTGGCTCGGGGACCGGCTCAGGGACTGGTTCTTCTTGGGGCTCCGGGGCGGGCTCTGGTTCTAACTCTGGCACCGGTTCTGGCTCTGGCTCTGGTACTGGGTCTAGCTCGGTCTCGGGCTCGGGCTCTGCTGCCGGCTCTGGTACTACCTCTGGCTCCGGTTCAGGTTCTGGAGCTGGCTCTGGTTCTGGCACTGGTTCTGGCACTGGTTCTGGCACTGGTTCTGGCACTGGTTCTGGCACTGGTTCTGGCACTGGTTCTGGCACTGGTTCTGGCACTGGTTCTGGCACTGGTTCTGGCACTGGTTCTGGCGCCGGCTCTGGCTCCTTAGGCTCAGCTCCTGGCAGTGGTAGGTCGAAATCTTTGCCAGGGATAGGCAGCCCTTTCTTTACCAGCTGTTTCTCTCGTTTCTTCCGATCTTTTGACGACAGAGTATGCCAGTTGTTATAGAGAGGGTTATCTGGGATCTCAGGAGCTTTGACTTCAGGTTCAGGTTCAGGTTCCGGCGCAGGCTCAGGTTCTGTTGGCTCTGGAGCGGCAACTGGTTCAGGCCCAGGCTCAGGTTCGGCGGGAGCTGGTTCCGGCTCGGGCTCGGGTTCAAGGACTGGTTCCGGCTCCGGCACTACCTCTGGCTCAGGCTCGGGCTCCGGTTCTTGAACTGGTTCAGGAACTGGTTCGGGCTCTGGCTCAGGAGGTTCAGCTCCGGGCACTGGAAGCTCAAAGTCTTTACCAGGAATAGGAAGTCCTTTCTTGATAAGTTGTTTCTCTCGTTTCTTCCGGTCTTTGGATGAGAGAGAATGCCAGTTGTTATAAAGAGGGTTTTCAGGTATCTCAGGTGCCGTCTTCTCCGGCTCCGGCTCAGGCTCCGGCTCAGGCTCAGGCTCAGGTTGAGGTTCAGGTTCAGGCTCAAGGACTGGTTCCGGTTCCGGTTCTGGCGCTGGCTCAGGCTCAGGCTCCGGCACGACTTCAGGCTCCGGCTCAGGTTCTGGAACAGGCTCGGGTTCTTGAACTGGTTCAGGCACTGGCTCAGGCCCAGGAGGCTCGGCTCCAGGCACTGGTAGTTCAAAGTCTTTACCAGGGATAGGAAGTCCTTTCTTCACAAGTTGCTTTTCCCGTTTCTTCCGGTCTTTGGAGGAAAGAGTGTGCCAGTTATTATAAAGAGGGTTGTCTGGTACCTCGGGGGCCTTCTCAGGCTCAGGCTCAGGCTCTGGCTCCGGCATAAGCTCCGGCTCAGGTTCAGCTTCAAGGACTGGTTCCGCTTCTGGTGCTGGTTCTGGTTCTGGCTCTGGTACTACCTCAGGCTCTGGCTCCACAGGAGGCTGTGGTTCCGGCTCCGGCTCAACGGCTTTGCCCTTCTTCTTCTTCTTCTCCTTCTTGGGGACATTCCAAGCTGACCAGTCATCCTCGTCTTTCTTCTCCTCAACGGGTTCGGGTTCGGGTTCCGCTGGTGGCTCCGGAGCAGGTGACGGCTCTTCAATAACCGGCTCCTCAATGACCGGCGCCTCAAAAACATTCTTTTTCGCCTTTTTGTCTTTCTTCTTCGAGCCAGAAGTCCAAGCAGGCCAATCATCCTCAGGTGGTGGTTCAGCTGCAGCTGGTGGCTCAGGTGCAGGAGGCTCTTCTGCAGCAGGCTCCTCTGCAACGGGCTCTTCTACAGGAACGACTTCAACCACAGCACCCTTCTTTTTTTTCTTGTCGTTCTTGGAGACAGGCGCGCCCCAGCCCCAATCGTCATCGGCAACCTCCAGCGGCTTCTCTGGCTCTTGCTTCTCCCCAACAGCTGTCCAGGCGTTGTCTGATTTTGGCTCTTCAACCTCGTCTCCCTTCTTCTTTTTCTTCTTGTCCTTCGGAGTCGAGTCCAGGTTGGCCCAGATGTCGTCCTCGGTCTTCTCTTCTGTAGCAGCACCGACATCATTAGCACCTGGTATATCAATATCAGCACCAAAGCCGAATCCGACCGAGGCACCTGCTAGGCCGTTATTTCCTGGGAAATTCCAGGGGTTGTCTGCTTTCCCTTTGTTGTCGTCCGCGCCATTCAAAGTGTTGAGGCCCCATTTATCACCAGAGCCCCAGCCTTGGCCCCAACCGAAGTTGAAACTGTTTCCAGGGGCTTGGGGAGGGAGACTCAGATCTAGCTGCGGCGCGTTGTCATTTAAGCTAACATCCAGAAACCCGTTCGACGCCGGTTCAGTTGGGACCGGCTCAGCCTGCTAGTAGGTTAGGAAATCGATTGTCGAGATATCTTGGCGAGCATGCATAACGCACCTTGCCTTTCTTCTTCTTTTTCTTGCTACTAGTAGTAGTAAATCCCCAGGTATCGTCACCATTGCCAGCACCCTCGTCAGCCCAGCTAAGGTTGTTGGATGCAGCTGTGGCCTGTTCAGCAGCCTTTTTCTCTTCTTCCTCTTTGGCTATTCTCTCCTCCTCTTCCTTGGCCAATCGTCCTTCCTCTTCTTTGGCTAGTCTTTCCCCCTCTTCTTTAGCCTTCCATTCCTGCTCTTCTTTGGCCAGTCTCTCCTCTTCTTCCCTGGCTTGCTTCTCCTCCTCTTCTTTCTTCAGTCGTTCCTCTTCCTCCTGTTTTCTCTTCTTCTTATTCTTCTTGTTTGAGGTTGGATTCCATGCGTTCCAATCATCATCTCCGTCATCGCCGTCACCGCCGTCACCCCCATCACCACCTCCGTCGCCGCCATTACCATCTCCACCATTACCATCGCCTCCATTGTTGTCACCTCCAGCATCACCGCTATCTCCGGCACCGTTCTGTTCATCTCCGGCGCCTTCGTCAGCCTTGTCACCACCACCCTCCTCAGCTGGCGGTGAATTTTGCCGCTGGGGTTGGGCTGCTGGCTTCTTCTTTTTCTTCCCCGCCCTATGTCCCCGGATGCCAGAGGTCGATTCGAAGTCAATCAGTCGAGACGCACTCCTGAACTTGGAATCTTCTGTAGCCTGTGCTGGCGCGGAATCTTGGATCAGGTTCTTCTGTTGAGCCAAGGGAGCAAGGGCGGAGTATTCTGGAGGCAGATCCGTTATTGCGTCCTCATAGGTTGGGGGTGGTGCGTCATAAACCTCAGGCTCAACGAGACGAATGTCAGCCTCGAGGGCCAGAGAGGTTTTGTAGCATGACTTTAGCCGGATATTCGCATCCTAATGACAAGCCACAGCCATTAGCCCAGGCACAAGATTTCACATGACTAACACTATTAATAATTTATCGGCAACGTACCTGGTTCTGGTGTTCCACCGCCTGAGTAGTCTTGCTGTCGTGCACATAACCGCATCTGGCGTTTGCTCGGGAGTCCAAGCGCAACCAACCTTTCGACTGGTCGTATGGTCCCTTGCAATGTTTGTTCAATCCAACTCGGGAATGAGCGTGACCACTTGATGGAAATGCGAGTTCGTCACGAAGGAACATTCGCACAACATCCATACTGGAAATGCGTGACACTCGTATGACGGCCAGCGGCTGCTCTATGCCAGGCGCATGGATATCAATTGCTACCAGCCCCAATTGAGGCAGAACTCTCTTCTCGCAGATATTTCCAACGCAGGTTCAAGAAACCGATAAACACAGAAGCAGATCGATGAGACTGACGTGAGAGTATGCAGAAGTATAAGAGCAGCGATTAAAAGAAGGCCTCGCCCGAAAGTCCGACTGAGACCGCTGGTAGTTACACCACGCGAAACGTCACGTCAGATGGCGGGTTGACCGAAACTTGCGATAAGGCCTGGAAAGAAAGGAGTGGATCGACCACGGAAGGAATGTAGGAATAAGTGAGGAGATCTGTAGTAATTAAAAAGTTTAGCAGGGACAGGCAGGGATAGAAGGACAGGCCATGTAATTCATGACCCCGAAGCGGTGGCAGAGGTAAAAAGGAAGGAGAGCGCAAAGCTGCGGAAGATCCCTTCAGGAGTGAATGGGATTGGATGAGTTGGTATGCGATAGACAGGTAGGAATGTGAACTAGTTGCGTACATACAGAGGGAAGTCAGCGGTCGCTCGAGGGTCGGAAAGACAAGTCGAGGACGAGTCGCGGGAGTTTCATAAAAAGTAAAGGAAAAATGAAAAAAAGGTTCGTAGGCTCACGTTATTTTTTTTCCTGGCGACGCTTTAATCCGATTGATCGACGTATACGGAGTAAAAACCGTCTGATTTGATTCTCCGAAGCCAGTAAGGTAACCCGGTGGCTGGGGAGGTGGTCGGCCAACGAGGCGGCGGGATCGCTGGGAGGCTGCCGCTATAGTCGCACGCCGCGGTAGGATAGTAATGGTAGTATTCACCGGGGGGAATCTGGGTGGAAGAGGTTATTGGCGCATCCGATCGGCCATCCAGCGATTGCTTGCGAGGTGAGAAGTACCTACCTAGTAGTCAAAGCAATCAGTAATGGGAAATGGGGACAAAGTCACGCAGGCACAAGCCAGTCACACACCCGGTTGGGTTGCGCGCAAGGACGGGGGCGGTGGGCCGATGCTCCTATCGATAAAGAAAGCGCCCCTCCTTCGGTGGAACAGACACAACGAGGACTCCGTAGTGGTCGGACAATGATGATGCAGATGCAGCACACACAGAGAGGGACAATGCCTTCCGACGGGTAAGTAACTGGTCCATGTATAGTATATGTAGGTCAACCACATCTGGGATCCATTCCCAGATCCAGTCATTCCATTGCCCGGTCATGCCTCTGTGCATCGGTGCATCAGTGCATACAGAGTAGGTACATAGGAGGGGTCCGACAAAGGCGATTATGGGCATTACCCAGACAGGCTTAACAGCAGTTATTCGTTGGCATGTCCTTCCCGGCCTCAAGTGGGGGGACTCGCTGAAGGAAACCGTGCCAAAGGGAGCTAAGGAACACCGGTTCCTTGGTACTCTCCGCGGGAATCACGATTATCTACTATGTGAACCAGTAAACAAATCAATGGCTGGTCAGTGGGAGTGAAAGAATAGAGCATCGGCAGAATGAAAGAAAAGCCCCAAAGACCTGAAACTGATGTGGTAGATAGATGATTCTGTATACTGTATACTGTAGGCTGTGGCACTGACTCAACCAGAGCCTCCCACCCTTCGATCCACCACCGCACGTGCCGCCAGATCTATGCAAAACAACAGAACAAATCCCAACAGTGGTTCGGCATGCACTCATCATCATGCAGATTCCAAGCCCGTCCATTAGGCCGCCAACGCCCGCGTCGGAAATTCAGCGAGAAACTCGGGTGTCAGAAAAATCCCAGAATGGGAATGAAGCTTGTGCTGGGGGGGTCCTTTCTTCACCGCATCGAAGGCAAGACCCCGCCACCGGCCTATGGCATGGCGCCCTGCACAATGGAGACCCAACCACTGGCCATTTCAGGCTCCCCTCGTCGGGGCTCTAGGACACCGTCTCAGTCAGTCCGGTCAGGCTAGTCCGGATGCACCACCATGTACATCGTACATCAGCTCCGCCTGGACGTCCTCTCGTCCGGTGATTGACAGTTGTCCATCCTGTGGAATTTCCGACGTCCGTAATCGCTGCATCGCATGCTTTTCTGGACCCTGGGGGTTCCGAAACCCCGCCGCGGAGCATCTGCGACCCCGTTCTACGACCGCCTGCTGCTGGGGGATTGGGATCAGAACAGGTCAATGTCATTTGCACTCCATCCGGTCTCTGCATGCATCCAGATTGGGATGTTTTGGCTCAACGCGCTAGATCGCCCATTAGAATGAAACGCCCGGCAGGAACGGGTCAGCCCGTGTGCGGTGCGGATAAGCTACTTCGCCTTTAGCTACAGCTTACACAGCAGGTGTTCTGGGACCTGAGCAAGTCAGGCACAGTCGGTTGACAATGACTCATACTTCAGTCCAGATTACTGCACCCTCCAGGGAATCCCAGGAAACGCGTACCCACCACATAAACGCGGTCCTGCATGCCCAACATCACCATGCTGGGCCTCGTCTGTCATATGTTCTTACTCTACTAATGAGCAGCATGCGGTGTCCTACGGCGGCTGTGGACTGCCCTGGCAAGACTCTTCACCGGTCATCATTTCGAACACGGCGTTGGTCTAGATTTCGATGATCCTAGGCGGCGCACGAGCAATCTGCAGTTTGACCAGGCAGATACCCGTCTGAAAAGACTCATCAGACTCGTTCAGTCTCCCAGAAATATCTCACGCCTCGAGCTACGCGACTAACAATCTGAGACGGACGGGCTGAGATCGCTCCCGCGCACGTGGTTTGGATACGTCACTATATCGCAACTATGAGGCTTTTGTTGAGCCAATCGCCCGTTCTTCCTATGGCGGTCATATTGATGGAAGTATCTTCATAGCGTACAATTCCTCCTTGGTAGAGATCAAGTTCCTTGGAGGATACAGGAGCTAATGGCACATGGTAGGCAAGCAGCTGAGACCGAGTTTACAGTAGACTCCATTACCACTAGAACCCGCCCAATATTCATCTTTAAACACCATTAGCCTTCCCGGTAATAAAACAAATGCCTAACACCATTGCTTGACAGACATGTTACATTGTTCATTTAGACAGGTTTTTTCCGACATTGGGGGCATCCTCGCCATAGACTTCCTTGTATTCACGGAAGTAACGTTCGGTATCGGCTTCTTGTAGACGCACATATTTCTGTTCACGGAATGAGCACTTCTTCTGGTCCAATGTTTCAGGATACATACCTGCTTCTCGGCATCGGTCATGCCCCGCCATTCCTCAGCAATCCTCACACCACGCTCAGGGACAGTCATGTGCTTCAGATCACCGGCCTGATGGCGTTCCTCGGCGTAGAACAGATAGCCGACCTTGGCGCGCTTGACCAAGCGAGGGTCGTGGATAGGGAAGAACTTCTTGTTCTGGATCTGCGCAAGTCTCCGCCGAGCCATGTTGGCCTGCTTGATTTCCAGGGGGGTGTGTGAGTTGAGCCACTTCTCGTATTCTTCCTGGTGAGCCTCTTTGTTGGCAGCGGCAGCATCGGTAAATTTCTGTACCATCACATTATTAACCCAGAAACAACCCTCGTTCCAAGAACAGAAGACGAACCTTGCGCTCCGCGTCACTCATGGCCTTAGCACGCTCGGCTGCCTCCTTGAAAGCATCTGTGGCCGCCAATTCCTTTCCTTCCTTCTTGACCTCTTCAAGCTTGGCGAACATGGCCAAGGTGAAGTAGTTTGTGAGCCTCTTGGGCGGCGAGAGGACGGCTGCTTTCAGTTCCTTCACCAGCTTTCTCTGGTCGCTTGCGATCTTCGCCTCCTTCTTGGCCTCCTTCTGCTCCTCGGTCAAAACCTTCTTCGCGCGAGGTTTCTTGGTAGCCTTTTTGCTCTTGGTGGTCTTGGCCTTCTTAGCTTTGCTGGCTACCTTCTTAGCCTTGGGGGCCTCGGGGGACTCAGGGTCCGCCTTTTTGGTGGTGCGTTTCTTGGGGGTAGCTGCAGTCGCATAGCCGTTGGTCAGGCGTCCGGAAAGCGCAACGGAGACAGGCGCGTATCTGACATTGGGGGTCGAGAAGCGGCCGAGAGTGGCCAGGGACATGCACCTAACATGGCTCTGGGAGATGGCCTGGCGAATGGGACGAGAAAAGGCGCTGCTAAGCTGGAGGTGTTGGAGAACGCCCCCTCCGCACCGAGCTAGATTCAAAGGCATGGTCCGAACAATGACAGTGGTGTAGGTGCAGGGCCAAGGTGAGATGTAGGAAAGGGATAGCTTAAGTTGCAGAAAGCACCGGCTGGGGGGATTAGCGCTTGTTGCGAGTTCCACTTGACAGGAGCTCAGTGACGAAAGCGGGAGGTTGGGGTCGCTTCGCTTGTCGTTTGGGTAATGCCGAATCGGGCAACGGAGCTCTCACGTGAACCCGCTGATATCGGTATCTATCACGTGATGGGGAGGTGGCCCATGTCCGCCTGAGGCGTGGAATCCTCTGGTCGGACACCAACATCTACACCTGAAGCTAGAACTCGCCACCAGGGATTATCGGCACTGACTGGTTTTAAACCAAACCGTTCTCAAATTGTATGGAAGGGTAAAACTCACTTTAGTATCCCGTCCACGTGCTCGAGCTTTCTTGAGTCTCAGTAATACTCACTCATCGTTGGCCTGCAACAATGGCTCGCCACGGGGATACTCGCTCACCATCACCTGTAGGCAGCACGTATTCCTCATCCAGACGGAGTCGCAGAGATGATGATCGCTATGAGAGGAGCCGGCGCGACGATGGCAGGGGCTACCGCAGATCTCGCAGTCCTGAGGTGCGTCTAATAATCCAACCCGGACATTTCATACGGTTCTAACAATTTCTTACCCGGCTTAGAGACGATACCGTGATCGCGACGCTTACCGGAGACGTGACCGCTCACTAGACAGACGCGATGATCACCGCGATGAAGATTCCTACCGTCCCAGTCGGAGAGAACGCTCTCGCGATCGACGACGGTCTCGAGATCGAGATGACCACCGTCGACGAAGCCGCGAAAGAGACTATCGAAGCAGGCGAGAAGATTCCCGCGACAGGGCTCGGAGGCGGGCGGATGATTCTGCTGACTTGAAGTACAAGTCTAGACGGGACGATAGCCGCGACCGGGCTAAAGATGCAACCTCCAGATCTCGTGAGGTATGTTCACTCGGGTATCTGCACGATTGGTTGAGCTCACTAACACAGCTTAGACGTCGAAGCCGTCAACTCCAGCAGCAACCGCCGCCCCGACGGAAGACGAAAAGAGGGCCGAGAGACTCGCCAAGCTAGAAGCCTGGAAGCAAAAGCAAGCCGCTGAGAAGGAACGTAAACAGCGAGAAGCTGCCGCGGCAGGCGGTGCGAGAAGTATTTTGGAAGAGATCGATCGGAAGTCTGGTCTGTCACCAGCTGTCAGTTCTCCCCAGTCTCCTGCAACTGCAACACCAGGCGTTGATGCTACCCCCGGTACATATACTGGGAAGTTTGATCCAAAGGCGATTGCAAAAAGTGCGTCTTCTACACCAGCGACGCCAGCGGTGCTGGGCAATGATGTTGCCGTTCCACCATCCGTCAAACCAGCCACAACCGTTTCTACTACCCAGGTAAAGTTGAGCAAAGCTCCTACAAGCAGTTCAGGTATGTCGTCTGCCTTGTTCTTCATTGTGACTGAAACTAAACTCTTGTTCATAGCTACCCTGAAAGCGAAAGGCAACGTGGGCAGGTTTGGTTTAGGAACCAAGCAGGCCGCAGATACCGAAAAATCGACCGCCACAAAGACATTGGGATTCGGAGAGGAAGAGTCGACGCGGAGGAAACTCGAAAAACTGCCTACGCCCCCATTAGAAGACTCGGAGACAAATGGATCTGCAGATGTCCCTGCTGAGGGAGAGGAAGAGGACGATGCCGACATTCACGATGGAGGGACCGAGGAAGAGAATGCTGCTGCTGCACGTGCGAGACGGGAAGAGCGCTTGCAGAGCGAAGCTCTCAAAGCCCAGTCCACTGCTACGGAAGAAGCCAATGACGACACTGTGATGGACGATGCTCCAATCGAAGAACCCGACAAGATGGAGGTTGATGTCCAGGAGGAAGAGGAGGAAGTCGATCCTTTGGATGCGTTCATGTCCGAGTTAGCCGAGTCGGCGCCCCCAAAAAAGATGGTTGGCGCCAAATTCTCGCGGACCAAGCAGCAGCAGCCTGAGGCCTTATTCGGTGACGAGCACGATATTGGCATGACCGCCGTCGGCGATGGAGATGCGGATGATTTCCTTGCCATTGCGAACAAGGCCAAGAAGAAGAAGGACATTCCGGCCGTCAACCATCAGAAGGTCGAATATGAAACCTTTCGGAAGAAATTTTATACTGAACCCTCGGATCTGGCACAAATGTCGGATGAAGAGGCGGCTAGTCTGCGCCTGGAACTTGACGGAATCAAAGTTCGTGGTGTTGACGTTCCGAAACCAGTACAAAAATGGTCTCAATGCGGATTGGGAGTGCAGACTTTGGACGTGATTGACAAACTGGGCTATGAGAAGACTACGTCGATCCAAGCACAGGCGATTCCTGCCATTATGTCTGGGCGTGATGTGATCGGTGTGGCCAAGACTGGGTCTGGTAAGACCATTGCCTTCCTTATCCCCATGTTTCGGCACATCAAGGACCAGAGGCCTCTAGACAATATGGAAGGGCCTGTTGGCTTGATCATGACGCCCACTCGTGAATTGGCTACGCAGATCCACAAAGACTGCAAGCCATTCCTCAAGGCTCTGAACCTTCGGGCCGTTTGTGCTTATGGCGGAGCCCCGATCAAGGACCAGATTGCTGATCTGAAACGTGGTGCTGAGATCGTTGTCTGCACACCGGGCCGAATGATCGACCTTCTGGCAGCCAATGCTGGCAGAGTTACCAACCTCCGCCGGGTGACTTATGTGGTCCTCGACGAGGCTGATCGCATGTTCGACATGGGCTTCGAGCCTCAGGTGATGAAGATCATGGGCAACATCCGACCCGACCGGCAGACGGTGCTCTTCTCAGCTACTTTTCCCCGGAATATGGAAGCGCTGGCCCGCAAGACCCTGACAAAACCGATTGAGATTGTGGTTGGTGGCAAGAGTGTTGTCGCTCCCGAGATTACGCAGATTGTTGAAGTGCGCAACGATGATCAGAAGTTTGTGCGATTGCTGGAGCTCTTGGGTAACCTATATTCAAGTGACGAGAACGAGGATGCGCGGTCGCTTATTTTCGTTGATCGTCAGGAGGCTGCCGATACCCTCCTGCGTGAGCTCATGCGCAAAGGCTACCCATGCATGTCCATCCACGGAGGTAAGGATCAGATTGACCGCGACTCGACGATTGAGGATTTCAAAGCCGGTATCTTCCCGGTTCTGATAGCCACATCCGTTGCCGCCCGTGGTCTCGACGTCAAGCAGCTGAAGCTCGTTGTGAACTACGATGCACCAAACCATCTGGAGGACTATGTTCATCGTGCTGGCCGTACTGGACGTGCCGGTAATACCGGAACGGCGGTCACTTTCCTCACTGAAGATCAGGAGCGGTACTCGGTTGATATCGCCAAGGCATTGAAGCAGAGTGGACAAAAGGTGCCAGAGCCGGTGCAGAAGCTGGTCGATGCATTCCTGGAGAAGGTGAAGGCCGGCAAGGAGAAGGCCGGTGCCTCCGGATTCGGCGGCAAGGGTCTGGAGCGTCTGGATCAGGAACGTGATGCCGCTCGGATGCGTGAACGACGGACATACAAGACTGGAGAAGAGGGCGAGGATGACGAGGAGAAGGAGGAGAAGAACGAGCAGGCAGAAGAACGGTTCAACAAGGCCATTTCGTCTGTGCAATCTGCAGCAACAACAACCAGTGCATCGCTGCCTGGTGTTCCGAAGGGCATTGATCTTGATGGTAAGATCACTGTACACAAGACTGAGAAGGATCCGAATAGCACGTCCAAGAATCCTCTGGACAAGGTGGGTTCGGCCGTTGCGGATATCCACGCGCGCTTGAGTCGGGCTGGTGTGATGAGATCTGGCGTGCCTATCGATAATCGCGGGCCGGACGCGGGAGCTTTCCATGCTACACTGGAGATCAACGACTTTCCCCGTAAGTTTCTTCCATATGCCTTATCTTCAGTCCGTCCCGTCGGATACTAACGTCTGCTATAGAAAAAGCTCGGTGGGCCGTCACCAACCGCACCAACGTGGCGAAGATTCTGGAAGCCACAGGCACCTCCATTACTACGAAAGGCAGTTTCTATGCTACGGGCAAGGAGCCTGGACCCGGCGAGAACCCGAAGTTATATATTCTTGTTGAGGGCGAGACAGAATTGGCTGTGACGAATGCGATGCGCGAGCTGATGCGACTGCTGAAGGAGGGCACCATCGCGGCAGCCGACAGCGACGCCAGGGCACCAGTGGGAGGACGATACAATGTTGTTTAACTTTAGACTATATTCGCTGTACCATATGGCTTATGACCTGTTTGAGACATTACCTCCGAATAACACATGTAAAGATAGTCAGCTATGGTATCAACAGCATACAAACCGGCCAACGATTCTAGATAAACACGCTAAACTGGATACTCCATGCTAACTCCGTAGACCTAAACCATACCCAGTAAACACCTGATAGATCCACCACTGTCCATTACTGCCACCTCCTCGCCTCGGCCGCTCCATCCGCATCTCTCGCAGCCACTTCATCCCGACTGACCTCATTCAACGTCTGCGTCTGTGTCTGAGCCTTTTGCGCCGCCAACTTACTCCCCAGCTTCCCTTTGTTTGCCGTCGACGCGGACTCTGCTCGTTTCTATCCAAACCTATTAGCTCAATCCTACACAACCCAACAACCAACCAACCACACAAGGAATCAAACACACACACACACACACACACACACACACACACACACACACACACACACATGCACACACATGCACATGCACATAAAGATAGAAAGAAAGAAATAAAGAGAGAGAAACATACCTGCGCCGCCAACGCCGCATTCATTCTCGCATCTGGATTCGCACCTCCCTCCGCACCCCCCGAAGCAGCAGGACCGACTGGTCGACCCGGACCCGGACCGGTTGCAGCTCGATTGGCTTTGGCGTTTGAGGGGAGCGGGGCGCGCGGGGCGGGATCGTCTGGTGGGTGGGAGCCGAGGACACGGCCGGGGGTGGAGAAGGCTTCGGAGTCGGAGGGGTTGGAGGATCGGGAGCAGATGTTGCCCATTGTGTTGGTTTTGCGTTCGCGATTGTTTTGGTTGGGTGGGTTGGATGTGGTTTTGGGGATGAGGAGGGTGGAGGTGGGACGTGCGGGGTGGGCGTCGTTGGATTGGGTTGGTGTACTGTGTTGAAGATGGGGGTGGTGTGGGTGTGAAGGGCGTGGTGAATGTGGATGAAGTGAATGTGGAAGGGGTTTGGGTGAGGACTGGCTGGGTTGCGATAGAGCTAGAAGATACCTAGAGATAGATAGTAGCTAAGATAGAGGGTGATAGTGATAGGAGTGACGCGGAGGTACATCTCACCGCGGAGGAGAGCCGGAGACGGCGGCGGTGGGCACGTGGGGAGCCGCTAGCACATGGGGTTGGGTGCCACAGTCGAGGGGCACGGCATTTTTATCTTCCTGGGGATTTTATTGGCGTGCCTCGAGTTATATTTTGTCTATTTCGAAGGGGTTCTGGTTGGTTATAGATTTCTACTTGATTTACCTGGTTTATGTGATACTGAGTGTGTGGTAGGTTTCGTGGTAAGTTTGGCCTCGTCAACACTTCTGAACCAGTCAGGTGACGTTGCAATTTACAGGGATCTTGCCGGGTTTAATAGGGCAATTAATGATGTGCCGGAGTCCGGTCCAGCATTTGCTGGCGCAGTCCACACACATTAGAATCAAATCAACCTCTTACGAACCCTATGCAGAGGGACCACTGTTGTCCATGGTACTCCGTACGGCAGAACCAAACAAGGCGGCACTGTTTTGCAGGCAGAATTCGGCCACAGAATTTTTCCGCCTCGACCCGAGTTTCACCTCGGGGGATGCAACCAAGCAGAATAATTGCCAGAAACACGGGGCAAAGATTCTTGAGGATAATTTCCGGTAGAATCCAACCTGGCAACGCCGCAGTCGAAAAGGAGGGTCGCGAGTGACATTTGGGGGCGTGTCATTCGCTCTGGGGCCAACGGGCTAATGACGCCATCCCCCAAGGTCCTCGTCCGCAAGGTCCCCAGCGCCGATTAGATCTGCGCTTGTGGCCGTACGACGACGGTAACCTTACCGAAAAAGACTGCTGTAGACTGCCCTATTCCTCTCTCCTCCAGCAATCATCGCCTCCAGCCAACTCCACCACCGAGTCTCACTACCAACCTGCTGCTCCATACTGTTGCTCTCGACGCTCTCCAGCAACGCGCCCTCATGCTAGCTCCCAAGGTCCTCAACCCCTCGCTCTTAGGCGGTCTGTCTTTTCTCTCTCCGATTATTGCATCGGCCATTCTTCACTCCTGATCACTGTGCATGGTCCAGTCGCACCACCGCCTCTAACCTTGTTGGACGATCTTTTGCATGACCTGACCTTTCCCTCCTTTTCATTGGTAAGGGCGACTTCCCGCTCGCGTGGTGTGGAGGGCACGACTAACTTGCCACTTGCGTGCTCTGTGACAGACAAAGACAGGCATTCTTCCCCGCCTGGTCTTTAGACGGACGTACCCATCCCTCAGTGTGACTTTCATTCTTTGTCGGGGCATTTGGGGGCATCCTCTTGTTTATCAAGTGCTGAAGCCGGCGATCGTGCTCAATCGGCACCATGGCTTCTCACACGAAGAAGGACGATTTCTGTCTCGAATGCCACTGGGAGGCTTTCCACCTGGATGGAAAAGAGACTGAAGATCCCTCCGAGGCTCAGCCGGATCAATGGAACTGTCCCGACCAGGTACACACCCCGCTACCTCATTGTGAGGTAGATGAGCAGTGCCACGTTGACGAGGACTGCTGTGATGTAGACGATTGTTCCGTCAACTGTTCATCTGTCTGCGACGGCTTCGTTGATTGTGATGAAGCTCTAGTGTGTTCTGAATCCCACTGCGACGAGGATCATTGCAAGAACGTCGACCCGGTTTGCTTTGATGAACACTGCTTTGATGACAGCAATGTAGACGGCGAGCACAGTCTGGAGTCCTTGTTAGGGCTGGGGTCTCCTCTCAACCTCGAAACGAACGACCTACTATCACCGACCACGATCCCACCGTCACAGGTCGAGCAGCCCAAGACAGTGACACAACCTGCCGCAGGCCTTGTGGCCCCGGCTTCGTCGAATGATACGTTCCTCAATTCCTATGCCGTGCCCGTGTCCCACTGCCACTCTCACAGCCATCAGCATTTCCACTGTCACGACTTTTCCAAGGATGCTCACCATGCAGCGAATTCATGGCTACCGTTACAGAACGCGGTAAACCCGGCGGACGTGTTTCACATGATGGCATGCCCTGACCTGTCTGGATGCCATCAGTTCCACGTCCACGAGGCGCAGGCCTGTCCTGTTCCGGACAAACCCGCTGATGACAGTGCTTCGAACCCGTTTGCCTGCTTTCATATCCCTCATATTCCCCACCACCATCACCCTCCGACCGAAATGAAGAGCCCGGCTCTCCCGCACAAGCCGACCAACAACTGGAAGCCATGTCGCACGCATGTGCACCGGTGTCGCACGCACGGACATGCTCATGTCCACCCCTATGGCCCGTACTCGCCATACTCCCGTCATTCGCGGTCCAGCGTGAGCTCGCAACTGAGTCCGGGCGAGACCCCGCCCCCGCTGGATGGGGGCACCTCGTCTGTCCTGACCAGTCCGGAATACGCCCCCGACACCGAGTTATTCATGTGCCAGTGGGCCACAACAACCGACGGGGTCAAGATGCGCTGCGGCGCCACCTTCGCCGACGCATGCGCTCTGCAGGAACATCTGGTGGGATGCCACATGGCGACCGTGGAGGGCGCCAAGGGCACGGGATATTACTGCTGCTGGGAGGGGTGTCATCGACCGGACGAGCCATTTTCGCAAAAGTCGAAACTGCAGGGCCATTTCTTGACACACAGCAACTGTAAGTGCTACTCAACCATGGTTGAAACATAGCTGACGGCGCAGATAAAAACTTCAAATGCTCCGTCTGTGGAAAGATGTTTGCGCGACAGGCGACATTGGAGCGACATGAGCGGAGCCATCGGGGGGAGAAACCGTACAAGTGTAGTGAGTGCGGCAAGTCATTCACCGATAGTAGCGAGCTGAGTATGTTCACCGGTATTTTGTGTATCAAGCTGACTGGATAGAAACACATTCACGGACGCATACAGGAGAGAAGCCGTTCAAGTGTACACACCCAGGGTGTGACTTTCAGACTGGCGATGTAAGTGGTGTCCAAGATCCAAGTCATCGAGCTAGACTAACCGATTATCAGTCATCCAACATGTCTAGCCACCGCTTAAGTATGCATTTCTTCCAGTTTCTGCTTCAAGATACTAACAAGCGCAGCACACGGCGAACGCAGACACAAATGCCACCACCTCGGGTGCACCAAGAGCTTCACGCGACACGGTACGTCCACTACCATAATCCAGGAGCCCTCCTAATAAGCCACAGACCAACTCAAACGACATTTAAAAACCACCCACAAAGAAAACATCACGATGCCGTCGCCAGTGGCGGAGCAATTCGGCCTCGCCTTTTCCGAAGTGGCGTGAGATGCCAGGATACAGAGAAAACCAGGAGTTTTGGAATGGAGTACAGCGATGAACCGACGGCGCAGGTAACGAGTGAAGAGTTGTTTTGATAAAAGATCAGTCATGAGTGGACGACATCATAATCTTACTATCTATCCATCACAACACATAATATGTTATGTGTATACTACAGTACAGCTAATGAACATACATTACCTTCATATTACCCCATCCCATCCACATCCACAAATACCTCTAGTATACACCCCCACCCAGGATGAAAAACAGAAGTAAACTTAATCATGAGCATTCGCCCTCTCTTCCAAAGCCTCCACAGCCCCCACCAACTCCCTAACCCTTGTACCCACCCTCCTCTTCACCTCCGATCTAACCCCCTCCTCCACCTCCTCGGGATTCAACCCCGTATCCACATTTACCAGCCCCTGTCCCTGCCCAATCCCCATCCCCTGTTGACTCACAAACGACCCATCCCGGGTATAGACCGTATACACAGCCACGAGTTCATCCAGTGCATCGCGGGCCGATTCCCGATCCGAAGCCGCGTAGATAGTCGCCGAATCGGTGCTTTCGGTGGCGATTTCGAATTCGTCTTTGGCGACTTCGTACCTGCATAGATTATTACTATTATTAGCATTGGATTCCCGGGGGGGTGTAGATCGAGGGTTAGGGAATGGGTGCTGAGGGACGAACAGTTCCTGCAACTCATCGACGATGAGATCGGCGGTTGGTTTCCCGGTTGAGTTTGAGGTTGAGTAGGTTCGGTGCGTGGGGGTGGTGATTCTGGGGGTTGATGTGGTTGGGGTTGGGGTTGTGTATCCGGGGTGACCGGGAACGATAGGTCGAGGTCGAGGGAGAACCAGACGGGGGGAGGCGGTGGTTAGGGAGCGGATTGCGGGGATTTGGCGCCGGGGTATGGCGCGAGAGAGATGGATTCGGCGGAGAGGTGCGCGGAGGGACATTTTGATAGACCGGATGGTGATGGTGATGGTGGTGAATTGAGGATGTGGTGTTGGTTGGAGAAACGGGGATCGGGGATGACGTCGGGTCGGGGGTGGTCTGTGCTGACTAACCGATGTCCAACTATTGTACAAGATTGTTGTGGTCAACAATGGCTTTGTCTGCGATATCAGATCATTGAGCGACTTGATCTCCTCAGTATTGAATATTTGTGTAAATTGTAGTTTTGGGCATGAGCTGGAGGCTTATTTTCGAAGCACGCAGCGCTGAGAAAACACTAGGCAGCAGTAATCATAGCTTTCTATTGGTTGCTGCTTTTATTTCAACATAACTAGAAGGTTGCTTTATATTGCTACTGTTCTCCGCTTTGTCTCTCTAAAGGGTAGTAGGGCCTCCAGAATACATTCAGACCTGCGGTCTGGACCAGGTCTTTATGTAGATTCAGGCTGTAGATCTGAATCAAGCACTTGCCTTTAACTACATGCTTTTAGAGATGTGCCGCGTGGTGCTTATTAAGGTGATTCGAAACGCCTTGGAGCTGCGAACTCCCCGCAGGCCAGGAACTACCTAGTATGGATAGCATATGCTGATAACACACTGCATCAGGTTGAAATTGTTGAAAACACCATGGAGTATGGGATCCATCAAGCTTCCAGCGGACTGGCCGAGTTGCAGGATCTCTTCATAAACTGAACGCCCACTCCATACTTCGTGACTTCAAGTACGCGCCCGCTTTAGCTGAACCCCGCCTTGTGCAACAGCATATAGTGTCACTGCACACACACACGTGCATTGCTACGATTGGCCGAGGACCGTCTCTGACTGGAAAAAGTGGTTGCCTTGAATGATGACCTCACGGCGCTTACGGAGGGCTTCTTCCCTCTTGCAACCGACTTCCAGAAGTCAAAGCCCTCCTCTACAGACATCTCGCCATCATGGATATCTTTGGAACGGTGGTGACCTCCGTGGACATTATCATCAAGTTTCTCCGCGCGAGTGCCGCCTACTCCGACGATGCAGAATCACTTCTGCACCGCTTTAACTGGGACCTGCGTGTCATGAAAAGGATCATCGAGTATTTCGAAGGTGTTGGATCCATTGGAAGAAATGGCCACTGTGCTGGCTTAGGGCGGAACCCCATAAGACCTGCGGCGGCTATCTTTCTCGTTAATACGGCGTGTTTAGTTAAAAGAAATCTACTCGTACATATACTGGGACTAGCCAGGGCCCGATTCTTACTCGTTGAATAATCTGACGGGAACCGCGGCGTTCCCGAACAATAGCTCGACACTGATTATGTGTTCTGACACACGACACAACTCACAGACATTGTCGAGATACTCTTCAACCTCAAAATGGCTGACCGAGTTGACTTTAAGTGTGTGAAACCTGCATCCTTGGTCTGCTGGTCTGCATCTAACGAACATTCCATAAACCTGAAAAGGGAGAAACTATATGCGGAGGATGATTCCATTCCCCAATCTCAGCAGAAGTGCTAAATATGAGCCACTCAATTGATCATCGAGGGGAACCATACCTTTTGTTGGTCTTTGCAAACAGGTGGGTGTTGGCTGGCCCACACAGGTTCCTGACAACTTACGCACCGATGATTTCTATCTCGGTGACTATGGTCTGGCGCAGAAGCTTGACCACATGCAGTGTTGCTCTCCCCAGAACGCCTTCATGGGCAAGACCCAAGCTTTGCCTGTGATATGTGGAGTTATATGGTCCTCGTCTCCGAATTTTACCTTCGTCATGTGCCGTTTCTCGACTGCTATGATGGTGGAGTAATGACTACCATCACCGGATCTTTGGGACCACTGCCTGACCAGTGGAAACGTCTATACATTTTCTCAAATGATCGTGATTCCTGGTATGACCAATTACAACCCCCGACCCCAACCAGAGCCTGACATCAACAATTGCATACTATCGCCCTGATGCCGATCCAATTGAGCGACAACATGTACTCTCCCTGATGAAGAGAGTATTCACCTACTGTCCCGAGAAACGTCTGACCGCCACCCAGCTTCTGCAGGACCCTTCATTCAGAGCTATTATGAACAATCATGGATGTTGAAGCATGGCTGGATTGCTCCTACGCAGCTCCGAGGGTTCTGGGTGGAGCCGAGATCGGCCAAGGATTCCGATCCGGATCAGCCTGAATGAAGAGCCAAGGACCATGATGGACAAGGGATAGATGTTGTTGGCGTATTTAACCTTGTTTAGCCTAAACCAGGTGCCCGTCGTCATACCCGGTTGGGACCGCTACGAAGGACGCAATGTACATACTTCATGTCTAGCCAGGGCTAGATATATATCCTAGCCGCGAATAACCCTTTAAAATGGGTGGGTCCTTGACTGCAGTCACTAGTCGAGACGGGTGTTTCAATATAAAAGCCCTACAACTATATCCATGTTGGTCCCGTCCCGGTATGATAATTGCCCTACTATTCACTTCACCATGTGGCTCTCCATTGCCTCGGCCCTCCTCCTGGCAGCCCCTATATGTTCTCATCCGACGAGTCTCAACCACAGCTACTACACCAACCCCATCCTGCCTGGCTGGCACTCCGACCCAACCTGTGCCCACGTCCCGGAGCAGGACACCTTCTTCTGCGCCACCTCCACCTTTATCGCCTACCCAGGACTCCCTGTCTATGCCAGTAAGGATCTACAGAACTGGAAGCTCGCCAGCAACGTCTTCAACCGCCCTACTCAGATCCCCGATCTTTGGAACACCACCGGTCAACAAGGCGGCATCTACGCCCCGACCCTCCGCTACCGCAATGGAACCTTCTACCTGATTGTCTCCTATCTCGGCCCCGAAACCAAAGGTCTGCTCTTCACAACCACGGACCCATACACTGATTCTGCATGGAGCGATCCCCTCGTCTTCGATGTCCAAGGCATCGACCCGGATATCTTCTGGGATGACGACGGCACCGTCTATGTCACTTCTGCGAATAGCGGCGCAACATCCGGGAACCACATTGAGCAGTACTCACTTGATCTCAACACGGGAGAAACCGGCCCGATTCACTACCTCTGGAATGGCACCGGCGGGGCCAGTCCGGAAGGCCCTCACATGTTCCGCAAAGACGGATACTATTATCTCATGATCGCCGAGGGAGGGACAGAACTCGGCCACTCGGAGATGATAGCCCGATCGAGGAATCGGACCGGGCCGTGGGAGCCCTATCCCCAGAACCCGCTGTTGACGAACAGGAACACCACCCAGTATTTCCAGACCGTTGGCCATGCAGATCTATTTCAAGATGGCAGTGGGAACTGGTGGGCTGTCGCTCTAAGTACCCGGTCTGGCCCAGCGTGGAAGAATTATCCCATGGGTAGAGAGACCGTTCTGGCTCCGGCAGTCTGGGATGAGGGTGAGTGGCCGGCTGTGCATCCTGTTCGGGGAGAGATGCGCGGGCCTCTGCCTCCAAGAAGCAGGAATATTTCGTTGGGCGAAGGGGACTGGATAGACCAGCCCGACATGGTCGATTTCACCCCGGGCTCCTCAATTCCAGAACACTTTGTGTACTGGCGGTATCCGAATCCCGATGACTTTGCCATCTCGCCGCAGGGCCATCCAAACACCCTCGAACTGACCCCATCGTTTCACAATCTAACAGGAAATGCAGCGTTCCAGCCAAATGATAGCTTGACACTGATCATGCGTCGACAGACAGACACACTGTTCACGTACGGCGTTGACATATCTTTCGATCCCACGGTGATTGATGAAGAAGCCGGAGTAACAGTTTTCCTAACCCAGGATCAGCACATCGACCTGGGTATCGTCCTGCTGTCATCTGATGACCTGGCAGTTAGATTCCGAGTCCAAGGCCGTGGTAACTACAACGGTACTCTTCCTGGACGTACTGTCTCCGTCCCCAAGACATGGCAAGGAGAGTCTATTCGGCTGGAAATTCAGGCTGTCAACGACACGACGTATACCTTTGCGGCTGCACCATTGAACAACCCGAGTCAGCGAAATATTATCGGGTACGCAGATACACGGATTGTGAGTGGCGGTACTGGGCCATTTACTGGTAAGTTTGCACTGTGGTTATACTTGTTATGAGTACTGATCAGCATAGGCTCTCTTGTGGGTGCCTACGCGACGAAGAATGGCGGTTCTGGCTCTACACCGGCTTATGTCAGTCGGTGGAGATATCAAGGACACGGCCAGAAGATTGACTATGATCTTATAGTGCCGAGCTATGAGGTTGCGGAGGGTGGATGGGCTTTATAGATTGATTGATTGATTGATTCGTTCTTTAACCTAATGGAGTTGCTTTTATGCGTTAGTAGTTATGTAGGTAGTGTGTCTTGCCTGGCACCAAGGCCTCTTATTAAACGCTTAAATTCAGACTTAAATGAGTGGTAGTTGATAGATACCAAAGAGGCCTACACAGATAGATATACATATTTTTTTTCATATTAATAATACTATATATAGACTAGATGCCTCTAGAACCTAGATCCATGTTTATTGTCTCTATTTTACAGTTACTCACATATAACTTACTATACAGGAGTTAATCTTAAAGCTTTGCTTGGGTCTACTAACTATACAGGATATATTAGAATTATATTAAGACTGTGTTTCCCTCCTACCTTCTATAGTAAATATACTCTATCCTGGATCCAACATCCAGGTTTTAGAGAAGTTAACTTTCTCTAGATTTTCTTCATTGGGTGCCTCCAGGTAGAGTAGATGTCTGTAACAGGAATCAAACCCATAGCCCTTAGCTGCTAGGAAGAGATCTCCCTACCTCTTCTTTACAATTAAGGCCTTTCCTCATGGTGTTCTACCATTACACCACTGCAGGCGGATGGGCTTTATAGCATTGCATAGTTGTTTCACAAAGACTGCATTGAGATCTGGTTCGAGTGAAACTGAAGGTACCTCCTTCTCGTCTGGATAACCTAAACTACTACATTATACTATTGGCCCAATGGCCCTTGTGCCTAGATGCTCTTCACACATCCACCAGAGGATAGGACCGAACAAGTAGCATATCAGCAACATCCTTCCTCAGTTTCTACATAGTGGAGCCTAGAATCGTTCCGTTAGTTTTCTATAATAAACCCGAGCTATTACCATACCGACACGACATTGATTTCCAACATCTAAATAGATAACCTATGTCCAACATCTTCCCAGCCTTGTGACATATTCCTACCTCGATCAACCCAGTGCTACATGTGTTGACATGTCCAGCTAGGCTGCGGGACATCAACACCGATACAACTATGGGAGCTGTCATTGATCTTGACAATTTCAGTACAGCGGAACCCGTCTTATCTTCGATGTGTACAGCCCCAATCATAGACACAGTCAGATCCTTCCCACGTGGAAGGAAGCTGACCGGAACAGATAGATCATCATGATCAACACATCGCCATCTTCGAAGCACCAACAATCTTGGATCTTAGCCAAGTGTAAACGTGTACGTCTCAGTCTTTTACTATCAACCTCTGGACTGACTCAACAGACCCCAACATGGAATACTCTCAATACCATATGCATAAAAACCCCATCCACAACCAACCCACTACCAAACCTCACTATCCCGGGGCGAAGCCCAACACTCAACACTGTCAGTAATATTCACCAAGCCATCTCCTAACACCACTAACCTATCCACCATACTCCGCACCATCTTCTCGGAAACCCCACCGGCACAAACCTCTTTAATCGGCGGTGCATTCAGAACCCTATACCTCGGTTCATCCATCCTGACGGACGACCTATCTCAATGGAAGCGAGCCCATTGTCATTTGGACTATTTATGCTAGGTCTGAGGAAGTAAGACATATTCGAAACGATAAAGGAAACTCAATGAGAGCGTTGTCGCTTGATATGAGCAGCTATGTGAATGAATTGGATGGGGATAGTTCTTTGTAAAAGGGGGTTTTGGGGACTGGATTGTGAGAAGGATTGGGTGTTTATGTTATTGTTGGTAGTGTGTGATTAGAATACTTTAATGTTCTGGAAGGGTGTGATTAGTTAGATTATTTGCGTTTGTGTTGGTGTTTGATAGGGGGTTGAGATTTCTCTTTCTAGGTCTTTCTCTCTCTCTCTTTCTCTATCTGTGGGTATATGTGTGGATGAGTGATATAGTCTCACCAGATGCAATATCCCAAACCCAGACGAATAATAAAATAAATGTTAATAAAAGGACTAATAAAACAGTAATCAAACTGTAGACCAGTATTTAATATGAAAATAACACACTCATGTGCTAGATTATCCAGTTTAAATACAAAGTAATTTTTATATAAATCAAAAAAAGAATTTCCATCTACAGAAGTCATCTCAATATCTGTATAGCAATAGTAGAAAATTCAAGATTGACTGGTCAATTATTTAGTGAGATTTATCTGCGTCTTTTTTGTTGATGAGGTAGGAATCACACCGCAGAATGAATGAATGAATGGGTGAGTGTGGTGTTCTCACTCTCCATTCTCTAATCAGGCTATAGTAATGCATGCATGCTAAACAAGAAAAATATGTAGTATATTTATATACAATGAACATGACAACACATAGAAACAAGTAATTACTCTGGATTGAAGTAGTGGTCTCATCCATCCTTTGTCCTCGCTAACACCTGTCTCGCCAACGAGATTAACAATTCCAGAAACTCGTGCATGATATACGCTGGTGGAAAAAACTGTTCATCCGAGGTATGAGTATGTCCGTTCATATTCCCCTGAAATGAAGCAAAGAGGTCCTTTGTATCTTGCAAGATGCGGAGATCTCTGCTAAAGGTTGATGCGGTGGGAACGTCAATGAGACACCAGAAGAGGGAAAGGATAGAGGAGAGGATGAATTGAGCGTGGATCCTATTACCACATCATTAGCTTCTGTCCTGTTTATTTTTTCAGAGGGGCAAGGGTCATATGAAGGAAAGAGGGGGGGGTACCAAAAACTAAACCTATCAACTAGGCCACTCGCACGAAGATAATACAACAGTGTCGACCTCGATGCCTGATAGTACAGTTCCAAACTCGATGGCAACGGCATTGACAAGCTGCCGGTGAAGCTTGCCTCGTGCAGTTTACGCAAACAATAATAATACTCCAGGTGGATGTTAATCCCCCGAAGACCGAGGTTATGAACGTTGACAGGGCTGTGGCTCCTTTCTGTACCGCCCGGACTGTACGAGTCCGGACGGAATCCCACCGGAAAGCTGGCTTTCAAGTCGCTGAGTTCCTGGTCCAATTGGCGGATGTGTTCGAGGCGACGAGCCTCGGGAAATTTCTGAGCTTGGCAAGAATAAAGGCCGTGGTAGACTTTGGATTTGAGCATGGCGACCCGGATATCAGTGGGGAGGAGAAGGTGGGGAGTGGATGGCGTGGTAGGAAGGAACTGAAGGTCGAAGGATTCAACATAGGTTGGGGGGAAGTTGAGGTCGCAATCGACATCTTGAAGCAGAGGAGGCAGACAGGAGCGGATGGACATTTCTTTGTCCATGGTGTAGCAGAGCCAGAACATGGCGCGGAGGTGAGTGTGGGATTCGTCATTGGGGATGAGGGGCGATTTGCGGTGGGCGCCGAGGTGGTAAAGGATGCGGATGGCCATGGAGAGAAACAGTTGGGATTGTTCGGGTTTGCCGGCCGGGGCAATGTGGAGGGCTATGATGAGGAATGCTTCGAGTTTGCGCACGTCGTTTGGCTCGAGCATGAGCTTGGGCACAAGGGTCAATACCGCCTGCACGTAGCCATCCGAGTCGGTGTCGGCGAACATGGGCTGGTGATGATGGAGTTTGGTGACAAAAGCCGTCAAGGCAAAGAGACAGGCCTTTTCGGCAAGGGGACGGGCATCGGCGCGGCCAGAGACATGATCGGTGATGATGGCTTGAGCGGCGGCGACATCAATGATGGGAAAGACGGCGTATAGACCATTGGCCGAGTAGTAGTTGAGACACTGCTGAACGAGCTGGTAGCTGGGCCACTTGGGGGAGGTAGTTTTCGGCTGAGTGGCGGGATACTGCGACTTGTACGAGTCGCTCACGCGTGCCCAGAAGCCGGACATGTCAAGGATGGTGCCCGTCTGTCGATAGATGGTGGCGTAAAAGGAGGACCGCTGAGGGGAATGGGCCACACCAGGCCACGACCATTCCAAATGCTGCTGGAAGATCTCCAGGGCCGTGTCAAAGACGGACGAATCCTGAGGGTGGGAAGGCGCCGAGCTGAGTGACAGCGGCGGACATGGCGAGGAAGAGACGTGCGACTGCAGCTCGTCGCGGAGGGGAGAGCTCGATAGCGAGAGGTCTCGAGCAGCAATGAATTCTTCTAACTCACGCACGCGAGCCTTGGCCTCGGAGAGCTGCCTGGGAGGGGTTAGCATGGTCTGGGCTGGAATCAAGGGACGTACTCTCGAATGGTCTTCCGGGGTTGCCCCGTAAAGGTAAAGGTGCAGACGACACCTGCAAAATGGCAATTCTCACACGCAGGTTTCTCTCCATCACAGCGGATCTATGCATGGTTAGAGTTGTAGTAGATGGATGGCGGGGCCTGGAGATGCCGTACCTTTTTATGGCGGCACAGGTCACATGCACTCCGCGCCCTCCCGCCGCGTGGGGCCAATGCATCTGCATCATCCATCCTGGCTGCAATGGAGTGAACCCGCAGGCTAGGGCCGGGAATTAAATGTCCGCATGTTGGGGCATGGAGAATCGTGGGATCAGGAGAAAATGAAAGATCGCTGCCTGGCCACTGTTGATGACTCAGCGGTCGTCGTCATCGGCGGAGCCCCACTCGGGGCTTGGCGGCGGGATTCTCGGCCTCTTTTTGAGTCTGCGTTTCAGGGTCCAGACACATTTATGGACAGGATGATTGAAAGGAGGTGAATGGAGGGGAACTTAATTTTAGATGAAATCATTACAGAGTAAATGTATTGAATTGGAGAGGAAGTGGATGACTGGTATGTGAATACAAGCATGTGATCATCAGCCCTAATTGTTCCTTAGCCCTAAAGCTTATCTTTCACAATACCAATCTAATTACTGGGTGAATCTACACCAATCACCCCGTAGTAATCGGCACATACCTTCACCATCCCAATTCCCTACCTACTAATGACAGAGAACTATAAATCTCCTCCCCCTACACTCCATCCACTCCACAGTTCCATTATCATACGGCCTACTAAGCATATCATGAACCAACTACATAAAACACCTTAGCATTTCCCAATACACTTCAACATCTTATGACATTCCACAATAAAGCGAAACATGATCAAAAGGAAACTGCGCCAATATGACAACACGTCAATCCAAGCATATCCCTTTCTTGCCTGCCTATGAAATCCGCTCTCTCAATACCACCAATTATAACCAATGCAATAGAGCAGCTCATCCTTATGGACATTCACTTTCTGTTGCAATATGTCTCCCATTTCACAGTTCAAGTGACCAAATTATATTGGTATCAATACCAAAGCTGCAAATGCCGTCCCCTATCTGTGCCTCAGGTAGGCACATCCAGCCTTGTCCGGTGTGTATACTCAATTCAATCCAACCACGGGGCTCGAACAAACAATGGATTTATTTGGATCGGAGACTCCACGAATATATCGAGAAAAAGGACTACGATACGTCTACGACATGTATAAACCATATTCATGCAATATTACCTCAAAACGACCATCAATCTCTCTAACGCGGCATTGTTAGATTGTCACTACGCGCTGATAAAATCTACCTCGACTAACATATACAACTAGATCATGCCTGAATAAACAGAGCCAGCAGAATAACAACACGAGAGTGCTTTCCATCGATAAGAAACATATTCTAGTGGGCTAATCTCGTAGCTATTCTATATCATCCCTGACATATGTGCAAAGCGCACATAAATATGGAATTTTATCAAACTATGAGTGGATAATATTCATATGGCAAGAACTTGTGCATGAAGGATGGGAATAGAGTACATTCCATTATCTCTGAAGTCTAGTTGCTCTTCATGTCTTGTCCACTGGTCTTATTACGGTAGATTGCAGCTTTGGGGAGGGTGGTTATGACATGCAGAGCTTCTTACTCAAGTAGGTAACTCAACTGGACTTGTTATAAGAGAAAAGGCTTGATAATATACTGGTTTCCTATCCAAGATAATTAATACTTGGTTTTTTTCACAGCTAGGGATGGTCAATGGAGACATCGTGCGTATTCTCATTGAGCTGACTCGTGAAAACTAGGAGAACTTAAAGAGATGTCTTCTATAACCAAGAATAAGAAGTTGATGGAAGGTAAATACCAAAAAAGACGGTCACGATCGACATAATACAAGAGACACAGAAACATCACTATGTGACTGACGTCAGCCGGTAATCCGATCAGTTAACGACAGATACTAATAACGTGGGACAGCAATCAAGTTGCTGTCGTCTGTAAGAGCAATGTTACTATCCTCGTTATGCCCAGGATAATACCAGCCATGACTACACCACAGCAATACTTGACGCATCTCTAGCAGCGACGAATATATAGCTTGATGACTTCTGCTCGTTTGATAACGATATATTTGCTGTCTGGGTTGCTACAATTATGGCCACCGTCTTGGTCCCATTCTAGAATATGTCCATATGAACTATTAGTCTTTTCCATCATATTTTCGTCGAATAACACTCTTACTACATAGAATTGTATACGGCACACATAAACCCTTTAAATTCTACTACGAACAGAACCATACAAGATGTCGACCTGGGAAACTAGCCCAGGCGTTAGGTGATCCAGTACTAAAATATTCTCCTCCAGTTAACCTGTCCTACCAGCTTCCCCAAACCCCGCAATGTTGTCGGACTAGTCTCATGCTATCACTACCCTGCTACAAGAGTTGATTAAACAGTTTGAAGATCCACAAGCGTAGCATCGCCAAGTTGACGCTTGAGGCCTACACTCACCGCCTCGAGAAAAAATTGTAAATTACACGATACCTCGTTGCACAAGGGACTTTACCCTCAGAGGGGAGATCATTCTTGTCGGGTGCTAGATCCATCACCCAACACAATTCTGCCCCTGCCTTCAAGTATCATGTACATAGAAGAACCACCGCAGAGTCATCAACCAAGTAGTCGCCAATTAGCCAAGTTTTTATTTATTTCTCGTTTATTGGCCATGCAAAACCTGATGTTGGTAGATGCCAGTCCCAGCGCGACCATGATTCCAGACATGTCTCCATCATATAGCAATAGACTAACTACCCCGTCTATCTCATGATGCCTACTCTCCTTACTACTAACTTCTTCCCTCTCCCACAGCATAATCTTCTATTCACGCACATCACTTATCCCAATCCTATAATTATGTATCATGGCAGGTGATAAACTATCCAGAATGGGAATTCAAATTATGTGATATGATATATCGCATTAATAAATCCTTACTATGCACTCCACATAGTACAATCAATGGTATATTGAACGGTATCATCAGGTAGGTATGTTTTGGGGTGAATTAGGGCTAGGGCAGTCACGCACGGGAACGTGCATATAGAAGCCCTAAGTACAGGGATAAGATAGTTCTTTCAGGGAAAGTATCTAGACATCTTTTCTTATTCTTCCTTATTGGAATGAAATACATATATATGTTTTTCTATGTAGATTTACTTATACTAGTCTTAGAGTATGATTTGGTTAGTTATGTAGTGAGTATGTGAGTCAACATTCTATTTAATATATCGCAAAAGATACAACACCAACACCAACCCATCAATCAAGTCGTAAACTTCAACCCCCCATTCGCACAAACCACACTCCCCGTACACCACCCCCCATCCTGCGTACACAACATGCCCACGACCCCCGCCACCTCCGCCGTAAACCCGGGCCTCCTCCCCCCCATCTTCTCCCTAATCAACCTCTTCTCCTCCTCCCCCAACCCCTCCTCCACGCCCTTATCCCCCTCCACCAATTTACTCAACGGCGTATTATCCTGAAACCCCTGCATCTGCTGCCAAAACGCCTCCCCTGTAGCAAAATACATATCACCGACCACCGGCCCCGGATTGACGGCATTCACCGTCGCCACGTCAGCCAACTCCCTCGCCCACGTCCTCGTCATGGCTTCCAATGCCGCCTTGGTGCCCCCGTACACCGACTGGCCGGTGAATCCCAACGAGGAGGAAATACTGGAGATGTTGACGATGCGGCCCGCGTGGGGTGGGGACGTGGGCAGATAGGGCGCCACAGCCTGGGTGAGGAGCAATGGGGCCAGGACGTTGATAGTGTAGTGCCAGTGGAAGTAGGGGGCGTCGATGGGGCCTTTGGTTGGGGAGGGGTCGTTGAGGAAACGGTCTTTGCTGACGCCGGCGTTGTTGATGAGGATGTCGATTGTTAGGGTGCCTGTGGTGGGGGATGTGAAGTGGGTTTTGGCCGCCGTGAGGATGGTGCTGATGGCGGGGGCGGGGTCGGAGAGGTCGGCTTGGATGGGGATGCAGGTTATGGAGTGGGTGGTGGAGAGGGTGGTGCAGAGGGTGGTGATGCGGGGGGAGGAGCTGGTGGAGGTGTAGTTGAGGAGGAGGGAACAGCCTTTGCTGGCGAGGTTGTGGGCGATGGCTTCGCCGATTCCTTTGGGGGAGTTAGTGGGGGATGTGGGGGTGGGGAGAGAGGGTTTGGATGGGGATGGGGAGGTACCTCGGGAGCCGCCGGTGATGAGGGCGAGTTTGCCTTCGAGGGGACGAGACATGGTGAATATAGAGGCTGTACTATGAGTATAGTATATGAATATATGATCTGGAATGTGGGAGTGATGTAGGAAGACACATTATATAAATACTCAACGACATGCTCGGGAAAACACACTCGGTTAATTACATTCATGATTGCACCCCGGGAAATTACCCGATTGGGTTCCGGCGGCACCCACCCAACCCTATACAGTATACCATCATGGATATGATCAATTCTCACCCACCTTAATCCCCTTAAACAACCTCGCATTCTCCTCAATCGCCTTCTCCACCGGCAACCTCTCCATACTACTCGCCCCAAAGAACCCATGCACCCCCTTAGTCCTCTTCAACACAAACGCCGCATCCTCGGGCCCCGCCACCGGTCCCCCATGACACAACACAATCACCTCGGGATTAATCTTCACCACCGCATCCCGAACCTTCTGAACCACATCCACACTCTCCTCCAACCCCAACGCCGTCTGCGCCCCAATCGTCCCCGACGTCGTCAATCCCAAATGCACGACAATCACGTCCGCGCCCGCCCGCGCCATCTTCTCCCCTTCCTCCACCGTAAACACATACGGCGTCGTCACTAGATCCATCTCCCGCGCGATCCGAATCATCTCTACTTCCTTGTCATATCCCATCCCAGTCTCCTCTAGATTCGCCCGGAAATTCCCATCAATGAGTCCGACCGTGGGGAAGTTTTGCACGCCCACGAACCCCGTGTTGCGGAGCTGTTGCAGAAATGCCCGCATGTCTCGGAAGGGGTCGGTGCCGCACACTCCAGCTAGGACAGGGGTTTCTTGGATGATAGGGAGGACTTCGTTGGCCTGGTTCCCGGTTTTTGTTAATTAGGTTCTGGGTGATGGGTTGGGGGGGGGAGGAGGGTACCATTTCCAATACTACGGCATTGGCATCCGAGTAGGGCATCATGCCGGCGAGAGATCCCCGACCGGCCATTCGGAATCGGCCCGAGTTGTAGACGAGGATTAGATCGGCACCGCCTTTTTCGATGAATTTGGCTGATAGTCCGATTCCTGGGATTGTTAGTGTTGGTGTGTGTTGAACTAGGGAGGTGGGTTGCATACCGGCACCTGCGCCAACGATGATGGAACCATCGGCGATGGTTTTGCGGAGACGCGCGAGGACTTCTTTTCTGGTGGTGGGGCGGGGCATTTTGTTTATATCTGTGTGTGAACTTTGGTTTGGTTTGGTTGAGAGAAGGGGGTAAATATTGTCGGTGATGAGTAAATAGATAGGGTCAAATCAATAGGGAGCGAGCGGGATGGGCAGATGTAATTAAGTTCACGGGAGGGGAAATATCGATGAGGTATCTATGAGGGGCAAAGAGGGGGCGACAGTTCGTCAGTGGAGCCTTGCTCAATGCCTGGTCTTCAGCTATGATTTCATCGTGAGTCTGACCCGTCGACTAACTATCTCCGAGCCATCACTAGCCCTAACTAAGCTCTTCAGGTGCATTAGCTGCAGAACCACATCCACTGCTGTACGACTCTGTATGCGTGATTAATTTATTGGGGATGATCCCGAGTGCAGATCGTGTAACGGGTGCTTTGCCACCTGCTGTACTACCATTATCATCTTTAATATCACTACCACTACCACTACCACTACCACTATTACCATTAAAAAGATCAAAACATCCCACCCACCCACTTTCCACAGCAATCCCAACCCACCACAATGTCATCCCAACCAACAATCCTCCTCCTCGGCACCTTCGACACCAAATGGTCCGAATGCATGTATCTCCATTCCCAACTCACCTCCCAAAACATCACCACGCTCCTCATGGACGTGGGCCGCACCCCGCACCCCTCGCCCCTAATCGACATCCACCACCCCAGCCTATCCCAATCCCAAGAGAAAAAAGAACCCGACTACAGCCACCTCCCCCGAAACACCTACATCCAAACCATCACGCAGACACGCACCCCCACCATATCCTCTCTTTACCAAGAAGGCAAAATCCACGCCATAATCTCCCTCGGCGGCAGCTGCGGCACATCTATCGCGACGGCGCTCATGCGCGATGCCCTTCCCATCGGCTTCCCCAAACTGATGGTCTCGACCATGGCCGCGGGGGATGTCTCGCCTTATGTCCAGGAAACCGATATCACCATGATGTATAGTGTAGTGGATGTTGCGGGGATGAATGGGATTTTGAATCGGGTGTTGAGGAATGCGGCGGGGGCGGGGGCGGGCATGGCGAAGACTTATTATTATTCTAATTATCATCAGAAGGACGGGATTGACGGGAGTGAGGCAAAGGGGAAAGTGGAAGTGAAGAGGATCGGAATTACCATGTTTGGAGTAACTACACCGGGGGTTACCGCCGTGCGAGAATATCTCGAAGCCCACTACAACAACACCAACGGAAACGAAAAAGAGGCAGGCTGTGAAATCTACATCTTTCATGCCACCGGTGCAGGCGGAAAAGCCATGGAACGACTCATCCGCGAAGGCCATCTGGATGCCGTGGTTGACCTTACTACCTCGGAGATTGTCGACGAAATCGTGGGCGGAGTGTTGAGTGCGGGTCCGACCCGACTGTCGGCCGCGGCGGAAAAAGGGATCCCGCAGGTGGTCAGTCTGGGTGCTTGTGACATGGTGAATTTTGGGACCCCCGACACGGTGCCCGAGCGGTTGGCGGGACGGAGGATCTACGAGCATAATCCGACGGTGACGATTGTGAGGACGGATGAGGAAGAAAGTCGACAGGTGGCCAGGTTTATTGCCGGGAAATTGAGGGATGCCGCACGGCCGGAGAAGGTGGTGGTGTTGCTGCCCCAGGGCGGGGTGAGTTTGTTGGATGTGCCGGGCCAGCAGTTTCAGGATCCCGGGGCCGATGAGGCCTTGTTTGAGACGCTGGAGAAGGAGCTGGAGGGGTCTCGGGTCACCGTGACCAGGCACCCTCGCCATGTCAATCATCCCGACTTTGCGCAGGCCATCGGGACGACGTTGGTCCGCCTGTTGGATGGTCCCAATTAATCTACCGGTCCAATCTAGCATCTACAGCACAAGTGGAAAGGCAGAACACGAACAAGTTACGATTATTTCCTACAATGTAGGACTATTTCAAGTGGTATCATCCGCACTGTTGAATGCAATACTCCACACCATGTATCCATAAACCCAGCCACTTTTAGTTGCCGTTGAAGACAATGCTTTTGAGCCCCATGTTGATAAAGAACCCTGTATATGTCGTTCGTAACATCGTAAATGTTGAAATCTAGCGTCCAGGTATGCCGAATGCGACTGGCTTAGTAGCGGTAGCTGGTATGCCTGTTAGTTGCGTCCCACCAAACCAAGCATGGATTCAACTTACTGGTCGGCCTTGAAAGGTCCGGTGACCTCCAGACCCAGGTACTCGGCCTGGACGGGGGTGAGCTTGGACAGCTTGCCGTTGACGTGCTCCAGGTGGAGCAGGGCAACCTGCTCATCGAGCACCTTGGGCAGAACGTAGACACCGACGGGCTTCTTGCCCGAGGTGCCGAATTCAACGTACTTCTTGCCAAAGGCAACGTCCTCGGCCTTGAACAGAGCAATCTGGGCAAGGACCTGGTTGGAGAAAGAGCAGGACATGACGAAGGAAGAGTGGCCGGTGGCACAGCCAAGGTTGACGAGACGGCCCTCAGCCAACAGAATGATGTTGCGGCCGTTGGCCATGGTGTAGCGGTCGACCTGGGGCTTGATGTTCTGGACCGACTTGGCGTTGGCCTTGAGCCAGGCAACGTCGATCTCAATGTCGAAGTGACCGATGTCTATTTGGTCAGTACGTCATTGAAATCACGACATAATGGTAGGGAACATACTGCAAACAATGGCGTCGTTGCGCATCACCTCAAAGTGCTTGCCAACGAGAATGTCACGGCAACCGGTGGTGGTGACGAAGATCTGACCCTGGGGAGCAGCCTCCTCCATGGTGGTGACCTCGTAGCCCTGGACGGCAGCCTGGAGGGCATTGATGGGGTCGATCTCGGTGACCAGGACGCGGGCACCCATGCTGCGGAGGGCGTCGGAGCAACCCTTACCGACATCACCGTAACCGGCAACGACGGCAACCTTACCGGCGATCATGACATCGGTGGCGCGCTTGATACCATCGATAAGGGACTCACGGCAACCGTACAGGTTGTCGAACTTGGACTTGGTGACCGAGTCGTTGACGTTGATGGCGGGGACGAGGAGCTTGCCCTCCTTGAGCATGCGGTACAGGTGGTGGACACCGGTGGTGGTCTCCTCAGACAGACCGTAGCAACCCTTGAGCTGCTCGGGGTACTTCTGGTGGACGAGGGAGGTCAAGTCACCACCGTCGTCGAGGATGAGGTTGAGCTTCTGGCCATCCTTGAAAGAGTTGAGCTGCTGCTCCAAGCACCAGTTGTACTCCTCCTCGGTCTCACCCTTCCAGGCGAAGCTATGCCAATTAGCGTGGTGGCAGTGGTCGATACACGGTGGAACTTACACAGGGACACCGGCGGCGGCAATGGCGGCAGCGGCGTGGTCCTGGGTGGAGAAGATGTTGCAGCTGGTCCAGGTGACCTCAGCACCGAGGGCAACGAGGGTCTCGATGAGGACGGCAGTCTGGATGGCTGGAAGGAATTAGAATGAGGTGTGGTGGTATCGAGCAGGAGACATACTCATGTGCAGGCAACCGGCAATGCGGGCACCGTTCAGAGGCTGGTCGGCAGCGTATCTGCGGCGGATGGCCATGAGACCGGGCATCTCAATCTCGGCGAGCTCGATCTCGCGGCGACCGAAGGCGGCCAGGGACTGTGATGGTCAATGGAATCCGATAGAGGAGGATGGATGAACATACGATGTCGGCGACCTTGAACTTCTGAGCGGGGGCAGCCATGGTTGCTATGTTGTGAAGGATGCTGGAGGGGTCAGTCTAGCCAGACAAACGGGAAGAAGAGAAAAGGTGGGGGGGAATAGCTTACGAGGAAAAGGGGATAAGCAGAGAAAGAGGATGGAGAAGAGGAGAGGGGGAAGAAGAGAGAATAAATAAAAAGGGCAGAGGGGGCGAAGAAGAGAAGAGAGGGGACGAAGGATTCAGCAGACTTGGCCAAGCCTGCGGGGCGGCTGCCGTCGGACTTTCTGTCGCTCCGACATGCGTGCTGACGGCGCCCCTCCTGATTGCTCTACCACCAACCTATCCATCTACCTAGGTATGGCTCGGTCCCCGAACTCTCTCCGAATCACCCTGCTGAAAAAAACTTGAAAATGATGTTCCGACTTGATCAACAACGGTCGGCGGATCCCTGTCTGAACTCAACTGGTCGTGCCGACCTTCGGCTGGTCGGGTTGGGCGCGTGGTGACCCAACTCGCTATGACCTCTTACATAAGAAAGTCCGCGGCGCATAAGCAAGGGATGGGGGCCACGTTCACGCCAACGGCCACCTGGATAAATAGATCCGGGAATCAGAGAGACACGGTCCGATCAAGTGCGAGAGATCGTCGGTCGAGTGAAATCTTCCGGATAATACCCTCATGTTATCTCGTAGCGCTGTCCAGACAGTCCAGTCCACGTAGTCTGCAATCTGCATAGCCAACCTCGAGTTGAGCTCCCTTCATGCAGATCAACACCCCTACAGAATGCAGCCAGTCCAGTGACATCAATCCGACTTTGCAAGGGGTCGCTCACCTTCTCTCTGGCTTTCACCCCTCGAATCATTCCCAGACCACCATATCACCCAAAATGAAGTCCGTCCTCTATTGTCTAGCTTTATGTTTGCCGGTCCTGGCTACGCCCCTGATGGAAGTCACCCTGAGTAATTCAACCTCGTGCCAGACCTACGGAGGGGATAGCATCGCGAATCTGGCTTGTCGCAATACGGTAGGTGGTTCGGGTCAATTCCAGACGCCAGACTGATCTTTTAGTGCATTGAGCAGGGTGAAGGATGGACCGGGGGGTTCTGTGACAGCCAGCAGTAAGTTGTGTCCTGTGTTGACTCATGGATGCTGACGATATTAGAATATGCCATTGCACGTTCAATGTTTAAGATGGGTGATAGCGTCGGTGGATGAGCAATCAATTGAGGACGCAGCTGTCATAACAATACATTCGATTAAATAAACTAAATTGTCTTCATATCCACTGTATCAAACGCCATCATTGAATCGGTAAAAGTTCATCCATCTCTGCAAAACGTCAGCTCATATCCAAGGTGTCAAGACAATTAGACACCCACCTTATCATACGGCCGGGACGAGTCTGCAAACCGCAGATCGGTCGCCAGCCGAATCACATTGTCCGGGTCGTTGTTCACCGTCGACGCGTGGATCTACCTCATCAGCATCAAAACCCATCCCGCAGAGGATAACATACCATGTGAGGCTTGTGCAGAACCACATCCCCCGCTTCGTAGGCCGACACCAGCCATCGACGCCCGTGCTGCTTAGCAAACTCCGCCGGATTCTCCGACAGCATTCCCGTGGACATCATATTCGAGTTGAACGCATACTTGGCCTCTTCCTCCGTCAAGCCCGCCGCCATGGCCTTGGCCGTAAAGTCGTCCTCCATTTTCATGCCCGCCGAGGCACCTAGCACAGCCAGTCAGTCTCATCCAGCTTAATGTCTCATATCCACCTACTGTCTTCAAGATAGATCAACCCTCCTCCAGTCAACTTGATATCCCCGATAGGAACCCACGCCGTCACACTGGTCGGCTCGCCATGTCGGATGAAAATCTGATCGTAGTGCACCCCGATCGGCTTCGTAGCAGGGATGTTGTTCCGCAGGAGGGTGCGCTTGAACGTCAAGGTGTTCTGGCCCCACCCAGTAAACTTGGCGATAAAGTCGTAGAGGGCGGGATGCTGGCACAGCTTCTCGGCATACCAGTCCTTGTAGTGTGCTTCGATGGCGCGATCGACGAACTGGGCAGCACTCTCTCCACCCGGTCGGCCGTTGCCGCCTGCAGCGCCCGCCCCGATGCCCGGGAAGTCATCGGGGGTCTTCTCGGGGTTGAAAATACCCTCGACGGGGTCGGAACCGTCCTTCAGGACCCCCGTGGGAGCCAGGTAGTTGAAGTATTGTCTGCGGGCTTCGAGGACATCTTCACGGGGAAGCACCTGTTTGAGGAAGAGGTAGCCGTCTTCGTTGTAGCGCTGGCGGAGTTCGTCGAGGGGGAGGTTGGGGTCGGAGGGGCGCAGGAGCGCCGCGTTCTCGGCGGTCAGTAGACCGTCGCTGACGGATAAGGTCTGAGATAGGACACCGGGCATTGTGAGGAGGAGATGACAGACTGATTGATGATGGTTAGATTGGACAGGAATCAGACCAGGTGCTCTGGATTATATATTCCATTGCATGCACCCTTTGTGACGTATGAAAGATCCGGGGGATGGCCTGTGCCCCGCATTGAGGACAGATGCTCCATCCCGTAGGGTGACATTACTCAGGAGTCAGTGTACTATTGTGTAGACTGTAGACGCGAAGGCATCGTGAAAATGGAGTAACCGACCCCACCTCCGCGTGGAAAGATACTCCTTTCGAACTTCTCGAAGGGCGGGACCGTCCCCACTGAGCGGGCAATGCTGCCCCTTCGGGCCTGGCCAGCCCCAGGGATCCGACTGGCCGGTGCCTCACTGCCTCCCCGTCCAGGCATCCAATGGCTTCATGAGTAAGTAACAATGAATTGATCACGGGGTATAAACTCTATACAATCTAGTCATCAAAGAAGTCGCCAACCACGGTTACGCCTCCTCCCACTCGGCAATCGACCACGTCCCAGCATCCTCCCCCACCACCAATTTCAGCGTGGTGAATTCAATCCGTTCATACAATTCGCGCGCTGCTCCACGTGCTCGCTTATGCCACGGGCCCGTTCCTCCCAGGCGCGCATCCTCCCGACTGCGCCAGATGCCTACACCAGTCAGCATACATACAACATTTGCCCAGGGGGCTCCAGATCACTCACAAGTAGCCAGATTGCGTCGCTCTTCATCCTTCGTCCCAAACCAGTACTTCAACAACCCCCCGCTGGCCGTGGCCTCCTGATGCGAATGTGCGTCCAGCGCGTGCAACCGCTCCGGGTCGGCGTCCGCATTCAGGACCGATCGAAACACCACCACATAGAAGTCCTGCTGGGTCCATCGATACCCTTCGACCTGGGACAATGTGCGCAGAAAGTCGAACACGGCCGTCCAATTGAATGACTCCGTGTAGGGGGCTGTGGCATAATCTGGCCGGATGGGTTGGAGGATCGTCAGCGCCTTGGCGAGCAACTGATTCGGGCGGTCGAGCCGGCGCAGGTCCAGCAGGTGGGCTTGGTCGTTGTACGGTGATACGATGAGCCGGTCATCTGATAATGCCGGCGTATGAGGCCCGAATCGCAACTGCAGCGACGCGGAAGCGTGAAATTTGAAGGCATCCGGGTCGGGCGTGATGAGAGTATGGTGAAAGAGTGAGTGGGATGGATAGGTCTTTGCTGGGATGGTTTCTAATTCCGCCGTTGGGAGAGGTTCGACGATGCCGGGGGCCATGGTCTGCTTCGTCTATGTGGAATCACAACGCTAAGGAAACGACAATAACGACTGGTATGGCAGATGTAGAAAGGGAGAAATGAAACAGAACCCAAGCCTGGCCAGAGGCTGGCATTTAAAAAAAAGGTGAAAACCAAGTCTACCACGGATTATAGAGCACGACAGGCCCACCCGAATTCACGCCCATGGGAGAAGATTCCTCAAAAAGCACGCCATATGCCGACGGTCGAGTCGGTCAGCCGGAATGTTCCACAGCCCGGTGGATGATTGAATTTTGAGTCTGACCGGTGCCTAGATGATCATCGGCTAGTTTTATGCTTATCATCGCGTCCCCAGTTTCGACCTTTCACGATGTTTCATCCCTCAGAATGATTAGGGTTATGATGTCCCGGTGACAGTCACCTGGCTGGTCAGTCAGCTGGCATGCCGGATGGAGGATAAAGAACCGGTGCCACACGATGAGATGGCAACCCAGCATTGTTCTTGCCACATTTTCCATCCTCTGTCTCGGCTTTGCCTTTCGGAATGATTGCACGACATCCTCCCAGACTTACGCCATCTGTGGGCGCACTGCTTCACAACCCTATCGCCCAGCCAAGAAATTTCACCATCCGCCTGAACCATGGCAATCGAACCTGTGGTTCACGCGGAACCAAGCACCCCCTGCACCGGGCGCCGTTGCAGCAGGAGGAATTCATAAATTAGACACTGGTATTTTTGATTTATTCCTATCATACAGTTCTTGATGGTATCATGCAAAATCCGGTTATAACGCCTTGTGAATGCTCGTAACCCTGAAAACAGACAGCCGCCCCGTTACTGCTTCATCGGCGGCGGTGGCGGCGCCATCTTGCCATCGCCTGTATCAACCTTTTTCTTCGGAGGCAAAGCCGGAACCTTAAAGCCTCCACTTCCCCCCTGGGGCGCGGTGCTGCTCTGGCCACCGACTTGAGTGAAAGTGCCGGACTTGAACCATCGGTCTTCTTCCGCCTTGCGCTTCCGACTCAATTCCGCTTGCACCTTGGGGTCAACAAGCTCCAGGCCTTGCACAGGCGTGAAAGCGATAGTACTGGCAGTGCCCGCAGACCCTCCCAGGGAAGTGCCAATGCCCGAAGTCCGCAGACCTTTGGCGTGAAGCACACTCGCCGTCCCACTGGCACCAGAGCCGAATGCGCGGAGAGAGGTAGAAGTGCCACTGACGGGAGTTGCGTTGCCCCAGCCCTTGTTGTTCTTGCTGAGCTTCGCCCGGGTTCTCTGGTCAATCTGGGTCGCACGAATGCGCCCATCGTCCTGTTGACCAAGCATTCCCAGTCCGACTGTTCCCTCTCCAGCACCATAACCAACTTCTGCCTCCTCCCTACCAAAAGCAACCCGATTCTGCGCCTTGCGGAGCTCCGTCATAGCGACTGCTTCCTTGGCCTTTCTAGCCCGTCTTCCACCGCGCTTGCGGGACGGCTTGTCATCCGGGGCCGGAAGTGCCTTCGCGCCCGAGTTCGGCGCGGGTTCCGTGAGCTTCTCTAGTCGCTGGAAACACTGCTGTTTCAAGTCTTCACCCAACGAACCATCGGGACTGTATTTAGAGACATCCGCTCGAGTAGCAAGGACCATTTTAGCGGAGACGATACGAATGGCCTGACGCTTGAGATCATTCGGGACGCCCTGGATGATCGGTGAATTGTAGAGGAAGCCCTGAGACCGGATACCGATATTCGTAGCAAAGCCCAATCCCTCCGATCTCTTCGAGCCCTGTGCAGCCAGATTGCACGCGGGTATTTTCGCCAGTTCGAGCAGACCTCCTGTCTGGTTCAAGAACTGCGCGGCCGTCTCCGGCCCAATCAAGGCCGCCAAGTTGGGAGCGATCTGGCTCATCCGTGACTGAATGCTCTCCGTAAGCGCCGTCCGTTCGCGATCCAGCGTCAAAATCCGCTCGCAGGTATCGAGGACCATCTTCAATTCGGAGTCCGCCATCTCCCGACCGCGGGTAGTCGTACCCTCCACCGCAACAACCATCAAGGATGGGCCATCCAGTATCGATCTCAGCGGCACGCCAACCATGTTGTCCGGCGAGGTCGACAGGGCCTTGATATCGTTGAGCGGGCCATTCTTCAAAATAGCAACGGTTTTCGCGTAGTCGATAGGAGTGGTCACGAGGGTTTCTAATTCAGGAAATCGGATCGAATAGTGGTCGCGCAGCACTTTGTGTAGGCGGGTCAGTTCGTCGGCGGTCGACAAAGCGACATCAAACTCATTGGTGACCTCGGGGCCCTGTGCCAGCTGCTCCTCATCCACCCCCTCGCCCTCCCCCTCGAGGCCATCGTCCATCTGAAGATCCTCATCGTCGTCTTCAAAATCTCTCAGCAGCTCCTCGGCATTCGACATGATGGGCAAGCGGTGACGTGACCAGCAAGCGAGCTGACAAGGACCGCAGGTTGAGATGGAGATGGAATTGAGGTTTCCGCGAACTGCTTGCTTTTGCCGCCTGACCACCATGCTGAGTCAGCGATGAGAAGCTCGGGGTGGCGCAACGGACCACTCCCGCAGCTTGTCCGACTTTGGGTCGCAGCGCCGATTCCAGAATCTCATCTGCGCCAACCTCGACTACCGTGACGGTAGCCAGCACAACGCCATTGATTTGGTCTATTTGTACTGTGTCTCCATTTGGACCCGATTTGGTTTATTCTGCACCAGCAGGGGCCCTCTTGATACCCGTGGCCGGGTCGATTCTTTCTTCACCTACCGATAGATCATCGTCGACACGCACAAGCCACGATGGAGTCGTCTCGAGGCCCTCCCCGGGTCAAGAACAAGGCCGCGGCGCCTGTCCAGATCTCAGCGGAGCAGCTGCTTCGTGAGGCTGTGGACCGCCAGGAGCCCGCATTGCAGGCCCCGACGCAGCGCTTCGCCGACTTGGAAGAACTGCACGAATACCAGGGTCGCAAGCGAAAGGAGTTTGAGGACTATGTGCGTCGGAATCGGATCAACATGAACAACTGGATGCGGTATGCCGCATGGGAGCTGGAGCAGAAGGAATTCCGACGGGCACGATCGATCTTCGAACGGGCGCTGGACGTCAGCCCGACCTCCGTGGTGCTGTGGATTCGATACATCGAGTCGGAGATGCGAAATCGCAACATCAACCATGCCCGGAACTTGCTCGACCGCGCCGTAACGATCCTACCCCGGGTAGATAAGCTCTGGTACAAATATGTCTACATGGAGGAGACTCTGGGCAATGTCCCGGGCACGCGGCAGGTCTTTGAGCGGTGGATGTCGTGGGAGCCGGAGGAGGGCGCCTGGAGCGCATACATCAAGCTAGAGAAGCGGTACAATGAGTTTGAGAGAGCGCGGGCCATTTTCCAACGGTTCACGATTGTTCACCCCGAACCGAGGAACTGGATCAAATGGGCTCGGTTTGAAGAGGAGTATGGGACGAGTGATCTGGTGCGGGAAGTGTACGGTGTGGCAATTGAGACGCTGGGCGAGGATTTTATGGACGAGAAGCTTTTCATCGCCTACGCCAAGTTTGAGGCGAAGCTCAAGGAATATGAGCGTGCTCGGGCAATTTACAAGTATGCCCTGGACCGACTTCCGCGCTCCAAGTCCATGACGCTGCACAAGGCCTACACGACCTTTGAGAAACAGTTCGGTGACCGAGAAGGCGTTGAGGACGTGATCCTTTCGAAACGCAGGGTCCAGTATGAGGAGCAACTGAAAGAGAACCTGCGGAACTACGACATATGGTTCGACTTTGCCCGGCTCGAGGAGACCTCGGGTGATCCCGACAGGGTACGTGACATCTACGAGCGAGCAATCGCGCAGATACCACCGTCGCAGGAGAAGCGGCACTGGAGACGGTATATTTACCTCTGGATCTTCTACGCCATTTGGGAGGAGCTGGAGGCCAAGGACATTGAACGGGCACGCCAGATCTACAATGAGTGTCTCAAGCTCATTCCCCACAAAAAGTTCACATTCGCCAAGATATGGCTCATGAAGGCGCAGTTTGAAATCCGCCAGATGAATCTCCAAGCAGCCCGGAAGACGCTCGGCCAGGCCATCGGCATGTGCCCCAAGGATAAGCTTTTCCGGGGCTACATTGATCTAGAACGCCAGCTGTTCGAGTTCGTACGGTGCCGGACGCTGTTCGAGAAGCAGATTGAGTGGAATCCCTCCAACAGCCAGTCGTGGATCAAGTACGCCGAGTTGGAGCGCGGTCTGGATGATACCGACCGGGCGAGGGCCATATATGAGCTTGGCATTGACCAGTCGACCCTCGACATGCCCGAGTTGGTATGGAAATCATACATCGACTTTGAGGAGTACGAGGGCGAATACGACCGGGTGCGACAACTCTACGAGCGTCTCCTGGAGAAGACGGACCACGTCAAGGTTTGGATCAACTACGCGCGCTTCGAGATCAATGTCCCCGACGAGGAGGAAGAGGAAGAGGAGGAGGAGGAGGAGGAGGAACGGCCGATCAGCGAGGATGCCAAGCGACGTGCTCGCGCCGTCTTCGAGCGGGCCCACAAGGTATTCAAGGACAAGGATCTCAAGGAAGAGGTAAGCCACCACCATCCGTTTCTGATGTCGCGCCATGCAGGTCTAACCGTTCTGCAGCGCGTGGAACTCCTCAATGCCTGGCGGTCATTCGAGCACACACACGGCTCGCCGGAGGACATTGACAAGATCGAGAAACAGATGCCGCGGCGGGTCAAGAAGCGGCGCAAGCTGGACGACGACCGGTACGAGGAGTACATGGACTACGTATTCCCGGCGGACGACCAGTCGGCAGCGAATCTGTCGAAGCTGCTACAGAGAGCACACCAGTGGAAGCAGCAGCAACAGGGGGGTGGAGCATAGATGGAGGTGCAAAGGGGGGGGATTTGTAGTAAACAGAGCTGGGGTAATAGCCTGACAGATAATGCTAAATTCATCTGCTGCATGATTATCAGTCACAGTGATTTTCATCTTCAATACCCATACTACTAATTAACACTCATAATCCTCCATCATCTTCCCAAGACCCATCAACCTTCACCACCTACATGCACCTCGTATGCTATTCATATGCACTTAACCAACCCACACTATACTCAGCCCAACCCCTCCGTCTCTCTACCTACGTAAACTACCCTACTAGGTACAGAGAGAGTACTATGATCCACCTACCCAACCAATCAGGTGCCCACCCTTCTTCTCTCTTCTTCTTTGTACATCACGCCCTCTCATATATTCAATCCCCGGCTACATCCCATCACCCGGGACGATGGCGCATCTGGGAGCGCGTCAGACTGAAGATCTGGAGGTGGCCGGTTCAAGCCCGGCTCGTCCCAATCGTTCTTTATCTTTTTTTTTCCCTTCGTTCCCTTGTTTTTGTTTTCCATCTTTTATTTCTCGGGACGGTTGTTCTTTGTCATCTTCCCCCGCGGGCAAACGTAAAAATCATTGGGACATCTTTTCGTCGCCATTACCCATCAGGGATATATTGTTTTTGGTCTACGTGGCTGACATAGGACTGTAGTATGATGGTGTGGTAATTCATGTAAGCTTTATCTCATTTCATTCTCCTGAAGTAGATATATGAGGAGAAGGGGGGTATGATCTCCATGGTTGAGATTCGTACGTACATAAAGGGGTTGGGGATATGGAATTGATGGAGGTCGGGGTGAAGAGGTACTACTTTGTACGGAGTATGTTGGAGTTAAAGGGGTGGTCTTGGGTTGATCGTACGCGGTGGGTTCATATTTTGTACGTATGTACATGTTTGGAGAACTGAAAGAGAGGTTTGACAGTCTGTAGAAGGAAGAGACGAAGAAAGCAATAACAGAAAGCAAGGAAACAAAACAACCGAACTATGCCCGAGCCTTTTTTTTTCAATACACTTCTCGTTGAACTCCTGAAGGGATCTCTTAGAATCCTCTTCTGTCCACCCCGCGTACTCCACCAATATCTCTGCCTTGATGTTTATAGCCTCTTTTCCCGGGGATTCATCACTACAACGTATCAATATAGCCGGCCAAGTCATGCCTATGATCTGACGCCCGGACAATTTGGGCTTATCGACCGCGTCATCAACTCGATGCCCAGGGCGGACTGTTGTCAATTCAGAGTCGCAAGCGAAAGTGGATTCCACACTTGCAAGTTTCCTATACTCGCAGTGTCCGTGGTTCCACCCAAGATTGAATGCCACTTGATCAGCAGACATGTAGCAAGAAAAAGCGGGGAGGGGCGTCAGTGTGCAGAGTGACAGGCTTACTTTCGACGAACGGAAGGTACAGGCGCTGCAGATGCCATGCAAAGCAATCAGAGCGTTGGCTTTTCTCCTGCTGGTCGCTCGCTTCCAAATACCAGAATGGATTCTCGAAGACCTTTTCTATGATGTCCTTTGTCAACATGGTTTGGGCGACCAGCTGAAGCACATTCTGAGAGATTGGAAAAGGAAAAGATCTCATCAGTGTATCCCAGTCGAGATCCTGTACCCAGTAGCCCTCCAGGCTACGAATGATACTTTGCTTCTCACAGGGGGACAGGTGTGCAACCTCGGTCGGACCTCCTAGGGCATATTGCCGGCACCAATTTCCCACGTCTTGCAGAACGGACTTGACTTCGGCTTCCAATTCCCTGTTATAAACCGGGAGCCAACCTTCCCCCCCGGAGAATAGTATGAGGCTTTGTTCATTGCAAAGGGATGATTTCTCTCCTGCTTCGCCCTTAAGAATTGCAACTTTCCATTTGAGGTGGTCAATCTCGGCCATGAGGGCCTCGACGTCCTGGGTGTGGGGTAAAGTCTCTTTGTCTGAGGGAGGAGGATCAGTACTGCCATGGGTGGACTTGATCGGGGATTTTGTGGGGGATGCATCCTAAAGTCAGCCAGTCAGCCAGTCAGCCAGTCAGTCAGTCCATTTACTCTTTAAGGGGCCTATCCGTACCCCGGTTGGATTCTTGTCCATGGGGGCGTTTAGTGATGTGTAAGAAAAATAAAAACTAGTGATCGATAGCTGACAACAGAGGAGAAAGTAGGATGTGGGAGATGGGAGATGATGGATGATGGATGATGGATGATGGATGATGGATGATGGATGATGGATGATGGATGAGGGATGAGGAATGTTTCGTTGGGGGGGATGGGGGGGTTCCTTTGTCCTCTTTACCCTGACCGAGCTAGGATTTGGCCTGCTATGCTGTTGTGAATGCCACCGGGTCAAAATTGTCTCTACACGAGCTATGCAGCGCCGCAGGTAAATTGTTCCGGTGTGTTGTTTGATACAAGCCAACATTTGATGATCCATCGATAGGCCCCCGGTCCGGCACTACGGCGATCGATCGAGAATTTTTGAAGTTAATGCGGGATCGCTTTGATTTTGCATTTACCTTGCCTTTCACTACGTCTGCTGTGTGTAGGGGACAGCTGATGGATGAATTTGAAGGCATCAAACGTAGATTCGATGGCACAGGTAGAGTATACCGCTTACCCTTCCCGATGTTTTGCAGGGGTTCGCAATTCTATGATGCCATTAGCCGAGAAATTATCATATCAGACACGGACATGCGAGAGCTTTTTGGCAGCCTTATCCGCCAAGTCATCGAAACTATCTACAAACAAGTCAGTAGAGCCAAGGACACCCCAGGGGCCTTCCGAATTCAGGTACGTTTGACTTGCCCTGGACTATTGCGAGCATCAATAGACTGACTATACAGAAAATTTTTGTGGCGGGAGGCATCACAAATTCGAGATTCGCACGAGGCCAACTATCGGAGAACTTGCATGGTTTTTCAAAGGTTCAATTCTTGCCTCGACCGTAGGTTCCGTATCTTTACCCGTCGCAATACAGGGGCATACTGACATCAGACAAGCCAAACTTCTGCATCCGCTGGAGCTGCATACAAGGCACTGCGTGGACTCAACATTAATTCAGTTTGCCACCAGAGTTACTCCATCTCCTGTAGGGGACTCTGCAGACATCCAGGCCCGTCCCTGCGCGATTTCATGGAGGCGGTCGAGGAGGACACCCCTGCACAGCCACATCGAGTACTGGCGAAGGCAAGTGACCTGCCCCAGACCTTCGCTGTCTAGATAACTAACGAATCATTAGGAACACCGCTACGAGGAAAATCATCCGTACGAGCATGTTTTCGACCTGTATTCCCGCCCCACGGAACTCTCCTACAAAGTCTTCGAATTTTCCTCGGATAATGGACGAGGTAAGCTTACGCTGATTGTGCTACGCGATGAGACTGGAACTAACCGCACGGGACTCTAGTTTTGGAATACTTCACTTGTAACCTGGCCAAGTTGCCAGTAGGGTCATATACCATCCACCCTGTTCCCCAGGGTGGTGAATATGGCCATTATCGTGTGGTCGTAGCCACGACTTTTCTCGCCAACGGGTACTTGGAAGTGGAGGTTAGCTCCGCGAACACGACCTTGGGCACAACAAAGGCCCTAAGAGTGTGGTCAGCGAATCCTGGATGTTAGAGGGGTAAGTTGTAGACTGGAAGCTTGGGGGGGGGTCTCTTTTTTGTTTTGTTGTTATTTTTTGGGAGGAAGTAATGCTGCAGTGGTTACCTAGATTGACGCAATCTCCTTGTTTGCTATGTCTGAAAATCTCTTATTCGTACTCAGACTGACACCAATAATTTCCTTTTTTTTTCGGCACCTACAGTTAGGATACGTACCTAGATTGACACCAGAAAAAACCACCTATTTTTCCCCTTCACTGACTCCATACCTACAGAGTATATCTCCACCAAGTTCATCTCCTCTTCCCCGGATTCCTGTTCAAACGACAACAATCCACCCCTCCATCACAAACCAAGCGCCGAGCTGTCATGGCTCGATCGACAGGGATTCTCCACCCGGAAGCTTCCTTCCGCTTCCCCGACCGTCGGAGTTGCGATTGCAGAGAGTGATCTAGACTCTGATTTTTTCTTTTTCCTCACCTCCTTTCCTTTCCTCTCTCCCTCTTCTTTTTCTCTGGCTATTGGGTAGGATTACATCGTGGCTGGCTGACAAACAAAATCTACTTTCTAATCTACGGAGTTATATTACTCCGTACTCACTGGGCCGAATTTTACGTGGAGGGGTTTTCTTGGCGTGTAGATAGGTCAAATTCCGTCTGGGGAACGGAGGGAGGGGGCAAGTCAGATTAACAGATAATGCCTGTATTAATACCTCATATCAATGAATAGTTCCCAAGCATGGTACCAAGTTACCTGTATCTCCCTCCCTACCTCTCTCTCTATATACTTATTTGGGGATGAGAGTATGCGGTCACATAATCCATCTCATCATCCTATTCTGCTCAAATCTGTTTGGGGTGGGGGGGGGAGGGGAGGACGGGGACGGGGACGGGAACGTTTGAGTTGGGTAGGTAGTACAGTGTGTAATCAGATTAGGGTTTCTTCAGGGATGATGGGATCCGACTTCCCCGGGAAAAAAAGTTTATTTGGATTACATACGTACGTATGTGCATACCTGCATAGTGCATATATGTGTGGTGGGGGCTGGGTCGGGTTAGATGTGTCTATTTTTTTTGTATTTAACTTTGGTGTTTGTTAGTGTCTATGGTCTGAGGGATTGGAGTTGGGATGGGGGTGGCCCGGGGTGAGGGTTGGTTTCTCTGTCTATCTCTATCTTTCTCTCCTCCTTTTTTTTTTTTTTTTTTTTTTGTTACTGCGTTTGAGTGAGCAGGTGAGTGGGTCGGTATACGTATGTATATGTGCGTGCATAAATTTCGGTAAATAAATAAACATCTAGGAAATAGGTAACCTCCAATCCCAATCCATGTCTCAAATTCGGGTAGTAGGTTGGTAGTAGTGAATATTGAGTTTCGCTGTTTGTTGTTCCCGGGGGTATAGTAGCCGGAGCCGGAGCCGAGCCATAGCATGCACATACTTTTGTTGCACTCCCTCTCTTGTCTCCCGTACCATACCGTACCGTATAGAACATCAAGTATTGAGAGTTGCCATCCAGAACCGTCATTGGGGATTATTGTAATTGTAATCATCCATTGTACCTTTCAAACGGTAACAGTATTACTTTCCATCATGGTCTGAGACAACCTATACTTTCATGTAACCACACCGTTTGATCTCTCTGGTTAGAAACCAGATCCAGCGGTGAAGAAGAGTTTAGAATTGGTGAGTTACATACTGGAGAGGGAAAACCGATTGCCTAATTCTGTGCTGTGTCAAATAGGGAGGGGTGTATGAATAGGCGGGATGTGTAATGGTGGTGTTTTGTTGGTTTGTTTGGTCTGGTCTGGGCTGGGCTGGGCTGGGCGAGTGGTATTGGATACGTATTGTGTGCTTTGTAGGTGGAAGATGAAGTGAAGATAATGTACGGAGTAGTAGTGATTATTGGGGTATTGGGATGTTGTATAGGAGGATTGTACTCGATTTTTCTTAGGGTGAAGACCGGGATAGATAGGTGGGTGATTAGTGTGTCCTTTTTTCTTCCCATTCTTTTTTTTTAAATGAGATGGGGCTAAGCATTGGGATTACCGAAAGAGGATTTGACGGTCCGTAGAGTGGAGAAAAGCAGCAAAGCAGAAAAGATAAAGAACACAATGAAATGAATATAGAACAGACTCAAACAAGCCAGAGTAAGTTATATCACGAAGTCTCTCTGTTTGCCACTCGCTTGCCTTTTCTTACTGGGCGCCCTCTTCTTTTTGTTTCTTTCACTTTCACCTCCTTGGTCACTCTCTTTGGTCGTTTCCCCTCGTTGTCATCATCCTTATCATCTTGCTCTTTTTTTTGGTCTTCCTCATTCTCCTTATTCCCCCTCTTTTTGGTGCTTACCCCTTTCTCAGTCTCCTCTTCCCCTTCGTCGTCGTCTCTAGCTTCCAATTTCGCCCACTCTGCCTGCTGCCTCGAGTTTTCCTCCGCTATCCTCCTTCCCCGTTCATGATTTCGTGTAGTTTGCTCCTCGCTCATTTTCTCGTATTCCTCCTTGATCATCTTGCCATCCTCGACCACTGCTTCTATTATGGCCCATCGTTCCTCGATGCTGATTGAAGCGGCACCCCGCAGGCGCGATACGACCGGCTGAGTAATGAACAGAATCTGATGCCCATCTAACCGGTCGTCTTTGTCGGCAGGCATTATATGATGGTTATAGTGAGCCTTCATATTTTCCGACCGATGAGAGAATACGGACGGGCTCAACCGCTTGAGATCCGTACACTCGCAGGTCTCCCCCCATTGGTCGAGGCAGATAGCCAATTCCTGGGCTTTCTGGTAATAACCAACGAGATCCGCCTTACGCTTGGGGTCTTCACATTCACGCAGTAGTATTAGGAACGGAGGGTAAGTTAGCATGGAGGAAGCAAAGGACCGAGCTGCTTCCTCGCGCCGCTTTTTGGTACGCATGCCCAGTTCGGTGTTGGGAGCTTGGTTATCTTCAGCCGAGTTGGCAAGACGAACGGTCTCGGTTTTCCAGTTCATGGCAGACGCAGGGCTTGCTGTATACTTCGTCAGTACATAACGAGTAATGGAAATGTGGTGATATGGTCCCACCCGTCAAAAACTGCTGGAACAGATGCTGGAGGTGTTGAGGGAAAGATGGAGACTTTTCAGTCTGTTTCTCTTCATGATATGTCATTTCGTCCAAGTAATAGAAAGGGTTTATGAAGAATTTGTCTATGACATCCTTCACTAACATGGATTGGGCAAGTTTTCGGGGCGCAGTGTCACAGATCGGATAAGGAAGAGACCCTATGAATGTATCCCAGTCTAAGTCCTGTACACAGTAGCCCTCGAGAGCACGGAGAATGCTTTGCTTCTCATTGGTGGAGGATTTTGCCAGAACGGCTGTATCTTCCTCGACGTAGCACTCGGCCCATGATTTTGCTGCAAAGAAGAGATCTCGAAATCCCATTGGAGGATATGTGGGATCTGGTGCGGGCCAGCTACTTTCTCCGGGGAATTTCGACCACCCTTGCTTCGAGCCCTCCCTTCTCTCCCCATGCAGCGCGGCCTTGAGGCGAACAATATCGGTCTTAAGGGCCCCGACATCGTCGGTTTGTTCCTGCGTCTCACTCCTCGAAGCAGGCTGGGGTTCTTCGTGGATGGGCTTCGGCGAAGGGCCCTGGGGGGATGCGTCCTATAAGGATGGGTAGGATTTAGCAAGGGGCCTATAAGTCAGTTATAAGTACGAGATCAGGATTAATGCTTACCCTGACTTGATTATCTCCCATTATGTTACAGCGGTGATGGTGATACTGGGGTGGGAAGAAGGAATTGAAGACAAAAGGATAGGAGGGAAGGGAGGGGGGTTGGGTAACTCGGTTTCTTTGTCCTCTCTGCTTCTTCCGTCTCTCTCCCCGCTCCTCTCTCTCTTCTCCGTCTTCCTCCTCCTCCTTCTTCTTCTTCTTATTCTCCTGCCTTCCTCCTCCCTCCAGTCAGCCCGGTTTCGACTAGTGCTCTCCAAACGAGCCAGTGCGAGGGTACCAGCCTATGATTTCCCATGGTCTTCCGGAGAAGACCTATCAGGTCACCGGGTGGCAAGCCGCCAAGCATGGAACTGGCTGTATGAGCGACATCTTCGGAGGGTTCGGAGGAATTGGCAAACGGAAGGTTACTAACTAGCTCATCGACCTGTCTCTTCGTTTCTTCCTTTCTTCCTGTTCCCTCCCCCCCACCTTCATTTATCCATCCGCGTTTCTATTCTTTCCCCAACTTTCCCTGCAAATACCCTGCAACCCCTGTATACAGTCTGTAGACCCGTCACAATGCCCCAGACAGTGTCCGTCGGTATCGATTTGGGGTTCACATTTACCGGTGAGTACCAGCTTTTTGTCTGGGCTTCATCCAGGCGCTGATCACTTTCAGGGGTTGTTGTGGCTCTTGTCAACCCGCAAGGACACCATGAATTTAAAGTGCTGCGGTGGCCGGGCGCACAGGGGCCACAGACATCGAAGACGCCTACTTGCATCAGTTACCCACCGGGCTCTGAGCAGCCTAAGTGGGGTTTCCAAGCACGCAGCAACCCTCCTACGTACAGTTGGTTCAAAATCTTGCTTGGTGATGATACGAAACCCGATGACATCCGAGACACTGAGCTAGAGAAGTACACGCGTCAAAGATTAGCAAGACGACCGTTGAACAAGACTGCCTCGCAGATGGTCTCCGACTTCCTCCGACAAATCCGGCTCTTTGTGTGCAAGGAATTGCAATCTAGTATCGATTCTTACCAGCCTGACACGCATATGAACTTCTGATTTTCTACGCCTGTCCTTTGGAAGGAAAATGCTCAAGATGCCATGCGTCAAGCAATCAGGAATGCAGGCTTCGGCACGGAAACCCCGGGAGATGTGCATCTCTCATCCGAATCAGATGCGGCTGCAGTGTATGTCTTGCAACAGGAGAAGGAGAATATAAAGGTGAGTGGAGAATCTGCAAGATGTTAGAAAATATACTTGACTGACGGGCGGGACCTTTGAAACAACAGACTGGTCATACGTTTGTCCTCTGTGATATAGGAGGCTGTACTATCGTGAGCTTCCAGGTGCTCACATTTGGGCTCTCAACACTAACCATGCGTTAGGATTTGGCATGCTACAAAGTTATCTCCAAAGAACCAACTTTGAATCTGCAACAGATTACTAATCTCACGGTAAGAGTCTTCCATCCTGTGCGTTAACCGCTGCAATTCAACATCTAACACACTCATAGGGAAGATAGGCGGGTCGATGACAATCGACACAAACTTTTTGCGCTTGATGAACGAGTGGTTCATGGGATTTGAATATGTGTTTGAAGGGGCTGGTGGCCTACAGAGTGAGTTCATGCAGCGTCTCGAAGATCTCAAAAGGTCCTTCGACGGATCGACAGGCAGATATGTTTTGCCATTCGATCTAGGAACAATTAATTCAGCTCATTACGGCTCAAGGGGTAGGTGTATTATTATAAGCCATGAAGAGCTGCAAGGTTTGTTTATGCAAACCGTCACTACATCAATCGAAGCCATCCACGAAATCGTTAGTAAAGCCCAGAGCGAGCTTCGCAAATTCGAAGAGGCAGTGAATCATTTGTGCATCACCGGCGGCTTCGCGGATTCTGCCTATGCCAAAAGTTTGTATGGGAATGTATTCCACGATAGTGGATTGCGACTGGTGTACCCTGAAAGCCCGTAAGTTTTCAATGTGCTCAAGTCGAGCTATATGGAACGGCAGTCTAACACCGTGCCAGGGAGCTTGCAACTTCGTATGGCTCAGCTCTTAAAGGCATTAGCGATGTGATTCATACAAGAACAAAGAGTGCTCGCAGTTATGGAATCTATCATCCCACTCTCCTTTCTTCACCCAAGAGCCCGATGAGGGACATCCGTAAACAGTTCGAGTGGCACAAAAGGCCAGCAAAGAAAGGTATCTTGGATCATTAAAAAGGCAAGTAGCCTTGGCTCAAAACCTAACATGTTTGAGGCTCATTGATATTCAGAACCTTGTCTACGAGGGAGACTACCACGACTCGATGATCTTTAATCTCTTTTATATCCCCGCTGCCATGCCACAAATTCAAGAGGTCCAGGTGCTGTCGATTGACAATCCGAATCCCCGCCCAAGCTATGAGACTACAAGTGAGCTGCATCAGATCTGACTATACCAGTCATTCACTAATCCCAGAATTGCGTGTTCTTAGTGGACGTTGGGGAGAAGGTAGAATTCATATCACTCGACCTCAGGGATGTTGACCTTGATAAACACATCTCAATAACCTTAGAGGAGCAAAAGTGTTATCAAATCCATCTCATAGTGAATTTTTCCATCAACCTCAACCGAGGGGAGGAGAAAATTGAGATATCAGAGGCCAGAGAGGGGGGGAATCGTTGTGGAGGCTGCACGGCTTATCCGGCATGGGCTTAAGCGACACAACCGTAAGGCGAGTCAGCGAGACACCTTCCTGAGTTGTGAACTCCATGGTATGTTTCTTTCCTTCCATTACCTTCCATTCTTTTCCGCGGGGGAACTCGATTATCCCTCTTCCTTCTCCCATTCCTGGAGTTATCGCCCATTGATGACTCCCAACGTCGCACAGGGCAAACGCCACACCCTGTCATAGGGCAATCGGGAAGGATCCCTTACCTACCCTGACCCATAGGAGCCTCGTTTGCAGTCAGCTATTGTTTGTTTTCTTTTTTCTTCGCCTTGCCTTGGAAGCTTGGATGGATGCGCCTGTTTGGTGGTGTTGGCACCTTTACCTGGTAATCTTACCGGTGGTTATGTGTGAACGTTGGAAGAAGCTATGAAGCGGCTCTTTCTTTCTTTTTTTGGGTGGTGGGGGGAACATGGATTGATGGAACCGGGAGACTGATGAGAAGTGGGTGGATTGCTAATGTATTGATGACCCAATGGATAGCTTACTGGGAGATGGATGAATGTAATGATGTCATGACACTCGAAAGCAAAGACCGTGAGTACTACATGAGAACAGGGATGCGGGCCCATCTCCTCGTATTCATCTCTTACCTAGTGTTTGTTGTACTACCTACCTACCTCCTACTGACTACTCCGGTAGTAAGTAGTACTAAGTAGTGACGTGTCCGCCAGCCACTCTCCTCCTCAACCTCAGCTCTACCCATCTACTCGACAGGTCAATCACTGCCATGAGATGCAGTCGTAGTCAACCGTCCCAGCCCTCACGAGCTAGAATGTCCCCCTACTGGGGTAATCCTCTAAGATCTAACCTTCCGGGCATACCTCTACATCCCCACCCCCCACTTCCACTCGATTAACCTGGTAGAGTAAATAGCAAGCTGGCCTGACCTAGGCAGAGTTTGTTTTCCGGGTAGAGGTAGGAGGGGGGGGGAGAGGTTAGGGGTGGTACTTTTTGCACGTCGCTACTCCTGACGCTTTCTTTTTAAAAGTGACGTAGGTGAATGGCCCGTGTCACCATTCATATGCTGGCTATAGGTTGGAATGGAGCGGTGTAGAAGACTTCGCATGCGGATAGGAAAGGGATGGTGTCATTCGTTGGGTTATTCGGGTAGGTTTGTTGATACCTCTCGTTTGGTTTGGTTTGGTTTGGTTTGGTATCAGGCGGGCTTGGGCTTGGGGTTTTGGTGTGGTAGGGTGCTGTGTTGTGTTGTGTTGGGCTTGATCTCGGTCTCGGTCTTGGTCCTCGTCTTGGTCTTCATCTTGGGTCTTGGGGTGGCTGGTTTAGAACTATACGGTTTAATTATTTAATTTGCTGTTGGTCTTGGGTTTGGTTTTGGTTTTGTTCTCAAAGAGTCTAAATGGTTCAGTGATGGGTGATGGGTGATGGGTGACGGGTGGGTGTACTTTGATCAGGGATCATGGATTTGTCTTGTGCTGGTGTTGATGCTTCTATCTAATCTCTATGATTATGATTTGTTAAGTTTAGGGGAGTAGAGTCATTAGGATCTATTAGATTATGAGTATTGTGATTTTATATTTCATTAAAGGGGCTGGGATTATGTTTAGACTGGTAGAGAGTATTAATTGACAGTAGGAGTTATATATAATATATAGATCTATACTAGGTTTTGTTTCACTGACTTGGTAACCCATCGCAGTAGTTCAGATACTGTTCATTGATTGGGGGAAGATAGTCAGTCGTTGCTTGTTCTTATTATTTCGAGAGTATGGAGTAGATACATAGGTATCAATGATCATTCATGGTCAAGGGGAGGAGAGATTACGTCAGGGCTTCCCGTCACCCAATCAACAGCGCCGTCAACCGGAGTGGGGCGGATGAAACGACTTGGCCGTGAACCCACCCGTGACCCGTAGGTACCGCTCCCCCGGCCACGAGTCAGTTTCGCTTCAGGTACCGTTATCGAACACGACTACGACGCAGTACGGAGCAGATATTGAGATGGTGGCCGTCGGACCTATAAATAGACGGGACTGCAAGTGTGAGAGATCCCGAAATATCAATATTGCCAATTGCCACAGACATATCTCCGCTGCAGTGGCCACTACTAGTAGTAGTATTTGATTGTACCTGCGTCATCCAGTCAGGCCGCGGCTGTTCCTGACTAGTCGCGTAGGCCAATAATCGGGCTGCAACTGGCACCATCCGGTCGGCGCACGAGGACCCCCCAACGGTCATGTACTTACCTCCGTACCTATCTAGCTATCTATCATTTTATCTCTTCACCACGCCGTCCGTTGCAGGGATTCGGTCAATTTAATACTCTGTATATTAATTCAGCAGGGTTGTTGCTGACTGATAAGACCCAGGATGATGGCGCAATCAGAGCACCATCCAGTGGCCGCCGTTAGGCATTTCCACGGTGGGGACTCTGTGAATTCCTTTCCTTTTCTTTCACACTCTCTCGACGTTGCTTGAACTTGCTTCGGATAAAGGCAGCACCATTTTTGGTCCGATGCGATCGCATGGTTTTCAGCTCGATCGGAGAGCCTGGGTTGAGCAAGAATCCGGGATCATTCCCCCTCCGATCTTCAGCTGCGTTCCAAGGGTGCGAGACCCGTGGGTGTCCAACTAAAGGATGACATTGGGGGCCCAAGGGGTCGGGGGGGTCGGACCTATGCCTAAATGAGTTCACAGCAAGGCCATCCATTCATTCATTATTATTGTTGGCCCTTCCACGGGCTGACTTCCACTATGACTGAGTCCATGACACCCTGGGGGAGAGGATGTTGGATCATCCCACATGCGATGCGGCACCACCTTGCAGCAGCATCATGCAGGTACACTTCCACTGTGAGGTAAGGACCTACCCGGTTTCCCTGGTCGCGACCAAAATAAACCACCCTTTGGACCGGGGACGGGCGCAGGTCATGGATGTAGCTTAAGTAGGTGACTTGTAGATTAACTAGATCCTCGATAGTAGTACTTGCATGGAGGTACCAGCAAATACATAGTAAGTATGTAGCAGTACTACTCGGTAGGTATCTAGGCAGTCCAGGATTGGTCGCTCCTTCCCATCGCCGCCTCCTCCTTTTTCGCTCCTTCCCTCGTGTCTCTCTCCCTCTCTTTCTCCCACTTCACTTTCACATCCACTCCACTCCACTCTCTCTCTCTCCTTCTCCTTCTTCTTCTTCTTCTCTCTCCACCAAGCACTGTGCTGTGCACACCTATTATATTTCTCTCTCTCTTTCTTGTTTTTGCTTTTCAATTCAGTCTCATTTACTCCGTATCTCCTCCCCCCCTTTCACTGATCGCCGATGCCGTGCCCGTGCTAGCCGAAAGGGTGAGTTTCTCTCGGCTGCGTCTGTTAGTTAGTGCTGGTCTAAGCTGCCCGCCGGCGTTTCACCCTCCATCGTTCACCCATACAATCCTCCCTCGTCTCTACCCTCTCCTGACACTCTCCTTCTCATCCCCTCCGCCCGCTGGCTTTTCGTCCTCTGCCTGGCTCTGCCTGGCTTCCTGTCTCCTTCTTTGCTGCCTCGCTTCCCCTTCGTTCTTTCACGTTTGCTGCCGATTTGATATCGTGCACTCCGTCCATCGTTTCTGTCTCTCTTCCCCCCCCTGAATTTACCCCAATTGACACCCACATTGCCAGGCCGCCATTCGTTTCTCACCCAAAGCACATCCCTCTTGCAACATTTCGGTCGTTCGGGTCTCTGTATACCCCAACTCATCAGCACACTACGCACCCTCGCTTGCTATAGAACCATACGTTTTCCAATCCCAGCTCCGACTCGCGATCAACCCCGGTTGCGCCCCTCGTGCGACAATACGACCCTCTACCGCGTCGACCATGCGATAGTGCTCCGGCTGTCATCTTCCATTCCTTTTCCGTCCTTGCGCCTGCGTGTGACCTCGGGCGGCTGGTTGTTTCCTGATCGTCTTCGGCTGGTACACTCGAAGAATCTCTCGTTTCTCCCCCGCTCGGAATCATTCGATATGCTCGTTCCGAAGCCCCCTGTGGATTTGGAAGGCCACTGCTCTGCTCTATACGACAACACTCTTTACACCTACTCCGCCAACGGCTTCGCATCGATACCTCTCGAGCGCAATGGAACATGGACCGAACTGACCATGGGTGAGGCCGTCTCGGATGCGGCGTGTGTGATAGGTGGCACCGATGGCGATGAAACCAAGCAAGCTCTCTACATAGTCGGCGGAACCGCCTCGTCGAATCAACCGGGCTTGCAGCGATATTCGTTTCAAGACAAGAAATGGACCACTATTCAACCCCCGCAATCAGTTATGGGAAATCGCACTCACCACAGGGCCGTCTACCTGTCGAATTCCTCATCAATCTTGGTCTACGGCGGTCACCAAACCGACGAAGATGTCGCATCGTCCGATACATACGTTTTAAGCACGGCCTCGCCATACTCGGTTGCGGCTCACAATGCGACAGAAGCGTCACCGGCCGTCGCGCCCGTTCTCCTACCCTGGAATGGTCGCCAGGCAGCTTTGGTGGGTGGTACGACAACTCCCAAAAAGGTCCACCTATTCGACCCCACCCTGGGCTGGTATAGCTCCAACGTGACACTTGCCCAATCGCTGTCCACTGGTGTGCAGTGTGCAATCCTGGACGGATCCGATGGGAGCAAGGTGCTAGAATCATTCGATATGGACGTTGCACCCAACACGGTCACGAGCGTGGTGTTGGTGAATTCATCCGGAGAGGATGCGAATCCCGCTACCGCCTTGAGTTCCCAATCCTCGTCGCGTAAACGAAAGAGGGAGATCACCCTCAGCAATTACCCGACGTACGATAGTAGCTTGGCGGGATCCACCACACGGCAAAATTACTCATTGGCCCAAGGAGAGGATGGATTAGTGGTGATCTCGAGTGGCAGTGGTACTGACTCTCTGGCCATATTCAACCAGACCGCCAACAGCTGGGTCAACGCCACCAAACTGTTTTACGGTGACGAGAGCCAACAGCAGATTCTCGGATCGACAACGACGACCGCGTCCTCATCAACGACAAGTTCAACCACCTCTTCTAGCGCCGCAGCCGGCGGTAACACGTCCGATAGCGATGTTGGCACCATCGTCGGCGCCACCCTGGGAGCTATCCTGGGCGTCGCGGCCATTCTGGTGATCATTCTTCTCCTCATAAAACGCAAGAAGCAGAACATGAAGAGGGCGAGAGGCGACAACGATAAAGATCGGCTAAGTTTCCAGGATCAGGGCGTGGAGCCTTTGGCCCAGTCAGCATATCCCATGGCAAAGAGCCCGGTGCCTCTTGCAGCTTCCTCGGTGGATTCGCTCGCAATCTTCTCGGGCGGTTTGGGTGATGAGAAGACACCGAGGGTGGCTGGCGCCCGCCCGCCTTTGCACAGAACTTGACTCCGCTGAAGTCAAGTCCGCTGACGACCATCCACTCCACTGAGGAGTCCTCTTCACCCAGCATCTACTCAAGCGCTGCCTTGGACAAAGAACTCGAAATCCAAGACTCCAACTCCGGAAGCCGAGCAGGTGACCGGAGGACCAATGAAGGGTGGAGTCGGTATTTTCAGGACAATAGCGCGACAAGTCTGGTTGGGACGCAGTCGCAGTCTCTCCAACCCCCTCAGCGGCCGCCAAGCCGCAGCCGAAAGGCTGGGCCATGAAGACGCTCACGCCACTGGATTTTGGGTTCTTGGAAGAGCCCAAGCCGCTGGGACAGGTGATAAGCGGTAGCCCCACAACTGAGCATGCCTCGTCTATCATCTCCTCCGAGGGCCGCCATGTTGCCATCCAAGAAAGCCAGTCTGCTCGTATCTCTAGCGCCTCCTCGATGAGTGCAGACTTGGAGGGTGACCCACAATGGAAGCAGCGCAGCTGGGCAGGCCGGCCTCCAAGTAGCACCTACAGCAGAAGCTTCTACAACCCCAGCACCCATGTTCCCTCAATAGCAGCGCCGTCCGACAGTGACTACCGACTGTTTGACCCTTCTCGCACCAACACACGGGGGTCTAGCATCCTCATACCCGAAGTCACGGAACCCATGCCAACACACAAGGCCGCCAACGTCAACGAGGACATGAGCTGGTTGAACCTCAATGCTGATCGATGATCGCCCACGGCATCTCTCGGACGTGAAACGCGACCAACACCTTCCTTGCAATGTCGCGTCTATTTACCCTCATTTCCCCACCCATCGCCGTCAGCTCCGACCTGATACCTTCATTGCATTGGCCTGGCTCCTTCATGGTACCCAGTCTGGGAAATGCCATCTGCAAAAGTTCCTTTCCCTTCGCCCTGTTGGGATGTACAGCTAGCTGCGCTTGACCTTTCCTTTATGTTCTTCTACACATGTTCCCTGCCAGGTTTTCTCCTGTCTAATGGTGCCCGCATCCTGTTGCATCTGCTTCCACTGCTGGCAAAAGAATCGAGCGTTCCGTTCTCTCCCTTGCTGCGTCCGTCCACCCGTTTCTGTTCGTGTTTGGCCACATTCCCCTACTCCCTGCCCGAGTTCTGTTGCATTTAGTTGTTTGGTTTCTCCCGATCGACGATCTGATTCCTAGTTGTTCCGTTGATGATTCTGCCCATCTATTCAGCAGGGGTGTGGCTGCCTGTTGAGATATCATACCCGGTGTTGTGTTGCCCTGTCTTTTACCCATATGTCTGTATTGTAAATATTCCGTCGGATGCTACGTGGATGGGATGGTCTACGGCCCCCCTTGATAGATTCTACAGGCATGCTTATATGTCTGCATGCCGGGAATGGATTATGCTGTTCATTCATATCTTTGCCGTAGCGCTTGGTACACAATATGATGGCAGCAATCTCTACTTTTGATATCGACTGCCATGTACTATACAACCCGTAGGCTCGCACAGTCAAATGGGTAGATGTGAACCAATCAACAAACACAACAAACTCATTATAAGAGGCCAGCGATATACGTATACAACAAGAAGTCATAAATCAAATCAATATTGGTGCAAGGAACGTCATCAATCATCAATCATTATCGTGGCACATGTCTGGATAAGCAATTTTCCTCACGGTTATTCACGCATACGGTACAACGGGGGTCCTCGACGATCTACCCACGGACCGAGACCGGATATCCGAAGTTGACCCATACTCGGAAGGATGGTGTTCCTCAATCTCATCTGGATACACCGTCTGCGGCGGTCGAGACGCGGGACCCTGGCTCTGGACACGGCGGTGTCGTCGCTCTCGTCGTTCATCGCATCCTCTCGCAAACTCATGTCGCTCGCGGCGAGCTTCCTCGGCATGTTTCCATTCCCCAATTGCACCTTTGATTCCCAGAGCAGCGAGGCCGACGCTGGCTACATCCCCAATCTGACCCTTAAGACGACGGCGGCGAGCTTCTTCTGGCGTGATCTCACCCTCTCGAAGCAATTCGGCTCGTTTTTTGTGTTTTTCCATGCTCTCATGTAGACTGTGTGCGGCGTGAATGGTAGCCACTGCGGCCAGGCCCGTTTTCACAAGTGTTTTCCGGGTAAGTTTCTTTTGTTGGTTCTCCTCATCGGTACTACTTCCCAGGTCAGAATCAGAATCCTCGGAGTGACGATCCCCATGCGGGTTGACACGACCATGACCAGCTTCGCCGATTCCTTTGGATGTGGTGCGTGCGGAAGGTCGTGTCGAGGTGGTGGCAGTGGATAAAGGTCGACTCACATCTCTAGAGTGCCTGGAGCGCCGTGGGCTTCGATGGCGTCGCGACTCGTACTCGCTGGATGGCTCGTCGTCTGAATAATCATCACGACGAGACGAGCGGCCGCCATGGCCTCTCCTGTCACGGCTATCCTTGTTTCCTAGGCCTAGAGCTTCCATTCCTTGGTTAATGTAGTCGGACACGCTCTTGCTCCGTCTCCGAGGGCGACGGTCATCATAGCTATCCTGAGAGCTGGATCGGCCCCGACTCCAGCTCCGAGGGCGAGACTTGGACCGGAACCGATCATAGGCCTCCTTACCCGCTGCGGCCAGGGCACCTGTGGCGACCAGATTCTTTAGCCCGCCCTGGCTTTGAGAGCGCCCCCGGCCATGAGACCTCGACCGGGACCTCGATCCGTTAATGAAGTGGTTGGCAGCCAGGCCAGCCAGTGTAGACTCAAGGATATGGCGCCTGGAATGTTTGTCCGGATTCCGATCCACCAGTCCGTCGGTACCGCCGGCCGTGATCGCCGCTGTAAGGATGCGCTTGCCTTTCTCACCGGTCCACTCGCCAGGCTCTTTCCGGACCCGGAAAGCCTCCACCGCGCCGGCGGCTAGGGCCGCTCGAACGGCCTGAGCGATCCGCTGCTCACTTTTGTCCCGACGGTGACGGCTTCTGTCCCGAGTGGGCGAGGGCGAGTAGGAGTAAGACCGGCGATCCCGGGTATGCGAGCGACCGCGATCACGATGCCTAGAGTTCGACGACGCAACCGATCCTAAACCTAGGGCGCCTAGGGCTTGCTCTGAGATGGACTTGCGACGGCGCCTGGGAGGAGAGCGACTATCCGATGGCGAACGGGAGTACCTGTGACGATCATCTGCGGGAGTCAGCATGGGAGTGATTGTCCAGAATTTTGTAGTCATGCATACATCGGTCATCATGTCGTCTGGAACGGCGGTGGGAACGACGATAATGGTCTGAGTCATCATGGTTGGGATCGCGATGGCCCATGGAGTGGGATCTGCGCACGCGCTCCGAGACGGTGGAGACACGGGATGGTCTGGACTGAGGGGGATAGCCGTAGCCGTATTCGTAACCATAGTCGCCAGGAGGGGCATCATAGGAGTCGACGCTGCCATCGCGGCGACGGACGACGTCCATCTGGTGACGACTAGAGGGGTGGGGAGCAGGTGCGTAGTAGTAGTCGGGATTGTAGCCAGCGGGCGGCCGAGGGTACTGGCGGCCTTCGTAGTAGGCCATGGTCTGGGCGAAGGGAGCTGTCCCAGGGGAGAGCCTAGATGGGGAAGGACGAGGAGAGTACTAATGTGATGGATGAGATTGATGAAAGACGATGGGAAAGAAGAGTTGGTAGGATGGTGGATGGAGAGGAGGAGGAGGAAGAGGGAGAGGAAGGAAGAAGTGAAGGGGAAGTAAAGAAAAGAAAAGAAAAGAGTGGCGACGGGGCGGGGCAGGACGACCCGTGACGTAGGAGGAGGAAGAATAAGAAAAAGGAAAGAACGAAGGAAGAAGAGGGAAGGCAGGCAGAGAGAGAGTACCAAGGTAGTGACAGGTTAAGGCAGGTACGACGGCGGACGGCGAGCTGAATGGGATTGATTGGCTGCCCCGTGGCGGCCAGTGTTTCGGACAGCCCCGGCTGAAACCCGGACGGTCGCATTGCATTGAAGACGGACTGAACGCATCATGATGAATTGGTGTAGCCTACGAGTGTGACAAGTACCTCCCCAAGACTCCGAGCAGATACTCCTCGTCGTATGCAGGATGTAGTCAATCAGATGTAGTCCCATGAAATCAAGGGTCCGGTCGCTGACATCATCCCTCCCCCACTCCCCTGCAACCCTCACTTCATACTACATACCATGTACTAGATACTAGATATGTAGTTACCTATGGAATTCTCCAGAATCCATGTCAGATCGGGGAATTTCCCCATGTTTTTGACACGTCCCTCATCCGGTTCCTGATCCAGTCCTCCACGCCGGTTCCGCCCCGCCCGATCCGTGGTTCGGAGGTCGGTCAATCTACAGAGACAAAAATAGACAAGGTTGCGTCGTGAGGGGTTTCCTCCCATTGATATTCATTGGATCCCACTTGGACCCAATCTCGTAGATGATCTATTGTACATTCCAGAAAACAGGTTCGGCCGTCGCTCCCAAAAGAACCGGTAACAGAGGTATTCGTGGCAGACAAAGGAAACAGGACAAACACATACACGCTGACAAGCCATTTCAACAAGTACAAGAGAAAGAAGAAGAACAATGATAATAATGCAAACAGCAGAGAGAATTGAAACCACCGGGACCCCGCGAGAGCGCCGCACAGCAGCCACCCCCGGCGCCTTTTTTTCCGTATAACGCCGTTGCTCCGACGGGACCTGCTGGGCCCGCCATGGGAAAGATAAAATGTAAAGATTAAGGATGTCCAGAGAATGGAAAGGTCATGCTCTTCTCACATATCCGCTCACTCATCATACTCGTGACGCCATCGGTTCATAGGCCCGATGACTGCCACTGGCGGGCATCGGCCCTTCGTACGGGCTTCCGTCCATCTGCGTCCCACTGATGGAGCGTTGATGGTTGTATACCGAAGGGTTGCTCCTCCGAGTCGACCAGCTACCGCTGCCATCGCTATCCCGATCCGTCGCGATACCGGCGGGCATCTCTTCCGAGTGTGTGCGGTGTGTGCGGATGTGTTGCTTCATATTGTCCTTCCGCGTGAAGGCCTTGTTGCAGATGGGGCAGTGGACGCTCTTCTCCCCCGTGTGCTTCTTCCCGTGACGGGCGGCATGCCCAGAGGTCGTGAACGTCGCCGAGCAGCCGTGGCTGGCAGCAAATGGGCAGGGATACTTGTTCTTGCGGACCCCGGATTTGGCCGCCATGGACTCTTTGGTGCTGCTGATCGAGGGTTGCGGCGACGGAGGCTCGGCGACGGAGCTGCCGCTAATGCGCTTTTCGGATAGCGGACGGTAAGCACTCGGATCCTGGCGGGTGAGGTGGTAGTGCGAGCGAGCGCTGGTGCTGCTCATGTAGTCGTAGGAGCAATCCGAGGAACCAGGAGACGTGGGCTGCGTGGTCTCGGACACCGGGTCGAATGGGTGTCGGATCAACCCCGGTGATACCGACGGGGAGTTCACATATGCGTGGTGGTAACGGAACTCTGGCGCCGGGATGGGCTGTTGAGGTTCGTAGTGGTAAGGATAAGGCGAAACAGTCTGGTGTCTGGATAGCCTCGGGGCTGAGCGGACTGTGAAGGCCGGGTTGTCGTCGTTGTTCAGGATCGACACAAAACTGGCTTTGCAGCTCGCCATGTTCAAGACTGATGATGAGATCGCCTGCAGGGGGCTCGTTAGTTGATAGTCTCTTATTTTTCTTTTTCCTGCTCAGCCTATTCCACACAATCCTTCACACAGACGGAGGAGCTGGAAAGGGCGCCATCGATCCGGATGGACGGTAGGGGGAAGAAACCAGAGCGAGAAAAAACTCGAGGGAACTTGAGTACGCACCAGGACTTTTCGAGAATGTTTGCCTGCTCGCTGTCGTGTAACAGACCGCTGGACTTGTAGACAGCCTCCCGGATAGGAAGGACTGGGGTGAGAAGTCGAAAGGGGACCCCTGACTTCTCTGGTCACAATGGAGAAAGTATCCAACAATTTTCCCCGCCGATCTGGCAAAGAGGAGCCGATAATCCAATTCCAACCCACTACAAGGTCGTCACAGAAGGACCCGCCGATAATGGGAACAGGCGAATCAGATGGCAATTGCAAACTGGCCCAGTGGAATTGCAGGGACCAGCAAAAAGCAAGCACGCTTTTTCTTTTCTCTTCTTTTTCTTTTTTGCTCTTTTTGACGCTCGAATCAATCAAGACTCAGAGCAGTAGTCTTCCACAGAAGTGCCGAGTCTCGAGAGAAGACCGAAATAGGATTGAGTCGAATGACACTTTTTAAATCCACTGAGAAGAGAAGTAGCGTAAAAGTTGACAGATAGATAGATGTTGGTGATAGTAGTAGTGGTAGTAATGGTAATGGTAGTGGTGGTGGTGGTAAATGTGGAGATAGAGGAGGGAGAGAAGGTGGTTGATCGGGAGGAGATAAGTAAGATGATGGATGGATGGATGGATGGAGGAGATAGGGTAGATCGGGGATCGAGGAGAGGCCCCAAGAAAACGATAGACCAAGCTTTTTCGGCTGGCAAGGGGAGGAAAAGGGAAGGATTGGAGGATTGGGGAAGAAAGAGGTCGAATGGGAAGGGCAGGACGCGAAGATTAAAAAGCGACAGGAGAGGCAAAGAACGTCGCCAGGCCAGGCGACTAAGAAAGAAGCATCTTGAAACCCGTCCAGGGTCCCTCCCGAAGCTCTGGCCATCTGGAAAGTCCGTTGAGTTAGTTCGCTAGTGGGTAAGTTCACGGTGGATTGGGAGCGAAGTCCACGACGCTAGTTCGCCGGAGTGGAGCAGAAAATAGGCATCATCATTCATGGTATTATTGTTGCTCTGGCCGAGTATCAGCTTGTTCCTCGCTAGTCGCTACAAGACGCAAGACCCTAACTGGCGGGAACCAAGGGTCTATGCAGTCTGCAGTCGACAGTATACTTCAGGTTCAATCGTATTCTTCACTCATGGATAGATATCTTCCATTTACTACTACTATCTACAACCTAATCCTTCTACCGCCATCATCATTATTGCTGTCATTATTATCAAAATTCCTTCCCAACCCAATCCAAGCCCCAAAAAAAAAATAAAAAGAATCCATCCTTCGGCACTACTAGTCAGTGGCCTTAGACAGGCTGGATGGAACCCTCCCGTACCAAAGGTTCCTCAGGCTCCGAGCCACGAGTAGCCACGCGGATCAACCAAACTGTATGCGAAGAGAGACCCAGTGGCTTTTGCCCTGTCACTAGAAATTCTCTTACCACGGAGTATATTATCATTATTTGATTCTAGAATTTACAGACCAAGTAACTGAGGATGAATAATAAAAGTAACCCCTTTCAGGGCCCAATTCAGCCCCTCCACCTTTTTCCCTCTACTTCCCACTGGACTTCAATCTAACTGATTAGATCCCTGACTGGTACGTGTTCCCTGTCGTCAGCTGAATGGGCGAGAGAGAGAGAAAAGGCTGCATAAGTAAGAATAACGATTAATTATTTGGTTTGGTTTGATTATTATTCCAAAAAAGAATAATAATAATAAAACCACTTGTACTAATAAATAATTTTTTAATAAAAAGAGACAAAAAAAAAGACATTTTGACTAATCGGAATTAGTCTCGTCCGGTCGCAGCCCGGAAGTATCTAGTCCCTTGGACCGGGGAGAGAGAAGGGGGGTCATCCAATGAGAATCCATCACCGACTCCGACTCCGTGTATTATATCATTCAAGACGCTAATCATCAAAGATGCATACATAGACTTTCCAGGGTTCCCGAATCATCACATCATTTGCTTGACAGGTAGGTAGATATGTACTTGAAGAAAACAAGAGTAAACACATCGCTACGAAAAAAAAAAAAAAAAAAAAAAAAAAAAAACTGAAATCCAAAACCCTACCTATCGCCGAGCCGCCACAAAAAAAAAACTCCCCCCATGACAGAAATCCTACTGGATCTATCAAGCCAGTGCCGCGCGCGCGCCAGGACGCCTCGCTCGTGCGGCCATGCAAAGGATGTCGATCCCTGCCAGCCAGGGTAAAGTGGCCCCTGATTACATCCCCAGAAGAGGCTTACGGACAAGCTTTTAGCCACGGAGGGATGGAATCCATGGATGGGGTGGATTGAGCCATGATTGGGTCCTTTTCCTCACGGTGTAATCTTGCACTAGTCATGATACCGACCGGTTGCTTTGGTCAGGTCAGGGTTGCAGACTTGCAGTGAAGGGGGGGGCCAGCCAGTCGAAGGCCGGAACCGTTGGAGACTGACTGGCTTCATAACATAACACGTAAGTAAGTTCGTTCCGTGGTGGCGATGATACATGACATGATGATCGGATTCCTCAGATCGTCCCCCGTTTTGGGTATTCTTGTCCGATTGTTGGTCGGAGGTAGAGGTTTCGTGCGACTCGGGGCTTGTTCGATGGTCGAGGGGGGGCCGCCAGTAGGTCGGAGGTAAGTTACAGAGTAGGAAATGTATGGACTGTGGGGAGGGGCCGGTCGTGGTAGTAGACCTTTTTTTACTCCTGGAGGAGTATACGTCGATTTATTGGTCTGTCCTTTTTTTTAATTTTTTTATCTGTTAAATTCTGCTTGATTGTTTTATTCAGGTTGATTGATTTTCACCCGCCCGCCAAAATACTGAACCCGACGTTCTGGAAAACAGCAGCGCAGTCCCACTCGGACCCGAAATAGCTTCGATTTCAATAGCGGAGGGGGGCACAGTTCAATCCCCCCCTCCTCCCCCCAGTCCTGCCAATAATAGCCCGTTAGGAATTGAGATAAAATTATTGTCAAACAGTCATTCATCATCCACGACCCCGTGGTTGTTGCAGATTTGGCTATGAATAGATGTTAGATGCAATACGGAGAACCCTGCAGAAATATCCTCCATGACTTATCTAAGCCACAATGTACACTTACTACATACATGGTACATAGATCGATCGCTACACAATAAGAAAGTATGTCCCATTGCTCCGTGCTCCGTAGAAGATACTAAAATCCCTTAGACCCAAAGACAGGACAACAAGGGTGTCTACCTAGGTAGGTAGGGAACAGGGATAAAAATTTACCAATAAGAACGGAGATAGTAGTTCGTTCCAGGTCTTTACTTCGATGCCTAGTATCTAGTACACAGTAACCTCCTACCAACAGTTTCCATCCGGACCCCTCTTCCCCATCTGACGATGATCCATAACACTAAGCAAGTCTTAGCTTTTTGCAATCTAGATAGGTACGGAGTAGATACCAAGAAAACTGTCAATCAATTTAATCTACGAATGCATACGTGGACGCATCTCCCCCATTCTCATCCGATGCAATCTATTTCTTGGCAATAAGTAGACATGTACTTACTTACTTGTTTGCTTGGCTGGTGGTCTCACACCATATCTACGTACATACGTAGTCTACATACAGCAAGCAGGTAGTAGGTGAGTAAAGAAAGCTTGGCGAACCCTGATTCTCCTTCCCCCTACCCTACCCTATCCTCCCTCATCTCAACACCCTACCTACCTATACTTTGCAACCTCGTATACATACAGTACAATAACCTGAATATACTTACTCCGGCTCCCACCCACCACCGGGGCAGTACAGTCATCCAAGCCTCACCATTGAGGACTAGTCTCCTCACCCCGAGGGATGAAAAAAAAAGGCACGGATGTAATAATAATAACAATGAATGTGGACCGACCACCAACTTGATCCATCATACGCGTCAGGGCCCCCCTCCCGGGGATAACGTCAGGCCCCGATTCCAAGCGCTTGACGTTGCCGAGGAGAGGGCCCTGAACCGGTGTTTTCCACCCTGCATGGGAGATCATTATTGGCCGGATACGAAATGTTGATGCCTACAGCACTGGTAGCTACGTACTAGGAGGGGAAGCAGAAAGCTTGCGCATCAGGGCAGGGCAGGGCAAGGCGCGGCATCGGAGATCGGGGCTAATATGTGATGGAGGGCCGGTTGGGTGGGTGGGTAATACAACCAAAAGGTTGTTGGATTGAGGGGATGTTTTTTGTTTCATTTTTCTTTTTATTTTTGGTGCAGATGGTTGTTTGTGTCGGGTTAAGGGGGAGTGGACTTGAAGGAGGGGCATCATTCTTCTGACTGTTGGTGGTGATGGTGGTGGTTCATTCAATCCATGCACTGCGGTATAGAGTCGACAACCCTGACAGCAGCGGCTAAGCTATCCGAAAATTAGCAGTGGGAAAGAAGAAAAAGCCAAGATTGGGGTCAATGACGCGGATCACACCTAAACAATAGACAGATACTACTGTGTAGGTACATAGTAGGTAATAATGTTGGAGCAATAATAACATGGGACAAATATTTCGATTGATCTAAGACATGATGGGGGGTGTGACTGGTGGCGGCCTGATGGTGATTGTGCCATGCACATTGACGGGGTCCGTTTCCGTAGGGACTCCGTGTTCCGAATTCCCGACGGGATTCCCTCCAGACGCGGTGTTGGCTGAGACAATAATGAGAGATAAGAGCGATTTTCACACACACACCGAACAGAGCATGAAATCACCGCCATCTCAAATAGCCCCAGGACAGGTACCATGGTGCATGCACAATTGCACATATGACATGAGAGGTAGTAGTTTGTCCTGCAGTGGGAATAAGGCACGATTGATCGGATGATTGAGCTGGCGTGGCTGGGCTAAAGCAGACTATACGAGTCCCTACAGGAACCGAGAACGAGTCAGGTGGTTCGGATTGGATATGGGACGCCACCGTGGCTCTTGGAGAGAGGGAGGGAGAGAGCCTGGAGAGACTAAGATCAGGGTCGTGGCCTACTATCTAGAGTACTCGTATCATGTATCTACGCATACGACGACGATACGAGCAACGCCATGACTAAGCTGCCGAGTCAACCGAAGCAGCCCTCAAATCGGCGGCAGATCATCTGGCAGATTACGGGACGCGTATCGTATCTACGTAGAATTGCTTTGTAAGCGGCATCTCCACCGCCCGATGAGCTTGGCTATAGTCCACCTTTACCTTCAAGTCTCTGGGCCAGATCTTGAAAAGAGGGGACTACCAAGCATGAACGTACGTATACTACCGTGGCACAGCATACTCTTCTCCATCTATCCTCGGCTAGATACCTAGGTCAAGTCTGCAGACATTTTCAACCCCTGGAAAAGTGGACAGTGGACGCATCAAAGAATCGAGTCTTGAAGATCGCAGCGCCAGAGCCAGGGAACGACGCTGTCAATGCACCCGGACCCTCTTCCTCCCTTCCCTACCCTGAGTGTCCTCACTCACTCACACCCAGAACAGAACCCCATCTGAAACAACCAATGTTTAATATTCTGATTCTCGAACCGGTCGGTCGGTCTCTTTCTCAACCACAATAATTACAATTGAACAATGATAGAATACTTGTGTCAACTCGGACACCCTCCGTAAATAAACTTTTCCATCTTCTTAATTATTTACCCGGGATACCACCAAACCCACCAAACACAAAACCACGATCAAACCCACAAAACAAAAAACAAAAAAGAAAGAAAGACAGACAGAAAGGAATGGACCTGAAAAAAACCCTTATTTTGCCAAGTGTCAGTACCTTACTGTGGCTTGAGCCCTATGGACCCTGACCCGGCTGCACTAGACCGGCTTGGGTACTGCTCGGCGGAGAGTCGAACAACCGGTGCCAGACCAATGCAGGGATTTCACTTGTACTAGTAACTAGTAGTTCTAGTTTGTCTAGCTTCCTGAAATTTTCCAGGGGAGACAGAGGGGGGGTTTCTATTTCGTGTCTTTTTGCTGTTTTAGGGATGATCTACGATCTGTTACTATCTATTACTACTACCTACACTACTATCTAGGTGTTAGTATTATTCCTGCTTTATTCAATTTAAGAAGCATACAATAAATAATATCCATCCATGTCTTGGATAATTTATCATCATTTGGTTGGGTGCGAGAAACTACCTACTAGGTAAGCTTCTCTTTGCTTTTCCCGTCTGTCACTTTTTGTTTTTCATTTTTCATTTTTCCACGATAAGCGTTCAGTTCGTATGGACCAATACACACACACATACATAAGCCGGATATTCCGGCATTCCCGAATCCCTTTATCTAACCTAACCTAACCTAACTATGAGTAGTTGGGTTAATCCCGAGCCGATGTTGAGGCAAGCGTACGTACTACTAGGACATACTTATCTACGTAGGGCGGGTAGCCATGCGCCCCGACACGAGACTACGTAGATAGGTAGGGTAGGTAGGTGGCTGCTGTCGCGAATCGCGATGGTGGGTTCTATCTTTAGGATTGTCTCGTGAGTTGAGACAACAGTCCACTTCTCCGGATACGGGATTGATGAAATACGGAGGACTGTGTAGATCATCGTAGCAGATCTGATCTACCAAGCAAGCGAGCAGACAAGGGGAGTAGTAGTAGTGAGTGAGCAACTAGGTACCTAACAGGAGGGGAGGGGGCTCTGAAACCGCCATTGAGCGGGAATCTCGACGGGATCTCAGGGCCTGGGACTGGAGGAGGGGTTGGTTGGTTGGTAGGTAGATAGGGGGTGAGTATCTCATCTCATCATTTCATGGTTGAATGAGCAGTAGGGGAGTAGCTAAAGTAAGATGGAAAGGGTAGTAGTAATTGGCTGGGTCTTTTGCATCCATCGTATGGTCGGTTCCATTCATTGCTGAATGGGATCAAGATTATGAACGGATCAAATCAGCCCGCTGAGTCACAGGGGCAGAGGAAGAGAGCTGAGAAGCACCCGCAACCTCGTTCTCTATTGATGGCTTGCGCCGACCCTGCGATCTTCAGGGTCCGAAAAGAAAGTTCGGAACCGTAGCTGGGCAGGTCGGACCAAGGTAGCACCGAACCCGACTAAGCTGTCTACGGTAGTTGATATCCGAACGTGACCCATCATCCGGGCCTCATCCAAGGGACGGGAGCCGAGCAACGGAGCAAGAAGAGGGCAAGTCAGGGCAACTGAGGGTAACTGAGGGGGGGGAAGATACCGTATTGTATACCACAACGGGTAATTTACCCTTTCCGAAGCGGGAGAGACAGTAAGATTACTCCGGCCCCGCATATACTTTCTTCCAGGGAGTGGGGCGGCACTAGTGTCTTCTTAGCTACGCGCTAGTGAGGGTTGGTTCACTTGGTTGGGTTATCGTGCAGAACTCCGGTGGAGAGAGAGACATCTTTCTTTCGGTCTTGTCTGGTGGTGATGGATTATTGGGTGACATGAATGAGGATGTTGGGGTTGTGTTGATATTGTTGTTGTTCTCGTCGGAAGGACATTGACGATGGTGCAGTAGTTAACTCGTAGTTAAGTACTAGTAGTAGTACCTGTCTGGATATCAACCATGCAAAGACGCCTTGTCTCCTCCGTCCACTATCTACCCACCATCATCCATAACCCACACTTTCACATCCACCACCACCACTAGCAACGCCAGCTGCGTAAGCAGAGACGTCACTCAGTGGGGTCCGAGATTTGACATGCCGCGCGTAGAATTAGTTTAGTCCTCAGATACGCATGGGTTACCCGGAGACTAGTCTGCTTGGGGGCTAACTCGCTGCCCGCCGTTCTAGACTGTCGCCCGTGGCGGTTGGCTAAGGCCTGTTAGTCGCTTCAATCTTTTCAGGGCTCGACTCCATGCCCCTACCTGGCCCCGAATGAGGGTCAACACGAAGTAACTACCTGGCCCAACATACGTAAGCCACAAACTACGGGGTAGGGACCGCCGCCCATACATCAGGTGTCGAACCACCTGCCCACGGGGCGCATGCCCTCATCCAGCCATCCATCTATACTGTCCTCCCGCCTCCCTGCGACAACCACGGTTCATAGGATGCCCGCCGGCAATCATGGTATCCTCATGTCTCCGGATCGCCGATGGGAGGCATCCCTCTTGTCACCTACGTTACCTACGTAGGTGCATACGAATGCCTCCGGCGCCCGGTGGGGCCGGTCTAGCGCCGCCTGGCGATGATTAGGGCTCGCGACTAGTATAAAGAACATGACTCCAAGATTGGGCGGGGATGCCATTGGGGCGGACCTCATTTAAGGGTTCCCTTGTTTTCTTTTTCGCCTCATACTGTCTGCGCCGAGGCATCGAAATTTTTCTGCCTGCTCCTGCTAGTCTCGGGTTTAGCAGAATAGGCGCAAGGCACCGAAGATGCCTACGTAGCGGGTTCTCATTCATCCCATCAGAGATAATGGGATGTCGTGATGAGCAAGTTCCGACAAAGACCGCGGACGGACGTTTCGGATTCCGACTCGTTTCCTGTTGAGTACGTATGTGTATGGAGTACGCGCCTTCGGATCGATGTACGCATGACTACTTGTGTCCCAGTGCTTCTTTCTGTACCGCGTACGGAGTACCTCGCGACCAGATGGTGGCGGCTCGCTTGACTGATCTCGATCATCTCTAGCGAGTTCGGAGGTCTCGTGCGCTGTGCTGTACCAGACACAGCGCGGAGGATTAACCCAATATCATTCATCCGGAATAATCTCGACGGCGCAGCCTGCAGAGAAGATCATTCCTTCTCTGTCGTAGTGACGACTGTCGCCGTCAGTGATAGGATCAGACTACCGTCTAGCAAAGTATAATGGCCCCGTGAGTCGTGATGGTAGGCTAGTAAGCAGCCACGGAGAGGACCCTGGATTGGGGTGCCTTGGGCTCCTGCTTAAGACTGATCACGTATGCCAAAACGCAGGCGTTATTCATGGGCCTTGGTTGGTTCGTGCGTCGGTGTGGTACGTTTCCAAGGGAAAAATGGCTTGATTGCATGCGTACTATGGTCTTGGCTCGGTTGGCCTCTTGCAGGTCCCAGGCAGGGACGACGTCTTGCTCTGCTGTGAGCGTTAGTTACGCTGGACCCTTGGTGGATGGCTTCGGACTACCCGTTATTGGGAACTAGTTTGCTTACCTCTGCTTTTATTGTGCTTGACAATGGTGTAGAGCCTAAGGACGGCCTTACGTGTCTTATCAAGGTGGGTGTCAAGGCTGCCTGCCCAATAAACGCACCGTGTTATGCGCTCAGCCAGCCAAAGCCATTTTAACACTGCATATGCTGTGGCCTTGACAACTGCATGTTTCACCTATCGTCAGACAGAGCCATGGACTTGTGATATCAAGTTCAATATCACTGATTACTCGTCGTTATTTGATACCTGTTCATAATTAACAGCTGACGTTGGCCCTTGGTGACCCATACTCCAGTGGAACATGATGAATCCACCGGATAACATCTTCCTTGGACTCAGCCTCGCCCAAGCCCCTCAACTCACGCTTCGCTCCCATCCACCCCAAATTATCTTGTTGCGAAGTTCGCCCCTATTTCCGCCGGCCCACCTCGGTCATGCACAATTGGGTCGGATATGCAGCTCGGCGCCCCAATGCCCACGAGGCTTTGTCGCTTGCCGCTTACGTCTGAAAGGGGCAGGTGAGATGTAGTGCTCATGTGGTGGTGATGCCCAGGCCGGGGTTGATGCTATTCAGGCCTTCGCTGCAAAGTGTCTCTGTGATAGAGCCAAAGTATTGGCTGCGATCCTGCACCAATAGGGCAAACAAAGGATGGATTAGTGCTAAGTACTCCGTACAAGAGAATCCAAGTTGATTGTGGGACCGTTATTGATAAATGTAGGCGTGGCAAGTCCATCCTACGGACAGAAGCCATCGAGTATAGGCTACAGATATTGGTATCACCCGCGTCGCGGCTGTGAGTGTTTGCCATTTCATCTCGTGTACATCGTTTGATAGCCGCGACGGGTGCATGTTGCAGTGTTGTTTAGCATGAACGTTCCGCTAATATCTCCCAACCAGCAGGTACACAGGTCACTGGCACGGAGATAGAATGCATTTCTATGTGTGTATGATTCAAATGCCCTTGAATCATCTCATAATGCTGTGTGGCGAAGGTATCCCTGCCAGTCACAGAATTTTGACTGGAATGCTTGAGGACCCTGGAATGTAAGGTGGATAACCCCTGCCAGTCAAGGCTCGTTGTGTCTCATAATGTCCGGACGTGAATGACTGGATAAAACAAAGGACACGCTATATGCTTTGGAAGGAGTGATGCAATTTGGAAATGCTTTACTCCCATGTTCTCACCCGATGGTGGTACCAGCTTGGACGGAAGGGCTTTTTCATAGGGAGAGCGTTCGAGATTCCGGAGCAGACGTGGGTAGCATAGCATGTAAAGGCCATTCAATGGCTGAACCTCTTCGCCAGGCGCGATCTTCCAAACGTGTGGTATTCTCTCGCGACGCTCCTCCGACCTTTTCCATTCCACACGGCGGCAAAATGATCGCGCAGGAGTCCAGGGCAACAATGAGCGCTATATCTAGCAGCGGATGTCTCTTCAGACATGATGACCAGACATCTTTCCAAACTTACTTTTCATCGAACTCCCTTATTAGCCTCTCCTTTTCAGACGGTTACTCTTAATTTCACATGCCACGTCACGCTGCGATCTTATCATCATGCTGTCTTTAACCAAAGCTTCGTCAGTGGCCTGCGTCCTTCTGGCATGCCTTACCTTTTCGTCAATTGTCCAAGCATACCCTGTTTCCACATCAGACAAGGAGACATTATCCAGATCGTTGGATTCGCGATCGCCGGATCCGGTATGTGTCGCATCTTATTCGGCACAGATCGAAGTTAGCTAACTGGCTCCCAGAGAATGATCCCCGACAGCGAAAACCGTGATCTCGTCAACTCCCTCTTCAACTCGCTGGGGTTTAGCGCTCTGGCCAATCTCAACCACTGGAAATCCGACAATGAGCCCGATGTCATCGATGACAGCAACGTCCCCACGAGGACGGAGACCACCAAAGACAACACTGTTGATGACAATGGCGATATCCACACGGATAACAGCCGCGAGGATAAGACAGACAGCGATGATGACAAGGACAGTGATGATAGCAAGGACAAGGAGGATGACAAGGACTCGAGTGACAAGGACAGCAAGAACGACACCCAGCTTCCGAACCCTGCCACGGATCCGGCCGGCTTCGTGACGGCCTTGATGCAGCAAATCCAGCACACTTTTAACGAGGCTCTGGATAGCAGCGATGAGCACACGCTCAACTGAGTGATGCTGTGGAAGACTCAAGTGTTGTGATTCTCTTGGGGCTGAGTTGGCAAGTGGTTCACTACACTCTTATTGATAGCTTGAAATTCTGTTTGTGAAAAGTATTCAGCGGCGTGTGACGATTGACGAAGACCAATGGCAAGGAATCTGTATGATTAGTTAGTCCCTTAGTTAACATGATTGACTGGTTACCTGGAACGAACACGAGTACTTCGTAAATAGATCGGTCTCCGTCTCTTCGCTTCCATGGACCTTGGAATTCCGCCTCGATCGGACGGACCAAAAACTTAACTCCACCTAACCCCGAGTCATCCGCTCGGCCTTGGGATTATCACCGCCAAAGATCCCGTGAATGCTGAGAAAGTCACCGAGTTTGAGATGTGATCGCTGGGTCTTGGCCAATCCACGAGTCATGGGGCTTTTTGGCTCGTCATTCAAAGACATGTGTGGATGTTAGAAGAAGAAAGTTCAGGATGGATCCACGAGGGAGACGGAAAGCAAGAGCAGATGCGGGCAGAGATAAAAAGCCCCTCATGGACCACACTTGCTCTTCCCTTTGACCCCTCGATAGAACACCACCCGTGAATTTCTACACCACAGCCAACAGCATGCCTTCCCTCAACGGACGAGAAGTCGGTCCCACCGGCTATGGAACCATGAGTATGTTTCTACGGCCACCACCAATCCTGCAGTAGCTGACGATGATGTCAACCCAGGAATGACCTGGGTCCCCCAGCCTCCCCCACAAGAGCAATGCTTCGAAACCTTAAACACCACTCTCAATCTGGGTGCCAACTTCTGGAACGCAGGCGAGCTCTACGGTACGCCCGAGTACAACTCGCTCCACCTGCTGAACAAGTACTTCACCGAATACCCCGAGAACGCCAGCAAGGTCGTTCTAAGCATCAAGGGCGGGACGAAGCGTGGCGAACTCACCCCCGATAGCTCCGAGGTCAACATCCGTCGGAGTGTGGATGAATGCCTGCGCGTGTTAGACGGAAAGAAGACAATCGACATCTTCGAATGCGCCAGGCAAGATCCCAACGTGCCGGTGGAGCAGCAAGTGACTGTTCTGGCGCAGTTGGTCAAGGAGGGCAAAATTGGAGGCATTGGCCTGAGCGAAGTAAATGCTGAGACCATTCAAAGAGCGTACGTTCCCTCAAACCCTCCCTTACAAAAGCGGGATACGCAGAACGGCAGCTGACTAGACGCAGTCACAAGGTCCACCCAATCGCGGCTGTAGAGGTTGAGATGTCCCTTTGGGACACCACAATCCTTCACAATGACGTCGCCAAGGTCTGCGCTGAGCTCAACATCCCGGTTGTGGCCTACTCGCCTCTGGGTCGAGGTGTGTTGGCGGGCGCCTTCACCAGCGCGTCTGAGATCCCAGATGGCGATTTCCGAAAGACGTTGCCTAAGTACCAGGACGAAGCCATGAAGGAAAACATCAAGCTGGTCAACGAGGTCAAGGATCTGGCCACGCGCAAGGGCGTGGCTCCTGTACAGATTGCACTGGCTTGGATTCTCACTCTGAGCGGCAAGCCTGGCATGCCGACTATTATTCCGATCCCTGGTGGCACGACCGTCGACAAGGTTACACAGAACCTGGAAGGAGTCCCCCGCCTAAGCGATAGCGAGATGGACGAGCTCAAGAGCATCCTGGAGCGGATTCCGGTGGTTGGGGCTCGCTACTAAAGCTACGGTGATGCAATGCTGGATCGCGCTCACTAGGGAGGCCCAGAAGGTAATTATATGTGGATAGACAGCTATTGAGGTTGAACGTATTTCCATTGCTATGTATATGAGATAAAATGGTCCTGAATGGTCCGAGACTGTCAGCGGATGTTGATCATGCAGATGCAAGAAGCTTCATGAACATAATAATAAACAAAGAAATGATTGATCAGATCAAGTGTAGAAGAGTCAACATGCAATCTCACAGAAAGTAGGAGATTGTCCGAATTGCAGAATTCTTGATTCATTCATCACGGAAAATACAGTGGGAACAACAGACAGACACGCGTCGGTAGGAAATGACAGCAACTTACCCTGCGCCAGATGGGCAGGATCTGTTGGGACAGATCACTAAAACGGTAGTAAAGATAATCCAAGCAGGTCAATAATGCCTGCGAGAGGAAGTGAGATGCACATCGGATCTCATTGCGAGGTGTGGGACGGAAAGAAGGAAAGAAGAAAGCAAAGCGGGAAAGCGGCGGGAGAAAATTGGCGGCGCAATAGCCTCATCACGTGCCGGGGTTCAGCCCAGTGTATACTCCGGCGCCGGATTCACCTCCAAACACCCTAAATGTTGCTCACCTCTCCAGGCATTGCCAGTAACACTTTCAGAGGTCCACCGTTGTCGCTCAAACCCCCGCCATTCACCTCCAATCTCTGAAGCGGGTCCCTCTGGTCTACCACAATGACGGAATCCCCGGGCTCCCCCCTCTCCTCCATTGCTTCCGACGACATGTCGGATCGCGAGGACCTGAAGCAAGGCTTCTCCCCCTCTGGCTCCAACATGCCTCCCTCAAAGCGTCGTCGTACTGGCGTCGCCTCCTGGGATCGCAATACCCCCGTCTCCACCACTTTCCAGGATGACATCCCTCCACCTTCGCCCTCGACCTCCGTTTCGTCCGATACCTCCGGCGACATTCCCAACTCCCCAAACACCCTCGCCCTCATCGGCGGCAGCCAGGATGACGACTACAGCGGCCAGGGCAACGACCAAGTCACCATCTGTCGCTGGGATGGATGCGACGCCGGCGATTTAGGCAACATGGACGGTCTGGTGAAACACATACATGAAGAACATGTCGGGAGCCGACAGAAGAAATACTCCTGTGAATGGTCTGATTGTAGTCGAAAGGGCCAAACACATGCCAGTGGTTACGCGCTGCGCGCACACATGAGGAGCCATACACGCGAAAAACCATTCTATTGCGCTCTCCCAGGTGAGATCACGCTCACAATCACGTCATATTATCCCTTCCGTTCTGTGCAACGACTAACATGTTTCATCTTATCTCGCAATTAGAATGTGATCGCAGTTTCACTCGATCAGATGCACTCGCAAAGCATATGAGAACCGTTCACGAAACTGAGGCGCTGCGGCCATCGGACCCCGTGCCTAAACATCATAATATCGCTGCCTCGGCAGCGGGAACTCCGACCGCGACACCAGCTGGCAAGGTCCGAATCAAGCTGAAGCTGTCATACCCGTCTAAAGACGATGCAGGAGATCACAGTGAAAGCGCCAATGACGACCCTGCGGGAACGGAAGAGGATCTCCTGGTCGCGCCCGGTGGCTTGGAGAAAGAATTCGACACCTACGAGATGCTACTTGAAGGACCACAACTGTACCGGTTGCTTCTTCGGCAAATCCATTGGGCACAGCAGGAGGGTGTGGAGCTACGTGATGCCTGGGACAAGGTTTGCATCAAACGCAAGGAGTCGTGGATGGAGAAAGAAGCTATCTTCGATGATTTGGTAGAGGCTGAGCTGCGACTGTTCCGAGCCATTGTAGGCCCGGATGGCGGATACGGCGTTCCAAATCCTGTCCCTGCCAATGGGAAGGCCACTTCACACCAGCCGGAGCAACGGCAGTCAGAAGCAGAGATGGATCTTGGACAGGATCCTGAGTCCGGGTCTGTCCCGCTATGACGCGATTATTATCATTTAGCCTATCGCGGTCTTGTTCCCTTCCTCTGTACCACCTTCTCCTTTGGGTTTGGTAATGACTTTGACACTTTTATCGAGCAATGTCTCTGCTGCAACAGACATGCCGTCTAACGCGTCCACTTTGGCACCCATCATTCTTCTCCTTGGCCCTTCCTTTCTAAAAATCTCTTCCTCTCCCTGTTCCCCTACTCGAACTCTTTATTCATCACATCATGGGCCATGGATCCACTTCCGGTTAATTCGTCTGCTTTCGTCTCGCAAAATATCCTGGACTTTGTTATACTAGTGTGTACCTTATGAAATGGGATTGGCGCTACATCGTTTCCTTCAGCTGTCCATACCAATTATGCAGGGTCCCTGCCTTTTTTAAAAAATAGCTTATAGCCATAGAAGCTTTGGCAGTAAAGTCTCAACAATATGCATTTCACTCCTCTTTTCATGTGAATTCCGACACGGTCGAAAGACATGGTAGCCCATCAAAATAAGTAGGGGGAAATAATGGAAACCTAGAAACACCAGCCAGCCATTCCCGTTGGCAGGGATGAAGAAAGAAGCAATAACAAGAGCAATCGAGGTCTAAGGACACTTCGATATGACACCCAGAATAGATGAATGTTCCCAAGCTAAAAAAGAATCAAACTCCTGGGAATATAAGCCCGATGTGAAAAAAGATACATGAATTCGAAGGATATAAAGGAGCTGCCCAATCGGAGGGCCCAATAGACACGCAGCTGGGGTCATCAGCAACAACAACAAACTCATCACTTCAGGTATATGGAAGAAGGGAGCGATGAGAGGGAACAGAGATGAGGAGAAATGATATATGTGAACACATCACAAAGCCCGATGCTCCAAATACGCGGACGCAGATAAGACATAAGAGCCAAGAAAGCTGCCATGCAAACATCATATGAAGGCCACTCATGGGTCAACAACACTCCTTCGTAGATCATACCAGACGCCGTCGCCATGCTTTCCCAAATGATGCATATGTACCTTTAACATGAATAAAAGCAAAGAACTCCACAAAAACAGGACCGTCGACGTCTTTTGCTGTATGTCGGACTCGACCAGATTCTACTCGCCGTTGGAAGCGGGCTAGCTGGTAGCCGCCTCCTTACGGGCAGCGATCAGTTTATGATACATTTCTTGAAGTTTAGCTCCCCCGGCATCTTTGTTAGGCCAGTAGTTCACCGAAACATATTGCCTGTTGTTGGAGTTAGACGTATTCGACTCAGTCTTGGAAATTTTGTGCGTTGACATACCATAAACGAGTCTCCAAAGAAGCCATGGAGCCCTCGCCTTTCAGATTCTGACCGATGAATTCACCGATCTTACCCAGTAGACGCCTCAATTCCGTGGCCCGTTCCGCCTTGTTCGGAAAGTTCTCCTTGGTCACGGCGGATACCTTCTTGAGATTCTCACGAATGGGCTTGAAGAACAAGCGAGCCATGTCCTCCTTACCCGCAGAATAGCCATTCTCATTAGGCTTACGACGCCGGACATCCTCGCTAGAAGCGTCGGAGGTCCGATGACGGCTCCGTTCTCCATCATGCATCGACCTGGGGCGAGAGTCGTGGCTCGGCGTGTGGTGTCTCTCGACACTATCCCTAGCCCCGTGGGTGTGGGACCGATGCCTGGGCCGGTCTAATTCTCGATGACCTCTTCGAGAGAGTGACGGTGCTGGGGAGGCCGACACGCTGTTGCTCGCATGCGCGCGGGAGCCTTTCCGGTTATTCCGGTGATGATTTTCGACGGCTCTCTTCGCGCTGACACTGGAACCGTTGGTGACTTTGTCGCGGAGGACAGACAACAGATAATCCGCGCGACGCACGAGATGAACGGCTCCCGGGGACTTTGTGGTTTTATCCTCTGCATTCATACGCTCGTTTTTCCTCTCAACACGGTGTTCTTCAAGGAAGAATTTATCACCAAGGGCGAGGTCGGGATCGTCTCGGATTTGGGTCCAGGCACCATATCCGTGACGCGCAATACCGACACACAGCATCCCATCTTCTCGTGCACCCCATGGGCAGGTATAATCCGCCGCTTTGGTGGCTTCCGGAACACGGAAATTCTTGAAATCAGGCACCGAAGCCGTCGCCTCCTTCAAGATACGCATCTCTGTCGGACGTTCCACGATAGTGTACGCATTGAGGCGCTTGACGCCATGAAGGTCGAACAAGACAGCCTTCTTTTCTTTTTTCGTCGGCACTTTACCGGCGTGTTCAAGAGCCTCAAGCTTTTCAACATCTTCCCGCACAAGGGCGGCAGCCTTGTCGGTGATTTCACGGAGGGCAACCTTGACGGTCTCCCTATCACGGTCGAGGAGGCGTGCCTCGCGAATGACGTCTTCCTCACGTTCTCCAATATCACCATAGCGAAGATATGATCGCAAAAGGTGACGGTATTCTTTCTCTACAAGTGGTCGCTTCGGGTCTGACTGGGAGTTGGAATCAGAATCGTCGAAGCCCTCCATGCTGACCTGCGCTCTCGCTTGTCTCTTGGCTTTGCGTTCCTCACGGGTATCCCGTGCGTCCCCAGGAGCGTTGCGTTTGCGAGGTCGGTTTTGCTCGATGACTTCCGCAAGATAACGTTCATCAGCCTTCTTCTTCTCCTCCGCCTTAATCTCCTCCAACTGTTCCTTAGGGATAATGTCGTCCCAGCTAAGGTCATCGACCTTGATGTCGACGTAGTCAAAAGCTCGGAGGAACTCTTCACCACCATCGGCTTGAATTTCCTCCGCTTGTTCAGTCTGATGCAGTTCAGCGTTTGCGAGAACTGAGTCGATGTCCAGTTGTTCAAGCTTCTCCTGATTGCCCGTCTGCTCAAACATCTTCTGGCCACGACGCTTAAGAATACGCGAAATATCCTCTGTCGAGTTCGGCTCGCTGACGGAAATTCCACTGCGAGCCATTTTGCTCTGGATCTCCGACGCCTCCTTGTCGGTAACACCACGTTGGATCGTGATGAATTCAAGCAGAAGCTTGTTCCGCGCTCTCTCAATCACTTCTTCCTCGACTGTATCCTTTGAGACTAGACGATACACACTGACTGGTCTGGTTTGTCCGATACGATGCGCTCGAGCCATGGCCTGAAGATCAGCCTGGGGGTTCCAGTCTGAATCGAATAGGACCACGGTATCCGCGGTCATGAGGTTGATACCGAGACCACCAGCTCGGGTCGACAAAATGAACGCGAAGTCGCTGCTTCCGGATGCGTTGTAATGTTCAATAGCCAAACGACGAGCGGCCGCCGGAATTGTTCCATCCAGACGCTGATAGGAGTAGCCACGGAATTCCATGTAATCGCCAAGGATATCCAGCATTTTCACCATCTGACTAAAGATCAAGACGCGGTGACCGTCACGTTTCAGCTTAGCCAGAAGCTGATCAAGAAGCATCATTTTACCACTACTCGTGATCATGGCTCTTAAAACATCCTCTCGGCGAGCACTGCCTTCCAAGATTCGAGCTTCAGCATTTGGGAACATGAACGGATGATTACTTGCTTTCTTCAGCTCCATCATAATGTTCAAAAGGGATTGCTTTTGACCCCTGGCCCCATCATTGAGCGCAGCGTAATTCTTGGTGAGGATATTCTTATAATACTCCAACTGGATATCGGAAAGCTCGACGCGGATAATCTTCTCTGTCTTAGGTGGCAGATCAGACTCCACCTTAGACTTGGTCCGGCGTAGCATAAATGGTTGAATGGCTTTCGTCAGCTCTGCAAGCTTGTGGGAGGCTATTTCTGCGTTGAGGTCCATGTCGGCATCGATATGAACCAAGCCCGGATTCAAGAAGTCCAGCAGGGCTGAAAGCTCGGCGAGGTTATTTTGGATTGGTGTACCTGTAATGAGAAGGCGAGCCGGCGACCTGAACTCGAGCAACTTCAGATACAGCTGGGATTCGCGGTTCTTTAACCGGTGTGCCTCATCAACGGCCATGAACTGCCATTTGAATTGGCTCAAGAAGGTTGAGTCTAACAAAACATACTCATACGTCGTAAGGAGCACGTTAAACTTGGGTCGTTTGGGGTTTCCGTCGACCATGAGTTCATGTTCTCGCAGAGCTGTGCGCGCGGCCTCGTTGCCATTGTAGACAACATAGTTGAGATCAGGCGTCCAGTAGTCGAAAGTCTCGGCCCAGGATGGCATGGTCGAGAGGGGCACAACCACCACGAAGGGCCCTTGTTGACGCCGCACATGGCGTAGCCAGTTGATGAAGGCAACCGTCTGAACGGTTTTCCCCAGCCCCATCTCGTCCGCCAGCACAACATTGCGGTTCTTCACCCAGTTGAAGGCCATAAAGTTGACACCTTTCACTTGGAATTCCTTCAGTTGGCCGTTCTGCAAGAAGCTCGGGGTACCCTTGATCGCCTCGAACGGCTTTCGCGTGGCTGGGTTTGTTTCGGACTTGTCTGAAACCGGGGGGCGAGAGGAACGATCTAGAAAGCGGTCTATCTCGCGCTGAGCAATATTACTAACGAGCTCTTCACTCTCCCATGTACAAGAGTCGTAAAATAGGCGTTTCCATTTGACGAAGTACTCAGTTCCTTCGTCGCCTTCGCGCATTCCGATGACTCGCTCAACTTGTTTGTAATCCTCAATAGCGTCTACATCCCTTTCCCGATCGAGGTTCCATTTTTCCCGATCCTCGGGAGCGACGTCCTCGTCATTCTTGAGGCGGATGTCTTCAGACAGGACCTTGCGAATGTAATTGTCAAGACGGCGTGTACTACGACAGTTTGCAAGGCTCTCGACCGTTTCCCATGTGGCATGGTAGTGGGATTTGCCCTGCCATTTGATGTAGAACTCAAAGTCGTGCCGACCGAGGTCGATGCTACTTGGGTCCGCGCCATCCTTGATGCGATGATTGAGCACGATGTCGACAGCTGGGCGATCATCCTCTATGGTATTCGCCCAATAGTTCTGCGTCATCTCGTCAGGGTCATCCTCGAACATGGAATCGTCATCGTCTTCATTGTAATTTGAGATCCGTGAGGCGTTCCTCGTCGAGAAACGAACCTCGGGATGCGAAGGTACATCGTTTGAGGAGGATTGAAGGAGTCGCCGGCGTCTCGCCTTGCTTGTACGAGCGCGTGGCCCGCCGTATTCATCACTCTCCGAGTCTTCAGAGTACGACGACTGGGTTGCGGAACGGGATGGACGTTTCGAGGATGGCTGTGAGGCTGCGGGGCGCCGGCGCTTGGAACGGGGAGCCACAGCATCAGAGTCCGAGTCGGAGTCGGACTGGACCACTTGACGCGTCGTGCGGGCTCTTGCGCTTCGACGAAGCCCATACAAATCTGGGTTCTGTCGGATATAGTCTGATTCATTGACCGACGACGATTTACGTTTCGTGCCTCGCCTGGTTTCTGATGATGAAGAGTTTTCAGAGCTAGAGGCACTACTCTCGTTGTCATGGTTTTCTGTGCCAGAGCCATCCTCATCTCCCTCCGGTTCAGGGGAGCCGGCATTGTAGGACTCGTCCGCGGCGTCTTCGTCGGGGGAGGATGATGATTCGCGTGCGGCGTGGTTTGCAGATGTGTCGGAGAGGTGGCTTCCACTCTCACTAGCTGCTAGCTCATCTCTGCTGCTGGCAGCATCGGAGGCAGGTGAGGCGGAGTACCCATTCATCAGTGCCATTGTGGCCGATGGTTCGGAGGTAGATGGGATCACCATGCTAGTAGCTATCGATGATGAGAGGCATCAGCATTGAAGCCCAACATGAGCCCGGAGAGGGATGGAAGGCACGGCATGGTGTAAAACAGAAATACGCGACTCAGTTTTCACTAAGACCGAACAGAATAGGTAGGTGAACAAGGTAGGAGATGAAGGTATGATGGATGGGCATGTTTTTGATGGCGGGCTGGATGAAACGCGACGGAGAGTGTTCAGGGAGAGATGGAGATGGTAGGGACAAATCCAATGGCAAAATCAGGTGCAGGAGAAGAAAACCAGCCAGACCTTAACCAGTAGGAACTCGAGAACCCCTCGACACTCCAGATGTAGGGGATATCTGGAGTCGTTCGGTGGGTCGAGACCGTGGAGAAGTACCCCAGCCGACAGTGCCAGGACACGTCTGAAAAAGCTAGGAAAGGCGAATAAAATACTTACAATCCATAGCTTGGTGACCCCGGATCAGGGGAAAATGGAGAAGAGAATGGTGAAAAAGTTGAAGGGAAAATGTGGGGGGGAAGGGGAAGATGGAATGGTGGAGGCAGCAAAGGAACGATGGGAGACCGCTGAGAATATGATGAGGGAGAGGAAGAGAGTTGTAACGTCGGCTGGAGGTGGACGAGTCGCCGTGAAGGGATTGGCCCCAGCCTGATCCCTCAGGCTGCCACCGCCCGCCATGCCCGCTGGGGTTTAGCGCACCTCAAGCGAGGCTCCAACCGGCCTAGCGGGGTTCTCTTATCACGTGCTTAAAAGTCCCGGATCAACTCTTACTCCGGGCAGACTCGACCGCGGTGACCGGTGGGCCAATCAGCAGGGCGGGAAATAATGCAGACCAGTGTTTTAGCCTGAGGCATCCGTAATTGCCCACAATGCCCGGCATAGTTTTCTTTCGAGAGCCCCTCCTCATCGGGGTTCTCCAGCAACGTTTCTCCTCGCTCTCTATTCGGTGCTGCCTGTGCAGATATCTGGCGCGTTCGCATTCTGCCAGTACAACCCGTCGCGGTGTGATCGGTCTCATACACTCGAGAATCCGCCCTCATCAACGCTGCTGCTTCTTTGCTGCTGCTCTTTATCCCCACTATCTGTTTCGCGCGTTCGACGTGATCTGAACATCAGGCATCATGTCTGACAAGCTTACCCGGTATGGCCCGCCAGCTCCGCCTCGTTCGTGTCTTTTGGGCACCTGAACTAACAGATCTTGGTGTCCAGTGTTGCTATTGTCAACAGTGACAAGGTAAGATCCTTGTACCCCGCGGCATACTCTGCCAACCCCGTCGATGCATCAACGTTTACTGACACCTCGCTTCGCGGATTATAGTGCAAACCCAAGGTACGCGAGCACCCCAAATATATGTTGCCTCGCGCCGCAACGCTTTTCTAACTCGGACGTCCGATCGTCTTCTAGAAATGTCGCCAGGAATGTAAAAAATCTTGCCCCGTCGTCCGCACGGGTAAGCTTTGTATTGAGGTCACCCCCGAGTCCAAGATCGCCTTCATCTCCGAGCGCCTCTGTATCGGTTGTGGTATCTGCCCCAAGAAATGTCCTTTCGGCGCCATCCACATCATCAACCTGCCCACCAACCTGGAAACCCAGGTGACCCACCGTTACTCTGCCAACAGCTTCAAGCTTCACCGTCTTCCTATGCCCCGTCCTGGACAGGTTCTTGGTCTTGTCGGTACCAACGGTATTGGAAAGAGTACCGCCCTCAAGATTCTCAGCGGCAAGCTGAAGCCCAACCTTGGACGTTATGACAACCCTCCCGATTGGGAAGAGATCCTCAAGTACTTCCGTGGTTCCGAACTGCAGAGTACGTATAGACAATGCACCAGGGAAAAGTACGCGGACTTCTAACTTCGTGCAGACTACTTCACCAAGGTTCTGGAGGACGATCTCAAGGCTGTCGTGAAGCCTCAGTATGTCGACCAGATCCCCAGGGCCGTCAAGGGCCCTGTCAAGAACGTGGGATCTCTCATCAAGGCCCGCACTCAGTTGGACAACCTCGACCACATCTTGGACACCCTCGGTATGAGAGTCGACTGATGGACATTGTAACTGTCGTGCTAATGATGAGTACAGAGTTGAGACAGGTCCAGGACCGTGATATCGACCACCTCTCTGGAGGAGAGCTCCAGCGTTTCGCCATTGGTCTGGTTTGCGTCCAGAAAGCCGATGTGTAAGGACAACCTCTAGGACCGTTGACCTGTCACTAAACAGACGCTGACGTTATGCATTAGCTACATGTTTGATGAGCCTTCTTCCTATCTCGATGTTAAACAGCGTCTCGCCGCCGCCCGCTCCATCCGAGAGCTTCTCCGCCCCGACGACTATGTCATTGTTGTCGAGCACGATTTGTCCGTGCTTGACTACCTTTCTGACTTCGTCTGTGTGCTGTACGGAAGGCCCGCCGCTTATGGTGTGGTCACTCTCCCTTCTTCCGTCCGTGAAGGTATCAACATCTTCTTGGATGGCCACATCCCAACTGAGAACTTGCGATTCCGTGACGAATCTCTCACCTTCCGCCTTGCTGAAGCCGGTGACGATTTCTTGGTTGACAAGAACCGCGGTTACACCTACCCTAGCATGGAGAAGACTCTTGGCAATTTCCACCTGAAGATCGATGCTGGAAGTTTCACCGATTCGGAGATCGTTGTCATGATGGGTGAGAACGGAACTGGCAAGACCACCTTCTGTAAGATGCTTGCTGGTGCTGAGAAGCCCGACAACGGCGTCAGCATTCCTCGCCTGAACATCAGCATGAAGCCCCAGAAGATCACCCCCAAGTTCCAGGGAACCGTCCGTCAATTGTTCTTCAAGCGTATCAAGGCCGCGTTCTTGTCGCCTCAGTTCCAGACTGATGTCTACAAGCCCCTCAAGATCGATGACTTCATCGACCAGGAAGTCCAGAACCTGTCTGGTGGTGAATTGCAGCGTGTTGCCATCGTTCTCGCTCTGGGAATGCCCGCTGATATCTACCTCATTGACGAGCCTAGTGCTTACCTTGACTCCGAGCAGCGTATTGTGGCCTCCAGGGTCATCAAGCGTTTCATCATGCACACCAAGAAGACTGCTTTCATCGTCGAGCACGATTTCATCATGGCCACTTATCTCGCCGATCGTGTCATTGTGTTCGATGGTAAGCCCTCCGTTGATGCCCACGCCAACACCCCCGAGTCTCTGGTCACCGGTTGCAACACCTTCTTGAAGAACCTGGATGTTACCTTCCGCCGTGACCCCAACAGCTACCGCCCTCGTATCAACAAGTACCAGAGTCAAATGGACCAGGAGCAGAAGTTGAGCGGCAACTACGTAAGTCTACTAACCCCCTGTCTCGGCCCGCGTTGGTGTTGTTGTCTGGATTTTACTAACTTACGGTCATAGTTCTTCTTGGAAGAAGAGAAATGAAGAGGTTGTTCCTGGCAAGTATGACCGCGTGCCTCACAAACGTGATGGCCGCGACTCGGGCCAGCGACGTCGGTATCGTCGCTGGAGGCACCTTCGGGTAGTGGCGTTTTTCGGCGTTACCAAGGCCTCTGCAGCCCAGATTAGACGCCGCCGCTGCCGTGGCGCGCGCCTCCCTGGTGATGTGGATGGTGCTTTGGATGAGGAGGACGAAGAGGAAATGGACGACGTGTTTGGCTAGGAGCAGCGGTTTACCTGATCCAGTTAATCCTCTCTGGCCCCCATGTCGTCATCCCATGGTCGTCCCTTCCAAGCCCATCTACGCCTGCATAGTTCGATATTGTCATATTCACGATCTTATGGAGTGAAGACACGAGACTTGTCTCTAGATTATGTTTGGGTAACGGTTTTTGGATGGCGCAGTCATGTCGGAGTTAAAGTTTCCCCAAGAGTTCCAAGGTTATTTACGACATGGATGGTCCACCGACAACGGGTTCGGTGAGAAAAAATTAGCTGGTAAGGTCAAGCTAGGTGACCACTGTCCAAAAGATCTGAACACATTGTATTACGTGCTATTGTTAGTCATTCAATCGTATATATCACTTATTTTTGTCCATGTATGTCGTCTGACCGGTGTTTGCGTAATGTCTCGAGTATTCCACCGGGTAACCCCGCTATATATCGTGTCAACGCATACCACTAGTCCAGGACTTAGATATTAGCTGCTAGCGAGATCCATGTTTTGTTGAATCACACTGACTACAAAGTACATCTTACGAAGATGACACAGAACTCCGACACACCTGAACAAAGACGATGTTGACATGGCTGGATGAAGCATCACCTGACTTCAGAGGAATCTCGTCGGCTCTGAAGCCTTCCATTTGCCACCGAAACAACAATAAATACTCAAATTATTATTCATATAAAACAAAACTACGATGGATATTAGAAAAGAAAATAAAGAAACAGGTCTATTTTGTTCTTTCGATAAGGTGTTTGGGTGCCACTGATATGGGGGAATGGACACCGTGAAGATTATATATTTTTGATAAATGCGCTGAATAGTAGGGAACATAAGGGATGTAGTGCCAGTCGTTATTTACCTGTATTGAAATTCCGCATGTTACTATACTTCTATACACAGGAGAGAGGACGGATAAAAAAAAAAAAAAAAAGTTGTCAACGCGATAGGTATATAAAACTAGATATGTTCATAGTATAGGGTGTGGAGTACGGCGTAGAGTTGGCGTTCATTGGCATCTACCTATGTGATGTCTGCCAATACTGGTATCACTATGCACCTAATCTTCTTCAATCTCTCCCTCCTCGCTGCCGGAGTGGACAGCCTTCTCTTCTTTCTTGGACTCATCCGCTGCTGCTGGAGTGCGTTCGCGACGCTCCCGGTCTCGCCTGGCACCCCTGCTGCGCTCCCGCTCCCGACTATCGCGTCGGTATCGCTTCGCAGAGCGACTGGCAACGCTTTCCGTGTCGCTGTCGCGCCTACGCCTACGATCGTTGCTTGTGGTGCTGCGGGTGTCAGCACCATAATCCAGCTCATCCCGACCTCCACGGGGATCACCACGAGTACGGTAGAGACGTTCACGCTCTTCCTCACGCTCCCGACGCTCGCGTTCGTAATGGCTGAGAGGACGGGCACTGCGATCTCGGTCCCAGTCGCGATCGCGGTCCCGATCCCGTTCACGCTCACGGTAACGGTCCCGGTCACGATCACGCTCCTCCCGCCTTTCTCGGACAGGCGATAGGCCACTGGCCTTCCGATAGGATCTTTCACGGTCCGCCTGGGCTTTGCGACGGTCTGCCTCGTAGGCATCCGGCTCTGGCGTACGGCTCTGGCGGCTTGACGTTCCTCTTCTTTCGCCTCTGTAGGACAGCCCGCTGCGATGATCACGGTCACGATCGTGGTGATCCCGACGGTTCCCGCGATCTCTGTCACGGGCCTCGCGGTCCTTCTCCGCGTCCTCCTCTTTCTCCTTCAGGCGTCGAAGGACCTTGTCAAAGGCGGCCTGTCGGAGCTCATCGGTCTCTAGAGACTTGTACTCGTCGAATCTTTCAATTCTGGGCCGCACCTGTTCCCAAGTATCAGTTGGATGGACAGGAGGATCGAGGCGTTTGATCCGGGAACGCAAGGCATCTATAGCGCGTCGTTGATGGCGATCCGCGGCATGCTTCTCTTCCTCACTTCGTCGGAGCGCCTTCTCCTGGATACGCTGGAAGATTAGCTGGAGAATCTCTGGATCAATATTGGTTGTGCGGCGATCACCAGACACAACTTCGTTGAATTCTTCGAAGGTGGTCTTGGTTGTAACCTCGAAGCGTTTGTCCTAGTTGAAGAGCGGTTAGTGAAAGGAGTAACACATTCATCGCAGCCCAGACACTTACATCAAGCACATCCAAGATATCGTTACGCGGACCACGCAACGCCCGTTCTTCTTCCTCAACTACATCCCAGAACAGATCCAGAGGAGATGATCCGGAGTTACCCAGGATGCCGATGTATCGGGGATCTTCGTGGATCAACGGGTAGATGTTCATCCATTTGCTTCCGGCTTTAATCTTGCCCTGTGATCTCAATTCCTTCAGAAGCTCGGTGAAATGCTCGCGAGCATGGCGCTCCTTTCTCGCCTTTGCTGCTTTTTGCTGTTGACGGGCATCGTTGAATGCCCTCTCAAGGGTCTTGATGTGGTTCTCAAAGGCAGTCAAAATGTCAGACTTGCTAAGGGTTCTGAACTTATCATCGCTCTGGACCTTGTCATTCGACTGAATGATCGCCTGTGCTTCAGACCAGCGTGTGTAAGGTTCCAGGTTCAGGGATTTTAAGATAGTCACTAGCTCATCCATGGCGGCTTTACGCTTGACCGCTTCCACCTCGACGTGCTCCTTCTTGAGCTCGACAATATATTCCTCGAAGAGCTGGCGCCTCTCACTCTCATCGTCCGTAGACCTGAAGATGGTTTCGCCCTCGATGATCGGTCGGATGGTCTTCCAGCGACTGTAATGCTTAATCTCAGGATGGCGCTTCAGCATGGTATTGAAATCTGCTCGGAGCTTAGCGAATCTTTCTTTCGCCCGATCCTTTTCCTGCATGCGAACCTCGACCGCAAATTTCTCAAATGCTGCCTTGCGGTCTCTGGGGTCTTTCAGGGCACGATACTGAGGGTCTTTGATGGTTTCACGCATGGTTTGCTCCCAGCTCCAGTCGGGCTGAACGTTGTGGCGCTTCAGCATCTTCATGAACGCGTTTTCTGCCTCTTCGAGAGAGCCGTATTCGGGCTCGGCTTGCTGGGTGCCTAAGAGAGAAGCCGCCGCGATACCATTGGAATCCATCGAATTATACCCACCGCGTCGGTCGCCATAGCCTCGATCAAAGTCATCGCGGTCCCGCTGCTGTGGGTAAGAGGAAAGCGAGCTAACACCTCCTGCAACGAAAGTTGGAGCCCTGTAGTCACAAAAGTCAGTTTCATGTTGATAGTTGAAGCGGATTCCAGATGGCTTACGCTGCCGGAGGGGGCTGAGGGGCCTGAGCCTGTGCCAGAGCATTCTTGTAAACATCTGGCATCTCCCAAGTGCTTTGCTTGCTTTCGGTGTTGTACCAGTATTTCCGACCACCCTCAGCAGTATATTCCTTCCATGGCTGGTTTGCCAAAGCGCGCTATAAACAAAATCCAAGAAATTAGCTTCCGAAGGCCCAAAGATGGCGAAAATATACATACCTCAACCGGCGTCATCAGCTCGATGGGCTTTGCCCATTGCGTCGCCTTCGTTTGAACATTGTAGTAATAAACTCTTCCGTCGGAGTTGCGCGCCTCCTGCCAAATGGAGGACGCGCCAGCTGGACCGTTCATTGGATTCATCTCGTCGATGCAGAAGGTGCCAGGGACAGACACTACTGCAGTTGCGATGAGAGAAGGATGGAAAAAGCCGCGTTCGAAGAAGCTGGCCGGGGTTCCTGCGCTAAGGGTGTTTGCCGTGTTTGCAAGCCCCCGGCTCGTCATATCGATCACCTCCACCGGGCGCGCTTGGTCCCTGGCTGCTCTTAATTAGATTGCGCACCGAGGGGCTTCGGTCTGTGGTCTTCCTTTAGTTTACCCCGGTCGCTTACCTGCGCACGCCATAAATTCCACCCGCATCACAGGAAGAGGAGCATGCGGCTGTTGGTCTCGCCATGCCGAGTCTCGACATCCCCGGGGAATTCCTCAGACATGCTCTTCTAGCCACAGTTGTCCCGCATGCTTCAGATGTCGACTTGGAAGCAGCTCTGACGTCTGCTCTAGAAAAGGGCGCCGAGGATGTAACATCTGTCCTCTCGCTTATACCACAGCGCTCCCTCCTGTTCTTTGGTACGCTACGGCCCGTTGTCCTGGCCGAGCTCTATCTCTTACTCATATGCAGCGCCATATAGATGAGTTCTGTACCGTTCGCGTTGTCCTACGACTCTCCAATTGCTCGCCGTCCAGCTTGAAACAGCACCTTCCACACCTCGAGGTCCGACTTGATGCCTTTGCTATTGACCCCGCTGAGACGGTCGCGGAGAATCCGACCCCAACCCGAGACCTTATCTTCTCAGGGGTTGTAGATTCACAGGAGCCATTAGTGGTGGTGAACGAGTTTGAGGGAGAGACCGGTGGCGGAAACCACGTATATGTGATTTGGAGTGTCAAAGCGTTCCTCAGTAAGGACTTCATCCTTTCTTTTTGCATCTACCTGTGCTGATTGGCTTCAGAGCGGCCTCGTATACGCATCCAGCACCCTTCCCTCGTCTTCATCGCCGCCGCCAGTCTCAACCCCGCAGAAACCCGACAGCATGAGTCTCGTGGAGATGACTACCTCCCCCCCCTGATCCCTGCATCGGCAAACATTCTACAGCCACTATCGACCGACAAGTCCTTGGACCAAAAAGATCCCTTCCTCCCAGCGTCTAGGCTTCTACGAGTTGTACCGGCGAAATATAGTGAAGACCCCATATATCATATCCAGCAACACTCCGGGCACCCCATACGGATAGTCCCTGCTGCCAGTGCCAGGATACGTTATTCTCGGTTGAATGCCTATAGCGGACGGCCTACCACTGTCGCCAGTCTTGATTTCGAGGTGACACCTTTCCTCAATTGCGACGTCACATTCGACAAGGCAAAACTTCACATGTCAGACGGGACAATCGAAACGCTTTCGGACGCGCCCGGGCTTGTTCCGCCCATCCGTTGTCTACCTAGAGATGATGTTACCCTTATATACAAGTTGACGCCTGACTATGCACCAGACCCAAATCCATCTACAACTGTGATGGTCAGTGTTTTGGATATCTCATTGGAAGCAATCATCCATCTGTCGGACAACTGCAACCCGCGGATCTTGATGCAATGGAGGACCAATGTCGATTTCTCGATGGTCCTTAACCCAACCTTCGGCGGACCTAGCCAGGCTTTACAACGAAATAACCGCCCTGCAAGTTTGCCTATGACGCCTAGCCAGAGCAACTCCATAGCGGGAAATGCCACACCCAATCGAAGCTCCTTGAGAGAGAGGGCATATTCAACAGCGGACCTCGGTGTATCTGTCTCATTTAGTGGGCCCCCACACGTGGAAGTAGGAAAGCCGTTTGCGTGGAATGTCTTCATCGTGAATCGGTCGGCCGCCTCCCGCAAGTTCTCCATGGTTGCTATCCCTCGCAGGAAGAAGCCGGACCCAAGGGGGCATGTAGTGCGACCGTCTTCTTCATCGGCAACGAGCCGTAAGGACGGCCATGTTGCGGAAGCTGTGATGGATGACAACATTGTTCATGCTCTGCAGAAGAGTGTAGCCGGCCAGGAAGCAGAGCTCGTCTCTTTGAGTACAGATGTTCGGGCTGGGTGAGTAACTTCTGATATTGTGCCGTTCGTATTCGTATTCCTTTGGCTAATATGACTATATCATAGTCCCCTTTTACCTGGAACCTGCTTTGCGACGGAATTGAAACTGCTTCCCTTGGCGGTGGGGGCACTCCGTCTGGAAGCCGTGCGCCTGGTGGATGTGAACACGAACGAAATGATCGATATCAAAGATCTTCCGGATATCCATTCCTTTGATAGGAAGGGTGTACCGATTGAGGCAACCGGTTCAGGATAGAGGGTGTTATGATAGCTTAAACGCCGCCTACGATGCATATTCCATAGAACTTGGCTATTTCTGCGGCTGGAAAAGCCGTGACAGCATGATTAGGACGCGATGCCGAGTAATCGATGTTCGAAAATAGGAACGACTAGTTGTATATCAGATATCATAGAATATCATGGAATGTTTCGAATCTGCACGCTGCAAGCATGCACGCATGCAAGCTATAATAACCACCCGCTACCAAGACCCTGCCGGGACCTCCGGCAGTACTATGGAGTAAAGCGGCAAAAAGGAGGGAACCCCCGCCCTAGTAAAAGCGGCGGAAGGGCGGAGAAGGGTACGGCGGGTGATCACGCGAGTGGATTGGTTCAAGGGGCGGGGGACGTTCGACCGGCAGATGACTGGAGGTCGAACAACCTGAATCTTGCGTCTACTCTTCACAGCCTCAGGGTGCTGCCTGTTGACTTCTGGGGACTTGAATCGCTGGTTGACCTTACCCAATACCCATATTTAACCCACTTCCATCCGCCCCGTTGCTTCATCGAGACCCACCGAGACTACCCGCCTCGGCGCCTACAAGTCCAGGAGTTGTTGGGGGCTGCGGCCAGGTTGCTCTTATTTCGCCTGTGCGCCCTTTCTGACAGTCCTTTGCGTCATACACTCGCCGATACCGCCAACCGGGATTTACGTGCCCTCGCCTTCGATCCCCTTCCATTCCGTCAATCACTCCTTTCTATTTATCGCCTTCGTCATGTTCTCCGCTGGACGTCGAAGAATCCTGGATGGACTTAATCGGAGGTACATATACGGCCGTCTGGTATGTGGAAAAAAGATAAACCCTTAAGGACCCTTACATACTGTAAACCGGCATTTAATCTAGATTCGTTCAATGCTGAGAACAACTACTGACTTCTCCCTTTCCCTTCTCTTTAATTATAGCCATTGCTTCACGCCATAATCTTCCTCATCGAAATGGCGGCGACAATGCGCCTCGCGGCCAAGTTCAACTCCTACTATGCGGAGAAGCCTGGTAAGGTCCACGCTCACTTTATAAGCGCCTCAAGGGGTTGGTTGACTGACATCTGTCTCGTCTTTAGTCCTGACTACTATGGTGACCAATGCGGTGAGTGTTTCTCTAAACCCAGCATTTGAAGATGCCTGGTGACATGGTTGACTGATTGTGGACGACATGATAGATTCTTGGTGGAGTTGCAGATACGGTTGCACAGTTGATCACGGCTTTCAAGGCTCGTGCAGGACACAGGCCCTCTGACAGCGATCTCATCTCGATTGAGATCCATGAGCTTGACAAAGAGAAGCCACCGGCTCTTGGGGAGTTGGGTCATGCGAGACATTCGCCGCCGCCCTTTGACTTTGAGCGCCTGACTCGCTTCATGTCGTATGGTTTCTTTATGGCCCCCATTCAATTCCACTGGTTCGGTTTCTTGTCCAGGGCATTCCCTCTCACTAAGAGAAACCCCTCCATTCCGGCGCTGAAGAGAGTTGTCGTGGATCAGCTCATGTTCGCTCCTTTTGGTATGCGAATTTCCTTGAAGGAATAAAAGGGTGCTTTTGTGGCTAACAGACTCTGTAGGATTGGCGTGTTTCTTTTCGTTCATGACCGTTGCCGAGGGAGGGGGAAGGAGAGCATTGACGCGCAAGTTCCAAGACGTTTATCTTCCGACTCTTAAGGCCAATTTCGTTCTTTGGCCGGCCGTTCAAATTCTGAACTTCCGGGTTGTTCCTATTCAGTTCCAGATTGTGAGTCCCTGAAAGATGAATCTTCCGTGCTCTCCTGCTAACATTTTATCTAGCCCTTCGTTTCTTCCGTCGGTATTGCCTGGACTGCGTATCTGTCGTTGACCAACTCCTCGGAGGACGAGTAAGGATAGAATAGGGCCCATATACTGGTTCTCGCAAGGTTTTCAGACGCTTTCGTTCTTATTTGTCTGTCGTTTTTCTTTTGCTGCGTCATTGTATGCTTACTGGGCGTTGTAAATGAGCTTCTGGGGGGTTGTATTATTCTTCCTCTCATGGGTGGTGTATAGGTCGTCTTCGTCCAGCAACATGGTTACACCGGAGTCAATGATTGATGATGTCTCCCGTAGGCGGGGTTCTCCACGAGCGGGCCGGCAGTCCTAGACGAGAAGATTCGGAACGGTATTTGATAGATCCACCCCCGGACGCAGCCAAAGCGACCAAGAAGATCCCATCGCAGCACTTGATCCGAGGCTATGAGGGTTAAGAGGTACAATGTTCACCCCTGAGGGCCCGGACCCTTCCGTCATCGACCACGACGACTGACATCAGTCCCGCATCAGCCCGATGCGTGGGCGAAACTCTCACCGGCTGCCCCACCACCGACCAAACCACTTACCCCGCCGCCGAGCCGAAGAGTAGCTTCCATGCGAGTCTGACCACTACCAGACTCGCTCACCGCGGTCCTATTAAGTAGGCATTTTTCCAATTCCCTCGTCCCTGTGGCGGTCCTACTAATACCACCACCTCCCCCCCCTTTCGAATTCCCCTTCCCCTTCTCGTTCCCCCACTCCCCTATTCTCTCTGACAAAGTTCGACTACCCCCAGAACCGTCGTTCACTATGTCTCTCTCCAACAAGCTTGCCATCACCGATGTCGACCTCAAGGACAAGCGTGTCCTGATCCGGGTATGTCGTTGTTGCTCCGGAAACCCCGCCATCAGTGCCCCTCGCGGGGTTACACGGATAAGCTATCCATACTAATTAGCCCTCTCAATGGACAGGTCGACTTCAACGTCCCCCTCAATGCTGAGAAGCAGATCACCAACAACCAGCGTATCGTCGGTGCTCTGCCCACCATCAAGTACGCCATTGAGAATGGTGCCAAGGCCGTTGTGCTCATGTCCCACCTGGGTCGTCCTGACGGCAAGAAGAACCCCAAGTACAGCCTGAAGCCCGTTGCTTCCGAGCTCGAGAAGCTGCTCGGCAAGAGCGTCGTCTTCACCGAAGACTGCGTTGGCCCCGAGGCCGAGGAGGCCGTCAACAAGGCCACTGGTGGCCAGATTGTTCTCCTTGAGAACCTGCGTTTCCACGCCGAGGAGGAGGGCAGCTACAAGGATGAGGAAGGCAAGAAGGTCAAGGCCGACAAGGAGAAGGTTGCCGAGTTCCGTAAGGGACTGACTGCTCTTGGTGACATCTACATCAGTAAGATACCTTCCCAATTTCCCTATGGAATATTCAATCTCGAGCGATGTGCTGATATGCTATATAGACGACGCTTTCGGAACTGCCCACCGTGCTCACTCTTCCATGGTCGGTGTTGACCTTCCCCAGAAGGCTTCCGGTTTCCTCGTCAAGAAGGAGCTCGAATACTTCGCCAAGGCTCTCGAGAGCCCCCAGCGCCCCTTCCTTGCCATCCTGGGTGGTGCCAAGGTCTCTGACAAGATCCAGCTCATTGACAACCTGCTCCCCAAGGTCAACAGCCTGATCATCACTGGTGCCATGGCCTTCACTTTCAAGAAGACCCTGGAGGGTGTTAAGATCGGAAACAGTCTGTTCGACGAGGCTGGCAGCAAGATCGTCGGTGAGGTCGTTGAGAAGGCCAAGAAGCACGACGTCAAGATCGTCCTGCCTGTCGACTACGTCACTGCCGACAAGTTCTCTGCCGATGCCACGACCGGCACTGCTACTGACGCTGAGGGTATCCCCGATGGTTATATGGGTCTGGATGTGGGCGAGAAGAGTGTTGAGCTCTACAAGCAGACCATTGCCGAGGCCAAGACCATCCTCTGGAACGGTCCCCCTGGTGTCTTCGAGCTGGAGCCCTTCGCCAACGGCACCAAGAAGACCCTCGATGCTGCCGTCGCGGCCGCTCAGTCCGGTTCCATTGTCATCATCGGTGGTGGTGACACTGCCACCGTCGCCGCCAAGTACGGCGTCGAGGACAAGCTCAGCCACGTCTCCACAGGTGGCGGTGCCTCGTTGGAGCTCCTGGAAGGCAAGGAGCTGCCCGGTGTTGCTGCCCTGTCAAGTAAGTAAATATTAAAAGACATACCATCACACTGGATATGCGGAGATGCTGCCTGAGGCATACGCCCATGATTCTTGAAGGAGGGCGGGCTGTGGTTGAGCTTCCATGTTGTGGACGAGTGGACAGGCGCCTTGTGTAGTACCTGTCGGCCTTCCCGGCCCCCCTTCAAGGCGGGGAACAATTCTACGTCTGGACGAATGTAATGTACAAGGATGATAATTAATCAAACAAGATACGTTTTTCTTATTCCAAGAGAGGTTCTGATGATGCAATTGTGACTAGTGACGGGCCCCAAGCTGTGATGGAAGGGATATGAGGGCAGAAACGGTCGGTCGGTGGGCTTGGATTTTCATTAACAGCTTTGTAAATACTCGTAGGAGGTATATAATGTGGTGTGCGACACACCCCGCTTCAATCGAAGCGCGAGCCTGCCATCATATCTTTCATCGTGGCCGACTAGATCCTTAAGGCTGGGTGTGCATCCTCTACAACCGCTCCCGCCACTGGTCCGAAACCACCGAGGCGGGCACATCAATCAGGCAAACTCTTATTCGAACAAGGAGATCTAGTCCCGATTTTGTCCATTTTCTCTCTACCGAGCCCCGTCAGGGCAAGCTGCATGCGTAATCAAGCGATGATTGCTTCGTGGGTTTGCGTGTTCATCTCATAAAACCGACAGCCCGCCAATGAACGTGATATATTAATGGGAGGCCTCGACCTTTTTCAGCTCCTCTCTGTAGGAAGAAAGATACACAGGTTAATTAAGGTGGTCAGATGTCTAAGCGCTGTAGGTGCGGGTCGGTGTGGACGGGGAGGAAACGTACTTCAGCTGCTTGGAGAAGTCCTCAGCCGCATCGTCATCATCCCAGCTCTCTTCCCACAAATGAGCGCTCGTGCCGTTGGCGGCAGATCCTTGTTCAGTTTCCTCCTGAGGCCAGTCTGGAAGTTCCGTCGGTCAGCGCAACCCGTCATCACGTAACTGCTAGCTCGATGGCTGCGGGGGCAGCTCTCTTCTGCGTGGAAGAAGAGAGGAATGGCGGTCGGTCTAACCTTCAACGGGGAAATCCTCAAACTCGTCGTCTTCTTCCAGTACGGGGGGCTTCTGTTGCTGTGGCTGCTGGGTAGGCTCGGCCTTGGTGTCCTGGGACTGGGTGGGATTCGACATGATGGGCGGGGTGGGAGAGGGGGTGAGCGGACAGGTGGCTTCAAGGAGTGGAAGGGGGGGTAAGCGTGGTATAATGGGAGGAGGTAATAGGGGACGCGAGGGATGAGAATTGACAGGTCAGAGGATTGGAGGTGGCGGTGGTAGTGGTGGTGGTTGATAGTGAGTGACTGCAGGCGCGGCGGCGGCGGAGAGGAACTAGCTCGGCGGCTCTCACGCACTAGGCCACAGTCGGGCAATCCAACTGACGACATCTCCCCCAATCTTTCTTTTCCCCCCTCTGGTCGTGCCGGACATACCGGACATTGCCGTTCCCTCCTCTCCAGTTTCCAGGCTAACCCAGGGCCCTCTTCCAACCCCCCCCCCCGATGCGCTAATTAATGACCGTCCGGACGGTTCGTGAACGTTGACTGCCTTGTTCGCGACGACTCCCGGCACTTCCTTCGCTGGCCGGTGCTCCGCCTCGCCGCCGCAAGTGGACCGCGGGCTCGACGCTATTATTGTTCTGGTCCATTGCTTATAATCGCTGGCCCATCAGCCTAGCCCGGACTCTTTCCTCCACTCTCAACTATCATTATCTCACCCCTTCTTCTCTCTCTTTCCTTGGGGTATGTTCCTGGAATCTCGCGACGTTCTCGGTGCGTCTCTGATGGGAGATTCGATCCTCTCCCCATTTCGTCTACGTCTTCCTTTGGGCTTCGGGCCCCTTCGGCTCGTGGTGGGAATTTGATCCCGATTCATCTCGTGCACAACTTCTTTTCTAGCCTATTATTCTCTCTCTAGCTCGATTCTTACCCGGCCCCTTTTGGTGAACATGTTTCGCGTAGGCTCGTGGCTCTATGGCAAAAAGCCGGGTGCCAATGCCTCCACTCAGTCTCTGGACTCTTTGTCCGAACTGCGAGATCGTGAGTGACTACGGAGGCCCTCTTCGCGCTGCCGACGATGTAAATGATGCTGACCATGGATATTTTGGGCCCAACAGTTGAGGATGCTATGAGGGGTATGTCCATATTCTCATCCGTGATCGAATCCCCGCTCTTCCGGGGTCAGTGCTGAGGCGTTATGCTGACTGTTGGGCACCAGCCGCCACTTTGATTCTCAATGACGACGTCGATGGCGCCGAAGATGGCCTTTCTGAAGGCATATCTTCGTTTCATAATGTGTGTATGCCTTTTTTAGACAACTGCCGGTGTTTCGAAACACTCTTTGAGCCTCTGCTGACCTATGCCGTTTGCCTTGTGTGTAGCTTGGTAGAGGCGTTGTTGCGTTCATTCGGGCCACTCTGGGATTTGAACAGGAAATCATGCGCCAGGGTGTGTAACTATCGTCTTATTGGGTCGACTCGCCACTGATGTTCTATAGCCTCGGAGCGACTCAATGCCGCGGAGACTAGTGCTTCCAACGACCAGCATCGCGCGCAGCATAATTCCAATGCGCCCAACTCATATCACTCACAGATATATGCTCCCGGCACGGAGTTCGCGCTTTGCCAGGCAATGGCGCAGCTCATGAGCGCAGTCGTCGGCGTTCTGAATGAAAGCCTGACGGAAAGTATCAAAGGGTTCTATAAGCTGAGAAAGGCCTACATTGCCCTAGACGCCATTCTCAAGATGGAGCAAAAGTTCATCATGCAGGCACGGAACTCGGGGAACAGTACTTCTACAGAGAGTCTGACCCGGGCCTCGGGGCAAGGAGCGGGATCCAAGTCAATTCCCGCATCGCCCGTCGAAGTTACTGGCCTCAAAAAAGAGCTTTCGGACCTGTCTCTCTCCACAGATTCCGAGGCATCGACGCCGAGCCCTTCTGATATGCTGAGCCATGATCCTGACTCGGACATCTTCAAGAACCAGATTGATGTTTTCATCCACTCCGGTGCCAACTTCTGCTTCGGAATCCTATTGCTCCTGATCTCTATGGTCCCACCCGCGTTCAGCAAACTTTTGGGAATTATTGGCTTTCACGGGGATAAGGATCGCGGGCTGAGGATGCTTTGGCAAGCCAGCAAGTTTAACAACTTGATTGGAGCCCTCTCCGCGTTCGCCATTCTCGGATATTCCAATGGATTTGTTCGCTACTGCGACATCATGCCCGACCCCGTCTCGGGCGACGATGTACAGGGGTATCCCCAGGAGCGGCTCGAAGCGTTGCTGGCGCTCATGAGGAAGCGGTTCCCGAAGAGTCAGCTGTGGCTGTTAGAGGAGTCGCGGATGAACGGTGCGAACAAGAAACTTGATGTGGCTTTGGAGCTGCTGTGTGGTAAAGACCGCAGTCCCCTCAAGCAGGTCGAAGCGCTGCGGGTTTTTGAACGGAGTCTAAATGCTATGTATCTCCACAAGTACGAGCTCTGTGCCGAGTCATTCCTCGAGGTAAGCGGTATTGGGTTCACTTAGGGGTCTACACCGACTGACTGTTGCTAGTGCGTGGACCTCAACTCGTGGTCTCGATCACTTTACTATTACATTGCGGGATCCTCCCATCTCAGCTTATATCGAAGCGTTGCCGAGACAGATGCCACCGCGGCAGCCGAGCACGCTGAAAAGGCTACGGAGTACTTCCGAAAGGCGCCACCGTTGGCTGGCAAGAAAAAGTTCATGGCCCGGCAGTTACCCTTCGACGTCTTTGTCTCGCGCAAGATCGCCAAGTGGGAGGCCCGCGCCAAGGAGTGGAAGGTGCCCTTGGTGGACGCTATCGGGGTGGATCCGATCGAGGAGATGATCTTCTTCTGGAACGGACACAGCCGGATGACGCAGGACCAGCTGGAGGAATCCATGACGAAGTTGGCGTGGTCTGAAAGCAATGCCAACAAGACGTGGTCGCGGGAGGGACCGGAGGAGAAGGCCATCCTACAGATTCTGCGAGCGGCCGTCCTGCGTGCGATGCGCCGGCATGGCGAGGCGAAGGAGATGATTCGCACGAGCATTTTCAGCCAGGACAAGTCTCAGTTCACGGGGCACTTGAAGGATGACTGGATCTACCCGGTGGCGCACTTTGAGATGGCGGCTAACCTGTGGATGGAGCGTGCGACCTATTGTGCCGTCCACGGAGGGCCAGACTCGTCTGAAAAGTCGGTCACGGGCAGCAATGAGAGTGACACGCAGCTGGAGCGGCGCCAAGTGCGGGAGTGCAAGGAGCACTTGGAGAAGGCGGCCAAATGGGAGAGCTACGAACTAGACGCGCGGGTTGGGCTCAAGGTGACGGCGGCGATGGAGGCGGTGGAAAAATGGGAGAGCGCGCACGCGACGACCTCTGGTTGATGATGATTGATGTATCATGACGCTGTACATTTACTGCCGAGCATTTGACATAACGATAAGACTATGGATAGACGGAGCAATGGATGATTGTTTGCTGGGGTCGAGCCCACGTAGGAGCGCGTAGAGACGGTAGAGGAGGTGGGTGACCTGTGTCGATCTCTTATCGAGCTTGATGCCTTGAGTTTGACCGACTGTTAGCGGTGACGATCGCAGCGGGGCGGATAAGTATCCGGGCTGTCACGTTCCTCCGTCGGATGCATCCGTCCATGACAACCTTTGTGCTTCTCGCCCTGTCGCGGTCCAGGCCCCCGTGTGTGCAGCAGCAGATGTGACTCATGATGTGCCTGGGCAATCAAGGCATGATGTATCCAGCGATGCAGCGATTGACGTCGCTCCGGCGGAACAGTCCACCGAATAGTCGAATCAGCGTGGATGGTGGCCATGGTCGGACGTCCGATGCTATGACGCTGGGCTCGGATAACACGGCTTCGGGCTTCGGATCAACGCGAAACAGTGCCTTAAAGGTACTGGCACATCCTGTTTGGCACAGTCTTTGACCTGAGCCTGCTCTCTCTTGACTGCTTCTGACCTGAAGCACTTAGTCGTGTCGTGCTTCAAGTAGTATTGCTCGGACCATTGTTCGGGCGGCAATATTCTTTCCCACATCGCTTCGGAGATAGGAGATTTTTTACCGGCTTTGGACTTTTTTGGGACCTGCCGTGTGATATCATTCTTGCACGCTGGGTGTGGATTGGCTTTTTGCAGGCAAAATTTACGGAAATTGTTCCTGAAGATGTCGCGACACGATTCTACTCGCTCGTCCTTCTCGTCCGACGATGTGGACTCGTCCGACGCCCACGGCGCATCATCGATGCACCCCGACGATCCCGCCGCATTGGAGAAGCAGACCACGGCGGCCTCAGGATTGTCGGCATTCGAGAACCGCGCGCACTCGGTGATTTCGCGCATTCGCAGTCGCGATCCCGGCCAAACCGCCCGCTTCACGCATCCGTTGTCGCATACCAAAACCTCCGAGGATGTGATTGTCGACTTTGAAGGGCCCGACGATCCGTATCGGCCGATGAATTGGAGTTTCCGCAAGAAGGCCATCACAACGCTGCTGTATGGGTTGACTACAATGGGTATGTGCGAGACCCCTCGTGACTGGGCGATTGACTGACCGTTTGTTTGCTAGGTGCGACTTGGGCTAGTTCGATGTATGCTTGTTCCTCTTTCGCCGATTGACCTACGAACAGTTATTGACGAAGCGCAGTTTCTCTACGGGCACCAAGCAGGTCGATGCGGAGTTTCATGTTGGCGAGGAGGTCGGCACACTGGGTACCACGCTGCTGTTGTTCGGATTCGGTAGGTCGCGCGACATCCTTTGCTCTCTATGCAGACGCTGACATGGTCAGGACTGGGCCCTCTTGTATGGGCTCCGCTATCGGAGGTGTACGGACGCAAACCGGCCGTGCTGGCGCCCTACTTCATCGCAGCCATCTTCTCCTTCGCGACAGCTACATCCAAGGACCTCCAAACCGTCATGCTGACCCGCTTCTTCTGCGGCTTCTTTGGCTCCGCCCCCGTCACCAACACCGGCGGCGTGCTCAGCGACATCTGGACCGCCGAACAGCGAGGCGCCGCCATCGTCGGCTACGCCATGGCCGTCGTAGGAGGACCAGTCCTGGGTCCCATCGTCGGCGGCGCCATCTGCCAGAGCTACCTCGGCTGGCGCTGGACTGAGTACATCACGGGAATCATGATGATGCTCTTCCTCACGCTCGACCTCACCTTCCTCGACGAAAGCTACCCGCCTGTCCTCCTCGTCTACAAGGCACAACGCCTCCGCTTCGAAACCGGCAACTGGGCCCTCCACGCACGCCACGAAGAATGGGACGTGACCCTCAAAGAACTCGGCAACAAGTACCTCATCCGCCCCTTCGCCCTCCTCAGCACCCCCATCTGTTTCCTCGTCGCCATCTACGCCTCCTTCGTCTACGGCATCCTCTACCTCAGTCTGGCCGCCTTCCCCATCGAATTCCAAGAAGTCCGCGGCTGGAACCAAGTCGTCGGCGCGCTGCCTTTCCTCGCCTACCTCGTCGGCATCCTTTTCGGCGCCTGCATCAACCTCCTCAACCAGAAATTCTACATCGCCCGCTTCAAAGCAAACAATAACTTCCCCGTCCCCGAGGCCCGTCTCCCCCCAATGATGCTGGGATCTATTTTCTTCGCCGCCGGCCTCTTCATCTTCGGCTGGACCAGCCCGCCTCACATCCCATGGATCGCCCCCGTCATCGGAGCCGTATGCATCGGCTTCGGCTTCTTCACCATCTTCCAAGCAGCCCTGAACTACCTCATCGACACTTTTCAAAAAGTATCCGCTAGTGCCGTCGCTGCAAACACCTTCCTCCGGAGTCTGTTTGCAGGTTGCTTCCCCTTGTTCGCGAACATCATGTTCCATCGTCTGGGCGTGGACTGGGCATCCAGTGTATTGGGATTCGTGGCCGTCGCGTTGATTCCAATCCCGTACTTGTTTTACATTTTCGGGAAGCGCATCCGCGCGAGAGGCAAGTGGTCCCGGGCTTCGGTTTATGGCTACTGATCCATACACTTACCTTTACCTTCCTTTACCCTTGAGACATTGTCTCTTCGGAAGTAATAACGAGTGCGCAACGCGCATATACCCACCTACCCACCCTGGAAAACCCCCCCCCCCCACCAAAAGGGGAAGGATAACCCTCACCAGGCCGAAAAAGTTTCTTCATTTCATTTCGCTATTTCGTTCGAGATACCTCTGATCTAATTGTTGGGTTTCACGCATACGCCTGCAACGGCCGGGATGGATAGACAGCATGATTTACTTTACTTTACATAGCTTACGATTAATGTCTAGGAACTTAACATATAGATGGGTTTGATTAGGTAATAGATAAATAGACTTTATTTGATTATTCAGTATAGATAGAGAGTTCGGAATGATATGGACTATGGAGTGTAAGGAAGGAAAAGAAGGAAAGGCCGCACCGCGGCGTCCCAGGCTCGATATGATTGGTTGAGCTAGGATATACCTAGTAGATAGGGCAAGGGTGACCCACAGCAGATGCCGCGTTTGGTTCCAAGTGTGACATACCTACATACGAGTAACAGTATGTAAGGAAGAAAGAAAGTACGGAGGAGATTTGATTGGTATATGGTTCAATTTCCTTACCGTATGCTATACTAATTAATGAGTTGATTTTAATACATTCCCAAAGTGATATGCCCCCCCCTCTTCTTACCCAAAATCAATACTAAAACAAAGTTGATACAATGTCATATCCATCTTAACATCCCAGACAAGGACATCGCAGTATTTAGTAGTTGTATATCACGTAAAGCAATCAGAACAAAAACAGATGACAGTACTAGACCAACGCCTCACACGCCCGCCTCACATCCCCCTTCAAATCCTCCACGTCCTCTAACCCACAACTCACCCTCAATAGACAAGGATCACACCTCGAATCACTCATCGCTCTCCACTCAATCAAACTCTCCACATCCCCTAGGCTAGTCGCATGTTGAAAGATGACCATCTTGCTGGGTAATCGCTTCGCTAGGTCTGCGCTTTTCGTTTACATCGCAAATACCGGGCCATATCCCCCGGGCATTTGTTTCTGTAACCACGCGGCATCTTCCTTCTGTAGGGAGGCATGTCGCACGTGGCTAATGACTCGTCCCACCGCTGATTCTGAACTCTGCAGTTCCGCGTCCAGCCACGCTACCAGCTTCTCCGCCGTGCTTGACTGTCGCTTGACTCTCAATTCCAACGTGCGTAGTGACCGTAATCCCAACCACCCCTCTAAGCTCCCCATTACGCTGCCGAGGACCATTCGTTCGGAGTAGAGTGTATCGAGCCACCCTTGTGCGACGCGATCTGGGTGTACGACCAGAATCCCACACATCATGTCCGAGTGGCCCCCGATATACTTCGTTCCGCTGTGCAGGACCACGTCGGCGCCGAAGTGCAGTGGGTCTTGAAGGGGTGGTGGTGCGAGCGTAGAGTCCACTGTGAGGTATGCGCCTGCTGCGTGTGCTTTGGCACTGTAGTAGGCTAGATCCCGTGCCTCGCCGGTGGGGTTGAGTGGCGTTTCGATGTGGATGATGTCGCCGGGACGGAGGTGTTCGTCGAGTTGGTCGAGAGTAAGCTTTTGGACGCCTGTCAACTTGTTCATTACTTCGATGATGGCGTGGACTCCGTGGTAGCCGTCGGCGAGGAAGACGCGCTTGGGGTTCAGGAGGACCATGATGGCGTGGAAGGCGGCGAGACCAGTGGCGTAGGTGAGGATACCGCCGCCGAGGTGTTGTTGGAGGACGGTCTCGAAGCGGCTGGAGTTGGGGGCGTCGTAGCGTGCGTAGACGTGGGAGTCGAAGGGGGCGTTGGGCTGGTTAGAGTTAGAAGAGCTGAGGGGTGAGGGAGGGGGAGGGGAAGGGGGAGGGACATCTTTGTTCTCCAGTGGGATGAGGTTATTCGGGGAGCGCGCATAGCGGTATGTGACTGCCACATGCATTGCTGGAGCGATGGCGCGGTGCGCGCTGAAGCAATCGTCTGCGTGGATGGATTTGGTGGCTAGAGCCATGGTGGGAAGGGCTTCTGCTAGGGTTTCGGCGGCTGCCATGTCGGGGGGTTGAGATGTCATGGAGCCGGTTAGGCTATGGAGGCTTGAGTTTGATTTAATTGATGCAAAAGAGAGTAGATGATTGCAATTAAGAGACTGGATTAGATTGACTTTGAGGACGATTCACGTAGTATATGTGCATAGATCCTGAGAGTCAGTGGACGCGGTGATTGCTGTGCCAAACGCCGCTCGAGTAGTAATTCAGCTTTCTCATTGGCTGACAGCATATAGACCCACATCAAAGGCCGCCCTGATGCCGCGAATTCTTACAAAATGACCGTTGAAAAGGCAGCTTGATATGCAGCCTGGATCTCATGACTCATCCCACCGACTCCTTCAAACATGGTCGTCAATCTCACGGACCCAAGTATTGACTCAATTCCCTGGCGCAGCTCCCGCAACAATCTCTCCGCATCTTGGATCTCCGATGCCGGTTCTGGCTGGTGAAGAAGGTGGTGATAAATCGAGACCTGATCGGAGAGCAGTGCTGCACGGAGTCGGTAGTGTGTCATGAGCAGGACGTAAGAGCCTTGCATGGCTCCGCACATAAAGAACGGTAAGATAAGTGCATCTGCCACAGGCGTTCCGCCAATCGGACATCGTGACTGATCCGGAGACGCCAAATCTTCAAAGGCGCGCACTACAGAAAGTGATGATTTGAGGCAAATTACAGATGATTGCTGCTCAGTGAAAGGAAAGGCGGATTCAAATCTCTGTTTAGAAAGCGGATTGGCTGCGTCTCTCCTTTGGATGGCGGCGATATCACAATGCTTGTTCAGAAACAGAGGGATATCCATGAATGCACGGAATCGATGAAGTCTCAAACGGGCTCTAGAGATAATTAGCGGTGTATCTGATTATGGAAACAGCACATACGAATGGGTCAATACTCGTGCAACTATCCGCATAACCTGCATCGCACGTGCATCGGCGCCCGTCCTGAGTTCCAGCTGTAGCGAACAATCCAAGTCCCTTAGCAAAGCTGAAATCTGTGAGTCTAGTTGCAGAATCTTCTCCGACACAGACGCCACAGCCATCGTTGACTGGGCCCCGCAGTCGTTTATGGCTTCCGAGACACAGATAATCGCCTGTTCGGCCTGTAAGATTAATGGCCATGGCTGAGAGGTTAGTTAAACTTCAATAGGGCTTTCATGGGCCTATAACATACCTCTGAAGAGACGCGGAATGAAGGATAAGGGGTTGTTATTTTCTGATCATCGAGTGTAATAATGGGCGACTAGAGCTTTATGAGTTGCAAGGCACAAGGGGGAGATGTACTAAAAGGCTTACTACTTGTTGATCAGCAGATGACAGATAGAGCACAAACATCTGGAGAACCTGTTAGCACCTAACAAATAATAAGACAGGACACTCACGGCACTCCACCATGCCCGGCGCTGAGACTCTGTCGCCGTAGGCCCTGAATTGTGCAGACCCAAATCCATAGCCGCAGTGATGGCCTGGTTGGCGCGACTCCGCATACGAGACATGTTCCCTCTCTGACAGTACTCATAGATACTGAGCATGACAAGAGCTAGGACGGGAGATAAAGTCGAAAGGCTACTGGCATCAAAGCCCTGTCTCATCGGGCCGTTTGCATGCGAGAGTTCTTGAGAAATACGATCAATCTCCTTCTCCACTTCGCCGAATGCTGTTTCTGCAAGTAGCTGTGCGAATGAGCGTCTTAAGCGAATACTGGAGTCACTGGATGGATATGGGTCCTGAGGGAGTGGTATTAATGCCAGAATAGCAGACAGTGCCAGTGTGAGTGCAGAATTCGGCCAGTGTGGCAGGAAGGATCTTTCGATATGTTCAAGGTTGGTGTGCGGAAATTCCACCGGCGCCGATCGATCGCTGATTTGATCTGACAGCGGAGACTGAAGTATCGAAAGAAACGGATGAATATGGATATAGTAGGCATTGAATCTAAGCCAGAGTCAGTCACGTACACCGCAACTTGAGCCTGATACTCACATGTCTTCATCAGAAATATAAGCGCGCAGATACAAAGGTCCTGGACCATAGCTATCGTTCTCATGATAACCACATCTCGAATCCACATCCAAATTCCGAATGCCGCTGAAAGGACTAAGAAGGTTGAGGATATTCGTTAAATCACAATGTTCCTCTAATTGACCTTGTATGGGCAATCTCTGCGTGGGAATTGGCAAACTTTGCTGGGCCACAGCAGGATACAGAATAGGATTCGGAGGCGAAGGCTGAGGGGCGACAGGACGATAGGGGGCCGACTCGGCACCACGCCGCAAGCCGCCGCGACGACTTGGACGGTAGACACAGTTCAATCCTTTGTGGGAGCACTGAGACAGAGTCAACCATCACACCCCATACACCTCGGGATACAGACCCAAGCCTTACCCTGCTACAAGGATTCCGCCCATCGCATCGGATTTTGCGGGCGCGACTGAGCAGCGGTTAGTCTTCTGTGCAGGAATTGTAGGATAAGAGAGCTAACCAAGCAAGACAGGCTGCTCGACTTGGAGTTTTCCGGATGGGGTGCATGGTTGATGGAGAAGATTGATGGAGGAGAGAAGCTCAAGTTGCCTTTCGACATCCGGCCTGGGCTTGGCTCCGCCAATCATAGAGAGCCTGGGTCGCCGAAGGGGCGGCCTTCAGTATGGTATTGTTACCGCATATTACCGTGCCATGGAAATGAATTTGGAAGGTGGAAAATGTATAAATTCTGAATTATTAAGAGAACAATCTAACTTTATACTCGGTTTAAACCAGTCAACATCAAAGGACAGGAGAAAAAAATGGTGGGATCCAGATAGGATCACAGGGAATGTATGTGCTTGACAAACCATATGCAAGTTGAACAAAGGGTAATAATGGATACATGACAGAAAGACAAAAAGTGTATCAAAGAGTGTGATCTTTATCTTTTGATAGAATGAAGGAATGGAGGGATGCTTGCATTGCATGCATCACTTTCGCGAAGTTACACTCCCCCACTTGGTGAATCTCTTAGCCAGCGTCATCGCTTTGCCTAGAGAGCTCCAGCTGTTGGACTTTGCCATGGTCATAGACATGTCCTTGGCAGGTTCTTCAGTCGTTGTTGTAGCATCGGCTATGTTTGTTTCCACCTTCTGGTGGTGCATGGCCATCACGGCCATCTGACCGAGGAAGGTATGATGCTCCAGAAGATCCTCCAGGCGTACCTGGAAGCCTTCTTCTTCCAAGATCCAGACTAGCTGGGCGACATTCATGATGTCTCCACCGAGGCCGAAGAAGGACGCGTCGAGTTGGTAGGGTACGTTGTGAGTCCGGCGGGGCAGCACCTGCTGCCAGGCCCGGGTGAGGATGTCCGAGTGGATGACGATCTCCGACATCTTCTGGCTGTTGAGGTTGGATGAGAGGAAGGGTGCGTCGGATGTGCTGGGTGCTTCGTGAATCACCTGGCTAGGGAGGGAACGAATGGTGGCTGGGGAGGCCAGTGGGACGCTAGGGTTGGCGATTAGACTTTGGACGGTCTCGCAAACCATGTTCAGGGCTTTGGTAATGAAGGCGGGTGGAATAGGCCCCTTGAGCGAGTAACCGATGGAGACATCTAGCTTCTCCTGACCGCAGGACTTGGAGGCCAGTGTTAGGTCGGTGAAGTTGTCAAGGACGCCAACGCCTCCCATCCGGTATGGGTTGCCGTCCAGATGCATCTGTCCCTCGTACTCGACGTTCTGGTGGAAGACAGACGTGGTAAAGTACGTCGAGTCGGGCCAATCGGTGCAGTTTCGGATAATCTCCCGGAACCCTAGCGACTCGTATGGCATGTTGGCAATCTGTTGGTCCTGAAGGTAACGGAACAGATCCAGGCCACTCCAGTGTTCCCGGAATTTGACCCGGATGGGAAGGATGTTGAGACAGGGCCCAACGGTCGTCTCGATACCAGGCACACTGGCATTCCGGCCATTGACAGTAAGCCCGAAGACCACGTCAGACTGGGCAGTCAGCTTCGCCAACGTCACAGCCCACGCAGATTGCATGACGGTTGCGAGGGTGACATTTCCAATCGCTGTCGACGGGATCACAATAGTCTTCTTCTGCTCTGCAAAAGCACCGATGTGCATGAAGGTGTTGGGCTTAGTGCGGCGGATGATCTCGGTCATCTTGGAGCCCTTGAGGATAGTGGACCAGTGGTGGTAATGGACTGGCGTGATGTTTCCAGGGAGCATCCGCATGTAGTTGGAGAACGAGAAGACTGGAGGCAGAGTACTGCCCTCATATCCCAGCTTGATGGCGTTCATGATCTTTGGCAGACAAACTCCATCGAACTGAGCGTGTGACATCCTAATCAGAATGCGGTGCTGGTCGGTCTGCTTCTTCTTGACAATGTAGAATTGCACATACTGCTCGCCTTGCCGGGGATCTTGTTCGCGGTCCCGCTTTTGCAAGCTGTTGGTGAATTCATCCAGACTCTGCTCCGTCTCATGCACAAAAATGTCTGGTCGGATCTTTCGCAGCACCACCTGGAAGAACTGCCCGCGATGGCAGACAAAGACGGTCCGAAGGATGTCAAAAGCATCAACAACCCGCAAGAAGCTTTCTCGGAGTCGCCTGATGTCCAATGGACCATTCCCATCGAGAAAGAAGTAGTTCAACATCCATCTCGACCCAAAGAGAGTGGCGGCGATTGACATGGATTGGAAATCCGTGACGGGAAGAACATCGGCGATTCCTCCTTTGAACACACCAATCTTGGGGCAGATCACATCCAGCAGAGACATAGCGTCGAGCTGCATCGGTCTTAACACGGAGATGTCCTGTGGCGGAGTAGGGTCTGAAAGAGCATCGTCAGCCTCCAGGAGCTCCTCGATGTTGTTTCCGCATTGGGTTTCGGCATTCGACGTCGGACTGCTTCTGGGAGCAACGACAGCCAGCATGTCCTCGAACACTGGGTTGTTGAACACATCTGCCACCGTCATCTGCAGGCCCTCCTCTCGCGCAGCGCTGACAATCTTCATGGCGGTGATACTGTCACCGCCTAGCTTGAAAAAGCTGCTCCGGTATTGAATACTGTCGGAAGACAGCTCCAACGTCGACTTCCACAGGTCCCAGAGGCGTCTATCGTTGTCAGTCGAGCTTCTGCCATCATCAGTCAGGGATGGCGTCGAGTTTGCAAGATCCTTTTCGTCGGATATTTCGTTCTCCTGGAATGAAGCCTCGACCATCTTGAGATGGAGAGAGCCATGCGAATACCTGGTTTCTTGGCTCTGAGCACGAGGTATGGCGAGCTTGCCTTTCTTCAGCATCTGGCCGATGATCTCGTTAACACGGTCGTCGATCATCTTCTGCAAGGCATAGCTGTCAATCAATTGATCCACAATGATAGGCTCCTTGGGGCGGGAGATCTGATTCTGCGATAGCTTGTTACGAAGATTCAAGCTCGAAACAAGTTTCGACGGCTCCTCAACGAAGCATGTAAAGACCTTGGTAATAGCATCTGCTAGGTCCTTCGCTTGAGTGCCAGTCACGGTATTGCTCCAGTACCTGAGCAACACTCCCTCCCTGCCCTTGGTAGTCTCAACATTCACCGTCACGGGATACTAGTTCTGGATGTTAGCTTGTGTCTGTGCATTTAACTTCGGAGTTACCCACCTCAGTCGGATCATGAGCCTTTTGGACTTCGAACTCGAGTATTTGTTTCCCAGCGCCTTCATGGGCCGAGCGATTCTGGATGGAAAGGGTTGTGTTGAAAAGTGTCTCACCGTGCCATCCAAGCTCATGCTGTATCTGAGCTAGAGAGCAGTGTTGATGCGGCACATTCTTGATAAAATCATCTTGCACCTTTCTTGCAATATCAAGAAGGGTCTGACCCGGAGCAAACTTGACCCTGCAGCACAACATGTTGATAAAAATACCAACTGCGTCCTGGATTCCGGGAACAGGGGAATCACGGCCAGCAGAGGGGTATCCAAAGCAGACATCATCTGACCCCGTGCAGTTCTGAAGCACAATAGCCCAGGCACAAAGGGTCAAGTTAGCAAGTGTAACGGAGTTCTCTTCGCAGAATTTCTGCAGCTCAGGGAAGCGCTTGAAATTGATCATGCGCTCACCGAGCTGGTGACTACCACCTGTTGCAGAAGAGAACGACAGATGGCAGGGTTGAACGCCAGAGAGATACTGTACCCAATGTGCGGCAGTCTCTTCCTGGGCTTGCCCCTTGATGTATTTGACATAGTCGCTGAAAAGTGGCCCGGTTCCAGCAGGAAGCTGATCGTTGTATGCAAGCGCAAGATCTCGCAGGAGCAGGTCAACCGATCCGCCATCAATAACAGCGTGGTTCATCTCAATCTTGAAAAGAACCCGCCCCGACGACGTCTTGCAGAGCGTCACCTGGTGAGGAAGTTTTGTCGATCTCTCAGCATTGATATCGCGAAGCTGAATTTCTCCGAGCGTTCCCAGTGCATCCGAATCGGGACACTGAAACTCAATAACCGCATCATCGAGTGCCTTAACCACCACCTGGTCGAAAGACCCGCCTTTGTAATTGCTATCGATGAAAACAGACCTCAAGACAGGATGCCGGCTGACAACCATGGCCCATGCCTTTCGGAGTTTGTTGGTGTCCACCGCGTTGCCTTTGGAGTGGCGCACATCAAAAATGACATGGAACAGGTAGCCCTTCGGATCTCGGAGCTGACTGAGAAGAATCCCTTCTTGCACCGGAGAACAAGGATAAATGTCTTCAACCTGACTCCAACTCTCGAGTCCAACCTTGGGGAAGGTATTCTTGACCATACTGTTCAGTCCGTCGTATGTGATTGGAAGCAAGGGGTAGTCGCTGAGCGTCGGTTCAGGCGCGAAATCTCCGAGGCGAAGCATATCCTCCTCCAGCACTCGTTTGCATTCAGATATCCAGCCATGGATTTTTTGTTGATGTCCCATATGCTGGTTATAAGTGAAAGAGACCTGAATCTTGTCCTTGATGATAAGGGCCGAAATCTCGAAGAGAGCAAATCGGGAGGTCTTGGAACCCATGTCTCCTGCCAGCTCGAAGGTTTCGGCATTGAATGCATCGCCGTAATGTTGGAAGAGAGAGTCATCACGCTCCAGTTGTTGAAGTTGTCCAAGATAATTGAACAGAATCTCAAGCGGAACAGGAAAGCTACCAGCCTGTTTACCTTCCGGGTCAAGCAGGCTTTCCGCAAAGTATGGCCGACTCTTACTAGCGAGATGACGCCTCATATCCTTGACACGCTTCAGGGTGTCCAGTAGGTCTACTAAATGTCAGATACATCTTCAATCATTGGTTCGAATGTAGACTCACCTGATCCATCACCGACATGCAGAGGACACATGGTCGTGAACCAACCCACTGTTCTTGAAAGATCAATAGAACTATCCCAGGCCTCGCGACCATGACCCTCGTTGTATATTGTCGGCACCGCTCTATCGGTGAAGGTTCGACGGAAGGAGTGGACAACAGCCGAGAGTATAACTTCAATGGCCTCGGTGCGAAGAACTCCATGGCACGCCCCAAGAATCTGTGTCGAGGTCGTAGCATCCAGAGCAAATCCTTCCATTTTGACATGGCCATAGAGATTTGGTGATTGTTCCATTCCCCAGTAGCTCAGATCGGGAGGCTGAATAGAGAAAGGAAGCTGATTTCTGCCCTTGAGCTTTTTGCTCTCTTCAAGTTGAAGGTTGCACCAAGCCTGGAATGACAAGGGCTTCTCGACCGACAACGATCCAGTGTCGAGGAAATCTTGAATATCTTGCAGGACAATGCGCCAGGACACCATGTCGACACATATGTGACTGGCTACTAGGAACAGAACCTGCATGCCGCCGCGGACCTCAAACAAATCCGCGGCAACAATAGGTCCATGTTGGACATCCACAGAACGTTGGCTTTCAGCGATCTTGGGCATAATCGCATTTTCCATGTCAACAGCATGATGATGGAAGCTGTAAGAGGCATCAACCTCCTAAAACAATAGATCAGCCCCTGCTTTGGTAAACGGTAAATATAAGTAAGGGATTGGACATACATCAGTTATCTTCTGCTGCCATTTTCCATCACGAGACTTGAATAGCCGTGCTCTGAACATAGAGTGTTGCTTGACAACAGCTTTGATGGCGTTTTCCAAGTCCTTTGGCTCAATCTTGCGAGTAACGCGCACTGTCATGCTTTGGTTAAAGCGGGTTGAATCCCGGAAGCCAGTTGCGGAGTGCACAAACAATCCCTGAATGGGCGATAGTTCAAAGGACTCATGGGACTTCTCCTCCCTTCGGACGGTCTGGACTTTTGTTTCGGTAGCCAGAGCAAGCTCCTTTATCGACTTTGTCTGAAGCACACCGTGAAGGGTCACTGCGAGCCCATGTTTACGGGCGCGAGAAATGACAGCCATTCCAGTTATGCTATCGCCTCCTGCACCACACAGTCAGATGTCTTCCAATGTCAAGTTTTGAGTTTAAAATTGCTTACCTAGGCTCACAAATGACCGGTCCGAGTCAACCTTGTGGGCTGGCAGGTTGAGAACCTGGGAGACGATGTCCTTGATTAGCTTGACTGATGTTTCTTTGTCATCTTCTTCCTCTTCTTGCTCAACCTCTCCCCTTTTGATGCTATCGTAATCCTCCATTATGCGATCGTAGGAGGCGTCGTCAATGCGTTCCAGCCAAGCGGTGATCCGCTTCCGGTCCAGCTTTCCGGACACAAGCATAGGGAGCTGCTTGATAAGAGCCCAGGCCTGCGGGACCATGTAGATAGGAAGCTGGGTCTCCAGGCTCTTTTGAATGGTGACAAGCTCCTGGTATGCCGACTGCGCGGATCCATCTCGACCGATGAGCTCACACGCATTGTCCGAAATGATGCTTTTCTCCGCGGTGACAGAGTTTAGCGACAGGACCGTGACCAGCCGTTGCTTAAGAGGTCCAGTCGTTGGCAATATGACCACAGCGTGACGGACTCGCGGATCCTCGTATAGCCGGTGCTCAATCTCTCCAAGCTCCATGCGTTGACCATGGAGTTTAACCTGATGGTCTTTGCGGCCGATGTATTCCACAGAGCCGTCAGAGTTGTACTTAACAAGGTCTCCCGTCTTGTATATCCTTCGTGGGGAAGGAAGGTCACTTGGGAAGCTCTTTATCCACTCCGGCTCATCCACGAAAGCTTCGGCAGTTTTCTTGGGGTTCTTGAGATATTCCCTCGCGAGTGCGGGGCCTTCCAGTGCCAGTTCACCAACAGCACCCAAGGGGGTCAATTTATTGTGATCGTCGGGGTCGACGACCCAAGTCAGAGTGCATGGAATGCCATGGCCGATACACGCAGGATCCGGATTGGCAGCAACATTTGTGTTGATGACCGCGAAAATGGTGGTCTCAGTCGGTCCATAGCCATTCATCAGGTTTACCCGATGCGCCCATTTAGTGATCACTTCGCGCGACATCTTCTCTCCACCGCACACGAGATCCTTTAGGGATGGCACAGATGATGGCTCAATGATGCTGGCTATGGATGGAGTCAGGAATGACCAAGAGACATCCATCCGCCGGATGGCACCCGCCACATCATTCAAGCGTTCGTCCTCGCTTGGAATACACACACATCCTCCATGCATCAATGTGACAAGGACTTCCATGACTGCCGCATCAAAGGTCAGGGAAGCAAACTGGAAGGCTCGGGAATTTTCATTAAGGTGTACCATGGGCCCGAATGCCATGCCACTGCTGGCAAGCGCCCGATGGTTGATGATGATACCCTTGGCACGTCCTGTGCTGCCAGAGGTAAAAATAGCGAATGCCATGTTTGTGGGCGTAGCGCTGTCGGATCCCCTGGTACTTGTCGCTATAAGAGCACAGTATGCCTTGATTGTCTCCTTACTGACAGGGATAATTGCCTTGACAGCACCAGCGTACCGATTGTGATACTTGGGAGAGCAGAGAACAACACGAGCTTCGACCTCGGCCAGGATCTCCCTATGCCTTGAAGTTGGATGGGCAGGGTCAAGGGGAACAAATGCTCCACCGGCAATGAGAACACCCAGGATGGTGACCACTGCCCATAGGGATTTGTCCATGCAAATCGGAACCAGGGTCTCCGGGCCAATTCCGCGAGTTCTCAAGTAGGCTGCGAATGAAGAAGAAAGATGGTATAGCTCCTGATATGAAAGCTGTCCATCCCAAGAGCAAATGGCCGGGGCTTGCGGTCGGAGGGATACTTTCTCTTCAATGATATGGTGAACGCATCTGTCTATGCAAGTCAGGTCTCTCTGATTCCAGGAGGTAATCTCTTCCTTATCCCGAGGACTAGAAACCTCTAGGTCTCCAACCTTCCTAGTTTCATCATTAGAGATTGAAAATAGCTGGCCTAGAACATGGGTAAACTGTCCTATGAGCATCTGAGCTTGCCAGCTGTCGAAGACAAGCTCATCGTGGTGAAGTGTGACGGCCACTTGTGATTCGCCGATCTTGCACTCAACAACAATTGGGTGAGTGAAAAAATCCCCTTCGGTCAAGTTGTGCCCTTGCTCCCAAATTTTGGTGTCGGGCTGACCCTCTTCAGATTGGATAACTAACAAATTCTGGGACTCGCAAGCAAGGGCGGTATCACTGCTGAGCTTGCGTATTCTTTGAAGTCCGGCGTGCAGATGTGGCATCATAACTGTAGTCAATTGACGAACACTCTGCAAGTATTGAATGACCGAGAGCTCATTGTCAACAGCAATGCGTGTGGGGACTGTTGTAAGGACGGGTCCTGCGATATCCATGGCGCCAGGCATATCGATATTTCTACCCATGAGTGTTTCAGCGAAGCAAACATCACCCGATCCGGTATGGACAGAGACCACCATTGCCCACGCAGCTCGAATCATCTCAGGTACTGTCAAATTGGGACCATTTGGTGCGCGCGAGACTTCAACTGAGCTGTAATGCCGGTTGCCTACACGGATAGCATCAGGCGACGGCTTGTTCTGAGGAAAAGGCGAGGAGGAGATGCCTGCGAGGTGGGTCCTCCAGAATTCGTCCGAAGATGGCGCATCTTGTTCAACCAAGTGCTTGATGAACAACTTGTAAGGAAGCGCTGGACTGGGATTAGAGGAGCCACCATAAACCTCCTCTACTCTCCGTAGAATCTGTGCCACACTCCATCCATCATAGAGAGCGTGATGGATAGTCCAGACAAAATAACGTTTAGAAAACGCTTCAGGCTCCACAATACCATATCCAGTAAGCAGGCCTCCGTTGTCTCTTGCCAAGTCAATGCTCTCATTTGATAGAGAATCAAAGTCTGTTGCCGAGTCCCAGGAAATAGGGGCATCAGTAAGCACGGCCTGGACGAAGTTGGCGGTCTCTGTGTGTACAATCCGAGTCCGCAGAATATCCATCTCGTCAACCACCTTTTGCCATGCCACCTTGAACTTCTTAAGGTCAGCTCCCTCTGCAAGTTGAAATACAGGTCGAGCGACATAAGCCCCAGATTGCTTGATAGAGAGTGTGAGCAGGCCCTCTTGCACTGGACTGCAAGGGTAAAGGTCTGCAATTTGTTCCTTAGGCACGCCACATTGGCTGGAAACCTCCTCTAGGATATCCTCGAGTGACAGTGATTGAGGCAGGATAGCGAATGGTTCCACTGTCGATACCCCAGCTTGTGTTTCTAGAGCGCCGCAGTTATTTGCCATGTCCCTGAAAATAGGGGTCTTGTATATGTCGGCCACTGTAAGTGAAATTCCTAGGGAGGCCGCTGATACGACGAGTTTCATGGCAGAAAATGAGTCACCACCCAGACCGAAGAAGTTATCTTCAGCACTGATAGACCCTGGGGCAAGGTTGAGAGCTTCCTCCCATAGCTCCCTAAGAGCGCCCTCCATTCCTTCCGTTCCCACATTCGAGAAGTGTTCTGCGCCAATATTGAAGATAACATAAGGTTTCAAGCGCTCCTTGCTCAATGTATCGACCATGGCTCGAAGTGCCTTCCGATCAGTCTTGCCAGTGCTACCAAAGAGCAGGCGCCGCATAGGGAAGTAAAGCTTGGGGACCATAGCGAGCGGCAAGGATTCAACGAGGGATTCGTGCAGCTTCTGGACAACGTCCACCATGGAGGCTGTCATTGGAAGTATCAATTGCTCATCCATATCTTCTTGGTTTTCATGCTCGTCAACGATGAAAAATGCCGCCAGACACTTGGCGACTGTCTTCGCCTCTGGAGCAACGACCTCAACAGCCACCTGAGTGTCCGCTGAGAGAATACGAATGCACTGTTGCTCAACTTCTTCCAGTTCGATGCGCACGCCGTTCAATTTGACTTGCGTATCTATGCGCGAGATGAAGCCAAGCGAACCGTCGGAGTTGTAGCGCACTAAATCTCCTGTGCGGTACATCCGTTCTTTGCGACCAAGAACGTGTTGTAGTCCATCACGCTGGGTCCATTCCGGATTGCGGACGAAGACCGCCCTGGTTTTCTCGTCATTATTGAGGTAACCACGCGCAACAGTGCAACCCTCTAGAACAAGCTCTCCCACAGCACCGACGGGTACAAGGCGATTGTGGTTGCGAGAATCGACGACCCATGTTCTGCCGCAAATGGCAGTGCCAATAGAACCGTAGTCATCATTAAGCTGTGCTCCTGTGTGATCAAACTTGGCACTGGCAGTAAACGCGATAGTGGCCTCAGACGGACCGTAAGCGTTGAAGATACACCGATCAGCCCATCGCTCAAAATGGCTTGCTGTCATCTTCTCTCCTCCCAAAATCAAGGTTCTCAGAGACGGGACGGCCTTGGGATCCATGGTGTTCACTATGGAGGGTGTGGCGCTCATGAAGCTGACATCCATTCTTCTGATGGCTCCAGACAGATTGTTCAAGCGCTCATCCTCGCTAGGAACACAAACACAGCCACCGGCCGCGAGGACGATGATAATCTCCAGTATGCTGACGTCGAAAGTATAGCTTGAGAACTGCAGGGCGCGGGTATTTGAGTCTATATGCAAGGCCCTGGCGAGATCGGTACAAGCTAAGGTGAGCCCAACATGTTCAAGGACCGTCACCTTGGGTTTTCCTGTGGTCCCCGATGTAAATATGGCGTAGGCTGCATTGTCCGCGGTTACCCTTTGGGTTGGTGCGGCAGAAGGCGCATGGGGAAGCCGATGGATTGCGCTATTGCTAACGATAACTGCAGAATGGCAGATTGCGGAAGCTTTCTCATAGTGTGTTTCAGAGCAGAGAATGACCTGGGCATCGAGGTCTTCTACCATGCCTTTCAGACGACTTTCTGGGTGAGTAGGATCCAAGGAAGCAAAGGCTCCCCCGGCTTTTAGAACAGCAACCTGTGCAACAACAGCCCACGCTGACTTCTCAAAGCACAACGCCACAAAGACGTCTGGCTTGACGCCCATACGCACCAGATGGTGCGCTAATCGCGTCGACAATTGATCGAGTTGTTCATGTGTAAAGTCACCATCCCACGAACATATCGCAGGAGCTGATGAAGCAAGGTTGAGCGCTTGCTGCTGGATGAGTTCATGTGCGCATAGCATAGGTCGATCTGGCAACATTGAATTCCACTCACTTATCTTTCGACAAGAAAGTTCGCTCACGAAGTCAATATCGCCTATCATGGTGCCCACGCTAAGAGAATTGACTATAGAGTCCAAGATATGTTTGAAACAATCGAGTATACCGTTGATGTCAGCATCTGAGAAATTCCTCGTGGAGTATTCAAAGGAGATCTCTCCAGATGATCCTGAGAGGACGGCGTTGACAGCAATCATGCATGTGATTGTATCAAGACCAGTGGACCAATCCACATCTTGCGAAATGCAAGCATCAACTGATTTCTCTGAGTAACTGAAGACGGTGTTGAAGATGGCGCCATCACCATACCCAACCTCTTGCTGGACCTCAGGGAAAGGCAACTGATGCTGCAGCATTTGGTCTAGTCCGTCTAGACGCTTCTTCAAAACCTCCTCAATCTGGATTTCGTCTTCCAAGAGCATCCTGCAAGCAAAAATGCCCGCGATAACCTGGGAATCTGCAAAGCCGGACACTCCGTTTCTGTGGCTTGTACCCGATACTTGGTAGCCGAAGCAGACTTCTCGCAAACCTGTATAGCATCGCAAAACCAACCCCCAAACAAGCTGGAGAAGCGAGTTCGTGCTAACATTGGCACTTTCACAGAAAGCTTGCAATTTTTCTGCATCACTGAGTACCAGCTTTGCCTCGGCATAAGTCGTCTGCTCTGCGCTTGCACGTAGAGATGGGAAAAGACAAGCTTCGACGTCGTCCAGATAATTCTTCCAGTAAGCAACATCGTGGCGGAAAGAGCAGAAGTCTTTGTTGTCCCTGGATAAGTCACTGATTGTTTTTTCCATACTGGCATCGGAAATGAGAAGCTCGACACAGGCAAGGAATTGAGCAGTCAAGCGTTCAAGCTGGGTATCAGATAGCGTGCTTCCATCGTAACGAACCACAAGTTCAAATCCACTGTCGTCAACGATGCAACTGACCACCAAGGGGTAACGTTTGGCACATTCAATGCTCAGGATATCCTGTTGCTCGCGTGTGAAGCCTGATCGCTGGTTACGCATGTCCAGTATTGTAATTGAGTTCTTGAATTTGCAGGCCCGTGCCGTATCGGCGTTCAAGTTCTGGATCTGACGAACTCCAGCCCACTGGTAAGGTTCGGTTGCGGTCAGATGATTCTTTACTCTGTTCAGTAACTCAGTAACAGTCCACCCATTGTCGATCTTAAAGTGTCTGGGAACGATGGCTGCGCTCTGCGTGTGGCTATCACGGCTGTCGGTCAAGACTATCTCCGCGTTCAGCAGCGACTCCCCGAAAACGACATTATCAGAGCCGGTGTAGCCATGGATGGTCAGAGCCCATGCAGAAAGAAGAGCGCATCTTAGACCTATGGTCGTTGACTTGAGTGCATCACACCAAGACACCTGCACGGTTTTTGTTGCTTGCTTGGTGATGGATGCACTTTGCAAAGACGGGGAGCGAGGTGGTGAAGGAAACTCATGTGAAGCTGTTGAGTCAGCCAAATGAGCTCGCCAAAAGTCATTGAAGCTCTTGATATCATATCTAAGTAGTGCTGCTCCTGGCAAGCGTTGAGCTGCATCTCTCAAGAGCTGGCGGTTCAGCTTGCCAAACGAGCTCAGCGGCATGCTAAGCATCGGGAAGTAAAGACTTGGAATCATGTTTTCTGGTAAAGCGCCAGACAACTTAGCATGCAGCTTCATTGTCAAATCATGCAGTTCAGGGGTCATTTGTGCGATGAGTTGCTGCTCCTCAGTATTCTTCGAATCGGAAGTCTCATCGAAAATGAAGACGGCCAGTGATGAGGCGGGAACTGCCTCACTGATTTGGTCGACTATTTCGACGGCGTATTGGGTACTAAGGTTTGAAAGCGATGCGATCTGTTGTTCAAGGTGCATGGCAGCTGTTTGTTGCTGCCAATGGAACCCTCTTCCCTTCTTCCCCACGTAAACCAAAGTGCCGTCAGGATTGTAGCGGGCCAGATCCCCAGTCTTGAACAAACGATGTCTGGCATTATGTGACTCCGAACTTTCAAAATCTCTACCGGTTGCTGACTGGGACTCGTAAGCCAGTCTCCACGCAGGGTTTTCAACAAACTTGCGGCGTGTCAGCTCCTCATTGTGAAGGTAACCACGAGAAAGGCCAGGGCCCTCTATCATCAGTTCACCAACACACCCTATCGGAACCAAGATGTCGTGATTGCAAGGATCGACAAGCCATGAGATACATCCGGCATTTGATCCAATAAGTGGCAGTCCGTTCCACTCATCGGACTTCGAATACTGAATGCAAGTGGAGGAGCACTCTGGCGTACCATAGAGTGCATGCAATTGAACTTTCTTGGACCAGGTGGCAAGAAGCATTTCAGATGAGCGTTCACCCCATAAGGCAAGTACTTCAAGCCCTGGAACATCTGCTGGTTGTAGAGCCATGGCTGTTGATGGAGTGATGCTGACGCAGTTTGCCTGTGCCATGTTGATCGCCTTTGGCAGATCGCCCAAGCCATCGTCAGAAGGGATGCAAACACATCCACCGCATACCAAGGTTCCGAACACTTCCTGGAGAAACATGTCAGAAGTAAAAGGAGCATATTGAAGCATTCTCGTTTTGGCACTAAGCCCAAGGGCTGAAGCGAAGGCCCTCGCCCGAGTTGTCACCGCACGGTGTTCAAGTGTGATGGCTTTGGAGATCGCGGCGCTGAACACAACATATCCGTCGTTCCATGGCTGAGCAGGTGATTTGAAGGTTGTCTCAGTGTCTGGAAGGTATTCGAAAAGAGACCTACCCACAGGGATAACATATGGAACGGCATTTTCAAGCAGCTGCGCTCGGGTTGGGGACGCAAGAGCAATTTGGATCTCGTTATCGGTGAGCCAAGTCTCAAAAGGCTGCGGCATACAATTCAGATCGACGGGAATGCATATCCCACCAGCCTGCAAAACCGCCAAAATGGCTACAATCTGCCACGAGGACCTAGCGAAATCAATTGGCACCAGAGTTCCAGGGCCCACACCGAGCTTTGTCAGGTAAGTTGCAAGAAGGGAGGACAGTCCGCTGAGCTTGGAATAAGTAAGACTTTCGTCCCAAGCAGCAATTGCCACAGCATTGGGTTCAGACTTCGAATATTCGTCGAGTACCTCATGTATGCATTTGTCGACAGCTTCTGGCACCTTGGCGTTCCAAAGTGTTAATTGTTGCTTATTCGCTTCGCTTAAATTATCAATCCGGTGGATCTCATCCTCAAAATGCTCCGCAATGTTCTCAAGTGACTTAAGGAACGTGCTGGCAACATTAGCTGCTTGTCCTTCGGAGAGGTGATCCGTCCAGTAGTTCAGGTCAATATGCGCCTCATCATCTGTGGCCTCAACGTTTATGAAAATGGGGGACTCTGCAGGGTCGTGGATTGTCCCAACTTCCGAGAGTTGTATTTCTTCCCGCGACGAGATGGCCTGATTTGGAAGCTTCCGGTACGAAATGCCGCTGTTGGCCAATGAGTCCGATAGATTCAGAGCTTGCTGGATAGTAACGAGAGACACATGTCTGTGTGGCAGATTATCCAAGTTGTCCTCTTGCACCTTTCCAAGAATGTCCTTTAGCAAAGCTCCTTCAGGGAATTTTATGCGGCAGGTCAATGTGTTGATGACAGGTCCGACAACAGACTCAATGCCTTCCACTGGAACGTCCCTTAGCGATGCCAGATATGTAAAGGAAACGTCGTCAGTTTCGCAGAAAGAGCGAAGTGTTAGTCCCCATGCAGCGCTGAAAGCGGTTGGCAGAGTCAGGCCGTTCTTTTCGCAAATGCTTTGAAGCGCTTTAAATGGCCCACATTCCAATCTTTTGGTCCGAAGTCGCCTCACAGAACCGTGTCCATCGTTGAGAACAGGGAAACTGCAGGGTTCGACATCTGACAAGTATGTGCGCCAGTAGTCAATACTGGCCTCCTGAGGAACTTCACGAAGATAGCGCACATACTCCTTAAACTTTGGTTTGGGGTCTTCGAGTTTTCCTTGGTAGGCCAATTGCAGGTCCCGGACGATGATGGAAATCGACGCACCATCCATGGCGACATGATTCAGTTCCAGTCGGCAGAATAATTTGCCAGAAGTCGTTTGGCAAATTGTGAGCCGATGAGGTGGTTGTTTGTCATTGTACATCATTGGTTGTTGCTTGTCAAATGTTGACAGCACCTCGGTTTCATCTGCACATATCACAAAAGTTGGTTGGGAATCGAAGGCTTTGAGTACCACCTGGCAGTATAAGTCGCGGCTGTTCAAGCCCTCCGGGAAGATAGTCCGCAGCATTGCATGATGATCCACGACTTTTTGCCAGGCGAGCGTCAACCGACCAATGTCGGGCTTGTGTCCTGACCCCTTAACTTCGAATGTGTCATGTACGGCATAGAGTGAGCTATCGCGAGAACGACTGAGTAAGATACCCTGCTGCATGCTTGAACAAGGATAAATGTCCTCTACATCATCCATAGCATTCACACCAGCACTTGGTAGCTTTTTGGATACCAGAGTTTCCAACTCCTCATATGTCAATGTTAACATGGGGAAACTGCTCAGCGTTGGCCTCGGCGGAAGGAACTGTAGCTGTTCACCCAAGGATTGCAATAGGGTTTGGCAGCATGTAACCCAACCACGAATGGCTTTTTGATGCTGCATGTTCCTATTGAAGGAAAAGATGAATCGAAGTTTTCCCTGCACGACCATCGCAGATATTTCGAATAGCGCAAAGCGAGGAGTATCCTCGCCAAAGTCAGCCGCCCCGCCACCTCGGCCGGTTTCTCCAGCCATCTGGTCCATGAGCTGAAAGAGACCGTCCTTTCTTTGTAGATCACGATGCTGGCCAACATAGTTGAAAGATACTTCCATGGGACTATGATGTAGACAAGAGCCATCTTCACGCAAAGATAGCATGCGACGTGCAAAATCCTGCCGACCATTATCTGAAACTCGTCGGCGTAGGTCCTTGACACGTATAACCGTTTCAGTCGGATCTTCTGCAGGAAGGCTAGAAAGAAGTATGGGATATAGGATGGTAAACCAGCCGACGGTACGCGAGATGTCAATTGATGAATCCCAGACTTCTCTTCCGTGTCCCTCATTGTATATGATTGGCAGCGATCGGTCTTTGAATGTCTGTCCAAATGAATGCAGTAATGCTGCCAGAAACACGTCAATTGGCTCGGTCTCGAGACTTCGATGGCATCCCATCAGTATGTGGTGAGTAACATCGCTGTCAAGCTCGAATGTTTCGCAGTCAACATCTCCGTAGGTAGTCCGGTGGGTGTCCAATCCCCAATAAGCAAAGTCCGGTGCTGGAACGATAGGTAAATCCATTGCCCACTCAGCTGTCGATGTTTGGCAACGGTCCGCTTGGATTTGGCACCAGCTTTGGAACGGAAGAGAGCCGCCTTGTGATGTCGTTTGATTGGGATTGATCAGTAGATCCTCCAGGTCTTCTAGAATTATCCTCCAAGAAACAATGTCGACTACCAAATGATGCGCTACCAACGATAGCAGACAGGAATTGTTGTCTTTGTAGAAGACATCGATAGCAAGTACGGGGCCAACAAATGCATCGATGCATGACTGGCTATTTGAAATGGCTGCGTCGGTCTCGCTTTGATCGCTATCACTGTGGGACTGCAAACGGTATGACCCTGCTACATCGTGAGTGATGCGTTGCTGCAGGCCCCCTTCGACTTCTGACTGGATCAGTCGAGAACGGAGCATCGAGTGGCGATTAACAATGGCCTCAATGGCGCGCCGTATATCGTGCTCCTCAATGTGTTTGTTTAGACGGGTGACAATACTTTGATTGAAATGACCTTGGCCCTCATTCCGGACCATAAAGTGAAGTTTCTGTATTGGCGAAAGGTCGAACGGCTCGTCCAGCTGTTCTTTGTACACAATTGACTGGTCAACCCGTTTAACGCGAGTCGCTAACTCGCTGATAGACTTGCTGTGAAGCACTTCTTGTACTGTCAGGCCCATTCCTTGCTTCTTACAGTATCCCAGACACGTTATAGCGGCAATCGAGTCACCACCAAGACTCAGAAAGCCTTCGTCAAGACCAATCTGGTTTCGGGGGATATTGAGAACGCGACTCCATATCAAAGCGAGCTGCTCCTCTGTAGCGCTGAATGGGTACATTGCTTTCTCCATAGACAGGGAGTTACTCTTGATGGGTTGAGCATCCGGGTCTTCTTCCATGTTTCCAATCCAGTTTGCGGTTGCTTTCCTGTCTAGTTTGCCGGACGCAAGCAACGGTAGTGCTTCCACACATAACCAAACAGAAGGAATCATGTAGGTTGGTAGCTGACTCGATAGCCTCTCGCGAACTTCTGCGACAATTGGGGCCTTCTTGGAAGGCTCGAGGAGCTTCAGTGGTGCTGCGTTTGGGTCTGACTGGCTTTCGAAATGAACAGACAGAGGTATGACCGCTACTATTTTGCCTGCAGAGAAACCGGACTTTGAAAGAAAAGCTAGACAATGCTTGACAATTGGGTCGGCAGCGAGGGTGTTCTCAATCTCTCCCAGTTCAAGTCTTTGTCCATGGAACTTAACCTGGGTGTCTTTTCTTCCTATATACGTCAATGAGCCACAGTCAGAGTTGTATCTTACCAAATCACCCGTCTTATACATCCTCCGGTCGCTGCCCTCCACGTCATCATTCTTTATCCAGGCTGGATTGTGGATGAATGCTTCATTCGTCTTTTGCGGATTGTTGAGATAGCATCGAGCAAGTGTCGGTCCCTCAAGCACTAATTCACCCGGACAACCAACTGGAACAAGTTGATCATGGTTGCTTGGGTCCACAAGCCAACAACGCACCCCCACCGGGAGTCCAATATCCCGACAATCGGAAGATGGTGTGACTTTCGAATTAACGACGGCAGCAACAGAGCTTTCTGTAGGGCCGTATGCATTGATAAGATGGAGCGCGGATGACCATGTCACTAGCTGACCTTGTGACATAGCCTCCCCGGCAAGAATTAAGGTTTCAAGCCCCGGAACTTGCGAGGAGTCAACAAACTCGACAAAAGAGGGTGTTAAGATGGCATGGTTCACGTTCATCTCGTTGATGACCTTGACTATGTCGCTCAATCGTTCTTCTTCACTTGGAACACAGACACAACCACCTATCAACAGGGTAGTCAATATCTCCACCAGGCTCGCGTCAAAGGTGTGTGCCGCGAACTGTAAGACACGTGAAGTCGAGAACATATGATGCGGTGTTGCATGGGCAAAAGCACCGGATACATAGGCTCTATGCTCCAACATAGTACCCTATAAGTGGACCGTCAATATGAAATAGAAGAGATAAAATGAGTCAAAATGTCAGGGGAACATACTTTTGGCTCTCCTGTGGACCCTGAAGTGAATATCACGTAGGCTGCATTGTAACCTTTTACTTCCGGCAACTGAGGTACTTCTTCAGCTGGAAGAGAAAATTCGTCTATGGCGATCTGATCTAATGGGACCAGGGTCTCTGCAATCCCGGTCAAAGCTCCCACATGGCCTCTAGAGCAAAGCAAAACCTTAGCCTTTACGGCACGCACCAGTGACTGTAAGCGAGAGGTTGGATGCGTCGGGTCAAGGGGGACGAAAGCACCACCAGCTTTCAGAACACCTAGCATTGCCACGATGTTCCATTTCTATGGAATACAGTCAGCTCCATACAATTATCCAAGCATATCGGCATGAAGTGTTTACTTACTGATTTATTGAAACAGAGCGCGACACATGTTTCAGGGCCGACTCCGTGTGCATAGAGGCGATAGGCAACTTGAGATGAGAGAAGGTCCAGGTCTCGATAGGTCAAACTTCCATCCCATGCGCAAACCGCTTCACTTTCCGGGCGAATGAGGACTTGCTCATGAATGACTTCATGTATACAGCGATCGTGAGCCGTCGGAATGGCTGAATTAAACTTGCAGACTCGGGACCAGTCTCTATCCGAGAAATGGTTCAAGTCTTTTGCGAGGGTATCTTGTGCCGAGAGGACGCGTGCAAGAATCTGCTCGAAGTAGTCGGCAATGCTCTTCATATGCTCGGTGGACATGTCATTGTTCCACCACTCCAAGAAGATGCCAACATCTTCTTGCAGGACCTTGACGTGAAGTCTAACGCGACACTAAGGAGAGGGGTCAGCCAGTCAAGTTTAGAAGGTCCAGGCTGCAGGTAGCCTGGACCTGTGAGACACAGGGGGAGAGGTGAGGGGAAGGAAAGGGAAAAGAAAGTGAAAAACGGACCTGGGAGGGGAGGGGAATTGCCAAGGCCGGTTGCACAAGAGGGGCTCGCGCATCTTTGGCGGGACTGCGACAGTTGCGCAGCATCAGAATGGTATTGCATAGCGTATAACTGTGGCCACTCGAGCTCGAACATCGGCATCTCTCAGCATTGTTCGTCCCCTCCAAGTGGCGCAGAATGCTATGGACGGAGTCGTCCTCGGTGATGGTAAAATTAAAAGTTAAGAGATTATGATTATGTATATCTGACGAGAGGGCGGTATTGTGCTCATCAACCCCAATTGGTTGATAGCCAAAGCAGATGTCTTCCAGACCAGTATAGCGATGGAGAAGCAAAGCCCATGAGGCCTTGAGTAAGGAATCTAATTGGCCTCGATCCCAAGCGGCCAGCAACTGGAGAGTGTGGGACGGACTTGTCCTGGCTCTCAACGAGGCAGGCCGTTTTGGCCCGTGAAGGCTTGTGCCAAACCTAGGCAAACAGCAAGACACAGGTTGAGCCATGGTGGAGGGGATGTATCTGGAGGTATCACTCAGAGTATCCGGGACAGGCCACCGAGAGGGAAAAGGAGTGGGAGTCGATGGGAGGTCTACAAACTCCCAACCCCGTACACCATTCTACCTTTAAATTGGAGCCGAATCCATGCCCATCGAGCCACCTCCATGATGGGGCCCCGACCCTCACGGCCCAAAATAGATCGGTAGCCCTAGTCAGGGAATTCCCTTAGCAGCATTTTCAATTGCTTACGGGCATTAGAATACGAAATCGACGGCAACCAATAACCAGTCTGAAATCAGCCGGTCTGGATGAATGGCGTCAACATTGGCCACCACGCTAACATAGCATACTCCAGATGCCCTTGCTTAGGGCGAAGCTGAAGAGGCCGCAGGGAATTGATTCCATGGCTTGCAAGCCTCTGCAGGGCGCTTGAACCCAAAAGTCGATGGCTTGAAACTGTTCGACTTGGTTTGCTCGCCAGGTGGAGCATGTTCAGGGGTGGAAAGAAAGGAAGAGGAAAGGTGACGATACAAGGAACCTAAAAGGGAAAAAAAAATTGAATCAACATAAATAAATAAATAAATAAATAACAGGAAGATAAAAATCGGGACACGATTCTGGGTACTCGGTAGTCAAGATGGAAATCAAGGAAACCAGGCTTGACATGCTGAACAGTACAGTACACGCGAGGGCATGACATGACGTTAGTGCACAGAGTCGGGACGCATAACGGGGGGCGTATCTGGCCCTGGAGGTGCATTGTGCCGGCCGGCCATGAGCCATGCCGGAAGTTCGAGGTCGGTCTCGAACAAGATTCGATCAAAACTTTGCCTGTCAAAGAGGCGCCGCATTGGCATCGAGCCCCACTATATGCCGGAAAAGAAAGTACAGGAATGACCAGCTGCATGCTGACCGGTAGTGAGGGCTGCGGGAAAAAACTCGGCGAAGTGGAGGGACTTGGCTATCCTAGTCCCCGAGATTTGGCCAGGTCATCAGGAGTGTTACCTGCACCTAGCAATTAATACCGCGCTTAGTACAGAGTACAGAGTACTAGTAGGTTATCAGGACTCAGGGCAGTGTCGGGATGTAATTAGCAAATAGGAGGAGTAAGAACTGGGCAAGCTCCAGGTGTACTATGGACATGGCGGGGCGTAGATGGTCGAGTCACTTCTACTTACTGAATCCAGTAAGTACGTAGCTACAAAAGTCCGGTTCCTGATCGGGAAGCCATGGCTTGGATTTGATTGGGGCTTCCGCAGTTCCGTACCCTAACACGCTTGAAGCCGATAATAATGTGCCTTGTTATGATTATGAATCTCATGTCCAACGGAATCCCGAGTCTAATGGGTCTCTAGTTTTCCCCACACACCCGCACAAACAGGGGCTAACATTCCTCCAAGGTGAAAAGCTGAATCCTTGGAGAGAGAAAAAAGAGAATTAATAAACACCTCGGAGAGGGGCTCTCAGTATTACACATAAGGTTCTACTTCTCCCGGATGTTGATATGTATCTTTCTCCTACATAAGACCTAACCTGAAAAAGTGTGAATTCCGATCCGATGTGCTCCGTAACGAGAATAGACTCTCTACTCCAGATGGAGTACCGTCGCCCAGAGGTTAGGGCGGGTAGACTATCCTAACGGGAAGATTATATTAAAGTTATTAACAGCGGAGTTTACCTTTTCCCTTTTCGGGTAGCTGAGACGGTCAGACCGTCGGAGGCTCGGAGCAAAAATTAATAACAAGATGGATACGCGTAGTAGGATAGGGTAGATGAAGGCGATGGGTGACAATAATCGTATAAGATGAACTATTCACGGACGAGAATGAAACAGACAGATCACCTAACGTGAGGGGAGAGAGGGATTTTCTAAAACAAGATGACGAATTCCTCTACGCCCGCAACCAAGCCGGATGGAAACTGAAAAGCCCTCAAAGCTGAAAGCTAGTTGCTATCACAACCTTCCTCCGAGGCTGATTATGTACTCCGTACTAGACGGGTAATACTATCATCAACGGCATTGCATCGATTCTGCACCTGACACGAGAATCCAGCCCTTGCCTTGCTACATGGTGGCTACTTGGCGTGTACATATACCTACAGTATACGGAGTAACTGTGAATCTACAGTCGATCTCCGATAGAGGCACCAACCTCGCTTACCTAGGGATCGTGAATTGAGTTTCATAAATCCGCCCTGTCGTCAATCTGCACTTGGGTTGCAAAACCTTCGCACCAAGCCCTCTCTCATTGGTTGCCTAGAGTGACTTTTTCAGGCTGGCTCCGTCAGTTTGTTGCCCGGGCGGTACGAACTTCTGGATTCTGGATGGTTCCCGGTCGCGCCGCTTGATTATCGCAACGGGAGATCGAAAATCGAAACTCTCTTAAATTAGCAGACACCACTAAGGCAGTCTATGTGAGCTAAAAATCAATAAGCCTGCAAGGACTACAAGGGCTTGCGAGTGAATTATACCATACCAAAGGACTCGACCATGGACTTGATGAGTATGTATGTAGGTACTCCGTAGTTGCCAGCAGCCTAACAAACTGTTAGGTGGATTAGCTGCATATCACATCTGTCACGACAATCACCGCTCGTAAAATTTTCTTTGCTTCTGGTCGGAGGCCGATCCTTCGTCATCGATGGAGTACCTCCATCGTACGGAGTAGAATATGGAGGTGCAAACATGGAGATCAATAGGGGAAAAGCAAGGAAAACGGGGTCAGGAACGGGCGGATAAATCTCCAGGAGTCGATCCTTACCTGGTCCGGACAAGATCGAACCATCGCACTCAGGGAGTGAACGAGTGCCAAAGATTCCGGAGAATAAGTGCAGCAGGTTTCATTTGAACGGTGGAAGTGCAGGCAGGTATCATCTCGATCTTGCCGTGGTGGGTTGTATCACGCGTAGTATCAAGTTATAGGTAGTCCTTGGTGGTTGTCAGTTGACAGGATGCTTCGGTATTGCCGCGGGCAGGACAATACCGGTACCTACAACGTACAGTAAAGTAGGTAACGGAAAGGAAAAGCATTTGTGTTGTGCGTCGATGTCTTGGTTGACAGTTCACTACTGCAGGCTAGAGAAAAAAGTAAGCATAAACATGTTGGCCCCGGCTTTAGGCCGTCTGGACTGTCCAGTCACCTGTGACTGCCAGAGTGTCAGTGCCCAGGCTCGGAGCTAAAAACTGTCGATTGGGGGGAGGATTTTTCTTTGAACGGATACGGGATAGGGGCTCATCAACCAGGTACTACCACCGGACCATTAGTAAGGCACTGGGAAGTGGAACGCTCCCAAGGCGGGTCACGGCAGCCGGAAGTCTTCCGCAGCACTAGATCCACCGCTGCCGCTGCTAACCAAGTCTCCTCTCTCAAGTCTCAAGTCTCTCCCCCAAGCCGCCGCGTCTAGCAACTAGCAACTAGGTAGCAACAAGCAGCACGCTCCATCATGGTGGTGGCTGCCCAGCTAACTCCAGCCACTAAATCCTTCTTCAAGATGCAAGGAATTCCTGCTCGATTGATTGCCTACTAGTCATCTACCCACTAACCTACTTGTGTCCTAGTTCTCGAGAGCTCCTTCTCATTTCGGTCCTAGTCCCTGGACACCTGCCTGTAGTATCGAGTAGTGTCTACTTTCTCCAGCATTCACAGACACCGACAAAGCAGGTACCAGAATCCCGCCCCTTGAGATCCTGGACCTGGCCGATGTCTCAATTGCTATCATTTCAACTTGTGGCGACCGGCCCCTCCGTCCTACCTTAGGTCTTCAGCCACTAGGTACTACGCTGAGTGCTTCTACATACGTACGGAGGCGACGTTACACCTCTTGCATTTAGCTTGAGTGGGCTGCGCCTTTCGCCTTCGGACTATGGTCGTATTCATCCCACTTGAGTACAATAAGGCGCCTTGCCACCAGGATACCACTACAGTACTTTGTACCGTGGGGCTGTACATCCTCAATTGACTACTGCACGTACCTACTTATGTATATCCTGTCAGATGGCAGATTACTAGTGGGTGAGCGCCAGTCCACCATAATCTGGCCCGGAAATGAGCGCTGTGGGAGCGATCGCTCTGACTCGATAAGAATCCTCCTCGTAATCATCATCGAGTGGAGTGGAGGATACTAGCCGAGATGTCAAGTTCAGCTACTCTTCTCTTGCTTTTCTTGGGGGATTTAAAACTGCCTTACCGTGATGACGCCATCTTGTATGTACACAGTCGGCGGGGGTAACGCGAAGTGCTCACAGGGAGAACTCTATCTGGTGTTATCCGTTGTACTCCGTATCTAATTGTCAATTCTCACTGCGGAGGGCACGGCTTGGAAGCCTTGTAAGGAATAAGATTCAATACTTAGAGGTTGGCGACCAGTGGCGGCATTTGGCGCCAGTCGGGATTTGAAGTATGCAACTATGTGCACAGCACAAGAGGGAGCGCCGAGTCACTGGTTAACAGCTCACCTACTCCCTCAGTGGACAAGTTTCGGGGTAGAAGCAGAAGTGTGCTTTAGACATGTTCCTATTTTCGATCCGACCCGCTTGTGGCTTTCTACCCACGTCGGACTGAGGGGACAAAGATTTGAAAACAATGGCCAGGAAGGTATACTACTATTCTAGCGAGCTTGACTGTCTATTGGGCCCCGCCAGTCTTCGGGCAGATGGGATTGTTAGTAGCCCTGGGGGCGGTGGGGCAAACTACGGGCTGTGCTCAAATCGCACGGGGTTTGCATGTGCCTGGCGAACTCCAGGAGTTCAAGTCGTCATCCCGATGGCTTTGTAGGCTTGAACCAAACTCGTGTTGACCGGTCACAGCCCCATTCACCCAAGTCATCATTACGTTACATGCGAGGGGAAGGAGAATTAATAGCCTATAACGTTGCCCCGGGGCAAGAGGAAACGCTGCGAAGAAGACCAGGGGAAAAGCAAACATGCATTTTAGTACGAATTGGATGGAACGGGCCGAATCATCTGGCTCAGAAGCTCGCTTTCCTTGACTATCCATGGATACGCTGATGCAGAGTCCATGGTGGATCTCAGCCGAGAGCCCTGGCAACCTGCAACGTAGCTAATCGCCATCGTCGGAAAGTTTTTTTTAGAGAGGGGGAAGGCTAAAACGAGAAAAAGAAAAGGAAAAAAAAAAAAAAAAAAAGGAAAAAAAGGAAAACATTAAAATGGAGAGTAAACAAATTATCAGATGACGGCAAAATAAACAGGGAGAAATCAAAATGGCGAGTGGGAAAATAAAAATAGCAGGGTTACTAATTTCATGCGAGGTCGAATCTAATAGTCCTCCCCCTGACGATGAGGTATACCCATTAGGTACGAACAATCGTCACGAACTAAAAAAACGCAGCCCTGGAAACTTGGTAGTCTAGGCTTCACATGCGACCCAGAAAAAAGAAAGGGTTGCAAATCAACAGCAGTAAGGCTTTGGACATAAAATCTAGCGATCCACAGTGATTGCTTGTCGCTCTAGAACGATTTCATTGCATCCCATCCAGGATACCTACCTCTGCGGTTGTAAATGGAATGCCGAGTGTAGTAGGCATGGCGGCACTTCCATCATGCCAGCAGGTGGACAACACTCTACATATCCCTCCTTCCTCTTGTCGGAGTGGTTTTGACTTCTCGCTGCTCTTTGAAGAGTTGATTCTGGGGATCCTACCACTGGGCATTGTACTCGCTTTGGCACCTTTTCGACTTGGACATCTGTTTGGAAGACCGCGCAAAGTTGTAGCGTCCTGGCTGGCATGGGCGAAGACAGTGCGTACCTACCCCGTCCATTCCCTCCCACCTGCCTAGGTAGGCAGGCACGACGCGGTTAGGTTGGGGATGGATTGAACCACCTCCGTGACATTTACTCCCTTACTACTACTCAATACCCCACGAGTCGGCGGGTGGCTGACCATTGCACACCATTCACAGGCCGCATGGATCGCTTTAGCGATCGTGCACTTGGTTCTGACGGTCCTATGGGCCCTTCCGTCTGCGACGCGAACGGATGCCTCAATCGCTGCGAACGCAGTGATGACGGTAGGAATCCTACTTCTCTGTCTGTTTTCTTACGCAGAACACAACCTCTCCGCCCAACCGTCCTTCCTCCTCAACGTTTACCTCGGCGCAACTGTGCTATTCGATATAGCAAAGACGCGAACGCTCTGGCTGCGACATCTAGAAGAGATCAATAAAGCTATTGCGATCATCACTTCAGTAAACGTCGGGGTTAAAGTCCTCCTCCTTCTCCTCGAGGCTACAGAGAAGCGACGCATCCTCAGACAGGAATACAAAAGCTACCCACCCGAGGCTCTCGCGGGGATCTACAATAAGTCATTCTTCTGGTGGTTGAATTCACTGTTCTATCGCGGATTTTCCAAGGTTCTGAGGGTCGATGATCTATTTGTCCTCGACAAGCAATTAGAATCCAGGAGACTGTATCGTATTTTAAAGGGCGTCTGGGACGGGGGTAAAACTTACCTTATACACCATTTGTTCACAAAGTCTATCGACGCTAACAATTGGCAGGCAAAAAGGAAGGCGAGAATGCATTGTTTTTCGCCTGCTTGAAGGCATTCAAATGGCAGATCTCATCCGTTATTCCACCCCGAGTCATGTTGGCCGCCCTTAATATTTGCCAACCTCTATTGCTGGAAAGGTCTCTATCATTCTCCGAGCAGGCTGTGAACAAAAACACCGATAACATCGGCTATGGATTGATTGGGGCTTATATTCTTGTTTACACTGGCTTGGGAGTAAGTCGAAAGGGATATTCTTCACCCTTCAATCGCTGACACGGCGTGAAATCAGGTAACCATGGGTCAATACCAACATCGGACGTATCGTTCCATCACGATGGTCAGGGGTGGGGTTGTTTCCATGATCTACGAAAAGGCGTGCACCCTAAGTACCAAAGATGCAGACCCTGCGTCTTCTGTCACATTGATGAGTGCAGATATTGAGAGAATTGTGCAAGGATGGCAAACTATGCATGATATCTGGGGCAACGCCCTCGAGATTGGTCTAGCGATTTACCTTCTCGAAAGACAGTTGGGATTATCTTGTGTAGTCCCTGTCGTTGTCGCTGTTGGTAAGTATTCCCTTACCCACCTCACGAAGCAGCATAAAGTTGACACTCTGTTCACCCTCTTCAGTGGCCCTAGTAGGTTCGCTTATAGGAATGTCTTTCGTGATGTCAAGACAAGCTATGTGGCTCGAGGCCATTGAGAGGCGCATCTCGTCGACTTCTTCAATGCTTGCTTCTATGAAAGGTATCAAGATGCTTGGCCTTCAATCAGCACTTATGAAATGTGTCCACAATTTACGACTCGATGAAATGAGCATTTCCAGGAATTTCCGGAAGCTTTTGGTCTGGAATATGGCTTTAGGTAGGCCAAGAGATCTCGAGCTAGCGTCTGGAGAGTATATTCTGACATGGTCGTCGCAGCTTGGCTCACGCGCATATTTGCGCCAGTTTGTGCATTTGGCGCTTTCGTCGGGATCTCTCACGATCAAGGAAATGATGCTGCCTTGAACACATCCGTCGTCTACACGTCACTATCACTGTTCTCACTTTTGTCAGATCCTCTCCTTTCCCTTGTCATGGCTTTGATGACGTTCGCTGGGTCAGTCGGGTCTTTCAAGAGAATCCAGGAATTTCTCCAGCAGGAAGGTCACACTGATTTTAGAAATAAGGCTTCCGCGCCTCCCCAATATACCCTCGATGAAAAGACACAGATGACCGTGGTTAACGACACGGAGACCAGCACCGATGAATCAAAATCATTCTCTTCCCACTCATTGAAAGAAAGCCTTCCGTCTTCGAACCAAAACGTTGTTGCTATTCACAATGGTGCTTTTGGGTGGGATACGACGGAAGAACCGTTACTGAAGAACCTGACGATTACGATACCGCAAGGTGGCTTCACGATACTGATTGGGCCTTCCGGCTGTGGAAAGTCAACATTGCTGAAAGCTCTTCTTGGAGAAGTCCCTTGTTTGAATGGAGACATCGAGATTTCTCTGGACAGCCTCAGCTTCTGCGAACAGACACCTTGGCACATGAATGGGACAATTCGTGATTGCATTATCGCGATGTCTGACTTCGACAGCCAGTGGTATAACTCCGTCATATATGCCTGTGCTTTGGCAGAGGATTTTGAGCAATTACCACGTGGTGATCAGACCGTGATCGGGAGTAAGGGTGTCGCTCTTAGTGGTGGTCAAAGCCAGCGCATTGTAAGTATTCAACAATGTTGTCGCACCATGACATTGCGGTAGAAGTTCTAACGTTTTTAGGCACTTGCAAGGGCAGTCTATGCCCGGAAAGAGGTTATCATTCTTGATGATGTTTTTAGCAGCCTCGATGCAACAACCGAGGATCACATTTTCCATCACCTAATTGGGAACCAGGGTCTTCTACGTTCAATAGACTCAACGATTATATTCGCATCTTCCTCTGGTAAGTCACACCTCATTTCCTAGTTTTATCTCCATAGTGGTGCTGACTTACTGAACAGTGAAGCGCGCCCCTTATGCCGATCATATTGTCGTACTTGACAACAAGGGCCACCTCATTGAGCAAGGAAGCTTCAAGGCTCTTGATTCAGCTGGCGGTTATGTCTCGAGCTTCGCTCTGGGTCTTCCCGAGTGGGGTTACAAGGCAGACTTATTCCCTGCATCGGGCATGCAAGTAGAAGTGATGAAAAAGCCGGACAAACCTGAGACTGAGATCGACGCTGACACTCGTGGGAAAGGCGGAGACTTATCGATCTACTTATACTATGTCCAGGCCATTGGCTGGATTCCTACCATTGTCTTTATCGTGGCGATTGCCGGCTTTGCTTTTTGCATCTCCTTTCCAAGTACGATCTTACAGGCACTTTCTGCCCCTAAGGCTAAAACTGACCTGACGCAGGCATCTGGGTAAAATGGTGGGCCAGCTCAAATGAAGCGGAACCCGGCAAGCACACAGGATATTATCTTGGGATATATGCCATGCTTGGTGTGATTGGCATGCTTTGTCTCATGATTGGCTGCTGGTCAGTATTTGCAGTCAGACAGCCGCCCAGTCCAAAGCTTTAGCTAACTCATGTCCAGGCAAATGGTCATTACCATGGTTCCAAAATCTGGTGAGGTCTTTCACCGAAAACTTCTGTCCACAGTCCTTAGGTATATCTCACGCTGGCATCTATGAAATACACTCTAACTCATTGATAGTGCCCCGATGTTGTTCTTTTCCAAAACCGATAGCGGGGCTATCCTCAATAGATTCAGTCAAGATTTGCAGCTCATTGACATGGAGCTCCCCATCGCCGCTATAAACACTTTTGCGAGTATGTTCCATGGCCACCCTGATTAAGTCTTCGGTATACTCACATTTATTTCATACTAGCCTTCACCCTCTGCATAGCTCAGATGATCCTAATGGCAATTGCTTCGAAATACGCCGCTATCTCCTTTCCCCTAGTCATTCTCATCGTCTACCTGATCCAGAAGATGTATCTGCGTACATCTCGGCAATTACGGTTCTTGGATCTGGAAGAGAAAGCACCACTTTTTTCACACTTCGCCGATTGCCTCAGTGGTCTGGTAACCCTAAGGGCCTTCGGGTGGCAGCGCGCCTTACAAGAAAAGAATGATAGATTGCTCGATCATTCTCAAAGACCGTTTTATCTCCTATATGCAATTCAGCGCTGGCTTACTCTCAGCCTCGATATGGTAGTCGCGGGTATTGCAGTTTTGCTAATCGTGCTCGTCGTGGCGCTGAGAGGGTCCATCAGTGCAGGATATGTTGGAGTAGCACTCCTGAATGTCATTCAGTTCAGCCAGAGCATCAAACTCCTGATAACTTTCTGGACGAATCTCGAAACGCACATTGGCTCAATACAACGAGTCAGATCGTTCACAGAGGATGTGCCCTCGGAGGATTTGCCTACAGAGAATCATGAGACACCACCAGATTGGCCATCGCAAGGAGGCATAGAGTTTAAGTCTCTGTCTGCAGAGTATAGGTGAGAAGGAGACTGGCAACCCACCCACATCACGCTGCCGAAACTAACCCTAGGTCGCATATAGGTCCTCTGAGCCAGTTCTTAGTGACGTGTCTCTGTCCATCCGGAGTGGTGAAAAGGTGGGAATTTGCGGGAGAACCGGAAGGTAAGATACCTGATTGATGGATAGGTTCTCGGTCGGCTTAGCCGCTAACTTCATTTAGTGGTAAAACATCACTCATAATGAGCATGTTCCGGATGGTCGACATCAGCTCCGGTCAGATTGTGATTGATGGGCTCGACATATCCAAGCTGCCACGTCGGGAGATCCGCTCGCGGATCAACGGAGTCTCTCAAAGCCCCCTTCTCATGAAGGGCGATGTAAGAACAAATGCTGATCCAACCGGCTGTTTCTCCGACGAAGCTATTGAGAATGCTCTCAGGAGCGTCGGCTTGTACTCCAAGGTCCAAGAAAAAGGCGGCCTAGAGGTCGACATAGACGACCTCTTCCTATCTCATGGACAGCAACAACTCTTCTGCCTCGCACGAGCAATCCTCCGGCCAGGGAACATTCTTGTTCTTGACGAAGCTACAAGCAGGTACGTACATGGCATTTCATTCAAGCAACAGTGGATAATGCTGACCATGCTATCCTACCTAGCGTCGACACCAAAACCGATGAAATAATGCAAAGGATTATCCGCGAAAAGTTCAGCTCCCACACCATTCTCACTGTTGCCCACAAACTTAACACTATCCTGGACTACGACAAAGTCGTCGTCCTCGATGCGGGTCGGATAGTGGAGTGCGGAAACCCGCATACCCTGCTCACCTCGGACAAGTCACATTTCAACAAGCTTTATGCGAGCTTGACGATGGATGAACAGGAGGAGTCGCCCTAGGCTAGCGCGATTGGCTAGCTTGATGGCGCGGAGCGCAAAGCAAGGGTAACAGTACATAGTATGGTTCATTTTTTATTATTACGTAAATTTAGGGACAATTAATAGTAGTTTAATCTTGGTTCATGCAATAGGTACTCGGTAATCTAATTGAGTTTCGTTCATGCGAACATGGACAAAAGTGAGATTTTAGTGTTCGGAGAATGGTTGATATGAGGTGTCACCTTTCGCGATTTCCCTGAACGGAGGACGGAAGGGCCCGACCAGCCCGACGCGCTAGCGCTACCACCAAGCATGGCAGGGATAAAATCAAGGCAAACAGACCCCATCCACCCCCATCTAACCCGTGCGAACTCCACCGGTATAAACACCCGGCATCCAAGAACGAACACAATCAAGTAGATCTTCCTCCTCGGTTGCATATACGTGGATCCAGATGCAGAATCAAGGAACAGGAACTTGAGCACAGTATCTAGTCCAGAAAAGGACCCTCTTCGCTTAAAATCTCCAAAAATAACTAAACAGAACAAAAAAAAAAATGAAACATTTCCCTAAAAAAAAAAAAGAGAGAAAGAGAAAAGAACGGTAGGGTCCAACGCAGACATGCAACTAACCAGGTAGCTACACATATTACACAGTAGTTAGTCCGGCCACTTTCGTCATTTTGCAGCCCACTCACTCACTTCTTGTAGATGGATATTCAAGATGAATTGCTGAATTGATCCTAGTAGGAATTGGATAGATCTGGAAGAATAATGATGATGATGATGGAATGAGTGAGACATTCCCAGATCTAGACCTACCTACCTAGAGGAGGATAGTACACATGTATGTATCTATCAATACAGGGAATAATAGTGTATCCTTGGTTCCTGGGGTTCAGCTGACCTGACCTGACCTGACCTGATCTAAACTTGATTTGGATCTGCAAGAATCGATCGAATGGGATGAATGAGATCGAGATCGTGATCGTGAATACCTCCGTACGGAGTATTTACATAGTAGGAGATCTTGTGTATTTTGGTTACATGGTACGTACTTGTTGTATGTATGTATGTAATGGGAGAGGGAAAAAAAAAAAAACAGGGATGGATGTGGTTGAATGACTTAAGTAGACTAAGTGGTAAGGTAACTAAGCTAGGACTCCGCTCCGTAGGTGCATGTAGATATGTAGTATTGGGTGTAGGGTGTGGATGGATGGATGGATGTAGCAACTCTAGGCGAGGAGCATCGTATCGTCATTATCCGGGTCTCCGGCGGGGTTGTGGTGGTCATCGAGAATTCCAAATTCCCAGTCGCCACGCTCGATCCGGCTGACACGGTCGAGTTCGGATTGGAATTCGCGACGTAGGTGGTCCAGGGTCACGATGACTCGGCGTTGGGGGATGGAGGTGGCGGGGATGGAGGATTTGCTGTCCCGACGACTGGAGGGGCGGATGGCGGTTGGGCTGGCGCTGAGGCTGAGGCGGCGGTGGGAGCTGTAGGGGTTCGGGGTGGGAGAGCCCGTGGCGGCGGCGGCGGTGCTGCCTTCGGCGTCGTCCATGAAGACGTTGCCGTCGTCGTCGGGTTGCAGGCTGCGGCGTCGGTCAAAAGAGGGCTGTTGTTGGCCGTCTTTCTCGACGAGGATGTAGGATTCACTCTTGTCAACGCAGGCGAGGAGGTTGATTAGGGAGAGGAGCTCGTGGCGGATCTCCTTGCTCTCTGGGTCGTCCTCCTCGGTGGGCCGGGTGTCATCGGTTTCTCGAGATTTGGTGAGGACCAGATGTGACGAGTGGTCTCTGGCGTGGCGTAGGCGCTGGACGTTTCGGTAGGCCACTTCGGCGGCGCCGCGGTAATCGCCCCGTGCGATGCGGTAGGCCTGTAGGATGCGCTGGTAGTCAGGAGTGCTGTCGGCCCATTTGCTCTCCGTGTCGAGGTAGGAGCTGAACGAGGTCTGTCTGCGAGCAAGCGACGCCAGGATATCATCCACGTGGGAGGCGATGTTTGGAACGAGCGTCGTCGGGAAATGGAGAATCTTCTGTAGCCCAGCGGTGCCTGGTCCTGAGGCGGCCAGGATGCCTGTGATGAGAGAGCTCAGAGCGGACCTCTGCAGGGCGCGATCCTTGTATCTGGCGAGCGCCGAATAGGCCTGGTCGAACTGACAGTTCTGCAGAGAAGCATAGAACAAGCGTGAAAGAAGGTCGGACCGTAAGCTGGCGGTTTCCGCATCCTTCTCGCTTCCATGTTCACTCGCCAATGCCTGTAGTGCCAGGCTGGCAAAGTCGGCAACGTGAGAAAATGAGCGTGCATGTTCGAATATCGTCAGAATGTGCTGGAAGTATTTGGGGAGACCGTTGTGGAAGCAGTCCACAGAGACGATATCTAGCAAGGTCGACGACATTTCGTGCAAGTTGCCAAGGGGCTTGCCGCACGCTGGGTAAGGTTAGACAGACACTATGCGATAGGATAAACACGCGGACTTACAAAGGAGATACGCAGCTTTGCGGAAATACAAAGCCGCAGTATCGAATTCGGACATAGCAACGTAGAGGCGACCCTTGACATAAGTCGCCCAGGATGTGCTTGCCTGGAAACGGAGAAAGTCCCAGGCCAGGTCGATATTATTCTTGGCGATTAGGTCGCATTGTATGTAGACAAGAGCATTGGGGTAGGCAACCTCGCCCTGACGAGTCACCCAGGAGAGAATATCGCGGATCCCAAGAGATATCGTGTAGCTTTGAGACAGGCCGATAGCTTGACGTGGTTTGATATCACTGGCAAACAGATCCTCGAGGATAGTTGCCATTCTCTCCCCCTTCTTCCTCGCCGACGATTCCTTGGCAGAGATAGGGGTGGCAGACGGGTCGTCGGTGGCCTTAATCGGTTTGTCAGAGGACTTTCGAGAGTGCGAGCTGAGCCAAGACATCATCTCGTATTCCCTCAGCAGAGTAATGATAGTGACAAACAAGTCTGCGGCATCGAACGTCGAGTCTTCCTCCTGCTGAACCTCGCCATCGACGAAGAGAATGAGGTATAGAAGGTCCGTCAGGGTCTTGTGCGTAAATGAAATCGTTTCCTGTACACCGTTCACAATGACCTTCACACCGAAGTGAGTGTTAACAAGGTCCGAGTCCTTGGCAGGGAAGCCCAGTGGAATAGTGTCCACAAGGGTGTAGAAGACTTCATTTTGCAAGCTGAAGATATTCAAGTGCTCGTTGATGGCAGCAACCAAGCCATCGTATGTCTTGTTGGAGATCTGCTCCCCAAAGTCACATCGTTCGCGGAAAGCATCCATTCTATCCTGCACGGATGAGGAGGGCTCGGTGAAGAGCTCTGCTTCAAGCGCACCCTGGCATGCCACTTCGAGCTCAGCATTGAAGTTCCTCCGGAAGCCAGAAGCAACTGTCATGAGGTGAGACGCCTGCTCAAACAGGCTGCCGATCTCCGAATCCAAGTTCCTATGCCTCCAGCGATCAACAATCTTAGGTCCTTCCGAGCGGAGCTCAGGGCCCGAGTTGTGTAGAATTAGTTCGGTGGAGCTGCATTCGCGGATCACTGCACAGCTGTCGGAAAGGACCATCCACGGGGTTTCATGGTAGACGTCGTATGCAAGGGAGACCGGCTCGAATCTTCTCTTATTGACATCGTCCGCAATTTGCCAGAATTGGCGCCACTTGGAGTCTGTATCCGTTCGATACCGTGTGAAGTCCATCCCATCCTCGGCATACTTACGGAGAGACACGGTAGCGGCAATGGTAGAGCAAAGTCTTTCCGCAAGAGGGGCATTCCTTTTCACTACAACAGACGAAGACAACGGTCTGAGTGCCTCTTGATAGATAAAAAGGGCAGTCTCAAGAACCTCCGTCGAGAGCCTGTTGGGCTGCAAGAGGAATTTGAGCCATTTCTCAGTCGGGTCCACCACATCAGACAAAGCTATAACAGGCGGGGGCTCCTGTCCGCGAGAGTCCATGACTGTGGATACCCAATTTGAGCTCCAGTCCGTCGCCAGAGTCTCAAAGTTGAAATGCAGCGTGTACAGCTGGTACAGGCTACTGTTCCTCCACAAAACCCATAGCTCCATGCGCTTGCCTTCCTCTGCCGGTTTGATCTGGAAGTCGGCAATGCTCCAGAACATACTTCCGGTCGAGTCTGGGTCCAGTGGTTTCAGTGCAACACCCGGGTACAGATCCTCGACAATCAGCGGCGACGTCAGACCTCCCTTGACAGCCCAGAACTTGAAAAGTCCATCCTCAAACGGCGAGTAGGTAACGACGTAATAACGATATTCACCATCAAGCGCACGTTCCATATTGAAGACCCTGATGAAAGATGATTCGGATGGATTCAACGAGTATGATGATTCATCCGATTCCGGCACCTCACGATCCAATAGGTCCTTCGTAGCGGCCAGCTTGTTGGTCGCAAGGTTCCAGATCTTCAGGGTATGGTTCAAGCAGACAGCAAAGACATAAGTTTGATCGGTCGTAGTGGCGATAGCATTTGCTGTGCTCAGTTCGAGATTGCGTCCCTTGAATTTGATCGACGGCTGCGCATGCCACTTTACCAAGCCGCGGAACGACGCACCCCAGGTTCTCTCGTCGAACGTGAGGGGAGACCAGTGTGAGCCTGAAGCATATCAAATAAGTCAGCATCGCGATCCTATTTCATTAGGGACCAGAACTGGAAAAAATGTAGAATTACCATCATCGCCGGACTTCCGAGTCAAGCGCAGAAGAGCGCCATTATCTAGGGAGATGAACAGCTCCAACGGACTGCTCGCATGCAGACGGTGAGGGTGGGAGAACGTAAGCGGTGCCGGAATACACATCTTGCACCAATCTGAGATGTTATCATCGATCGATTCTGTCCTCCGGAAGAATTCAGGGCGTAGGGTCAAGGTGTGTAGATGCTTAGAGGCGGTGATCACGAACACGCTCAACGCTTCGTGTTCTTCCAAATCCGAAAATTCGACACCTGAAGGAACAATCTCTTCTCCGAACTCCAAGCGCAAGGTCACATTGTATTCGTGATGCTCAATGCCGGCCTTAGTCAAATCCACGCACTGGACTTCCAGGACTTTGCTGTCATCGACCACCCTCCACAGGAACGTTCGGGGGTAGACATTGCGTTTGCGGAAATAGATTGAACCCTGGGTCGCTAAGTATCGTCTTGAGAACTCGTCTTCGTCTTTTGCGACCGGCTCATCGCGACTGGGGGTAGTGGAGATGGAGAATCGGGCGCGGCTTTGCGTATTCGCTTGGGTTGGGATCGGGATGTTGACGACGGTGTTCGGCGAGTACGGCCGGAGGTCGACCCGGGTATCTTTATAGATTTTTGCCATGTCGTAACGAAGAAAGACCACCTTTCACGATCATTAGATAATGGTCAATTCAGGTCTCCATGGCCAGTGGTTGTACCTGGAGGGAGGGTCGCAACACGGCGGAGTTGAAGGGCAGAAGCTGAAGCTCTTTCGGCGCTCCAGAAAAAACAGGTCTTGGCAATTGCATCCATCCACCGCCTTGCCGCATCTCCGCAAACTGAAGGACAAGGTTATTTTAGAAGATTCGAGCGAATCACCCATTTGATTGGGTCCGAAAGGATACAGGTTTAGGCTCGAAACTTGACCGTCTCATCTACGGCCATTACAGGTTTAAAATTGTACACCATGTCGAGATGTACTCAGAAACTGAGAACTCTTATTATGTATGCAACCCAGTCATGCAAGCAAATACAAGTACAATCATAATATCGTGGTCTGAGAATATCCCTCCACTCTTTCAGTCATTCTCCAAGTCCTTGGGGCTCGGGTCACCAATGCCATCCTCATTGATAGCGAAGAGGCAATCGGATTCGGGGAGACAGGGACTGTCATAGATCTTGCAGACCCTAGTCTCACCTCTTCCCTTCTTCAGACTCAACCGCGTTGTGCTGGCATGTGCAATAATGTTACCACCAATTGGTTTCTTCGGATCCGGGTTGAACATTGCACTCGGGCCACCATCCACCTGGGCAACGACTTGGTTCGTAATGACGACCGCAATACCAAACTCATCGGCCAGGCGCTGCAGAGTACGCATGAACTTCGCCAGATGTGTTTGTCTTGAAGACAGTTCGCCACGACCGTTGAAGTCAGTCCGATACAGAGACGTGGCAGAATCGACGATCAGGAGCGAGAACCGAGTCTCGCACATCATCTGAGAAGCTTGGTTGAGTAGCTGAAGCTGGTGGTCTGAGTTGTATGCACGGGCATATGCCACATTGTCCAACACCTCTTCTCCCACGAGACCATATCGCTGCGCAACTGCCAACAGGCGCACTGGGCGGAAAGTGCCCTCGGTGTCGATGTACAGGCATTTGCCCTCTCCTCCACCCATGTCAAAAGGCAACTGGCAGGTTACTGCGAGCGTATGACATATTTGACTCTTGCCTGTTCTGAACTCTCCGAATATCTCCGTGATAGAGCCCGTCTCAAACCCACCTCCGAGGAGTGTGTCCAACTGTTTGGAGCCTGTCGTGATCGATATAAGTTCGCTTCGTCTTGCATGCATTTCCGTCGCTGTGGTAAAACCCATAGGCACAAGCTTGCCAGCTATCGAATATCATAGTCAGATCAAATCTTCGCGCAGAAATCACCCGTGTTATAAGACCACTCACCCTCACTCAGGACCTTCTGGGCTTTTTGTTCCGAGATGCCCTTGATTTGTTCTAATAGACGTCTTGGCCTGTATCACACCCAATGATGCACCCATAAGCAAAGCTGTAGGAGACAGACTGGTATTGCACCAAGCCGGCAGAGAAGAACAGAGGACGTACGTATATGCGATCGACTCGACGGTGTTATAACCGGCATCAACAAACAGTTTGATATCCCTACCTGTCAAACCCGCAAGCCCCTGTCGCAGAGATCGTTAGTATGACACTTTACTTCATCGTGTTTTCGCGTAAGATCGCATCAGATCTCTTTATCAATTGGCAATGCTCACCTCCAGGGCTGAAAGTGGGGTGGGTGCCCCAGGACCTGGAAGCCCATCATCGTATTCGTTCTGGGTATCGTTGTCGGCCGTCATCTTCCTCGCAAGATTTCAACCTTCTGCAAGTTTTTGGATCAGTGATTTTATGGCCTCGCTGACAAGCAGTTCCAGATGAATGCCAGTGGGATCAAGCCTGTTGGACGCGAACACACGCGTTTGGGTCAGTTGCAGTTTCCTAGTCTAGTTCAAGTCTCTCCACTGGATGGACCTCGAGGTATGATTCAGCTTCCGGGGGCAGGAATTCATTTAAGTGCCGAGAACCAGTGATTTTTAATGTTAGTGTGGCAAATTGCCGTGGTCGCAATCCCATTGACTGTCATGTTGCGATTGTGGACGCGTCCAGGCAGTCACGACATCACGTGATTACCTATCGGATTGCTGCCTCAGGGGCCCAGCGTACTATTCCAGGATAAGTTTGGCTTGCAACTACGCTCTTTTGCGTCCCCAATGAAATGTCAATCAAAGCCACACCAGCATATGAAAGGCATAGTTCGCTCTGTATCACAAAAAGGAAGTACATTATGTTTGCATTGGCTGTATTTGTACTCCCAGAAAGGCGTAATCTCGCACAATAGTCTGTCGCCATAGTCGCGGCAGGTCAATGGCTAAGTAATATCCAACAACCGAGCATTGAAAGACCCTGGAGAATGTCACTGTTTTCTGCATGTATCGAACTTGAAAAGAAACGCGTAAAACGGCCACAATAAAAGATAACAAAGCAATCTCTAGTTCCAATCGGTCACGGCACAGCATAAGTAGGGCCTGGCGATCTTGTCAATGACGCCGTCCTACGACCTTCAGCGGCCTCCTGGTTGATTGCCCTTAGCTGATATATCTCGTCCGGGTTTGTTCGAATATTTTCATCAATAAGTTTGCTGATCCTCCGTCTGAAGCTTTCCGATGAAGTCCGCCGGTGCCCTGGTCAATACTTAGCTTTCGCGACAAGTCCAACAATACTTTGTGGCTTACCCTCGTGTGCCGATCTTCTCTTGTAGCTTTCGAAGGGTTTCTTAACCCATGAGCTTCGCGTACCAAACCACCCTCTTGAGCGGTGCTTCTCCAATTCGGGAAAATCCTCTCCTCCAGCGTTCCCTCGGGCATCCAGCTGAGGAGACTGCGTTATCTGTGAGGCGTATATGTCTCCGGGTCGTCCATGTTCAATATCCAAGACCTTGGAGGGACTGCGTGGGTCAAAGAGGTTGGGAATGGATACCGGTTGATATGTTCGCTCTGGTCCCTGGATGCTATCTCCCGGTGGCATCATCGACAGCTGCTTTGGTGCTGAAGCGATACTTATGGGTCTACTTTCCGAATGAGTAGTGGATTCTCTCGCAGAGTGACAGTCCGGTGTCCATATGCCTTCCACTTGGATTCCCTTCTCAAGAGCTCTAGCGCCAAACGGTATCTCGCTCGGCTCGGCCAGCATGGGCTGCGTCTCGGCTCTTTGGCGTGCTTCGGCGGTGGCATACTTCTTCGTCTTCCGCCTATTGTGGGCCAGGACACCAAATGAGTAGAGCAGTACCAATGCCTTGACATATTAGCGCCATTAATAACATCCAGGTGGATTTATTACCAGAAGCCCTGCAAGCACCTAGTCCATTGATCAGCGATGCTTTGCTCCCTCCGAATGTGGTTGATGGGACTTACGAAGCTCAACTTCTGCCAAAGTGCCCAACCAACCCAGAACTGCATGGTGTGTATTCGGAGGTATCTCTCGCGTGCTTCGTTGGTCGAGTGGCGGTATAGATGGTCGTAGGAACACAATCTCGTGAGCAGTGGACAAGCAGCTTATGGTGAGCGCCTGTGCAACGAAGGAGAGCAGCTGTCCCTGCACTTTCATGAAAAGGGAGATGTCAAGACCAGCTCGGTTGCTCCGGGTCTGCAACGAGAGAATCTCAGAGCATTGCATAATATACGTGATTAAGGCAGGCAGGGGCATAGAAGAGGAAACTGAACATTGGGATCCCTCATCCCAGGGCGTCGACTGAGGGAAGGTGCGATAAAGAGCTATCAAAGAGGGAAGGAAATTATTTGGGCAGGAGCGACATGGGAATCTATGTTGCGTCTCTTTCTTCACGGCATCCAATATTGAGATATTGTGTTGGTAAACAGAAAATATATCACATCTTGATCAACAATATGCAGGCTTCCATAGTCGCTTTTGGATGGCTTCGACATCTACAACAGGAGCGGTCGGTCTGATATATAAACTAGAACGCGAACCATAACATTGAAGTCACTCGAACGCGATGAAACAGAAAAAAGACGCGGGTTTTCACAGATGAGCTCTCGTTAACTGCTTGATTGAAAGGAGAAGGAAAAGAACAACCCTGGTAAGCGGATTTTTTTTTAAAAAAAATAAAAAAAAAGGCAAAAAGAAGAGAATAGTAGTTGTCCAGCCAAACTGCCAACTTCCCTGTAACGGGACGGTGTAATCTGGCGACGCCATCCCGGGGTGGAAATGTCTCTGCAGAATTTCTTCCCTCAAGGGTCACTTCCATTGCTTAGCGCCTTGTAGCATCGTGGATTACTCGCACGAGTACAACGACGACCCCGGGATTCGTACCAGGCACCGGTCCCGCTGGCAATTACCTAAGCAAGGTTATCGACTTAACGGCTGACCTCCCACTGGACTATCCGTGACAGATTTGAGAAAATTGCTTTATATGTAGCCCATAACCCATCCAAATTAACCATTCACTCTATATACTCCATATGACACGCAACCCCTAGGGTTATATCCCCCACGTTAAATGTAGGTCCATAACAACATATTGTTATCTGAGTCCTATATGGCGCTTTTTCCGCACTACTATCCGTTCAATGAATCAAATAGCAATGGTGCCTAAGAATGCCATCTTTCATTACTCCCCTCTTTCTAGTACTAATACAGGATCAAAGCAGAAAACACAGGTAATGGACGTTTGTATAAATAAACGAGTAGACACCCCCAATTGACCCAAAGTCAGGCTTACGGCTCAATAAACACCCTCGAAGGCGCTATTCTGTCCACAAACTTCGCTGAAGCAGCTAAGACGAGACAACCCACTACTTTCTAGAACCCCTGCACTTCTTCCTTCCGATGAGACCGCCCCAGCGCTTGCATCGACCAGAACAACAGTCGGCATGAAAAGAACATGTGTTCTTGTTTGGAGAGCATAGGCCGCCACGGCCGTCTTGACATGTGCCATTAAAGCAGGTATGAAAGCGAGAGCAGTCCACATTGGTTCCGCAGCCAGCGACACAATTACCCTTTTTGCAAACCTGACCCAGGTTGCAATGAAAATTTGTGTTGCAGGGGGGAGCTGCTAGGTCTTCCTGAGTGGAATCACCGACATCTTCGCGGCCGGCATCGCTGTTGCCATCATGATCGTCACGGCGCAGATTGGTGATCAAATTCTCGGGGGTATCTTCGCAGTAGGGCACAGAAATTTCGCGTCTGAGTCCTTGGGGAAGGACAGTGGCGAAGATTCCTCCGGTGAGCATAAGTATGGAGAGGACAGAGACAATCAGGATTGGGAGTTTAGGCATGGTGATTGTTGATACGACTATAGACTGGAGAAAGCCACGTCAGTTTAATCTTCTCGACATAGGCTGGACTGCTCTGCTATAGCCTGACAGCAAACATGCTGTAGCTAGTAGCCGAGCATGGGAAGACCGACCGATGGTTTCTCGGTTTGTAAGATGCGGATATCTTGAAGGGGTATCAAAGAAGTAAACGATGATAATCACGTTTGGCTGTTCACGGACAGCATGATGAAGCCAGATAATACATACTGATGGAAGTAAATAGGGCAGGCACTCCCGTTACTTTCTCTCATTCGGCAAGAACTCGGTTGGTAGGTACTATCAAGGATCTTAGGCCGAGAATGACAGCCTCAAAGGCCTTTAATGATATCAGATAGACCAACTGGAACAAACGTCATAGTAGATTCTCGGATTGGATATATGTGTCAACTGTTAGTATCGATAGCTTCACAGTTTGATGAGCTGCTCATCTCCGAGCCGAAATACAATCGACTCAAATCAATATTATCGACTTTTTTTTTCGCAGGTCCTCCCAAGTGGTGCTTGTTTTGTTTCATTTATTGGATCCAAATTTTCAGAGAGTCCAATATAATCACACCAGGGCAACGACTACAAATCATTCTGGTGTTGACTCGAGGAATCATTTTTGGTGGTGCTTGGATGTACTGGCATTGGGGATAGCGTATCAACCGGGGTGGGTTTCAGCAAGTCACATAAGTCTGACTCCCAGGAGATATATCTCGTGGGGTACAATCTGCAGCAAGCCATGTCACCCTGCTCTATGTAGCCTAAAGAATCGAACGCATTCCGATGGGGAGCCTTTCAAACGGTCACAGCAAGGGCAACAGCAAGGCAAGACAGTGGGAAATAGCCATTGCGGATCAGTGACCACAACCCATTTCATAAAAGTCGAAAGCCGTTTAGGTATAAAATGGCAATGAAAACCAGGATAGTAATACTGGTACCTACAGTACTGTTACTACTAGTAGTAAGTAGTTATAGAAAGCATTGAGACGATGGATTGGTTGCCTTCTCAGGCACCAATTGAATTGAGAGCCAAGCTTAGTCATGTAGTGTATAACTGCCCTCATAACAAGGGATGAATGGAGCCCAATGACGCTATATTTCGGGGACTACGGCGCATGGGATAAAGATGATGATGATATGTGCAAGTTCCCCGACCTTGTTTTCGACTAGTGAGAATTTGGAATGCCTGGCCAGTCTGGAGTCGATTGTTGCAGCCAACGCAGTGGCAAATTGGCGGCGTCCAGCCAATGTTACTCGCAAAAGTCGGAACGTCTCCGTCCAACAAGTGATTGTGATTCCCACCCCAGCGGATGAACCACCCTTTCATAAATTGAACCGATGCCCGAAACCGCCGATCATGTGAGGTTTGAGCGTTGTACATCCTGGCAAGCACCTCGCCCAGTCAAGGTCTCGCCATTGTCGCTTGACCACTTCATCCTATTTATTCTCCTGCCAGGGGCTTTTTGTTGTCTTGCGCCTGCGCGATTGGATTTGCCCGCCTGCCTTTTTGTCCCAACATGGCGCCGTTCCGCAACTTCTTGTCGAGAAAGTCCGCTGCCCCCAATGGCGGGGAAGTCAGTGCCGCTTCCAACGACAGCACGCTTAGCCATGTCTCACTTGAAACTCATGGTTCGACTTCCGTGAGCTTCAGGAAAAGTTCCGAAAATGAGCCACCCGAATATAAACTAAGTGGTATGGTTTTGGCTCTCCAATGGACCCTTACTCCGCTAACTCTCCTCTTGCCGCCAGTCGTCGACGCCAATGGAATCTACCATCCCGTATGTGAACCGGTTGCCTTGTTCAATCACATGGCAGCGTTAATTCGCATCCAGCCCAAATAGCTCACATGTCAATAGCCATCCCCTCCGGAGAAACCGGGCTTTTGGCGCAAGTACCCCGGCTCTCCTAGGTCTTCGCACCATCGCGACCTCGTAGATGAGAATGAACCCTTCTCGATATCTCGAGAATCATTCGATTCATATCGCCGGTCATTTGTGGGTACCCTTCCAGGACTTTTTCCGCATTCCCATCGCATAAAGTGACTTACATTGGCCCGCTAGGATATCTCCGCCCGGTCCCCCGTATGCTACTCCGATGCGATGCCGTCTCGGACATCGCTTGACTCTCGAGTTTCTCGCATGACATCACCACCATCTACGCTGTACACAGGCTTGGGCAAACAACCAGAAACCATGGAGGAAGAGCAATTCGAGGAGGTCGGGCTCGACGACGAAGAGGTCAAACCGAAGCGGAAGAGCATCTTCTCTCGATTCGGCGACTTTACGAGCGATTCCCAGAACTCCGGCACTTCCAAAACATCATCTCTCGGCTTTCACATCCCGGGCCGTAAGAGGGGACCAAGCACTGTGGGTTCAGAACTAGGCACTTTCAAAGCACCGCCGGCCAATGCGGAATCGGAGATGCAGGATGCGTGATACGAGTACGGGTGTGTAACTATATACTGGGTAATTCAATAATCTGTAGGCGTCTGGGGGGCACCATTGTGGGTTTTCATCCAATCACCCTCGACAACTGGTTGCTTGCGTGTTCGTGGCATGGTTTTGGCTTAATCGCATTGCGCGCTGTCAAAGGTAGTTTGTGATGCTTTTTCTTGATTCTCTTTTGATAAATCGATAGAGATTATTGCATGCTTTTTTTTGTATAAAATCAGAAGCAATAAATCAACAATGCGCCTGCTTTCAGTCCATCCCACCCACTTTATCTACTAACTACCGACGGAGTAAGGCCTTGTCAGACGTATCCCGCCTCCCCTTATCAGCATGCAAACCATGCAAACCCCACCCCGACCGCCCCAGGACGGGCCCGAAAAAAGAAAAAAGTTAAGAAAAAAAGTCCATTCTCCGGGACTGGCTGTTAGAAAGATCAAGCTAACCCGCGGGCGGCGTATTATCTTTTTTCATTTTTTCCCTCCGCCAGAGAAATTTGCACGATATCGCTTTCTTCGATCATCTACCCCCAGGGACAACAAACTCACCATGGTCGGGGTAAAGCGTCCAGTGGACGCCGGTGACGAGCGCAAGGGAAAGCGGACGAAGACGAAGACGCCAGTGTCCGTGCCCTCGAAGAAGTCCAAGTCGGCCCCCGTGAAGTCATCCAAGTCTGTGTCGAAGAAGAGCGACAAGTCCGCCAAGAAGGATAAGAAGTCTTCGAAGAAGAAGGTCCAGGAAGAGTCGGAGGATGATGAGGATGACTTTGATTTGGATGATGTTGAGGATTCGGAGATCGATGCCTTGGATAACGAGGAGGAGGATATCGCTATGGATGATGTCGAGGAGGATGCTGGTGAGGATGAGGAGGAGGAAGACACTGAGAAGCAGATCAAGTCTGCAGAGGCGTCGAGTATGATTGATCCTATCTTGTGGATGCTCTGAGAGGTTCTGGACTAACGTGGTTTTTTTTATCTGTTTAGATAAGTCGCGCGAATCACATGCGAAGCAAAAGGCCCTCCTGCTAGAGCGTAGGGCCGCCAAACCGAACGCTGACATGATCGGTCGCTCGAAGAAGCTGTGGGAGCAGCTGCGTCGCAAGTCACACGTTCCCCTCGAGGAGCGGAAGAAGCTCATCAAGGAGCTTTTCGAAATCATCACTGGACGTGTCAAGGACTTTGTTTTCAAGCACGACTCGGTCCGCGTTATCCAAACCGCCTTGAAATACGCCAACATGGAGCAACGGAAGATGATCGCCACGGAACTGAAGGGTAGCTACAACGAACTTGCGCAGAGCCGATATGCCAAGTTCCTGGTCGGAAAGTTGATCGTCCACGGTGATGCTGAGGTCCGCGATCTGATCGTTCCCGAGTTCTACGGACATGTCAAGAGACTCATCCGCCACCCTGAAGGATCCTGGATCCTTGATGATATCTACCGGACGGTGGCAACGAAGGAACAAAAAGCGAACCTTCTCCGCGAGTGGTACGGTCCGGAATTCGTCATCTTCAGGGATGACAAGAATGGACCCCCCTCCGCAGACCTTTCCAAGATCCTCGAGGAGCACCCGGAGAAGAGGGGCCCCATCATGCACTTCCTCCACGAACTCATCAACCAGCTGGTGCAGAAGAAGTCGTCCGGTTTCACTATCTTGCATGACGCCATGCTGCAGTACTACCTTAACACGAAGCCGGGCAGCTCCGAGGCCAACGAGTTCGTCGAGCTGCTCAAGGGCGATGAAGAGGGAGACTTGGTCAAGAACTTGGCTTTCACCAAGTCCGGCGCACGGGTGATTGCGTTGAGTCTGGCATACTCCAACGCCAAGGACCGCAAGCTCCTCACCCGTTTCTACAGAGATACCATCAAGATGATGGCTGGCGATCTTCACGGGCACATGGTTCTGTTGGCGGCATACGAAGTTATTGATGACACCAAGCTCACATCCAAGTTGGTTTTCCCGGAACTCTTCAACCAAGGAATGGACGCCGAGGCTCGGAACGAAGAGCTGCTCTACCAGGTCACCGACCTGACCGCACGTATCCCCATCCTGTACCCATTCGCCGGAGACCGGGTCAAGTGGCTTCTGCCCGACGGTGACCACGAGCTTTTGAAGGAGATCCGTGAAATCCGGAAGGAAACCTCGAAGAAAGAGCCGGAGCTTCGCCGACAGGAGCTGGTCAAGGCTGCTTCGCCGACTCTGCTCGAGTTCATTGCCGCCCGTGCGGATTCTCTCCTCGAGACAAGTTTCGGGTGCCAGTTCATCTCGGAGGTGCTGTTCGACGCCGACGGAGACAAGAGCGCCGCCTTGGCCGCTGTGGCCGTTGCCGCCAAATCCAAGGCTGACACTAAGGACGCCCCGTTCGTGGGCCGGTTGCTCAAGTCTCTCGTTCAGGGTGGACGATTCAACCCTGCGGAGAAGAAGGTCGAGAAGGTGCAGCCACCGCTCGACTTCCACGGTCTCTTGTACGAGCAGATCCAGGAAGAGACCATGTCGTGGGCCACGGGATCCAACGTGTTCGTTGTGGTGGCCCTTGCGGAGTCGGACGACTTCGCGAAGAAGGCCGAGCTGCTGAAGACGCTGAAGAAGGGCAAGAAGGCCCTGGAGAAGGCGTCGTCGGAGGCCGGTAAGGATGGCAAGAAGGGCAGCCCGGTCAGCAGCGGCGCGAAATTGCTACTGGAGAAGATCCGGTAGAAGAAGTTGACATCGAATCCTACAACGGACAGGACATTGTAATATTGGCTGGGGGTTTCTGCAAAAGCATCCATTACTCGACGAAGGTGTTCATTGGATTTTTCTTTTCTTTAATCATTTTTCCATATGTGATATCTCCATCTGTACAGGGTCTGTGATAGACATGGGGCCAATGAGTCAGAAAAAGCATTTGAGAGTTACTCATGACTACTACCTATCTACTATCTACTATCTACCTATCTATTTTGGTGGTGACGAAACACCCGTAGTGGGGACGTAGCCTATTTCTATTATTATTATAGGGTCATCATATAGACAGAGAAGAGATAGTGTAGACTGTAGCTCCAAAAATCGTGACACCGAGCAGACACCGAATCCCTCCCTCCCTTCCTCCCCCTGAGTGCCAGCAGGAAGGCCCCAAGATCCTGAAACTGCATATCGATAATTAACTTTTTGCCTCGTTGTCAAGAAGGCCGCCTGCAGAGAACCTGTCAGTTTCTATCTACTCTCCAGTGTTCCCCGATGCAGGTCGGGCAACCAGCCCACGGGGGAGGCTGTTTCAAGTTTCAGATATCACTTTCAGGGGGGGGAGAAAACACTGAAGAGAAAGCTCGGGACATGGTTTATGCTAGGTGCAAGGACTTAAATTAGTCTGGTTGGATGGGGACTGGGGGGGTTTGTTCCATGGTGCAGTTATATTAGGTTGGTCCGATCGTTAAATGACGATCTCCGGCCACAGCTTGAGTTTTTGGGGCGCTCGGCTGTGAAATGATGGTTCAGGAACCGGACTGGACTGGACTGGACTGGACTGGACTGGGCCTGTTGATGATAATGCGAATGAAAAGATGAAAGATGAGAGGATGTTCATACCTGATTTCATACAGGGTATCTAGTGGAATGTAGGGAATGGGGAAAATCTGTCGGTAGCCGGGAGAACAATGTTACTTGTTGTTCCTGGTGGTGCCCCTGGACGTGGTGGTGTTCTTAGTTGTCTTGTTTCACATTGCACCCCCCCCCCCCCCCGTTTTGCTCCATTCCGATCAATCTAATGGATTTGGACCAATAACCCGCCCCTCTCTTCTGACTTTGGAGGTTCTTATCGTCCACATCAACGGTTGGGGATCTCCAGTGACGGCACTGATCCCTGCCTGTTTGGGGCTGGTAGAGGAGGTTACTTAGACGAAAGGATTGACAATGAAGAAAGAAAAGAAAAAAAAAAATAAAATAAAGGAAAAGAAAAAAAAAGGGACCAGAATGGCAGCCCGACGGACTGGAATCTCGCAAGCCCAGATTTGGCCCCCCCGAACAAGTCAGTCAGCTCAGCTGCAACTCGACTTGTTGCATCGGATCAAGTGAGGATTATTATTCCTTCTCGTTCTGCTTTCCTCTCCAATCCCATTTTTCCTTTCCTTTTTTTTTGCTTCTTCTTCCTTCCTTCGATGCTTTTAATAGTTAATGCTTAATCCTAATCTCTTAATTTCTAATCCCCTGGCCTTTGTTGCACGCCCTGCACATCTTCTGATTTGATTAGGGTGCAGCTCTCTGTCTCAGATTGGCTTTGCGACTGCATCGCCATAGCAGATCCCCTCTTGTGCAGCCACCACACTGACCTTCATCCCTTCCATCCTGGCTGAACCTGCAGGCCCAGACCTCTCAAGCGGAACCGGACAAGTCTTCCCCTGGTTGCAGATGGCCTGGGTCTGAGCGGCGGTGCCTGTCGTGTACTGGAGATCATTGACTGCGGGCCTCAACAGCTAGATAGAGCCCGTATAAGCATGCTGGCCACCGCGTCCGCCACGGAGGATGCTGGACATTCCCATCGTCCACCTCCTCCTCCGCTTCCCCCGTCGCCGACCTTATCCAATCCCGATATGATCCTACCGTTCGACCGTAACGAGCGCGATTCCTCCACTCCGTCCCCGCCGTTCAACCTCCCTCCCTTGTCCAGCCTCCAGTCCTTTTACGAGAACCGGACAGCGTCAGATGATGTCGGGGACCAGGCTCGAGGAATTGCCCTCTCATATGGCACTCGACCCCAGAAGATAGGCTTCTCGCGTCGCACGTGGCTGACCGAGAGTCAGGATGCTAGTCGTCGGCTGTCGGACATCGGGGAGGAAGACAGTATCTCATCGTCACCTGCGCACTCCAGGACATTACAGTTCATGTCGCAGGCGGGTCGGATGACCGGCTCGCCTGTTTCGCAACGCGAGACGGCTGACGCGGAGGCTAGGGAAATGGCGGCGTGGAGCAGCTCGTCTAGTTCGACAATTAGTGGTGCTAGCGATTTGTCGCAAGACGCCACTAAAGGCCGCCAGGAGAGTCGTGGTGTTGCGCAAAATCCTTACCAGGTCACTGAAGGGGTGCGGTCTGCGATTGAGAATTTGGAGGGGAATGGTTCGACGTCGAGTCTAATGGCGACTACGGAGGAAGGCGGATCCGGTGTGGAGCTGTCATCGGCTGTTTTGAGCACGGAGGCTGAAAGGATTCTAGAAAATGCGAAAAAGCGCCTTACGGTATGTTGACACGATGAATCGCGCGTTTTCAGATACAACAAGTGACTGACTACTGACGTTGTAGCTCATGGAGGGCAATCTGAGTCGGGCCCGTACATCAATGCGCTCATCCCCGTCGCTTTCGGCATCGCCAACGCCATCTGTTGGTCACCAAACGCTGGGACTTGGCCAGCCAGTCGGTGGCTTGTACCAATCCATCTCTCGTGCTGACCGCAGAGGCCCGAACCAGCGTCCACGTGCAACCTATACATCCTCGCAGGATGCGATCAATAACGGACACTCTCGGGTGTACAGTGAAACCCAACTACCGTCCACAGCGCAGTCGAGTCTTCCCGCCGTTGAGCCCGACCTATCCCGGTCGGTCAGCGCTCTAGGCTCGACTACTGCGCCGAGCCTGAATCATGATGAACGAAGCTTTCGTTACGACCCGACCCGCGCATATCTTACCCATCGTGCGTCCGTATCGTCGATGCAAAGGCCTCAGACCCGTGCCTCACCTCCAGCCTTGAATAAGCGAGCCGCTTCCGAGTCGCCCAAAGGCTTAGGCATTTCCCGGGAAGAACACGAAAATGAATACTATGGGGTGAACGGACATGGTGCGGCCTATCCCACTTACGACCCTCCTTCCCGATCTCAGTCGCAACTGCAGGTGCGGGATCTCCAGGATCAGATGAAGGGCCTGCACATCAAGATATCTAGCCTGAAGGTCAAAGCCCAGGAGGATAATCTGCGTCGACGTAGCCTGCAAAGCCTACGGACCCCGAGCCCTCTCGCCGCAGCGGATCTGACCACAGCGGACCAGTGGTTTCCCAGTGCGGTGGACCTGAAAGAGCGTCGGAGCAACACCAATATCAGTGCTGGGAATGGGCGGGCTGCTGGGTATACTCAAGACAATCGGTACAGCGGCGACTATGGCGGCGCGAGGTATGAGTCTGAGGCGGGGGCTGGCCGTTACACAAAGCGAGAGCCGGCTTATCAACCGGCGTCGCATGCTGACCCGGCCCATCGGGCCTACGAATCTAGAGACCATGATGATGGGCAATCGGAGGCTGGAACTCTCTATGAGGACGCAGAGGAGGGTGAATACGAGCTTGACAGTCCCTCGAATCCCGAGTTTGACCGCCAGGCCTTGAATGAAATGTTGCGCGAGCCCGTGGACGAGGAGTTTGATGATTCGTTGGAGTCTTTCCCAGCGGTGCCTCAAAGCCTTGAGGATACGCCTCATGAGGAACGGGAGGATGCTTTTGACTATGAGAATTTTATTTTGCATAGTGCTCTGGGTAACTACACGCAGGCTCGACTGCGACGGGAGAGCAATGTTTCGACCTCGTCGGTGGAAACCACGCGGCCAATTGACCACCACGCCGCCCGCCACTCACGGGCCAACAGTACAACTTCCCTGTCCACCGTGGCGACATTTGCAACGGCTACTGAAGGCGATCGCGATGATCTTGAGAGTGTCCTTTACTGGGACCGGAAGTTCAATGATGGTAAGACCTCCGAAGGAATCCTACCAGGCGCAGATGACTAACACGCGATAGAACTGCGCAACAACCATCCTTCCGATGTGGACATGAGAGAGTCGAATGGCACTGATCCAGACGCCCAAGGAACTCCCCGCGCCATGCGCCGGCAACCCAGTCGCCGGAATCAAGGTAGCCTCTTTCCCGACGCCGGACTGGCTCCGCGGCGATCCGATTCTGCAACCACCGGGTCTACCACGCCAACTTCTCTGGTGTCCTCTCTTGTGTCTACTGTGCGCGCAGCATCTAGCCCTCACCCGAGTGCGACAGCGAAGGGAAACATGGGATTAAACGATGACGATACACGTCTCTTGGAGCAGCTGTTCCAGAGTCTGGGGAATGTTTGTTTGGATTTGCAGAACATCACCACCTCGGAGAATCCGGATTTCAAAGAGGTGCGATTGCTGAGGCGGCGGTTGGATGCGGCGCGACGCGTGCTTGATGGGGAGCTGGATACGTAGATGTAAATAACTGTGCTTGTGGCGTTTGTTGATGAGGCAGTCTGGGCGAAAGCCTTTGCTATGATACCCCGACTTTCGATTTAGCCATTGCATGGACTTGTTTATGTGTGTATATAGTTCATTGAACTGCATTGATACCAACAACATAACAACAAAATGGAGCAAAGAAGAGGGAGTAAAAGAACACTGATAAGGCTACCCGATAAGGACCCCCGCCCCCGCGCACGTGTTGGCGACGCGCCGCGTGAAGCCAATCGCATTGCCAGTCGCATCGCCAGCATGACCCTGTCATACCTCCGTGTTAATTCAGGTTGATTCAATCCAGTCTAGTGAGTCGCCTGCTCCGTTGGGTGCATCTACACTGCATGACCCAGTGCCTAGACTAACACTTAGCCCAGATCCAGTCCCAGAACCAGACCTTCCATCATTTACCTCATTTCGATTTCTCAGCGACCTGGATAGACAGCAAATCCATAGCCACACCGTGTTGTGAATAGCAAGCCGCTCCTGGGGATTGTATCCCCCGTATCGAAAGCAACCCAACAAGTCAATAGCGAAGAAGTCGCCGACTGCGACGCAGCAACCTTGCGCCAAGGCGGGGTGTTAATTTCCACGCCAGAATCTTCGCGAATAAGAGAAACGAGATCAGAGAAGGCATCAAAGTGGCCATGCCTCCTCCCTCGAGACGTCTTCTGATCTTCCAGGAGGCGCGCAATCCCCAAAATTCAGCCGAGCTGGTGTACGTGCCTGTCAACAAACTGGGTCTGCCTATTTGCGGCAGTGGACCGGAGTTGCCGTCCATCTTGGAGCTGCCGTTGCGGATCTTGAGGGCGTTTACGGATATCTTCAATCAGCCGAAGTATAAGGGATGGTGAGTGATGGTCTTTGTCGTGTATGTTTGTTCACGTATCGTGGATGCTGACAGTGATATGGGTGTAGGGCGTTGGTAGGAGCCGGGCCATATCATGACACTTCAGAGGAAGGGAAGTATTATGCGGTGGTGCTGGAGCAGGTGCAGGATTTGGCGGTGGTTTAGCTAGTGATGATGCCGATGATGATGTATGGATGGTATGCTTTTTTCGTGTTGTATGATCATGATGATGTGATGCCTTTCACCCCCCCCTTCCTTTTTATTTTTTTTTCTTTCGCTTCTTCCCTCTTGTTTTTTTTTTGATGAACGTTACTCTATACCCTGGTTTTGGATGTGGGTGGCCTTTGTGTTACATCATTTTACATTTCACTTGTAATCAAGGAGGTCGTATCGGAGGTCTCATCCATTTACTTTGATTGTTACCTGTCCACTGGATGGTTTTTCATGGTGAGTTCCGTGGCCAGTCAGTCAATAAATCTACAAGCTGCGAGAAACTCGGTGTCAGTACTTCCTTCGGGATTTCACATCCAGACATTCACTTGTTATTGTTCCCTCAACTGTCTAGTTGATTACTGACCTTATAAGGGTGCCCATCTCCCATCTCCCATCTCCCATCTCCCATCTCCCCCCCCCCCCCCCCCTCTTCATCCCTCATCTCTCTCCCGCCTGGTTTCCTCCTCATCCTCGCTTTTTGTCCTCAACCTCTTCTTTTTCTGGATAGCTGTTCTCGAAACTCTTCCTGCCACATCGTACTTGACTTGAAGCAGTCATCATCATGGTCAGATCTTTCTTTCAACTTTCTGGTGGCCAAGTATATACTGACGACTGATTAGGCGCCCAAGATCCTCCTTCTTTATGAGAGAGATGATAACCGTTACTGGTTCGCCAACGCCCCGGGCCTGGCCATAGCAGAAGGATCTCCTCTCGCAGATCTGTCCGATAAATATCTCATCTATGAGTCCGACTTGCTCCTCGCCGTCTCAAACACCATGGACGGGGACTTGGTACCCAAGCACCAGTAAGTTGTGGTTTCTTTATCTCTCATTCCAGACTGAAATCGCTTGTCACCGCATGAGACCAACACTGACGGGTCATAGCAACTATCTGGCTAGTTACAAGATAGATGAAACCTATTACGTCCTCCTTGAGAGGATGCCACACCAAGACATCCTGACTCCCCTGACCCCCCTCTCCTCATGCGTCTCGGAAACTCTTGGGGTGAGATCTGTGCACTCGATTGGGGATAACAGACGCGGCCGTCCTTTGGACTCCATCACCGTTGGTGACAATGGCCATGGTGCTGAGCCCATGCGTTCAGGCTGGTCAACCCCGTCTGTGCCCGCCCGCAGCGATGGAAACGCTTCTGTGGGCCAGAGCCATTGGACCAACAAGGACGAGCCTACACTCCATGGCTGGGAGACTCCCCCTCAGACAGCTAAAAGCGACAGAGGATTTCCTTCGATCGCATACTCGGATTGTTCCGCCCCCACACAAACCGCCCGCAGCAATGATAACGCCTCTGCGGATGGTTGGGATATTAAGGACACATCCGCGCATGCTGGCTGGGACTTCGAGCTCGCTAATAGCGACGACGGGCGTGCCTCTACCTCCAACTCTGGATGGATTACTTACCCACAGACAGCGAACAGCGAGAACAACGCCCCTGTATCTCACTATGATGCCAACGAAGACGTCGAGCTCAGAAATGAACAATCAACTAATGAGCGCGGAACCATGGCCCCCTCTCCTCTCATCACCGACCAGGCCATTGGCAACGACAACCAGAGTGGCAAGAACGACGCCAAAGACGATACCAACGTCAATGCCACCATGGCACACAAGGACTCCGTCCGCTCCGCGACCAGCTTCGCTGCAAAGGTCGCTCGTGCCGGCGACGGCCTAAAAGGGAAGATGCCAAATTTTGCCAAAAGCCCCTGCTATGGCTACCCTAAGTCCCCTTACCCCCACCAGCCCGCTCCATACTGGTCCTATCCCCAGAATGACACCTACTCTTTCTCCATCCATGAGGGATTGTCATTTCCTCGTTCCAATGCTGTCCCATGTTACTACGAACCTTTGCACCCATACGACTGCTATGTCAGTGGCGAGGTCATTCCCCCCTGGCAGGATCCTCGCCGTCACACACTTATGGCATTCGACCAGCTTCCCAGACACCCTGCCTACTTGCCTTCCATGGCTGTCGCGCCCCCGAAATGCCCCCTTTCCCCTCTCACTATCCCCCGTACTGGTCGTCCAGTGAGTCCCACCTTTACTAGGACTACCGTTCCCCCCGTGGATCCTGTGCCTCCCTATGATGGCCACTGGTGAACATTGACACAATGTACCACTACTCTTCCTTGTATCTGTTCTATTTTCTACACAGGGAGGTCATCTCACGAACCAATTTACTTGACATCGGAAGTTTTGCTATGATCCTGTTCTTTCATCTTTGACACATCTGCTTAATTACTTATTTGATTTATTGGTACTGCACACACTCGTCATACTATGTTCTACTCTTTCGTTACTACTTTGATCTTTTGACTCTACTCTGCGTTATCTCACTTGACCTCGTCATTAATTTAGTTGGTTCCCCACCCCCCCCCCTCGATTGAAATGCTTAAGAATACCAAGGTTTAGTTATTATCTTCTAGCCAATTCCGTTATCACACTTCTCTTTAGAATCCACCCTACCCTACCCTACCATACACTACTTATGAATAAATTGTTCTGAGGAATGTGAGAGGTTCTATCATACTAAGAAATGTAGCCAGACTCCAGTGACATCTTTGCCTACTTGGTTTTGTTAATTAGGAAGTTAGCGACTTGAATAGTCAATAATAGCAGGAGTGAGTATTCTTGATTCTGTCTTTCACGTATATGTATGTATGTATGTATGTATGTATGTATGATGTAGTCACGGGGGGGGAGGCAGGGCAGAACATGGTAGAATTACTATTAGTTATCATATCGGGGGGGTGGGGATAGATGTTGAAATCCTATTCCTAACTCCCCTAGTACTACCTACCCACCTACCTAACAGAGAAGCGAAGTAAAGTACATTTCTCATTTCTCATTTCCAGTTCCAGTTCCAGTTCCAGTCCCCTTTCCATATTCCGTGCTCCGTCCATTTGAAATAAAGGAAAGGAAGGGATGGAAAAGAAAGAAAGAAAGAAGCAGAATGATGAATATGAATTTAGCCACATTACTACAGGGTGTGATTTGAAGATAAAACGCTGCGTCATATTCCATCCATCCCCCAATCCATGCCATCCCTTTCTTTCTTGGTTCCACCACTAACAAGAGCGAGGCTTGTCAGACAGATCGACAGCGCAGAGAAAAAGCCCGCTTAAGTCAAGGTTATTCGGTTTATTGCTGTTGTCATCATCAATATCGTGTGCTTTTCGTCAACAAGGAACCGCGGCAAGGCGGTATCATGTGTAGACGTTGGTAGGGGGCAGGAGCTTGGCTCCGTAGCGGAGGTCGAGAGAGCGAGAATCGGACGGGTCAAAGATGGTAGCTTGGCGCTGTTCGAGGAAGAGAGCTATTCAAAATTAGTTGATGATCGGATACCTTTTCCGAGGTGGGGAACGTACGTGTCACCTTGATCATGTCGAACCAGCGAGCGGCGTTTTCGTCGCTGCCGTCGACGGCCTTCAAAATGCCGGTATCGGGTCGGGGGTTGGCCTTGGGTGGGAGGCTGCGCATCTTCAGCAGCATGTGTAGGATGTCGGAGAAGCGATCGCCCTGGTTGGAGTAGTAAGGCGGACGCTTGTCCAAGGGCCACTGTAAGGTGCGTTAGTCCATGGACCGATTTAGAAGCATGGCGGTGAACTTACTCGCTGCGCAAAGTTCTCGTCGTCCCACGAACGGAACAGCCAGCACGTTCTCTCCACGCAGTTCAGCAGGATAAGCGCCACCAAGAAGGTCTCGAACCAGCCACTCTGCTGGCGCTGGAGCAGTCGCCGCTCGAGATCGTTCATCACCGACTTGCTCAACTGGGACGCGCGTTTCTCAGTGGCCGCACGCAGCTGACTGCATAGGAGTTCATAGGACTCGCTGTTGGTGACACTATCGATTGGCGTGCGTCCGTCGTCTGAAGGCTGCGCGAGAGAGTGCATCGAGGTGGGAGGGAGAGTCGGGTTGCAGTACGTCTTCCACTGCAATTCCCCATCGGCCAGGATATGAGTGGCAATCCAGAGTTCCAGCACCCGTTCGAGCAATGAATCCTAGACGAGTCAACACCACCGTTTTGGCAGCAGAGCAATAGGGATGCATACCTTTTTCTGCTGGCTCAGCTCCGCTGCAAGCATTAGAGTAGGTCTCATGAAGTCTGACGTCTCCCGCTCATAGAAGAATGGCGCCGTCTTCTTAATGTACATCTCGATCTTTCCAGGAAGATCATCTGCATCACTGTCGAGCAGGTACAGCTCATGAAGAGGTCCCTGGAACTGCGCATCATCTCCGAGAGCCTGGAGCTGAGGATCAAGCGTCGACGCGGAGGCCTTATGACCTTGAAGCCCACTGAAGGTAACGTAGACCATGCTCTCCTCGAAGTGAGTAACCTCAATACGTCCAGCGTAGTGTTCGAATTTGATTTGGTTTCGGATACCGCTCACGTCGTGGTAGGCGAGCGTAGCGTGCAAATCTGCAGACGTCAGATCGTGCCAAAGACCAACGGTGGTTAAATACATACTTGCGCTATAGAGCTCGAATTCTTCTGCAATGCGAGTACGAATGCATGGGTGTTTCCACAAGCGGGCGCTCTCAACGCTGGCGCAGGTGGTGCAAGGGCTGTCACCGGAGCACTAAACCAAGACTCGTTAGAGGCACTTCGAGAACGAAAGGGTATTCCGACATACAGGCTTCTTAAGCATGCGACAACGAATGCACGCGCCCCGTTTGCGCACTTCCTGGACCTCTCTGCGTCTGGCGGCGGAGAACCGACCGCGCACCTTGGGCTTGGAGGGCTTGGTGGAGTTGCCAAACTCGTTCACGAAGCCCTTGGCCTGGGAATTGGGATTCATCGCGATCGGACGGGGGAAGGAAGCCGCGCGTTGTGTGGCAGCAGTCAGTGTCGGGTCGTGCTCCTGAAGGCTGTCGAAGAGGAGCTGCTCCTGAGTGGACAGTTGTTGATTCCAAGTGGGACTCATTTTGGGTAGGCCGTCGGCAAGGCCAGCGCCAGTATCGTGATCCATCGGAAGACCATGAGGTACCATCTCACTCGCGGAGGCGGCGATCATGGACAGTTGCGACTGGCGCGCGTTGGAGGTGGCATCGGGGGTCACCGAGGCCTCGAGCAACTGAGGAGATGCGGCTTGCGGCGGTTCTTGAGAAGAGCTGGGCAGGGATGGTATAGAAGAGGTGTGGGAGCCTTGGGGAGTGCCTATAGAATGGGATATCATTAGCGCGCCGCAAGTGAACAAAGGAAGCGCAGTGACTGTAGCTGCTGGGCAGTGACGAGACGATCCGGCATTAATCGAACAGGCTTACCTGGGGGGTTCGCATCTTCCTCTACCTGCTCAGGCTGTGTAGGATGACCCTGGAAGCCCTCGGCCTCGAGCGCTGGATCGACGACGACCGTCTTCCCCCCGACAGTCACGGACTGGGTATATGCGGGACCCCGTTTGGTCTGGTCGGAGGCACCGACTTGTCTCGACGCCTCGGCCAAGACATTGAGGCCATCGAAATTCTGACGAGTCGCGAACGGCAGATCGACCGACTTTCCCTTGTTTTGTCCGGTGACATCCTTGTTCTGGTCCCCGTCGGCCAAGTCGGGGAGTTCGTGAAGTCGCAACAAGACGCGTTGTCGATCGCGCAGCGGAATGGCTTGACACTTCTTGACGAGATGGTTGGTCAGGCTGTCGATGCGACCCTTGGGGAACTTTTCGCCGCAGGCCTTGCACGTGTGTTGGTAACGGTTACTGGCGTCCTCGAGTTTCTGGCCGCGAATAAAGAACTCGAGGATGAGTTGATTCGGTTTGCGACCCATTGCGGTGAGAGAGTGTTTGGCACCAAGTGAAAGCACTCGGCAAGGAGTAATAGGGATTTAGCTTCACGAGGCAGAGAGATCGGCAAGAACCGCACCCTGAAAGGAGAGTTAGGAGGGCTTGGAGAGCGTCCTCAAGCTGTCAAGACGAGGGGAGAGGGACAGCCCGCGACTGAACTGGAGCTTTGACAGTGACGCACACAGGGGAGCGACGAGGGGTGAGAACGGATGGCAAAATAGCAGCTTGGCCACAACACCGACCGGCAGAACCCACCACCCGTTCAGAAGCCACTCACCAAGGGGTCAACGGGATGATCTGAGGAGGGCTCGGTGCAGGCGAGGGGATTGGGGGCACAACAAGGCACGCAATGATGGGGCAGCGATGAGGCAGAAGGCAGGAGGGAGTGGGATGAAGAGGAATTTGGGAGCAAGCAACGGCAAAACCACGACTTTTCTACGGGCGGTCTGCCACTGGCCGCCCTCGCTGTCACGGGTTCGGTTGGGATGCGCCTCACCGCATGAAAGGCGGTGATGAGATCGGTGACTGCTGGCGATTCATTCAATTCTATCCTCCGCAATGGTGAAGAGACCAGGCCGATCCCGCGGGTGATTCACCGGGTAGCCTCTACGCAGTGTTTTCCCCCCATCCTGGAGGGCGTCGTTTGGATGGCTTCTTTCCTGGGATAGGAATTCGCTAAGTTTCTGTGCTACCCTTGGCTAACAGACTAGATCCCCCCCCGGAATTCCACTTTCCCCCCTCCCCTCTCATTCCGTTCCTCTTCCATGCTTCCAGGTCACTGATACATGAATCGCGCGCCTAGTTGTGACCGCCTTTTCACCCCCGGCCCCTCTCCGATAAGCAGCAGCAGTCCGATACACCTGCAATGCGTGCCACAGTAGTTGCATTCTCCGTCACCTGTCTGACACACCCACTCCCAAACCCTCTGGTTGCGGGAATTTCAGGCCTCCTCGCGGCTGCCGCCATACCTACAGCCGTCTGACGCATGGAGAGAAGTCGGTCTGGCAACCCACAAAAGCAAAATGCAAAGCCACCAGACCCTCCCGGCAGTCCGAATATTATCTGTCACCCGTCAGCCCGTTCTGCTCGACGTGTCCCCCGCGACACGAAAACTTCGGGCACATCAGCAGATGCGATGCTCGGGAGGCCGCCAGGGAACTCCCAGGATCGAGAAGATTCGCCGCTCGTCGCGTCCTTCGAGTAGCCGGCCCTCCGTCAGCTTGACCCGTTGTGGTCCGCGTAGCACGTCCGTATAGAGGCCTCGTTGATTGAGCCGCATGCCCTTCTTACTCGCCAGGAGCCTCATACTACGATTGAAGATGTCATTCCCGGTAAAGTAAATCAATGCAGCCCCGATCTCCGAGTCCGGCACGAACAGCAGATCGATACGTCGCCAAAGGCGACCGCCTGGGAGCATAGACGCCCCATGCCATTTGGACCCGTCCCGCGACGTGCTGGCTAAGCTGGCCTGCAGGAAGCCCTGTTTATAGAGTCGTGGGACTACAAGAGCCAGCATTATGGTTCTGATCTGCTCGATATTCGTATCGGGCTTGGTGATGAGTAGGTCGATATCACCGCAGTCGGCTGCCCCACGCCGAGAGGAGCCCGCGATGATGACCTGCATCTTAGAATCCACTCGCTGCACCGCCTTCCGTACGATCTCTCCATGCGTTTCGACCTCCTTTCTTGGGATCCGCTGGGAGAAATCGTAGTGGTGGTCCACGCCGACGCGTTGTTGTTTGGTGAGGGACGCTTTGGTCTTCAGGTCCTCTAACGTTCTGTACCCTTGGGCCATCCATCTTGATGCCTGTGTAATTCCAGCCCCATAGACACCCAGGAACAGTTGGAGTACACGGTCTTCAGGCGTTGAGTTTATATTTTCCAGGCGGCGGAGTCTGTTTGTGCACACGATCTCCTCGATTTTATCGGCCAGACGCTCTCCAATCCCCGTGATAGCCAGGGCCTGCGACTTGATGGTGATCTTCTTGGGCTGTCTGCGCAGAGCACTAATGGCCTTGCGATAGGCCAATATACGCCAGTGATCATCGGTCCTGGTGTAGTAGTCCAGCATTTGCTGAAGGACGGCAATGGTCCTGCTGTTCGGGTTTTCCACGGCCGATTGCGAATCGTGCTTCTGCATGCATGCAAACTTCTGTTGCCAGGCGTCTACTACTTCATCTTCTTTCCCGACCGCTTTTCTTTTCTTCTTGACTGGCCGGGGGCCTGATGAGTCGTAGGCCTCGCTATCGGATGCCTCGGCTGCATTTTCCTCATCCGAATCCATTTCCAGGGGCTAGATCACCATGTTAATCAATAAATTTGCAGATTCATCCTGTGGAGTAACCTACCAAATTCTTCAAGGCCTTGGCCTCCTCCACCAGGTCATCCAAAGCATCGCGTTCCCGATTCCGTGCGGGAGCAACTGGGGAGTCTTCTCTGAGTTCGTTGATCGGCGGCTCAGACAGATAATCGGTGTCCTCATCTTCCGAACGTTGCGTCTCAATTTCACGAAATTTCCCTTTCCCAGTTGCCTTTATCGGCAGTGATCCGATCGACGGGGTATCGTTCGCAGGCGGCGCTTCTTTGGCCTCGGAGGGAACAGGGATACCTTTCACACGAAATCGCGACCGAGTCGGGTCCAAGACTTCGCGGAAGCCGAGACATTCGGGAATGTATGTGTCGTTAACAATAGCGACCTTGGCCTTGGTAGAAGTCAGTATAGCACTGGATGTCATGGTTATATGAACTCACCAAAAGACTTTCTGGACCCAGGTGTTTCAGAACATCCTGATACGTCAAGTCGCTGTCAGCAATAATGTGGGTAACAATGTCATCCAACTTCTCTGCCCAGATAGCGCCATAATCCTGCGCTCGATGAATGCGCAGGCGTCGAAGCGGCGATATGTCACTGTTAGGGAAGAAGACTATACCCACACGTCAGCCAGATTACACGTATAAGCACACAGTAAGAAGAAAGTGAGGCCAAGATACTGACAGAAGACAAGACCCTTAAAGATGTGCCGTTCTACGGGCACCGATACATGGAAAGACTTACGCTTCCTTTTACCGGAAGCAGCTTCCGCATTCCCTTTGGCAGGCATCACGGTTGAAGAAGTCGATTTCGTCACGACTTTCTGTTGTTTCTTTTCGGGTATCTTTTCAGGTATAGCTAGATCAGTTCCTTTTTCGATAATAATCTCAGGCACCTTCGCAGAAGCAGGAAGAGGCTCCGTAGAAGCCCTCGACGGCGCCGTAAGACCCTTTATATCCGACACTGAGCTCGATCCAGCCACAGCACATGCGTCGCGATTTTCCAACAAGTTCACCAGACGACGAAATTCCTCGTCTTCGCCATCAGTCACACAATCCAGCAGCTCCAACCCCTTGAAAAAGGCGTCTTTATCCGCTCGCGACGGCGCCATGGTATGGTGAGACTGAGAATCCAGTGAGCCATTTAGGCTTGGCGTCACTGCTGCCTAGCAGGTGACGATACAACTATGTTCATCTGAACCGGCAGAAATAATCCCTCATCAGAAAGATAGAATCCGACGTCGGTGACACACGCCCAGGCAGCAACGCGTAAAAACTGTGTCACGAAAACGCCGCCAAGTCACGGGATCGGGGAATCCCAATTAAACTCGGGGTGGATCTCGAGCAAATAATCCAATTCCGTAGAACAACCACCGCCTTACAGTTACTTCCCCACAAACCAACAATGTGGAAGCCCACGGCGCTTTTGGCTTCACTTTCCGAGCCATCCCTCTTGAAGGGTGGTCGTTGCCTCGGCTGCCAATTGCGCAATGCAACCGCAATCCGCCCCCGTCCTGCGCTGCGTTACTATGCCACCAACAGCAACAGCAACAGCAACAGCAAAAACAGCGAAACCAAACCCACGACATCCTCCCCCTCCCCCCTCCCAACCAAGTCGAACAACAAAGTCGCCCACTTCCAGGCAAACTACTCCGCAACAGCATCAAGAGTCCCCTCCCCGACCAGCCAACCGGGCGATGACGACTTCATACCTCCGACTCTGGACCGGCCCATTGGGTCCGCAATCTCACCCCAAGAAGGCCAGAACACGGGAATCGATGACCGGTCTTTCCGGCAAAGAAGAGACGATTTTGTGAACTACGAAAGACATCTTGAACGTCGGAAGGAATTGTACAACACATTAACCCTCCCCCCCAACCTACCCATCATGTACTATACTAACCCAGACCAACGTACCCCAGAACCCGACAAGTCGCAAAGCCCTACTTCCGAGAATGGTCCAACATGCGGTACCACGAAGGCAAGACCTTCCAATCGAACCCACGACTCTTCAAACGTGACAAAGCGCTCTACTTCCCCAACATGCACGGCATCACGCTCGCATCCCCGAAAGAACCCCAAGACACGACGCCCCTGTTCCGTGGAAAAGTCACAATCGTGAATTTGTTCTCTAGCGTGTGGGCCGAGTCTCAGGTCGTGACGTTTACGGGCAAGGAGCAGAATCCTGGGCTTTGGGAGGCGGTTCGGGATGGGGAGGGATTGGTGCAGAAGGTGGATATTAATTTGGAGGAGAATGCGTTGAAGGCTGGCCTGATTCGGATGTTTATGTGGAGGATGAGGGCGAAGTTGCCGGTGGAGCAGCATGAGAGGTACTTTTTGGTTAGGAGGGGGTTGGATGATGGGTTGAAGGAGAGTATTGGGATGTTGAATGGAAAGGTGGGATATGTTTATTTGTTGGATGAGAATTGTCGGATTCGCTGGGCGGGGAGTGGTCCGGCGGAAGGGGAGGAGTTGGAGGCGTTGAATAATGGGGTGAGGAAGTTGGTGCAGGAGAGGAAGATTAGTAGGGAGTCGGAGATGCCGGTTCAGGAGTGGAGTCAGGAGGCTGCTGCTGCTGCTGCTGCGAAGAAACCTAGGGTTGTTGTGCGGTAGACCCGGGGTAGGATGGTCTACTGGTTGATCTTGTGTGCGTGTATGTACATACTGGGATTGAGGTGTATGTGTGAGTGAGTGTAAGATATGCTCCAGACACCAACACCAGGACAGAATCCCCACTATTAGTCTCTGTATAGTAGTAAGAAGAAAAACGAATCGAACAAGACAAATCTCCCAACGCCAAACCCATACCCACAAACAACAACAACAACATCATCATCATCTCCATTCTGAGAGCAACAAAGAACACAGCACCAGCTCACCTAACCCAAACCAACACCAAAAAGCAAACCCCAATAAAAGCCCCCAAAATCAACGCATCCCTTCTCCTCTTCGACCCAATCTTCCCAATCAACGCATTCATGCCCGGCACCGAGCTCGCCGCACCCACAATCTTCCGATTAATACTCGCCAGGGTCTCCCTCTGCAGCCCAAAGTTCTCATTAATCGCATACGCCTGACTCAACACCCCATCCATCATATTATGGCTTTCATCAATCCGACCCCGCTCTTCAAGCATGTAGTCTGCCTCTGCCTGGGCGGGGTTCGAGGCGCGGTAGGCATCGATATCGGAGCGAACGTTGGAAAGGAGATTGGCGCGGTCGCGGGATTCACTGATGGCGGATTTCAGCCGTTGGAGTTCGCGACGGTGGTCGTGGAGGACTTCGCGGTGGCGGGAGAGGTTGTTTTGTTTGAGGGCCGAGGAGGTGAGGGTTGCTTCGGAATCGAGGAGGCGGGACAGTTGTGAGATAAGAGTGTCGCGCTGTTGAGGAGTGTTAGTGATAAGGTGGATGGGGGATGGGGGGAGGTTGCGTACTCGTTCTAGTAGGTCTTGGAGTTGGGATTCGATTCGTTGCTCCTCTTCCGAGGGGGTCGGAGGGAGCTTAGTTATCGAGGCGTATTGGGAGTAGGTGTGGAAGAGGTTCTCTGTCTGGGTGGTGTCAGTCGGGAGGTCTATATCGTGGAGAACGAGGGAGATATGATAACCGTACTTGAGTCTCAAGTGAGCGGGCTTGCTGCCGGAGCTGAGCCCAGCCGGTACCGGTTGAAGTGGCCATGAAGGAGGACTCTGAAAGGGAGGGGAGGATTATATCAAGAAAAACACACAGATAGCACCTCAACGCCAGGTATCAGATCGGGAAGATGAGGTTGAATTAGCACAGCGAACTGCGGGCTGGACATCACAGCAATCCAGCGAGCCGCGGCGGGTGGTGGAAAGGCACCCACATTTACTACTAGTAGTTAGTTAGATACTACTACGGCCAACGCAGGCCGGGGCGGAGGCGGCGTCATCCATCAACCATCAAAGGCACTCTGGGGCCCGAAACACGCGCCACACCTAGCCACAATCACGTGCCCGCTTAAGCCGCCGCACACCCAGAAAAAATCAAACCCTAGTCCCACAACGAACATCCCAAATTGACCCGGTCCATCTTCAATCCTCACGTCGACAACCGTACGATACGACACGAAGCCGCCCACCATGGTATGTGAAGCGCCATGCTGTTCTGCGCGATGTCTGTTGAATGTGGGAAAAATGCTGACCGCGCGTGTGTTTTTTCTGTGTCTAGTCGTCCAAGGTCAAGGCTGGTCAGCTCTGGGGAAAGAGCAAGGATGACCTCACTAAGCAGCTGGAGGAATTGAAGACCGAGCTCAGCCAGCTCCGTGTCCAAAAGATCACTGGCGGTGCCTCGTCGAAGACCCTCAGAATGTGCGTTTGAACAAGACTTCTCCGAGCCCCTCATTTTTGAAACTATAAGAATTGCACCTGTCGGATTGTGGACTACGGCGAAGGGGAGGGAAGAACGAGTGGGCAAGAGGGAAGGAAGGCACAACAACAACAGTGAAGAGATTTTCGACCATAAGGAATCGACAGGGAATATCAAATGCACGACGACCGATCCAAAAGCCGAAAGGCACATTCCGACAGGGCGCAATTTCCACCACAACTCGAAGGCAAGAATCAGGATACTGATATGAAATATGATTTTTAAACAGCCACGACGTTCGCAAGTCGATCGCTCGCGTTCTGACCGTCATCAACGCCAACCAGCGCGCTCAGCTCCGCTTGTTCTACAAGAACAAGAAGTACACTCCTCTTGACCTCCGCCCCAAGCTCACCCGTGCTCTCCGCCGCCGTCTCACCAAGCACGAGGCCACCCTGAAGACCGAGCGCAAGCGCAAGCAGGAGATTCACTTCCCCCAGCGCAAGTACGCTGTTAAGGTATGAGAGCCGCTCTGGATTGTCTCGGTTCGGTTCTGGAGGAAAATATGTCCGAGGAACCAACACCACCACCCCCCGACCATTCGCTAACTGCGGTCTTGATGTGATTAGGCTTAAATGTGTTGTCTCGGGATCTGGATGGAGTTACGGGAACGTCGTTTAATGATGACGGGTTGACCTAACCTTGCGTGGGGGGTCGGTTTCATCAAACGTTTCTTTTTAAAAAGAAATTGGTTATGTATCTTAGAAAAAAGATGCAGATCGATGTTAAACGAAGGCCTTGCTTGACATGACATAAACGAGACAAGATTTATTGCCAGCTTGGATGTGTGTAGACCGGAGGTTGTTCTGGTCTAGTGTACCAGACCTTCTGCGTCTCCTTTTTGGAACCGAATGGCACCGATGCCCGACGCAACACTTCCTGACGATTCTTGAGGGCAGATTTGGTCGGTTGTTTCCAGTGGACCTTAAACAATTACCGATTACAAGGCTTCTGTCCGCACAGTAGGTGTAGTAGGTTCGTAATATCCGTTCATTGTAATTCTACGCTATCCAAAACATGCCGGAACCATATCTATCTACCATCTGGTATCAACACAACTCAAACCAACGACCACCAGGGCCGAAGTTCTCGAACCCTACCCTCATTTTGTCCCCTCGTTCGAGCCCGACTCCACCGTCCACATCCCCCCACAGATGCACGATCGCAAATGTCCCAATTTGAATATCATGCGGAATGCAAGCACTGAGCGTGGCGGGTACGTACCCTCGGACACGTCGCAGCAGCGGACACACCGCCGTCGAAGTAGCCCCTGATTGTTTGATTTTCCGACCTGGGGCCCATTCGAGCCCTGGGTGACTGTCATCCTGATCGGAGTTTTCTTGATGATATCCACTTCTCGTGTCCTCCGGTACCACTCCGAGCGTCGGTCGGTCCCGAACCCAAGCCATCCGTAGTCACCCATGTAGATGGCCATGCGGTCAACGTCCGATTTAATACCCGGTACAGTCTGCCGCAGGATGGTGGATACTGCTGTGACAAGAACAGGCGGAATGCGGGCGTTGACCAGCAGCTCTTTCTCGGGCCCAGGGCGTTCGGCGTCACCGAACCCGGCGCCATGGTATGCGTGTCGTACGGCAGAATCCACTCCAGCAAGAAACTTTTCGTACACGTCGATCCGCATAGGACATGTATCCAGGGCTTGGCAGATCTCTGCATACTGTAAACGAGAGTCTCCTGTCAGAGGTGCGTTGTATCCTGCGTAAATACCTCGCAAGCCACGGCAAATGAAGCGCAAGAATGCACGGGACATGCTTGACAGGAGGATTATAAGAGCCACCGAGTTCGTGGTTTTTACTATCGTAAGCGACATGTTAGCGCGGCAATACTCCCGGACTGTGGTATCAACAAACATTTCTGGCTAAAAGCTTCTTGGTCGGCGGATAGATTTTCGAATTCATCGGCAAGATCAAAAAGCTCATTCAATATATAGAGCGAAAAGTCAAGTGCCCACTTGGTGTTTCCGAGCACCATGCGAAGGACATCTAAGTGACCCCTGCTGTTAGCGAGACCTCGCAGTGGTCATGTCGGCTTGGGCTTACCAGGGTCATGTGGCTCTGCCTGAATCCCTTTGTTGTACTGGAAGAAGAATGGGTATAGTATTGAAGCATGGCGCAGCTGAAGGATCGACCAGGAGACGGAAGAAGCAAAGCTTCGTGGTTTATACTTGTTGTTAAAGCCCAACGCAGCTTGTATACTGAGACACTTGGGTATGTAGGGGTGGTTCATCAGCTTATCCTGCTCGACTGTGAAGTTGCAGTTGATAGGCAGCGCGCGGTAAACTTCGTTGATGAACGTGATTTGGGCATCTGGTAGCGAGTTAGAGTCAAGGATTCAATAAGAGGGTAGGATGGGGACTGACCCGGCGTGAGTTGCTGTATTAGAATTAATAATATATCATCTGTATTGACCTCGCTGCCACATCCGCGACAAAACGCCAATGTAAGTGATGCAATGGCCGCAGAAAATTTATCTTCAATGACATCAGCATGCAACTCAATTGACAGGGATAGGGAGACACACTTTCATCGTAGAGACCATTTTCAGCTCCGTAAGAATGCTCCATAACCCTGAGGTGCGTCTGGCCGTCACTATCCAGCATGACCGCAGCACATGCACTCGGTGAGAAACTAATGTGTTGGCCTGTCAGGCAATAATTAGCCAGGTGACAACTCAGAAACTTTCGGGCACAACAACCTGAGGTATCGGGGGCATAGTGAAACCCTGCTTGAGCTAGGCTGGTCACCGTGTTTGCATCATCAACTCCATTGAACACCGCCATAGCTTTCGGGTCATAGAAGGAAACGGAGCTATCATCATATGTAACAGCAAGCACATTGCCGTACTCAATCTGGTCCACCGAGATGACATATCGATCGGAAGTGATGTCTTCCAGTCGACGCAGCACAGGTCTAGGCTGTTCCAACAGTCAGCACGGTTTGTCAACCGAACTTGTAGATTCTCACCTTGGTCTGGATACTGTTCCTTTTAGATGTTATTTCATCGAACTTCGGGTGAAGAGTGAAGGGGGCAGTGTCGAGTTGCCATCGGACAATAACACTTGCTGGTCCTTGTTGACCAGGATGATCTGGAGTAACCTGGGGTGGGGTTGAGAAAACAGCAACAATCCACGGGTTCGCCGTGGATCCTACGGAGTTGTCTGAGGCTGGGAGAATGATGTCCAGGCAGCTGAGACTATATAAAGGGTTCGAGGCCGATTGCAGGTCTGTCATCTCCCCGTCATTGCGTTGCGTGCCTGGGACAGTAAAAGACGTCTCGACCTTGGAGTGTGTGAAACGGAAGCTAGGAACCGGAAAGTGATTCGGCATCTGCTTTGGCTGCTGCGCAGGATCCCACTGGGGAGGGTTCCAGTTGATTTGTACCCGATAGAAGCGAATCTTTTGACACAGCGAATAAGTAGCGACAAGAATTCCGTTCTGGGTCGCAACTAGAGCCGCATGTGACAGCAACCGATCTGAGTAACTCGTGCTTTTCAGATCGGTAGATATGTCGTCCCATCTGCCGTCCGGGTTCTGGTACAAAAGCCTCATGGATCCGGACCGTGTGATACAGAGTAAAGCTGCCTTGTTTACTGGGTGAAACGGGCCTATTGGCCGGCGTCGAAATGGCGAATACGCCCAGCGACCTTGTACTTTGGCTGCCTGGTAGAAAGCATGTACCTAACGACGTTCAGCATGGAGACCAATGTGTCCAGGAAAGATTTCCTACAGAGCGTTGGGTATTGAGCCACATCATGCCAACAACTTGAGACCCATCATCAGGGACAAAAGCGGGCTGTCGGAGCCCGTTGATACTGTTAAGGGCGAATGGAATGTGATATATTGAGATGCGACCAGACAGATCAACCACTGCCAGGTCGGAGCCAGCTTCATTCCAGCTCAAATGAGCTAGGCCATGCCCACCATGAGCTTCGGCAACTGGCATCAATGGAGTCTCATCGCTGAGTACCCATTTGCCATCCGAAGGTCGACATTGCAGATGGCGCACATTCACTCTCATGGTGTCTTGCGATATGTAAGCAATACACCCCAGCTTTGACCATGCGATCTTTCTGAGACCAAATTAGTATACCGAGCTAGTATAAGTTTCCAGACACTAGCAGCAACAGTAACTCACTGGCAACATCCCAGCAGTCTCATTTCATCCAGACGCTGAGCAAGGCCCTTGGTGGTGGAAGCAGATGGTGGCAGGTCCAACTCCAAGGAGGAGGGCTCACCGAACAGATCGTCGACATTGATACTATCGTCCATCATTAAGGGCATGTTGGAGTGCAAGGGTCTTGATTATATGGAGATAGTAGATAGTAGTCTCGGGGGCAAGCGGTCGCACGACTCAGATATCATAGTTCGGTACAATGCACCCCGGAAGGCAATTGCAATGGAAATGGAATGGATGGAGGGCTAGCTGCAGAGAGACACCAAAAGAAAACCAAAAGCCTCAGTTACTGGCAGACAAAACCCTCATGGCCATTAAACCCCAGAACCAAACGCTACCCTTTGCCGGGGGAAGGATGATCATGGACTAAGTTGACTCCCAAGATGATAGTTTCATTATTCGGGACTAGTGGTCAGGTGGAGCTCTCCGCGCCTCTTAGTCAGCGTCATGTGAGGTCATGTGCGCCCGTAGCCGGGACAACCAATCACCTCCGCCCCACCCGCGATTCCCCCGATAGCAACGACATCAGCCGTCATCGGAGGTCTACTTACAGCATACAATAATCCCAGGAACCAGATTCTACTACGTACAGTAAGCAATATCTAATCTGCCATGATCCCATGAACTTGGAACCTTGAAAGTGGTTCCAACACAACAATCAACGATAGTGGTGGAATCGTTGGAATACACGATGAACCATGCCGAATACAAAGGAAAAGCTTGATGCTTGGACTCAGGATTGCATATTGGACCCAACTTATTATCTCCAGCCTTCCAGGTTGAGGCCCTATCACTCAAGCAAGTGCTTACTGTGCACACACCTGCTGTCGAGATGGAGGGACTAAAACGTCTAGAGAGCGGGGCTCAACCCGCCCTCATTTGTTAAATCCTCTTCCGCGGACTGCATCCAATCTGCTCGCATGGATTCCAGCTTTGAACACCAAACGGGTTCATCGCATGCTCTCCCAGGACCGGGCACTACTTCCTGGCATTGTAATGGACTAACCAGCAACGCTATCGGCGCTTGGTCTGAGAGAAGCACAAGGCCAGACAGATGATGTGGAAGGCCTTGAGAAACTCACCTCGTATGTAGAACTGGCTCATGCTCCACAAAGCTTCTTTTCCTTTCCATAAAAAATCTGCGTGCGATGTTGGATTCAGTTTCCAGATGTAAGCAGCTGTACGGCGAAACAAGTGCGGGGAACGAAAACCCGTGGAAAATCCGGCTCCCTGGAGAACCGGATCATGCCAGTTCTTGCCAGAACTCCGTGCTCTCCAATGAATTCCTCCAACTGCTTTGGCCGATCCTGAGCTGGTGTTTCTCAATGTACCGTGTCTTGACCGGTCGCATAAAGGGAAGCGCGAGTGTCGACGGGATAGTCAAAGCAGCGTTCAATCTAGCATAGATTCAGTCCTTATACGACTGGTAGAACATCAGCGAAAAGCTCTCGGCGCCGTAAGGAGATGACATACGCACCCCTGTGATTTTGGAAACTGATGACATTATCACTCAGCGGCTGTCGTCGGTCGCTGCTGCGAAATTGTCGGGTTGGCTGCACGAAATTGCGATTCACTTGGACGCACGATGAGTGTGAGACTCACCCTTCTGGCGAAGGATTCTCTCTATTGTTGTGAAATCATCCGGGGTGGATGTGAGCAAAGTTGCTGGCGCCATTAATCTTGCCGTAGAATCACAACGCTGGCTGGACAAGTTCGGGGAGACAATCGGAGATCGATTGTCTGATAGAATAGTGGAGGCTGCGATGCTCGATTATGATTCTCTGCAGCCAAAGAAACTGGAGATTCGATCGGAAAGCTTTAGCAGATAAAGAGACAGTCATTCAGCAAACCCGGTGAGGATGTAGATGATCACGGCCGGAGCTCTGGCCGACGCGTGAATGATTGCAATGATTGCCTCGCACGGGCAAGTATATGTTTGGGCTGTGGTTGGCCGGAGAATTGGGAGAAGCTTCCACGGCCAATGAGAGGCGGGTTCTAAGCCGAAGCCCCTTTAGCGCCGTACGGGCCCGGTAACGCGAGGATGCCAACACACTCGACTTTGCGCCAGTTGTGGACAGGGCCAGCCCCCACCGGGACTGGCCATACGCGGGCGATACCAAAATTTCGCATTGTTCGCATCCTCAGCTGTAGGTACAGTACGGAGTACAGTATCATCCATCCGCATCATCACCATCTCCATCAACAGCCAAACAACTGACGGAGTGTGCTGCTTCCCCTCGACCCCTCGTAGCCAGACACATTCCTGGGAGCATACCATCGGGTTGCCAGAGTCTGGCACCGAACGAGCCTGTGCCTCAACCCCCGACCCCTCTCAGCCCTCTTTGATGCAGAGCCCTGATCGTTTGTTCCCGAGCGATTCCCGTGGGTCAAAATAAACACACTGCAAGCGAGAGGATCTGACCGGACTGCTGCAACCTCCCAAGCAGAGTGTTGTCGTGCTGGCCGGTGCTCTGGGCTTTTTCTCGCATGATTCTTTGGTTTCCCACTTGACCTCACCACTTGCTGCCCTTCACTCCAGCCCAGTCACGGGGCTGATCCTCTGTCCTCCTCCATTGTCTGGTCTTCTCTTTCCTCCTGCAACTCCCTCTTCTCTTTGCCTGTTCCCCGACTCAGGGAGAAAAACGAAAAACAGGGGAACAAAGAAGCCATCCTCTGGTCGGGATATCCCCCTTGCCGTCAATCCCACTTGTCAATTGATGTTTCCGTACTCTTCCCGGTCCTCCATGGTTTTCTCTCGGGACGATATCTAGCTTTGATTCCCCCCCTCTCTCTCTCCCCCAACATTCCGTGAACAGCTAGCTCCTCTTGAGTCCTTTTTTTCCCCCCAATTCAATTTTCTCGGGTTTTCCTCTGCCTCCTCGCCGTGTGCCTCGTCATTGCGACGGCTCGACCTAATGGCGCCCCCTCGTTCGGCCACCACGACGATGACCACCAAGTCGTCCAGCTCGTCTCCCAACAGCCTTCTGGCCAACCTGGGCATGGACGACGACTCGGACTGTTCCAGCCTCAGCTCTGCGCCAGCATCACCGCTGGCACCGCCAGGGTTCTATCCGTCGCCGCCTCCGTCGCAGGACGCGGATGAGCCTAGCGCCGCCCGCAGCCAAGACGACTTGCCGCCCGCCAGGAAGAAGCGTCGGGTCGCCCCCCCAAAGGAACGCCGAACCCAGCATCTCGATCTCTCGCCCTCCGCGGATCTCTCCTACGCCCAGCAGCAGTCGCAAATCGATTACCTGGTCAAGACCCTTACCCGCCATCGCAAAATTGTCGTCATTGCCGGCGCGGGTATCTCCACCTCCGCAGGAAGTATGCTTTTCCATCCCCACTCCTGAGCCACATCCAACGTCGGCCTTCGTGCCCTGCCCTCGTTCATTCTAATCCCATCATAGTCCCCGATTTCCGCTCCACCGATGGTCTCTTCAAGACTTTGCAGAAGAAGCACAACCTCAAAGCTTCCGGCAAGCTTCTGTTCGATGCTGCCGTCTACCAGGATGAGACGTTGACCGCCTCTTTCCAGGACATGGTACGGTCGCTGTCCGAAGAGGCGGCCAATACCTCTCCCACCGCGTTCCACCACATGCTGGCTCGACTTGGCCAGGAGAACCGTCTTACTCGATTGTACACGCAAAATATCGATGGCATTGAGACCTCAATGCCTCCTTTGGCTACGCAGATCCCGTTGAACGTCAAAGCGCCTTGGCCGCGGACCATTCAACTACATGGGAGTCTCGACAAAATGGTCTGCCAAAAGTGTCGTCATTTGAGTGACTTTGACCGGGTCTTGTTTGATCGTCCCGACGCCCCCGAGTGTCCAGAATGCTCGCGTAACAACCAGTTTCGCATCGAGACTGGTCAGCGTAGCCACGGCATCGGTAAAATGAGGCCGCGGATAGTCCTCTACAACGAACACAATCCTGATGAGGATGCTATCACGTCCGTCATGAATGCTGACATCCGCTCCCGGCCGGATGCCTTGATCGTGGTCGGCACGAGCTTGAAGATTCCGGGCGTGCGTCGCCTGGTGAAGAGCCTCTGCTCCGTCATCCGCAGCCGTCGCAATGGCGTGACCATGTGGATCAACAACGAGTACCCTGTCGGCAAAGAATTCGAAGACTGTTGGGATCTGATGGTCAAGGGCGATTGTGAAGAAGTTGCGCGATTAGCCAATTTGAAGCGGTGGGATGCCAAGGACGACGTATTCGCCGAGTGCAATTCTTCAGAGGTGGAACGGGTGAAGAAAGAACAAGGCGAGGTTTCGGTTGTCGTCACGCCCAGCAAGAAGCGACCCACCCCGACGGGATTCCTTACTCCTTCTTCCAGCTATGATGAAGCCCTGCCATTGCCGAAGAGAGGCTATTCCAACCCCGCCAGCCGCGGACGCAGCCTTCAAGACGTTCTTCAGGCTTCCAAGACGCCCGGGCCAAAGAAGGCAGCTCCAAAGAAGAGTGCGCCAAGAGGGCGGGCCAAGAAGGCTGAACCCGCGAAGAATACCAAGATCAACAGCTTCGGCAGAGTCACCAAGGCTCAAAAAGCGGCGGCAAGTGATAAATCCTCCAAGCTGGACAAAGATGATACCAAACCGATGCATCCACTGGCTCCAGGCGCTGCTCGCAACAACGGTCCGAATGTAGTGGCCAACTCGGCAGGCAAAGGGGAAGCAACACCTCCACGAGTCGGCCAGTGGGGACGGGATGACACGATCTCACCGGGTTCGATTCCACGGGGGATGAACCGATTGCTGAATGAGCCGACCGCATGACTGGGCTCGGGTCTGCTGCGTCGGTGTCTCTCCGCCCCGTCCTCCTTCTTTTATTTCTCTTTTATTACCTTACCTTCAAGACCTTCCTGGGGAATCTTTTCGACTACGGTTAATGGCGATACCAATGATAGACTATCTGGGGCGTTGGCGTTTGGGTGTGGGATAATGAAGTCACCTGGATTCTCGCCACTTCCTTCTTGCTCTGGCTTGAGAATCCTCTGGTCCTCTTCATAGACTTGGGGGCATGGACTGCACCAACTGATTGTACAACATGGTCAGCTCTTTGTGGCGTTGGGTGTGGAGTTATGGTTCTTTTGAGTCACCACGGGTGATTCGTGGGGTATTAATCAATATGAGAGGTTGTGACATGATCTGTGAAGCGAAGTTGAGTTGGGTATCAACACATTGTACATTGGATATGATCAAGAGTGATAGTCATGCAACATCATTCATTGCCTAGAGTAACCATATACCATCAAATTACGTTCTTTTAGCCCAGCCCCAAATCCCCTCGAAGCTGACTCCCCGGTCCATCCTCATCCTCACTATCCGACTCATCCCCTTCAACATCCGGATTCATCAGCCGTTTGGCTCGCGCATCGCGATCCAAATCCTCCACCCGATCAATATCATTCTCCTCCTCATCCTTATGTTCTTCCTCTTCCTCCTCATCCTCCTCCTCTTCTTCCTCTTCCTCTTCCTCCTCCGTCTCATTGCCGACAACTTCCTGCTCCTCCTGCGTCTCATCCCCATCCTCCTGCTTCTCCTCCCCCTTCTTCTCAACCCCACGCTTCACCCTCTTCGCACCCCGATCCTTCTCTTCCTCTTCTTCTTCCTCCTCTCCGACCTCCTTCCCAGGCTCCTCCTCCCCCTTCTTCGCCCGTCTCTTCCCCGCCTTCAACTCCGTAAACGCCTCCAACTCTTTCTCCAACCGCGCCCGAAACCCATCAAACTCCAGCTCTGAAATCGCACTGAAGACGTCGGATGGCGCCACGGTTCGTTTTAGGGTTGCTTCGTTGGCACTGCATGCGTATCGGTATTAGCATCTTTCTTGCTCTCATAGGTTGATATGTAGATAGATAGATAGATGTAGTGAATGGTAGATCTATCCAATCCCAATCCCAAAAACAACATCCCCAAAACGAAACCAACATAAACAGGGAAAGGCTAAAGAAGCAGGAGGGAAGTAAACATACTGCGACGACAAATACGACACAAACACCGTCGCGGCCTTTTGTATCGCCAGGACAGCATCCTTCTGTATGGAGGTATTCGGTGGCAAGACGGATTTTGCCAGACGGAGGGTGAGGGAGCGAGGGAGGAGGTAATCCTACACCATACCATTATCCGGTTCATTAGTTCAGCCTTTTTCTTCATTCATCCATCCATTCATTCCTTTGTTAATGGATATCATATCAATCCATTGATTTTCACCCCAACTCAACAGAAAGATATAACCAAGGGGAAAGGAAGGAATACCTCTATACTCGCCCTCGCCTTAATCTGCTGTTCCGTAGCCTCCACCATCTGACCTTGGGATTCGGGCAATTGGACTGGATTTGGAGGTTGATGTGGATGTGGTGAAGGGGATTGTGTCGTCGGGGGGTGTTCGTCACCGGGCGTGCTGCTGGTGGATTTTCGGGGCATGGTTTCTGTTTTTTTTTTTTTCTTTCTTCTCTCTCTAGATCTCTTTCTCGGTGGTTTGGATGGAATGAAAAGGTGGTGTTGGTGGTGTATAGGGTGATGGGTGGGTGGGGAAAAAGTGTAATGGGTTAAGGTCTGGTTGATAGGGACGCGACGCGGAGGGCGCGTGTGGATCGGATCGATCGAGCGAGCGACTGAGCGGTTGGGTATCGGCGATAAGGAGGGTTTTCGCGATTGGGGGGGTGGTTCGCTAGGCTGGTTGGTTTGTTTGGGATCTGGATTGTTTATTAGGGTGGTGGAGTTAGTTGTTATTCATGATGAGTGGTGATGGTGGTGAAGGGTTTGGTGGTTATTGGATGAAGGTGCAGTGGTGGAGGTGATGGTGACGGAGATATATATCTGCTGGTGGTACGGAGTATGTTATGGCTATATCTTCTGGTTCAGATTAACCACCACCCTGATTAATTCAGATGTCTACAGAGTATGTTTGAAGGTGATGTACTCTGGAATACAGCTACAGTCTACTTATTCCGTCGATAACCATTTATAAAGCAAATCAGGTCATATGTTCATCTCGCAATTGTTCATGCTCGCAATTGACTATCTACCTTTTAAGAACCAGAACGCCTTGGTATCCATGAGAAAAACATCTACTCGGCCATCTCATCGTCTTCACCGTTACCCCACAGCCCCTCGATCTTGAACTCCGCCGCCCACTCGGTCACGATCTGCTTCGTGTCCACGCCAGCCGCCGGCTCAGTCGCTCCCTCCGCCGCAACCACCGGCAGCACCGGCGCGTTGACCCATCCCTGGATCCGACCGTCTCTCCAGTCGTTGATCACCGTCATCGCCGCGGCATCCAGGTTGGGCACACCGCCCTTACCCAGACGACCGCGCTTGCGGGCGACGTGGATCAGGAAGTCGTGTGTCTGGTCGCCACCCGATGGGATGAGAGGCGGGATGTTGTAGAGCTGCAGTAGCTTCGTGATGAGATCGTCCGAAGTCGACAAGCGCTTGAGCAGCAGAGACACGGCGGGAACGGGGTCCTCGATCTGCTTGGGGGGCACCGCATTTAGCAGGATCAGACGCGCGTGCTCCTCCTGCTTCTTCTTCTTCTTGTCACCCTTGTTGCCTGCGTTCGGGAAGACAATACCGGGAGAGTCGATCAACTTGAGCTTGCTGTCCAGCTTCACCGATCTCAGGCTGGTGGTCACACCGGCTTCGGCGCCAGTCGGGCAAGCGTTGCTGGATCCCTTGTTGAGACGGGCCGTCAGGGCATTGATGACGGAGGATTTGCCAACGTTGGGGTAACCGATCACACCGACGGAAATGGACCGCTTCATCTGCTTGTTGTGTGCGTACGACTTGAGGGCGCGGAAGAGCGTCTCGGAGGTGCCCTTGACGGTCAGCTGCTTGTGGTCGAAGCTGTGTGCGTTGGCGGTGCCGTTGGAAGCCTTGAGGGGCAGGGTGGGGAAGTAACGGCGCAGGTGCACCAGCCAGGCCTTGAGGACCGGGGGAGGCACCAGGTCGATCTTGTTGAGGATCAGGATCAATCGCTTGTTGCCGCCATCGGCAGACATGATCTCCCGCTCCACCTCCTTGGACCGAGTTCCCTCCGGATCACGAGCGTCAAGGACGTACAGAATGACATCTGCAGCATCGACCACCTGCTTGAAGACCTTGTCGAAGGCCCGTCGTGAGCTCTCCTTCGACGCAATCTGGGAGGCCAAGGAGGGAGCGGTGACGTTCAGAGTGGCTCCGCCTTCCTCGACGTCCTCGTCCATTTCATCCATGTCCTCGTCATCGTCCTCATCCATCTCATCGTCATCCTCATCAGACTGCTCTTCCTCGTACTCCGCGGCTCTCGCGCGGGCGGAAGCAAGCAGTGCCGCCATAGGGTTCGAGGAATCACCGACATCCTCATCCATATCATCGTCGATCAGGTCGTCCTCGTCAATCATGACATTGGCATTGGCCTGGACGGGCTCCTCGTCCGATCCTTCCTTCTGGGCCAGCTTGCGGGCACGGGCTTCATCGCGGATGCGCTGTTGTTCCTCCGCCTTCAGGCGCTTTCTCTCTTCGATCTCGTGGAGGATCTTGTCCTTGTGGGGGAAAAGGTTCGGGATACCGGGGTCCTTCTTGATCTTGGAGCGCCACTCGGGGTTCTATAGACGGCGTAAGCATCGATCTGTTCAGATGCACGAGACTGCAGGTAAGAGGATGGAAGTACCTGCTTCGCAAGCTTTCTCTGCTTGCGTTGCTTGGCCGCGGAGGCCTTTTCGATCTTGTGTCGTAGGCGGACGGGAACCCGCTTCGAATTTTTGCCTGGGACAGTTAGCAATGGCCCGGTATCAGGTCGAAAGAAAGCCACATACCTAGCTTGACCATCTTGACTGATCTCCAATGTCCGTCTCTGAGCAAAGGCGAATCAGCACGATCGAGGGCGGAGCGTCCGCCCGAATAATTTTGTGCCGCCAAGAAGATTTCGGCGGCAAGGCGCTAAGATAACCGGAGACATGTTGGGCCGATCTCCGAGGGGTATTTATGCCTTGGTGCCTTGGTGCCTTGCTGTTTGAAGGCCTGAGTGCCTGACCGGGGGACGAGGCACCGATGATGCTCATCGCGTGCTGCCATTCGTCTTAATCGCTCGCCGTGAACACTTCCCCTCCTTCGCCTGTCCCTCCTTTGCTGCCTGCGTTTGCTGACTGTGTCCACTCCTTACATCTAACTACTGCCGCTACCCCCTCCTCTCTGACCCGGTTTTTGCCTCGCGTTTACACTTCCCCCACTTTGGCTATAATTCTGTCCTACACCCCGCCGTTATCATGTCTAGACCAGCCGGCTCCTTTTCTGCCCCTCCCCAAGTCCACACCTTTGATGGGCTCCTCTCCGACTTCGACGGCACCATCGTCGACTCGACCGATGGTCAGTCCCCCCCTCCACTCTTCCCCTCCTGCAACCATGCCAAAAATAGGTCCACTGACATCTGATCTTTAGCCATCGTGAAACATTGGCACAAGTGTGTCCCCACCATCACCACACCACCCGTGTAACGAAGCACCCTCAGTCCTAATCCTGAATCGCAGAATCGGCGCAGAGCTGGGTGTGGACCCCAAGACTATCCTGGCCACCTCTCATGGCCGCCGAAGCATTGACACGATTCAGCTGTACGACCCGAAGAAGGCCAATTGGGAGTGTAAGTGATCCCCCTCCTCCCACACGGACACACCAGCCTGCAGTTCGATTGCGAAAGTTCAACCTGAAACCCACATCATCGTCATCGTCATCATAAACAACACACTGACGGGTTGCTTTCCCAACTGCCAGATGTCAGCTACATCGAGGGTCGCATTCCCAAGGAATACGGGTCAGACGCCGTCGAAATCCCTGGTGCTAGGTATTTCATGTCAGCGTTGGACGACGCCGGTGCTCGTTGGGGCGTGGTGACATCTGGGACGCGCGCGCTGGTGGATGGCTGGCTGGGCGTGCTGAACCTCGCCCACCCCAAGGTCTTGGTGGTGGCCGAGGACGTCGAGCTGGGCAAGCCTGACCCCCGCTGCTATCTGCTGGGTCGGACGCGCCTGGGTCTGGAGCATTCCTCGTCTTTGGTAGTTCTAGAGGATGCGCCGTCGGGCATCAGGGCTGGCAAGGCGGCCGGGTTCAAGGTCATTGCGCTCACGACCACCCACTCGCTCGCGCAGCTCCAGGAAGCCGGAGCGGACTGGATCGTGGAAGATCTGAGAAGCATCAGCATCAAGGGCGTAGTGGACGGCCAGATCCAGCTGGAGATCCGCAACGCCTTCCAATAAACACGGAGCGCGCGATGCGAGTCGGGTATCTACAAGGGGTGACCTACTAGGTTCCTGGAAACCGACGAAAGCTTGGACCGCAATAGATTGCGGGCAGCTTTTGCTTTCCATCTTTTTGACTATTCCATTTCTTGCTTTCTTTTACATCTTGCCCTTTCCTTATTTTCATTTCCATCTGGTCTGATCCCTTTATTGTGTGCAGGTCACAGTAATGGGATCAGAGTTCATGACGTCCCTAGATAGAGAGACAGACAGACATACACTCAGTTGTACATAGACAGATACCTCCAACCATACCTACCCTACTTGCCTCTAAGATAGATAGATAGAATAGCGCAACCTTCACCTCCACATTCACCTCCATCTCCATTTCCCCGTCAACATGATCATAACCTACCCACAACCAAGAACGAAGTAATCAAGGAAGTAAGAAAGAATATGACACACCAGCAACACCCAAACCTACCTACACTCACATCCACATCCACACCCACCAATCCTTGCATGCCACTAATGCCACCCACTCCCCACCTACGCAAACACAAAATGAAGATCTAAGATGTGTGAGAGATTTTCATTACTTATTTACTTAGTTTAAGTGGATTGGGGTAATTGACTTAGACTGAAAGTTATCTGTCGAGTACCGAGACTCTTCATTGTGGGTGAGTGGGAGGCGATGAGTACTTGGTTGCTCGGATATATAGGAAGAAGTCTGGTATAGCTATAGGTTGTGGGGAGGAAGGGGGTATGATGTAGTTATTTCCTGTATTTCTATAACTATGGATGTGGGTATTTGTCTAGGTGGGAAGGTACGTAGTAGGTAGGTACTAAGGTGGTGATCGAGATAGATAGATGTGGAGGAGATATGAGGTAGGTGATTAGTAGATACCACACCGGTCACTGGAACGGTAAACCCGGGGTGAAAGTGATAGACTACGATTTGCCCATGGAGTACTCCATACTCCATACTCCGTAGTCCGTATAGCGTGGAGAACTGGATGCTCTCTGCAGGTAGTCCCCATCCAGAGGTACATAGTTCCTGTAAGTATGAGACAGAAAGTAGGTAGGAAGCGTACCTACAGTGCGGACTTCCGGACCAAACGCAAAGGCCCATGCTAGCGGTGAAGCAGAGCAGATCATTGGAGTTGCTTTTTAGGCCATGGAGAAACAACCCGGTAGGTACGGAGACTGGGGAGATAGTTAGAGCTCGAATGCAAGTTGGTTGCTAGTAGGTAGGTACGATAGACCGGGTCGGGGCAGCCCTAGGAAAGTATCCTACACCGGCCGATCTCCAAACAAACTCAACCAATACCGCTCTCTCGCCCTGTCGTGACAGATCGCATCCGCTGAGGCATTTTCGGAAAGCCGAGCACAATATATCAGACGATTAAGTTAAACGGCTGGCTGTTGAGGTCACCGACGGGCGCTCACCGACAACTCGGAGGTGCGCAAATCGTCAGTCCCAGCCGATTGGGGTGATGGAGGTAGGAGTGCTTTCTCCGGGGGCCTGGTCCCGGGGCGGAACGGAGGAATGGTAGCGAGAAGGGTCATGGCAGCGCTGGACTTATTGCATAGTGGCGGCTGCAGTGGGTATACTTAGACTCTGGACGCTACTCCGTACGTCTGCACATCAGGACGTACGTAGGTGGCCGAAACACACGGTCCAAATGACGGGGCGAGCGACGAGGCGAAACAACAACGAAACAAACGGATTGTGCCAGATTGATGGAGTACCTACAGTATGTGTGCATAGGGAGGGACGGCCCATCCATCGGCCGCCGTTCGGAGGACACGAGCGAGCACAATTGCAGATTCCAGGGGGAAGGGAACGAAAAAGAAAACCCGCAATAGTGGAGGGAATCCTTTGCGCATCGCAGACCCGAGAGAATCGCCTCGTTGAGGGAAGGGGGCGATCAGGTTCTGGAAAAGAGACGTGTCGACTTGACGGCGAAGGCGAACTTCGATCGGCGCGATCCCTGCTACTTTGGCGCCGGAGATCGAGTCGAGCTCGTCCGTGGCCCAGCGCGGCGCATCTGGGCCCCCCTCAAGCTGCGTCTGACGCCCTATGCAAGGGATGAAGCAGGCCTTCCGGGCGTGAGTGGTGGTGGGTTCGCCTCTTTTCTTTCCCTGTCGTCTCCGTGCCTTTTTTTTCCCCTTCCATGGAAGCGAAACTTGTGGCTCCGGATGCTTATGGGGTATTACGCTGTATCACTAGGCAATCAGAGACGGACGATGTGATTATCAGACGATGACGAGAGGAGGTGGGGAGTGGACTGGCCATCGCTGCAGCAGAGGCGTTCAGGCAGCAACGATGTGATCTCTTGTACAGCAACCGAAGTCGTCACACCCCTTCAGCCCTGGTTCGAGCTGGAAGATGGAATACGACGAAGGACTCGTCAGGGAAGTTAGCCGCCCTGAGCGTTGAGCACCGTCGCACAGTCACGGAGTTAAAAAGGGTTAGAAACTTGGAATAGGGAGGCAGATCACGGTGCTGCGAGCCTATCAATCCGGGACCCTATTGTTGCGGCGTGACAAATCGCGGTGAAGCATCCTGGTTCCGACCACACAGAGGCATTCATCTGGAGTCACGTCTCTCCAAGTCCTGCAAGTCCGGTGGTGATGCTCAGACTGCACTGGCAGACTTTCCCTGGCCATCCGGCGGCGGGCCTGAGGCCATCACAAGTCAGGTGAAGATCGACATGTGGCTGAAGTCCAAGAAGGCACCGCCACATCCTCCCCCCATTCCTGTGGCGTGGCGCGACCCAGCTGAATGTCGGCCGGAGTAAGTCTGTTTAATTGATAGGTAGGTAGGTAGGTAGTTAGGAGTGAGTGTAACTACGGAGCAAAAGAGCCATGACAATCTCGCCAAGGTAGATCCACATATGCATGGCGCGGCTGGGTTGCACCCCTAAGCTCGAGCCCATGACATGGCGATGGTTGGCAGCAGCCCATCGCGCCCACTGGACAACATCCCGACCAGAGGTGACAACCGGAGGGCTGATGGACGGGATGGACGGGAATGATCAGACCCAGGGGGATGGGCGGATGGAGTCGGATGGTATGTAAGCAGGGAAGTTTACGAGCAGTAGAGGAGGATCCCCCAGTGCCAAGTCAACCTTATACCCAGACAGGGATCCCATGCCATGGCGGATCGGGGCCCCGGTCCAGCAGCTCGGCTCCCACTGGTGAGGCTTTCAGGGGGGGCCTCTGGCGGCCTCTTCCTGGTGCACCCTCCATCTGCTGCCCAGGTATCACAAACCATCACTCCCATGCACCGAGGATCATCGGGGATTTTTCTTGCTTTTTCCCTTTCCTTTGCGTTCTGTGCCTTTCTTTGCTTGTTTCCTTTCCCAGGGTCCAATATTTGAGATCCCCATCACTCGGGCGACAACGGCCTCGCTGAGATCCAATCAGCCTATGCGGATCGCTATCGAGGCGATCCGTGCGGGTGCCAGTGGATCCTCACAGGGGGCCAGCGTAGGCAGTCAGATCCCTCTACGTCGTGTTGCTTTTAGAAACCATCCATGTCGATAACTGGGTATTGGGGAGGGGGGGGATTTGTGCTTGGACTATGGATGCACACCTGCTCTCTAGCCCTGAGATGTGATCCATGATGGAATACCTGTGCTGATTGGTCTGAGCTTGGTTGAGGGCCTGTCAGGTTACTCGACATGAACCCATCACTTGCAACGCCATTCCTGCTAGGTGGACAATTGTGGCAGGGTGCTCCCGGCTCCCTGTGCTTTAAGCTGTTTTTAAGGTGTTGCATACATACACGTGAACCAGAGGCACCCGGTGCATTTTCGTGTCTGGTAGGGTGGGAATCCCTTTTACCCTGGCAGGTCCTCGAAGGAGGGCTAGGAAGATAGCTGGTCGATGACCATCAGGATGGAGTACTTTGTCCACAAGGGCCAGTATTACTCCGTGTACGGAGTCGTCGACGTAGTACTTTAGCACTGCCCGAAACTCCGTACGGCATACCCCATTGTTTGGCCCCCTCCCCCTTTCCGGTTCCACTCAGTCCTCAGATAACCATCGTTCCCCACGGCACGTAGTCAGGCGGTAAATCCTCTGGAACTTAGGCTGTGGACCTGCCAGACTGAAGCACCTACCTGAGGCATTGTTGCCGAACGTCCGCCGACTGTCAATGGATTCAGGGCAGGTGCATGGTGGTAGCGAAAACGAAGGAAATAGACTCACAGAAGAGCCAGAGGCATACCCATGCATGCGTGCATGCAAATGTATATCGGCTTAACAGCTCTCGTTGCCCGTCCAGACCTGTAGGAAACGCATATGATAGCGTCAGACCCGGACCCCCCTAACATGGCGTTAATGACCCCGGTCCTTTGCCTGCTGCATGGGAGAAGATTGCAGATCGCTGCTGCGTCATCTCGTGACTTGGCGCGAGAGCTTGTGACTGCATCATGGTTAGCGCCGATTGCGGCCTGAGTTGACAGAAGCCAGAAACCCATTAGGACGAATGGCGGGTATTGCTGAGCGTTCCTAAGCGTGTAGGGCGTCGCGAGTGGGGTTGCTTGAAGGAGTCCTCATCGTCGGATCCCGAGAGCATTGGAAGAAAAAGGAAAGGTAGGAAATGTTCGACAATCGACAGATCCCTGAGGCGGATCGACGAGGATCTGTCGACTATTGGATTTTGTGGGCCTTGGCTGAGCTGCTGCCACGCTTTTGCATCCGTCGCGGTTTAGAATCGCCTGTTCCCCCCACTCCATTCTTATTTGATTTTTATTGCTTTCTTTTTTTCTGGTTTGGCTCTTGTCTTTTCACTGGTCTTGTTCTTTTTCTTTCTCATTTTTTTTTCGAAGAAAAAAAATCTATCGAGGATTCGCAGATCCAGGAATCCCAAGAACCTGGCGGAAAAAGGATGACAGGCATTTTCAGAGATCCGTGCCAATTGAGTTACCGGTACGGCGTACGCTCATACGGGAATTAAAGGCCAGTGCACCTGGTATGTCTGGTATGGAGGAAGTTGAGGCAGAACTGACTTTGCTCGGCTGGCCGGAGCGCGTTCCCCGCTTCACCTCTCTTTGTCTCGCGTATCTTGAGGAGCAAAGTACGATTGTGATGGTATTCGCGCTAATTGCCAGGCGGTGGGGGTGTGACCTGATCACGTCATGGTCATGACCATGCCCCAGTTCCCCAGGACGTGCCACGCTGCGACTGCGAGATTAAGATAGGAGAGACTAGAGACTAAAGAGGGAGAAAGAGAGATACCGATGGACCAGGAGTCCCGTGGGACTGGGAGTGGTGAAGAGTCGTTGGAACCGGCGGGTAAGAAGGACGGACTATCAATCGGAAGCTGGGGATCTTCGGACCGCTGGCGCTAACCGGATCCAGAATATGTACGGTGAATCTTCTTCCCAACCTTCATTGGATGGTTCGCGACCCTCCTCCAGTCCCCGTGATCGCTGGCAAGTGGATGGCCCAGTAGGATGTGGCCATGCGCTCCCCGGTCTGGCACCGACACCGTGTGAGACATGGTTACTGGCCACTGCGATCCATACTGACCCAGCTTTTCCTCAACCTTCTCTCCAGGCGCAACCCGAGCTTCCACCGTCACCGCAGCCCCACCGATAGCGCGGTCCCCGTCGACCGTGATGAGCGATGGAGGATGAGAGCTGGAGGGAGCTTTCACAGCCAGACAAGATGCTAGATATGCTGCAGAGCTTAGATACTCCGTCCGCGTGGGAGAACCCGCTCCCCTGGGCCTCCCCCAGGAAAGAGCGCGGACTGCGAAGAAGAAACAACAACAACAACAACACCACTATTGCCGACGGCGTGTCTTGGGCCATACTCGGGGCCGTCGACTGCCCGGATCCTCCCAAACGGAACCTTCCCCCTGGGAAGAGCTAAAATCGGCTCTCTGGAAGTTGGTGGCGCTAATGCAGGAACTGACGAAGTCCGTAGCAGGGACCGGGTCGACCCAAGTCGCAGCTTCAGTCTCGTTTGGAATCATGGTTCATGAAAGTATGCGAGACTGTCAACTGAGTTGTCAGTCGAGCTTAATTGCCCCCGTTCAAGCCATTGCCGGGGTCCAGTCCTCGCTTGGCTGGGAAGCGCTGGCATTCGGACGAACGACGAAGTCTTTTGTGCGGGAGGGGGGAGGCTGACCCGCATCGACCAATGGTATCCATCCATTTCTCCAGGGCGGTCCTTCAGGGCAAACTGCGGTGGACCTTTCATTACATATTAGTACGGAGTATGTATCTGTAGGTATACACATGGATTATGGAACATTGTTGGAAGGTTGAGCTGCAGAAGAACGGAAAAAACAAACCTGATGGGCATAAAGCACAAGAGAGAGAATGAATGGGTAGAACCGAAAAACAAAGTTTGATCAGAAAAACAAAAGCGCTACACTGTCCTGGACGAAAAGAGGAAAACGTAAACAGAGTGTTTCCACAACCCAGAATAAACATAAAACGAACTTTTGGCCAGCAGTACCACCCTGACGGGTCTGACGACAATGAGGAAAAAGCAATTGAGCTCACTCTGAGGCACAGGATGCATTGCGGACCCGTCGGACGTACATACGATCATATGGAGTACATACAGGCATGCCTCCAAGCCAAAGAGGAGAATCAGTCACCGCCGCGCCACCGCACCACTGCACCATCAAGCGCCCCCCCCCCCCCCCAATCGAAAGGATCTGGGATTTATCTTGGTACGAAGATAAGGTATGGCGTAAGTAGTACGCCTGGCCTGACACTACACGCTCCTTAGTAAGTCGGTACTACCATACAGTACTGCTAGGTACCTAGTAGCTATCCATAACTCAACCTCTAGGTAGGAATAGGTATACACCCACATCACCCCCTCTTCAGCTCCAAAGCCCACTAGCCACACAAGTATTTCAGTTTGGGGTTATTTTAAGTCCGTAGTCCCAAGTTAGTAGTACGTACTCAGTGCCCGCCCGCCAGCCGACTGACTGTGTGAGCCCAGGCCGCCACCCCCTAGAACCGCTCGGGCGGAAGCACCAGAAAGCCCACTTCGTCGGCCAATATTTTTGGGTGGTCGATGCCTTGGGTGCTCAATACGGTACCTGGTAACGGTTTGGTTCCCCGAAACTGGTCTAGGACCGAAAGGGTAGGTACCTACTGAGTTCTGTACTATGTGTCTCCCGCGAGGGTGACGAGGGGAACATGGAGGTCACTTCGGAAGAGGGGTCAACGAGAGAAGGGGAAAAAAAAAGAGCGACCAACACAGAGGACCCGTCTCAAGGGCTGATGGAACCAATCCGAAGGATCATATCTACCGCGCCGAAGGACAGTGTGAAGGGCACTTGTCCAAACGAAAAGCCGAAGCGCCGACGACGACACGGGGAGTCGCCCAACCTGACGGGACTGTCCGTAACGAAAGACTGGGCCATGGATACGGCCCTGATACCAAACCGTCCAGGCCAAATCCTCCTCCAGCCAGTTCCGGGCGGCGATCACCAATCAGCGCGGCGCCCTCCACACCTTCTTGCCGGGCAGGCTGCCGCCGCCAATCTCTCTCCATCCGGCAGCAGCCAATGGGCGAGCAGCGAGCCCCCCCGAAATCCAGTCCCTCAACCCTCACACTGTCTGTTACTGACTGTCAATCCTTCAGGTTCTGGGTCCTCTCTTCTTTTTTTGTTTTTTTCCCTTTTGTCCTTTCCCTCTTTCTCACTCAGTCACTCTCTCTGTCTGTCTGTTTTTCCTCATCCTCTCCTTCACCTCCTACTCTCCTTTTCCCTTTTCGTCCACTCTCTACTATTTTCCCTTTTTCTTGCTTTTTCCCTGTCAGCTTAGTCCAGTCGTTCCTTCTTTTTCCTTTTCTGTGTTGTCCTATTCGGCCTTGTTGTCGGACTTATACCTTCCTTGATCCTGCCTTTCGTTCCCCTCCTCTTTCTTTCCTCTCACTCTCATTGCTACATCGCATTTCCTTTTTTCCCTGTGAACTCCACTTGGCTGCAAGTATACCTACTTCAGTCCCATCATTCCCTACCGCCGCCTTAATCCCTTCCCTCCTCCTCCTGCTTTAAGTCCTTATCTTCCCGCCCCTCCTCCTGGCTTTGAGTCCAAGCAACCCTCAGCGATCCAATCGTTCAATGGTCTAGAGTTGCCTCATCACTGCTGCGGCTTGTTGGCAGCAACTTGTCCAGTACCTCGAATCCCCTATCACTACATCTCACCGCACCTCACCGCACCGCACCGCATCGACAGTTCCTACTCTCTCCTCCCCCTTCTCTCTCTCCTCTCTCTGTGACACCTCTGAATCTCCGACCATCACCATGAATTACCTCCACCATCCTTACGCATTCACCGGCCATGCGGCCGTCCCGATGGAACAACCGGTTGCCTTTGACCCGACAATGGCCCATCCTTCTATGATACATCCAATGGATGGCTACCTTTACCCTCACCCGCCGTTTGACATGGTCGACTTCTACCACCAACCCATCATGGACTACGAAGAATATGCAGAGAACCTTTCCCGGCCAAGATTGACGAAAGAACAAGTCGAGACCTTGGAGGCCCAATTTCAGGCTCACCCCAAACCCAGTAGCAACGTCAAGCGCCAATTGGCCGCTCAGACCAACCTGAGTCTGCCACGAGTTGCTGTGAGTTACACTCTGACCCACACGGGATACCCTGTGTACAGTCCACTAATGATGTCTGCAGAACTGGTTCCAGAATCGCCGAGCAAAGGCCAAGCAACAGAAAAGGCAAGAGGAGTTCGAGAGGATGCAGAAGGCCAAGGCTGAGGCTGAAGAAGCCGCTCGAGGCAAGTCAGAGTCCTCGGAGAGCCCAGAAACGAAGGAGGACGCCAAAGATTCGAAAGATGAGACCGATAAAGATACCCCCAAACAATCAGTGGAGAACGCTGGTGAGCGGACAAAAACTCCGGCCCCTTCATCCTCCCGCTCTAAGCACCAGAAGACGAGAAGCGAGTCCGCACGCGAGGCGACCTTTGCTTCCCTGCAAAGAGCGTTGAATGCTGCTGTTGCTGCCCGTGATCGATATGGCCAGGATGGTGAAAACAGCCAGTCACCCAGTGTGGATGGATCAGTATCTCCGACGACAACATTCTCAGGCAACAACCGATGCAGCAGCCACGATAGTAGCAGACATGGGCAGGGAGACCTCAGTACTTCCTTCTCTCAAAATACTATCTCCTGGACGTCGTCGCAAAGCCCCCACGATGCCCTTGGGTATGTGACCGCGGGGGAGTCGATGACTATACCTGGTCTGGACGGCACTCAGCACGATAATGCCGCCCACGACTCCATGCACAGTGTGCAGTTTCACCACTCACAGAGCGAGGATTGGACGCACCATATTCATGCATCGACAAAGCCCCTCTCTGACTACCGTTCGGCCAGCGATGCTGAGGTTTCTTATAATGCTGTGCAATATCCTCTGCAGCAAGAGCTGTCACTGTCTAGGCGAGGCTCGTCTGATGAACTGGCTGATACGCTTGAAGGAATTGGCATTAATACCCCTCACAGCATCTCGCAGCTTGTGAATGGAAGCGACCAGTCCTCCTGGAAAGAGCATGGCAAGGAACTTGACCTCGCAGCCCGCAGAAAGCGCCCGAGGCCGGCTGCCATCGGCACCTCGAGATCGTCTTCCATGCTAGCGGGTTCATCCACCATGTCGCCTACTACAAGGCTTCCGAGTTACAGCGCCGGCCATGGCGTGAGACAATCCAAGTCTGCACAGGGCCTCAACTCCCGCTACGCGGGTGTGAGAAAGGCGTCGGCGGCTCAACGTTCACCTCTCAATTTGTCTACTTTCGCTGAAGCCGGGGCTCTGGGCTCCAAAGCTGACATAACATCCATGCTACAACCCGCTGTTACGACAGGGGGTTTGGCGCCGCCAACACCCTTGACCCCGGAGGATCTGCACCACCTGCTCCCGACTACTCCTAGCGATGGTGGGTACTGTCTGTCGGCACAACCATCCAGCCAATTGTTTCCTACCACACAGCCGATGCAGATAAATATCGCATCACCTCCGGCTACTCCCTTGGCCGTGGATGTCCTCTCTTCCTACCCCTACCAGGGTGTCGCTCCTCCGATGTCTGCGCCTGCTCATTACACGTCATTTGCTGATTACGCTGCATGTGATGGTCCCCTGACGGGCAGGAGTTGGACTGATGCCACGTCAATGCCATCTCCGGAAGCATCCTTCCAGAGCCCCTGCCAACTTCCACAGGCGGATTTGTCGGCTATGTCGTATGAGCAGGCTATGGAACATGGGGCCGACCATGTGCCTGTGACCGGGTCTCCCTCCCTGGTCTACCCAACCAGTGACGTTGATATGTCGACTTCGGCCGCCTTCAGCGGCGATTCGAAGCATACCGAGTTCCACATCTATGAGTTTCCGGAGCAGCAGGAAGCTCACCGATTTGTTGCACAGCAGCTTCCGTCACAGAAGCCTAAAGCTTATACCTTCACCAACAACCAAACCCCGAACGACTTTTGAAAACCACGCAGGAACGCCACAAAAATCTGGTTTGCGCACGTAACATTCCTTTCGCCAGTCAAATGTTTCTCGGTGGGCCTGTAATTTAACCACTCTGCCTTCTTATCCATCCACGGCTTCTCAACCGCGGTCTAATATTCTGTGTGGACATTGCTCTTCTTGGCATTATCTGTGTTGCTTCACGTGGGACTCCGATATATATCCCCAGGGCTCGTGTTGTTTTCATGCATTCGTGTCGGTGTCTCTTTCTTGGCGTCTGCCCCCGGTCTGCGATTCGGTTCCCCCCAGGTTTGGGCTTGATTTGTTGAATACTTCTTTTTGGATATAGCATGTGGGCTTTGGGAAGCGGCTGCTTGGATTTTTTCTTGTCTTGGACTTACTGGAGGCACTGTTTTTGGACACATACCTACTACTACTACTACCACCACCATCACCACCACCACATACTTACTGTAATACATATAATAGGGGGCGATGGGCGATGACTGAGGAAAGCATCACCACGTCTCCCGTTTTTATCCACTGGAGATTTTTGGAACCTGAAAGGATTAATTACCTGCTAATCAATTTGGTTGTCCGTCGGCTGGCTAGGCCGGCTAGCTTCTCCGCCGACCGTTGCACGTGCAGCGCTGGTAGGCCTCCGGAGGGTCTGCAGATGCCCTGCTCTTCCACTGCCAAGATGGCGTCCGAGTCCACCGTCGGGCTATATAACGTGGCCATTCAGCCATGTTCTCCTGATGTCACGCCCAGTTGGAAGCATCCTCAATCCTTGCCAGGTCCGGTGACTGCTTGCCCACCATGAAGCTCTCCAGTGTTGCGCCTCTTGCGCTGGCTCTTGCAGCTACCACGCAGGCGTCCTACATCAACTATACCACCGTCACCGGCTATTTCCTGCAGGATGAGGAGTCCACCGATGCGTCCACCTTTGATTTCGTAAGTCACCACCCATTCCCTGCACGCCAACGGATCCATACATGTGACCGCTAATCATCGACGACCATCCTACCATCCAGACGGCCACCAACTTCGGACTCATCAACCGGACCTATCCTGCAGACAAGAAGCACCACCACCATGACCTCACCCAATGGGAACGCTTTTACCGCCAAGTCGTCGAGCTGAATCACCAAGCCCCATCCAATGTAGATTACAAAGTTCTCTTCTTAGGCCGCCACGGTGAAGGCTGGCACAATGCCGCCGAAGATTACTACGGCACACCTGCATGGAACGTAAGTTTACAACTCCCCCCCTCTCCTTCCCCCTCACCTGTACCCAACCCACATCACTCACCCATCTCCCAGTGCTACTGGTCCCTCCTAGACGGCAACGGTACTGCCACCTGGTGTGATGCCGACCTGACCACCGCAGGCGTCGAGCAAGCTGAAGTAGCCCATAATTTCTGGCAAACAGAGATCGACTCCCAGCGCATCCACACACCAGACAGCTATTTTGTCAGCCCGTTGACCCGCGCCCTGCGCACCGCAAACATCACCTTCACTGGCCTGCGGTACCCCACTGACAGCGCTCCCTTCCAGCCTCTCATCAAGGAATTCTTCCGCGAGGGCATAAGCATCCACACCTGCGACAATCGTGGAAATCGCACCTACATCCATGATTTGTTCCCCAGCTGGCCCATCGAACAGGGCTTCACCGAGGAGGATGAGCTCTGGAACGGTGTGACGGGAGAGACCAGCGCTGCGCAGGATGTTCGGAGCAAGGATGCGCTGGACTCTGTTTTCAAGGATTCGAAGAAGTCGGGTCGCTTTGTCTCCGTGACGAGTCACTCGGGTGAGATTTCGTCCATTCTGCGAGTCATCGGCCACCGGACGTTTAGCCTGTCGACGGGTGCTGTTATTCCGGTTCTGGTCCGCGCGGAGACTATCCGTGAGCCCGAACCCATTCCTACTTCCACTGCGTGGAGCACGAGTGCCCATTGCACGGCGCCCCCAGTCACGTCTGTCGCTTCCTGCGTGTGTGCGTCCTCGGCGGCGCCGGTCACTACTCCGCTCGTGACCAACGCGTACTAAGGGGATGACGTGGGGGCATCTCCAATGCACGGGAGATTGTATAATCCGATAATTCCAAAGTGTATATAGATATTCATTGTTACAACCGGCCCAATCCGGTCCCGTATTCTTAGAGGGCATTCTGGTATATCCGAGTGGGAACGCCGGCAGCAAAAGCCGTAGCCGAAAGGAGTTTTGAAGCAGACCAACAGGAGACAGAACGCTTCGACTACTGTAGTGGGGATGCGACTCACGCGTGAAGGGGTAAAAGAGCAAGGTGGCTGGCGAGGGGATTGGTCAAATTAGGAGCCCCCGGGGTGTGCAACCGTGTTTGATCTGCATATTGTAGACACAAAGACAACATCGAGAGTATCACAATAGAAACTGGACAAGATCTGTGTGCAAAGCCAGGAGTAATAGTGATGGTACCCAGAAATAAACGGCAAAGGGTCATAAGAGAGTAGAGTGTGCAGCTAACAGCAATGCTCGAAGTGCTTGGAAGACACGGAAGAATGAGAACTTTAAAGGGGCTGAAGACGCCGGCCCAGACAGAACGAAACATTCACCGCCATACCATCTGACCGTCCCTCTATCATGGACATATGAAAAATGCACAATCTCAACACTCGTAACTGCAGATTCGGTCCCAGAAATTCTTCAGGACCGCGCAAAACAAAGACGTCAAGAAATAGACAAGAGAAACATCAATGGATAAGGCATGCATAACTGACCGGGTATAACAGAGGGTATAAGAAGAAAACGCGTGCAGATTATCATTAGCCATCATCCTTGGACCAAGGATAATATACAGCATCAATGAAAAGGGTATGACGGGAAAATGCGAAAGATAGCCGATCGCAAAACAAAAACAGTTAAGATCCACAGTATAAGAACGAAGATCAAGATAACGTTGAGCGGGCGCGTCTCTTTTCCATAGATCAACAGCATCATCATCAGTTCGACTCCCATTCCCGAAAACGCCGAATTTTGACAACGCCGCCACCAAGGATTTCGTCTCGTTCACTTCATGTTCAATAGCCTGACCACCCTAGTGGGGTTCCAGACTGACCAGGCTGCGGATGACCGGGCTGCATTGGACCAGCGGGCGGCCATCCTGGCATGGCACCGCCGGCGCTCATCCCCATGGCCATACCTGGCTGCTGGGGAGTGCCTGCCATGAACTGTTGCCCCCCCGGGCCTTGCGTCGAAGGGTACATGCCTCTGGCGGCAGGCACAGCTGGATACGGTGCCGCCGTGACACCGGGATACCCCATCGTCGCCATGGGTTGTTGTTGGGGAGCCTGTTGGGGGTGCATCGGAAAAGGCTGCGGCATCGGGGGTGCTGAAGGGCGAGGCTGATTCCGAGGTGACTGAGAATGTTGCTGCTGCGGCATGGAGTGAGCGAGCGGAGAGGGTGACTGTTGCGCATGCAACTGTGGTGCGAACTGCGGCATTCCGACACCCTGAGGGCCAGCGGCAGATAGTGGAGATGGTTGGGGTTGAGGTGGTGGTTGACCCCACATTTGTTGCGACTGAGGTGGATATCCATAGGGACCAGGCGGCTGTGGTGTCCCTGCAGCCAAGGCAGGGTTCGACCTCTGATGCATCAGTTCAGGGCGAACTGGGGGCACCCCCCGAACGGGCGATGGCGCAACAGGTGGTTGTTGGTGGGCCGCCGGTGGCTGGAACCCGGACTGGCCGGGCATGATCGGCGCTTGATGGGGAAGCATCGCCTGCTGCGACTGGGCCGAGTTCATCATCCCAGTTGGAGGTATCTGCGGAGACTGCAAGGGCTGAGACACAGACGGCGTCGAATCGAGCTGGCCCGGCTGTGATTGCGCTGCGGAGACGGGGATCTCCCGCTGTTTCGCATAAAATTCTTCCAGCCCTTTCTGGCGATAACTACGTTGTGACGTTAGGATTTTATTGAAGTCAGCCGTATGCGAAGCCTGATTTAGGATTTCAGCGGCAGAGCTCGGTTGCGAGCGGTCCTGATAAGGCTGGCCTGTTAATTCCTGACGAGGGCGAGGCATGCTGTTATACTCCCGGAGTCGAGGATCGTCGGTAGTAGTGGCCATGTGAATCATGGGGAGGGGCGGCGCGAGAGAAACCGATGACGGGGGGCCAAGAGGCAAGCTATTTGGTACGGCCTCCAGTGCGTTGCTGTAGATGACATCGCCATGAGCCAGGGCAGGCAGAAAGCTCGCTGCGCCGGCAGCTTCTGCTGCCGCTGCATCCCGGGCCTTGGAGCCACCTGGTCGTTTCTCGCCAGCCAGATCTTCCTCTGTAAACCCCTGTTTACGTGCTTTGCTCTCCCAGTAATCGTCGCGCACGCGCCGCCCATTCACAATCACCCGGCTACCGAATTGACGAAACATTGACTTGGCGGTCACGATGGCGATCTGACGAGAACGATAGGAGTACGGAAGGATGTCTTGCTGAATGAGGTCGTCCTTCTCAATCTGAGTGGCGATTATCTTGTGTAAAGACCGGTTCTTGTTAAACAAAAGGTACGAATCGCGATACCCCAATACCCTCGCGCATTCGGTCGCAAGCATGAACAGTTTCGTGCCACGGAGGGGAACACGAAACGTGCGACATTTATACTCTCGGCCCCCTTGAAGGTAGCCCATGGCATCGACCTTCTTCTCGCCGGCCTCGTCGAATTCCTTGGGGATGTATTCATCACCCTCTTCATTTAGCTGATCCGTCGTATGATCCCTGACGGTGGGGAGGGCCTTGACGAGAGTGGACTTGGTAGGTGTGGTTTTATCCGGCGGAGAGGCCTGCGGCGGTGACACGTTAACTGTAGCTGGCGACGGAAGAGGCTGGGTCTGCAAACGGGGCGTATGAAGGTGAATATTGGACGAGGGAGTTTGATCGCTAGTGTTCGTTGTTGATGGTCGCGGAGTCTTTGGGGGACGGCCTCGTTTCCGACGGCCCTGTTCATCTGCTGTTTTCACCGGAAAGGTCCACGCGTCAGCCATAATAATCCTTTGGTAGAATTCAAATGCACGTGTAAGAAAAAGCAACAAGGACAAAGCGCGCAAGCCAAAAACAGCAACAAGAACGCGCGAGGAACGCGACTGCAAAGAACCCCCATAGCTTCCGGAATTCCACGAAGCGAATCGTTAAGAGGACTCCGACGCACACATACCGTCGTCATGGTCTCCATCCGCGCGTGCATTCCCGCGCTGGTCTGGGGTTCGACTTCGCTTGACACCACGAGGAGCTATACTCGTTGGGGTTGCAATTCCACCATAAAGAGGGGCTGGAAGTACAACGGCGACTAATAGAAGGCCGTCAGTTTGGAGGCTGTCGCGATGGACAAGCAGGAGAGTAGAAGAAGTTTGTTATGACCTCCATAGGCGGCGACGGACAAGCCCCATCGCTACCGAGCGCGACGATAGAAAAAATCGAGAGTTGAGAAACCAAAAAAATATAAAATAGAAAAGAAGAAGAAGAAGACAAGGGGGAGGGGTGATGTCGGCAGAAGAGAAGTGAAAAACTAAACAAGCGAGCGGTGACGCAAAGGCGGACAAAGAAGTGAGGGAGGGAGGGGAATCAATTACATACCATTGTTCAAGGCAGCGGGATTGATTGTCCCAGACCCATCGACCAGTTCCCCTCCGATGCCATTCATCGGGGCGGGAACGGAGGATTGGGAGGTGCTATACATGGCGGGCCAAGGCAGGACGGGGAAAGGTTGAGGGCACCGTCGCAAGGCCGCGGGCGCGTCAGAGGAACGCGAAGGGGATCAGAATGCCAAAACGGGGGAAGGATGGCGACCTGGTTGGCTACTGCAGCAAGACAGGAGGGCGAAGCAGCGACGATGCGACGATGCAAGTGATCCTCGGACAGTTGAACGCGGACGGACCACGGCTCGCCTGCAGTGGTAGTTGGACTGGTAGGTGGCAGGAAGCGGATCAGCGGAAAGGTTTGAGCAAATCGGTGCTTTGCAGACTGGGGTGGTGATGGTTGGGGACGGCGAAGTCAGCTTCCCCAGGGCGGTGAGGAGGCTACCAGGCCACTGATGGGTGGGCAGAATCCAGACAGGATTGACGATTGACGACCAGGGAGGAGAGGGGAAAAAATCCAATCAAGTAAAATCAAAATTCACAAGAAGTACTAGTAGCGATAGGTAGAAAGAGGTAGCAAGGGAAGTGCAGACCACCAGTGTGGCTGGTGAGGAAGTGAATGGCCAGGACGGTCGCCGCCACATGAGGCAGTACCCTGCCCAAGATCGATCGCTTTCCCAAGGTTCCCTGTCTGCAGAAGCAGAGTCACCCAGTGATAGCCCGAGCAGCACAGCCGGTACTATGCTGAAGACAGGGAGACGGGCAGTGGATGATTCACAGCGTGCCGCCGAGGGAACCGATCAGTGGGGACCGTTGACGGGGGGTTAGGCTATGTGTGACCGGCCGCCTGTGTGTCGGCCTGTCTGGGGGGAGGGGGGGGAAGGTGTATGTGACTATGTGTATGTGTGCGTGCGTGTGCAAGGTAAGATCGATGGATTATTGGGTTAGAACCACGACGGAGGACAGGCAGTGGGGTGGGGACGAAAGTTGGAGACAGGACTGGAAGGGAAGGGGGGGAGGGGGGCGCACCAGGAAATGGAAACACAGGGTGACAGGAGAGAGATGGAGAGGATGGATGATGAAAGGAAAAGCGAAAGAAGGATTTAGTTCGAGCAGAGGGGGGGTGTGAAAGGGAGTTGGTCGATTCGACGGAGGAGCGCGAGGAGGAGGGGGGAAGGCAAGGACGGGCGATAGGAGGGGAAGGCGGGAGGCGCCGCCACACGCCTGCTGATTGGCTGTGTCTGCTCGGGTCACGATCTTCACAGCAATACAGCGAAACACAACAGCTGCAGCTGGGGAGGGAGGTGAGGACGATGACTGGAAAGGGGGTAACAACACCACCACCCCAAAATAGAAAAGTAAAAACAAAAACAGAACCTGGACTTACGTCGCGTTTTAGAACCTTCACGAAACTTCGAGACTACGACGATCGATGCGTCGTCGTCGTCTTCAAACCAACTTCCGTTCTCCCAGACTCAGGCTCAATCTCGTTAGCTGATCACAGATACTACTTATTCGTGATGCGTCCGGCATGTGGATGGCCGGGTAGCGCGGACGCACGTCCGAAGGACCAAGCAACTTAGTCGGAAGATAGTCCAGGCGACAGTGGATTGGACCCCTGCACGCCTACTCCAGGAGCCCTGGCCCCGATCCTCCGAATTTGTGGCAGCTGCAGCGGCCTGTTTCGCAAAATGAAGACTACCTAGGAATCTTCAGACTCACCCAAAATACTCGCGACGCAGACGAATCGGAGTTGGCTTGGGCGGATCGAGTACGCAATGGAATAATGAAAGGGGAGCAGCTATTAATGACTACTGATCCCGTCTGCCGCCGGTGATAACGGTAGCGTCAGCAGCAGATCGCGATCGATGGCGCGGACCAGCCCTCGATGGTGGAATCGCGACCGGGGAATGTCCTATAAGAGCTTGAGGGTATATGATCCTCCAATTAGAGATGGCCTCCGAAACCACCCTGCTGAAGGTGAAACGGGAGAAGGGATGCAGGACGCCTGAGCAGATGAGAGGAATCCTGCTGCTGCTGCTGTCTAACAGCCTAGAGCAAAAAGGCAATCAATGTCAAGGGGACCAGAACCACAGCGGGGCAATCCTTGGATCGAGAGCCGGAGAGAGCCGCCGTTGGGGCCGAGAGCGAGGAGCAAAATGGGGCGTCGGTGATGGCGTTCCGCAGCCCGGGCCTCAGTGCTTCTGGGGTTGATTTTCCCAGTTTTGCACGGCAACGGTTTCTGACTATTCTGGACTGGATGTGGTGCACGGAGCAGAGCACACGAGGCAAGATAGCACGGTAGCAGGCCAGTGCAGTGAATTAACTATCAAGCTGCTTTCCGGGGATGGCGGGAGTGGCTTGCCCTGGACTGATTGGCCGGACTCTAGAAAGCACATGAAAATTATCCGAACAGGCCGGCCCCTAGTGTCGAGAAGAGATGCCGTGGACGAATGATCGAGGAGTTATTCTCTGCTATCATCCGGGCTGCCAATCGTCAGCAGCAGCCGTCGTTGAAGGATTCGGGCCTGCTCCTGGGTTAGTTCCAGGCCGACTAGCTTCGATGCTGCAGGTTTTTCCCGAGGTTAGACGAAGAAGGGGTCAAGCCTTCTGGGTGTCTGCAAACCAAACCCCGACCATGGCTCATTACTCTGGACTTACTAGTAGATCAGAACCCTGCGTGCACGCCTGTCCTGGGCGGGAATTTGGAGGGTTGCTTCGTAGAATGGGGGCGAGGGTGCTTGAGCGCGACAACAGAAGGGTGGGAGAGGGGCAGAAGAGAGGAGAGGAGAAGCAAAAGGAATATGTTGTGTATATGTATACAGCGACTTGGGTCGGTACCTCACCTTCTGGATGATGGACGATGAAGATCCACCAGGCCAGTAGTGATTAGTGAGTAGTGAGTAGTAGTCCGTAGTCAGTCAGACCTCAGGACAAGCAGTACCCATTCCAGTCCTGATGATGATTGTACTTCGCATACGGGGAGCTCCAGACTGGACCTCTTGTTGTCTTGTCGTCTTGTCGAGCTGTATACCAGATCTACGAGGGAGAATGAGTTTCCTGTTTGGGCGTCGGTCTCTGGGAAGAATCCGGCGCCATTCCCGATTGAGGGCCATCAGCAGACAGGCGTTTCTCCTCGCTTTTGATTGACTCTCGCCAGCCCTGTACCGTCCCGTCCGGTATTGTCACTGCCTGGTATCTCGCCTCATGACTCCTCCGATGAATGAAAGAGGGGTCCTTTCTCGTGGCGATCAACCGTGGATGGCTCTAAGCCCCATTCGAATGTCCTCACATTTACAATGCAGACAGACGTACACAGTACGGAGCACTAGATAGATAGATATCCGGATAAACCTCTCCAACGAGGCAGCCAGGCCAGCAGCCCCCAACGAAAGGGGGGAAACCCTGCCTGCAACAAGTTTATATTTAGGCTTGTGCGACCGGGACGAAAGCTTTTTAAGCTCCATGCTGAGGGCGATGGCAAGGACGAGGGCCAGTAGATAGTGCTGGTGCTGCTGTTGGTGCTGCTGCTGTGTCCATGAACTCCTGCGTGATCAGGAAAAAGGCAACGAACGGGTGCGCCGGCCATGCAGAATGCAATCGGAAGCATCCCAGGCGGATGATGATGACCAGTCATCTCCGACCACAACGGTTACATCTGAAAAATACCCCATTGAGAGAACGGATCGACCCCAGGAATCCAGTCCTTCCGTGCTGAGACAGAGGGATCATTCCTAGGGATTCATTCATCATTTGATGGGGGACCAGAAGTTGAACGGAGTCACCGGGGCAGATGACAGCGGGCTTTGGGGAACGAGAGAGGTCACGAGCGCGGGCACTAGCGTCGATCAGGGACCGTGCGTCGGGTATTTCATTACCTTTGTTACGTACCAGTGGATACATACTTTGCAGGTCAACCTAGGTATCTTCTTCATGGCATGATAGTCAATGAATGAATGGCCTTATCGCCAAAGCAGAGATCCTATCAGTTGTTTTTGCTACTACTAACCAACCCCTCCACCACCACATCTGATCCATCCCAATCCAGAAACCCACCACCACAACCATACCAAATAACCCCAATTCATTCCATTCTATCATTGATCCATCCATTCAGTAAGTAAACAATGAAACCACTGACTCAAAAGAAAATCAGCCATAAAACCAGCCATCACATCATATCACCACACAATATGTTAGGACATGAAGCCGAAGAAAACGAGTGATACTGGTATGACTTGTCACGACTGCTAGCGTGGCATCTGATGAAAAAGGCTGAAAGGTGAGTTTGGTATAGTGTGATTGTAAGGTTAATGGGTTCTGCCAGTACACCTGCAATACCGCTTTCTTTCTTAGGACTAGTGTTGCCAGGAGGACTTTATTTTACAGTGTGTTAGTATAGTTAGCTCTCCTCTCTACGCTTAGTTTTTTATGAAATAACCGCCAGCAAGTTCAGTTCTTGATTGTCTGCGAGGCGATAGTAACATGACTAGCTAGAAGGCTTCTGCCTACGCGGGATAAAAAGAATAACAACACAATGGCCAATATGATGAGATATAACGTATCCGGTAAGCGAGCGCCGCACCTCTACCCGATTTTTATATACAGGTGAAATTCTAGGGCCATTATCAACAAAATAATTGCATTTCTATCTAAAAATTAATTAGGAACTCGTTTAGGACATTATAATCGCCTATGTTCTAGAATATGGTAATCGCTGCAGCGCGGGGGCGCTCGTACGCGTGGCCTATCTGCAGGAAGTACAGGATCTAGGGGAAGCGTATTTTGAGCTTCATTAACCTCGTTCTCATGCTGGAACTGCTCTAGGCCTTCCTGAATAGCTGGTCCCTCTGTAAGAGCTAGCTTTCTAGTAGAGCATTTCCTTTTTTGAAGCTTCTTTACATTAGAAGTACGTAATTCGTGGATTTCTTCGCGTGCAAGAATAAGCTTATTAAGATATAATTCATGATCTTTAATAAGCTTATCAAACTGTGTTTCTAGTGAAGATGAAGGACTCTACGTACATGCTCTAAGTAGCTGCTTCACAGTAGATGCCTGCTTTTCAAGCTGCCTAGTTGTATAAGACGTTTTTGGAGCTGTATTGGTTGATTAACTGCTTAGTGGCGTAGGGGTCTTTAGCTAAATATTCAGCTGACTGAGTATTCTGTCTAGATTGAATGGAACTAGGCCAGCACCTATAAAGCTATTCTGAATAGTATCTATTTAAAAAGCGTGTTTGCGAGCTTGTGGAAAGGCCTCTAGAAAATCAAGCTTGTTAATATAGTTAATTTCTAAGCGTGTCTGCTTCTCTACTAAGCTGCCGTACGCCTGCTTTAAAGGTGAGAAGTAGTCAATATCTAGAGACTATAGTAGATATGATGAATGTGCAGGCATACAGATAGAAATAATATTATTTTCACTGTATATCTGGTTGAATTAAGGTATAAGATGGCTGCTATGGCTGTTAAGAATTAAAAAACAAAATTCTCTAGTTGTATGACTAGTAATAACAGGAATAAAGAGATTTTGAAGCCAGCGAAGACCTATCTCATCCGTAGTCTATCTATTAAGACTAACCTCAATCCTGCTATCATGTGAGAGTTTGATATCTTGATACCAACTCTCTATATAGACCTTTTCTTTAAAGATCATACATGAAGGAAGTGCCTAATCAGTAAAATTAATATACTTAATTAAAGTAATCTATTCTTGATTGCCTGGTTATACAAGAGAGGCCTTTCCGTAATAATCAGCTTTAGTAACTACTTGAGTAGTAGCTACTAGACCTATAGCGAAGCCAGTTTCATCAAAATTATAGATATCTTCTTGTGCGATCCCATGTTGCATTATAGTGATTTATACATGATTAAACCACTTTTTAATAACTTTAGGGTCTTCGCATTTAGCGCGCTGATAATCGTAACATCGAGTATAGCAAGTTTTCAAGCAATCTTGTTGTTTAATAAAGTTGTATACCCATTTCTCCCCGACTGATTGGATTGGTGTAGTACCATGCTGAGTGAGTAGAATATTGGCCATTTCTTATATATGAGAGGGTCGGGGAGGCGCTCCACGTCAATCTAGCGATAGAATCCATTATACGAGCGATTTCTCTTTATTTTGAGTTATTTTATGATTATTAGCACGTATTTCTGCACGTGTAGTAATACCATGAAGTCGCCTGCGGATAGTTCTCTCAGCAACATTATAAACACGAGCTGCTTCACGAATACTGCAAATTTCTGAATTTTTTACAGCAGAGACTGCTAGTAGGACTCTTCCTTCCTTTTCGATTAAATCTCTTGGATTTTGACGCGCTTTTGGAGGCATGGTTAGTGGTTGAAATGAGCGAGGTGCTTGACCGCGATCAAAATTTAGGAGGTGCGGCGCTCGCTTACCGGATACGTTATAATTAAGTACCTGGGACTGTCACTATAATAAAATCCTTTCGCGAACAGCCTAGTCTTCTGAGACACCATGCAGCAAGTTACTGTCTTACTATCCCAGACCATCAACTTTACCCGGCTTTATCAGGGCCACGAAGTCTCACTAAAAACACTAAAAGCACTAGTCAAGCAATACAGCGCATTCAAGATCACAAACCACGGGATCTCGTCCACCGCGAAGAATAGCTGCTTCAATTTCGTAGGCTCCACCAGCAGTGCTTTTTCTTTCTCACAGTCAATGCTAACAGCTGTTGTCAGAGTAAATCTGCTTTCAAGTAATCAAGCAATCTCAAGTCAGCTGACCCCGCCTTTTCACCACTCAAAGGGGAAAAGGTCAGCAGTGTTAAAATCTATAAAGAAAGCCTGAACATCGCAAAGCATAATCTAGGCAGTTATCCACCGGTGTAAATATTATATAAGATAGATTTACATAGTAGCACTTGTTGAGTATTTTCTAAATCTCAGTAGAAACTAGCAAAGTTCACTCCCCACCTGTTAAAAGAATTATCTAAAACTCTAGATCTTAAACCGCCGCTTAATTCTCTCCATACCAATAGCAAGAACAAAATTACTTTTTACCATTATTCTAATATACCAGCTGTTTCGGAGAGGAATCTGCCGCATTAAGATTAGAGTCTTCTAACTCTTCTCCTGCACGAGGACACAAGGAATAACAACAGGCTAGAGATTACTGACTTATTTAATCCGGAATTTACCCCTGTCGACCCAGCTAACGATGAAATCACGGTACTTGTAGGGAGCATGCTACAAAGTCTAGCCAAGTATTATAGTTGGGAAGACATCCCGTCCTATCTTTACCATATCTCTAGTATAGGAGAGTGATACAGCATCACATGTTTCCTCTATATTAATAATAATATCTGGTTAAATAAAGCCGGCACCACCGCGGGAGACATACAGAGAAGACAGGAAACCCAGTCCAAAGTTAAGAACTAGCAGTATACCTGAACCTAATTGTCTGGCATCATACACCTCCTATCTTGTATAGGTTTATTCTTGAAATCTATTTACCAGAAAGCATTCCCGTAGTACTATCCTGAGGACAGTTATATAGACACTGTAAAAACCTCTCTGTACCTAAGTACAGCTCTTTATCTACTTCTTCTACTTCTATATCTCAAGAATGCTACATATCTACTATTAATTATCTTTATACTGGCTGGAGATGGGTTACCCTCTAGATATGATTAAGTGGGGGGACAGAAGGATTTGATTCCTGATAACATATCAAACTGTCTCAAGATTTGTATGTAGCAGTCTAAGAGAGTGGTATCTAGACATATCCATCAGTAATTCCGTCTGATTTGACAGTAACAAGTCTTTGCATTGTATAGATAATAGTATGCTTTATTTATATTATCCCGCTCAGCTATAATAATACTAAGCAAGTATTCTATCAATATCTCTATAAATCCTGTAACTTTCCCATACTGCTTATAATATTATGCCGGACTCTATGTCACTTTCCATCATATATTTACATTCTCTAACCAGTTCATGAAAGACGCTATTAATACTCTTTCTAGGTAGACCTGGAGCTCTTCAAACCAGGAGATCTAATCATGCTTAGCCAAATTTTGATACTTCTTGTACAGGATAGTATATGTTATATCAGATTCTCTCAGGGCTACTTCACGGCTGTTAAAGTATGTCTCACTTAAACACTGGCAGATAAGTATTTCCACTATCAATAGTCACAGTATCTAATATCTTCTTATACACTCCCCATGGATGCTGTCTTTAGTGAGCTTGAGAAGACCATCAAATGCATGGCGTGCTTATATTTCTACTTCAGAGAAATGATGCAGCTCACAGAGCACCATAATATAATGTGATTAAAAACTGTATTCTATCTCATTATATTAGACTCTAAAAATATCAATCAGCTGTTGCAGAATATTCTCGCTCTGTCGAAATCTTCCCTTCCGGCGTTGCACCTTGGCAGCCAGGAAGTCAACATGTATTGACTCCGATCTTCCCATAGTACTAGAGCTGAGTTTGATGGGCGAGAGCCCTTGTAGGATTCTTTCCACCCTATAAAGGTCAGGGATATCCAGTATTATCCTGTCCTGCACTTCCGAGCGTTGCCAGGTGATGTTAAAACAGTATGTACAAGAATTAATAGGTTCCAGTACAGGCTCCGCACTACTCTATTAGACACCCTGTAATCTGCAAGACAGCTCCTACTTCCTTATCTACGCCAGATCCTGAAGATAGGCAGTATCTTTATCAGCAAATCCAGGCCGGCACCTCAGGATATCTTCCACTTTATATAAAGCTTCCAATTTCCAATCAGCCCCTGGCAGGTAGGTAGATAATAAGAGGATCAGAAGAACCTTATAACCATACTGGGGCTGCTGGACCACTTTAACCAGTAAATCTAAATATTAACAAAAGATATGTTGGGCCAGTGGAAGCAGAAAATGGCCAGTGTCAGTAAACCTATTCATACTATGAGTTAGAGTGATCAGACTATTATATTCAGAGTTGTACCAGTTCTCTTCCCAGCGCCCGGGAAATGCATGGCTGATGGCAACAATCACTATCCATTCCAGGTCAGGGATGCAAGGCTCGTTTCCCAAAATCTTCCTGACTGCTGAATCTATCTTATACTCCTCCCTCTGAAAGTCGCCAACTGCCACACTCATGAAACCTAATTCTTTATATATCCTGAGAAAGCTGATACACTCCCTGCTGGTAAAATCATTAAGAACTGGATTAATACAGGGTGCTTGTACGGATTGCACCTCTCTGGCTGAACTTTAAATATGGGAATCTTGCTGCATTCAAAATAAAAAGATTTAAGATATAGCTGCAGGTCCTAGCACGCAGAAGAAGCAAAATGCTTATTACATTTGCGAATATGGGAGAAAGGCCTCATAATGGATCTTCACAGACAGGAATAATGATGAAAATATTGTTTCAGATGATGGTGAAAGTCTCCTTTCCATTGAACTACTAATCCCTGTTGCCACGCATAAGCGGCCGTAGTGCTAGTAAAGCTTTGATATTCTTATTGAAAGACTACTTACGCCGCTGTTTTTTCGTCGCGAGAGGTCTGTCTAGAGGTCTGGTTCTGACTAGGAAGAAAAGCAAGTAAGCTTGCTCTGAGAGTTTCAGCTGAAATTCTTGTTTCTTGATAGCGCATTCTATGAGAAGGATGTAGGAGCTATCTATTACTTGGGATACCAGCCACACGAAATCGTTGTATTTATCAGTCTAATGGTTTTCTGTAAAGTCATCCCTACTGTTTTAACAAATGTTTAGTATTTTCTGTACTCTAGAATGATTCTGAAGGTTTCTTCCGTTTTTATTCACCAGTTTCTTAATTTTTTTCTTGTAAGAGCTAATGTTGTATTTTCTCAATTTGCTAGACAAGTTCTGCAGATAATAATAGAGAATGCTTGTTTTGATGGTGAGCCGCCGGAGGTCTGCATTGCCCAACTTCTGATCTGGGAGGCTTTTCTAAAGACTGATGTCAGAGTTTGTAGTCTGCAGCTACAGACTGATTACCATGATGCTCAGTACAATAACAGAAGGTGAGATGTCACGGATTCTAAACTTGTGGTTGTATGCTGCTCTGAATAGCGTCGGGCGGCTGGGAATGGCATGCAAACCTTCCGGCGTTTGGGCCCAGGAACGTGCTCTGACCCAGCGAGGCTGCTTGCGCGGAGTAGCCCTACTTTGCTGTAGTAATAGACAGGCTATCTACAGTATGCCTGTCTATACAGCTTTTCCAGAACCCGAGGTGACGGTGTGGATAGTACTGTATCTCTGATTGGTGCCTGTGCGAGGACCACTGTTTTGACTGATATATGAAGTACCTGGAGCCCCGCAGGTTATGGAGTTACTAAGAAAGATGTCAGCGCCTTGTCTGCTTATTTGATTAGTATCAGCAACTGTCTCTCGATTGGGTTCATGTGATGTCTGATTGAACCAATGCGAGTGTTGCATCTTTACTACGGAGTATCTTTTCCATTAAGGAGCTGCTGTGCCGTTCTAGATAAGATATAATATATAAGCGCTTAGTTACTGATGCGCGTTGAGGCCAGGACCTCCTTGAATGGTTAATCGGCGCCAGATCATCGAGATAAGACAAGTTGCATGATCTTGGGACTTTGCAGTTATCGGACCTTCCGCGACTGGCTCGAACGGGCCATTACCCCTGGCATGGAGGACAGACTAGATAGTATCATGCCTACAAACCTGTAGGGCGAAACTATGCCCTAGCAGCTCAGTCTATTGTTAGTGTAAAAGTTCAGCTCAGGTATTCTAAGCCTGAGCCTGTGTACAGATCGAAAGCTACTAGCTCAGCGATTTCACTGGGTAGCACCAGACAGTTGGACATGCTAAACGCGTAGTTGTTATTAGAGAAACTCAATATAGACTGAGAATTAGATTGTGCTATTGACTATATTTATATATGACAACATGTACGTGCGTAGAGACATTATCCTAATTCTGTAAATATATATTATACACAGTAAGTATCATGCATATGCTTTTATGATATTTTGACTATTTACTCAAATAGTTTCTGAATATAAAGGAAGAATGGTTATTTAAAGACAAGTATACTTCCGAAGAGGAGTCTATAATATTACAGGTGTCAAACAGCCTGGAGTATTGCCTCTACCATTCTTTACTTGTCAATATCATGGCTTAATATACTGTGTTACTGTATAAGGTTTGTTGTTTACCCAATGGTCTGTACAGACACGTAATACAGAATGAAATTATTCTTATACTTATTTTAACTGTAAGATCTAGAAAATCAAGAATGATATGAATATATGAATCTTCGCACTCAGAGCTATGTATTAAAGAATTATTATGGATGTAGATTCGTCGAGCAATTACGCGAGACTTATTGATACCTTACTTTTTAAAGAAAGGGAAAGGGGGCATATAACAGTATTAGCAAAATCCTTAATTTTAACAATATGGTTAAGAGTTAGTCCTTAACGCGACAGTTGGCTGCAGGTTAAAAAGATACTTGCCGGTATAAGCACCGTCGGATGTAGTGGCATGTCCTGATATTAAGCAACACTGACAAGTTTGTGGTGAATAATAAGCTTGTAAGGTTGTATTTTCTTGTACTGTTGTATGTAGAAACAACAGGGATATTTTTTGTCTCTCTGTTTGTTTATTTCCTTCTTAATTTATTATTTAATAGTATTCTGTTAATGGTCCTGCTTCTCTTATAGAGTGCCTGGCAGATATCAGCAGTTAATCAGAGTCTTGTACGCGCGCTTAGCACTCGCCTAACTGACTGCATGTTAAGGCAGCATGTATCCTACGTTATTGAAACACCCAAGAACACCATCTGAATTAGTTATTATGTAATCTATTATATTAGTCAGTAAATACTTATAAATCTAGACCATCTAACTTATCCAAGTTGACCAGCTGCTAAAATACGTTGCTACCACATGTAACTCTTATTTGCTCTTCTTTGCTGCCGTCTAAGTGACCATGGCATGTCTTGAACGCAAGCCCTCTACATCCGGTGTAAATCCAGTCCGGAATTGACAAATCACGGGGCAGCTTACATATTCTGTTCAACCATTAAACCTCTATTGTTCTTGTAGTAATAATTTAAGGATAATTTACTTAACTTTCATGTGTTACTGCTACTCGAATAGCAATTTATTAACAATAACCTGCTTTAAGTCAGCTTTACTTACTTACATGTTACTGAATAATTATCATATAGTGCCAACGCCGCGTTCATACCCAGAAAGATTGCAATACTTGACTACATTATAATATTAGTAATTCAAGCACTCTGACTTGCTTTGGTTGAAGGCACATGATTGGTCCCAGGGATATATTTATATACTACTTCTTCTTATCATGCCTAATATTCATTTATGTGCAATATCAGAATCTATAACACTGTAGGAATTTCTCAGACATATGGCAGCCCCCCATTTTCTGAGAAGCTCAGTATAATTTGACCATAGCTATTCTACCAGCTATGTGTCTCTACTTCTACCTCTTAATACTAGTATTCATTATCCTTTCAGGGCCTAGTTCCCTCTCTGATTTGAATTTATGAAACTCTTTCTTTTCATGAGGCCTAATCTTTTACAGGGCACGGTTCTATACGGCCCCGCACTCAGGCCACTTAATAATGAATGATTACTCAGTGCCATGCTACTCAGGTATATGAGAATATAATAGATAAGTCATAATTGTATCAGCAATGAGGCTATCAAATGGCTTGGGATATCTAGGTGTCTGATAAAAAGAAAAAGTCTGTGGAGCCGGGAGGGAGATTATGAGGTGGTCTCGGATCATGTTACTATCTCTATCTACAAGTATTTCCGTAGATCAATAACAATCCTGAGTAGTACTATGCTCCTAACCTGCGCTGTCATTATAGTAGGCGATAATCCCCGTAGATTTTGGACAAATCGCCAGCACAGAAAAAAAAGCGAAAAACAATCATAATGTCTGACTAATTAGCTTTACTCCTGTTTTATCACTGTTGACTGAGGTAGAGACCGGGTTTATTCCTAAAGTTCCTCTTTATCATGATAAAATTAATATATAAGCTACTTGTTCCTGGCGTTCACGCTGCGTCCGCGGGGGCACTAATCTGTAGGGATTTCTTGTAATCCTTCCTCTCTAATTTAGACACTGATTGTTGGGTGTCTGCCAACTGTCCCTGGCCGGGTTTGCTGGAGTGCTTGTTGGCTGTTTTCTAAATTGAGGTAGAAAAGCGGCATACATCGCACCGGTAGCAGACAAATTCAGGCTATTTAATTGATCAATGGATTGGGTGGATATTATACAGATATCAATTAACGGGCAAGCAAAATACTAATTCTAATTAAAGAGCGCTTACTGGCTTCACAGCCTGCGAGGCTGAGGCACCAACAAAAAAATAAAATGGGAAAAACAAAAGTAAAGATCTAAGACGCTGTCATTTCAGACTCGGAGCAGATTGGAACAGTTATGTGCACTCTTCAGGAAACTTGCAGGCCACAGGGGAACACTCCGTACGGGCGGCTCCAACGGGTCAAAGCGCGTTGCTCAGACCCAACCGTGCACGCTAACACTAAGCCTTTAACTCCATGTACTCACAATTTCAGCGAGAGAAAAGTAGAATTTGTACCCGTGTCTCTGAGATGGGTCGTAGCACCAACATGATTCGCCAGATGATTGGTGATTCGTGGTCTTTCTTATCCATCTCTCTGGTTATTGAAGCAAAAGCCGCATACAGGTGCCTGCCACCTGATTTGGATCGCGCCTTAGTGCAAGACTAATGTGATATCTCTTGCATATATCCGGACAATGAAGCCCCTATTTTTGATTGGTGATCCATGCTCATTGATGCATCTAGCTGTCACGACGCGTAGCCAGGATCGATTGTTCAGAACATGGAATCAGCTATAAAGCATCTTTCACCTGTAGATAATTCAGTTATTGGGATATAACATATTACTTTTAGCCCTTATACTTTTTATAAATATTATGATATGATATATTTAACAAGATCTCCACAAGACGAAATGCAGGCGACAGGAACGAGACTTATCTAATACGTTGGCAATGTTGCCTTGGCGGATATTCAAAATGTTATGTATTGAGAAGCTGTGGCTGCTTTCTGCGCAAAGATGGAGCAAGAGTAGGATTATCAGTATTGGTTTCTAAAAACGCTCGGCTCATTCTATGACTTAGAATCTGAGGGTGAAGAAAGCTGAAATTAAGGGCTTGCAATCTCATAAATCGCATGATAATCTGGACGACAAACTCAATGTTATCAGCGTCAGGTTTAAAGATGATGTTGATACTGGACTGGGCACAGCTCATGTTCATGAAGATGGAACTGGGAAGGTGAGGTAAAAGAAGTGGAAGAAGTGAAAAGCTTATTTGCAGTTGAGCTAAAGCTCCGGAGACTGATGCTTCTTATGTAAAGGCGTCGGGAGTTGTGACCGTGTCTTTGATTTCAGAATTTGGGACTACTGTACTATACTACGTTTTAGTCTACCGTACTGTTGAACCGAAGTTTCTTTCTTGATATAGCCTAAGTCATGTCACTATACGCATTCTCTAGTATAAAGTTCTACCGTCACGGTGTAGCCGAACTATAATTATCCCGAGAAAATCTGGCTAATCACAGAAATAAACTCTAATTGGTTGGTTTGCTCTATCACGTCGGGCCAACGTAATAACTCTTTGACCAATGGGATTTCCCAGATGAGGCAATCTACCATTGGCTGCCTTCATGTAAAGTGGAGCTTGATTTATAGATAGAAGTTGGTCTACCAGTAAACATCTTTTATCTTCACCTCCACTCTCGGGTCTCTCATAAAGCTGCTCGCAGCCAAGCTTGAGTCCTGATAAAAAGTCCCTCAACAATTGTTTTATAAAGATATACAAAGTCGGCTTGATGATAATAAAGTACTCCTCTGCTCTAAAAAATGGGCTGTCCCTGATCAAGTCTGATAAGTTCATCATACAAGCAGCAATATTCCGTTGCAAGCGTGCAATGTGTTCTCAAGCACCTAATGTTCAATCCAAACTCTGGGAAGAAGAGAGGCTCCCGTTCTATAGGCCAGAGCAATTCTATCCCGTGCATATCGGTGAATTACTGAATTCGAAATACCGGGTTGTGGGAAAACTTGGTTATAGCTCTTACTCTACTGTATGGCTATTGTTACAGACCCCTGCTAGCTGAACAACTAGTAAGGCGGGTACGTCAGGCAGAAGGCCACACCCGGACGGAAGGGAACTCTTATCGAGGAGAACCCTGATCCAAACCGTCAGGTGCCACGGATCACGTGACCATGGTATACAGACAAGCATGTGGTATACAACATACCATCATGGTCTGTGACTATTAAGTAAGTCTACAGTAGACCTGATGGTATACGATATGGTATACAGAGGGCAGGATATAAGGACACTCTTTCATGTACTTAGCTAGTTCTGTTCTTCGTGCTTAATAATACTGTCTTTAAGTAACTATATATTTTGATAAAGCTTAATAATAATACTTGTCTACACTTACTTACGGATAACTGCACGGCACTATCTAGCCTTACTTCTCTTTTTCTGTTCAGAACCAGTCATTTCTTAAATAATCATCAACCTGACTACCTTGATCCAGTTCACAGGTACGTATTAGAACGGGAGCTAAGCTAACAGGAACAGGGAGAAGCAATCCTAGGATTTGACACATTGAGCACCAGTCAGTACGAGTGTTATTTAATAACAATTATTCATTATATTAACTACATTGAACTCATCGCGCGCTCTACAGCAGCAGGGCCCGACGACACAAGAACTGATAGATATAGTTAGTCAGTTGTAAGAAAGCATCATCATTTTAGAATGATAAAACCAGATACTCAAAGATCGCTTGGCAGTTAAATCTGTTAAGATCTGACTATCCAAGCCATTCGACGGTAATAGAGCAAAGCTCAGGGCTTTCTTGACCCAGTTAGACTTGTATCTCAGCATGAACAGGGAAAGGTTTAAGAATAAGATTAACAAGATCCTTTTTTACATCTATTTACCTGACCGGAGCAGTATTTAATTAATTTAAACCATATCTCTATAAATACCAGGAAAAGTTGGTAGAAAACCAGAATAATAATATTGTTACAGACCCCTGCTAGCTGAACGAACTAGTAAGGCGGATACGTTAGGCAGAAGGCCACGTCCGGAAGACAAGGACTCTTATCGAGTAGAATCCCGATCAGAGCAACCTACAAACCGGGACGGTTACACAACACGTGACCACGACGGACATGTCACCGACACACTATAACATGGCAGCGCTACGACAGGACATGGCAGCGCTACGACAGGACATGGCAGCGCTACGACAGGACATGGCAGCGCTACAACATAACATATCAGCGACATGATATAGCATGGCGACGCCATGACAAAGGATAGGATATAAGGACACTCTTTCATGTACTTAGCTAGTTCTGTTCTTCATGCTCAATTAACATTGTCTTTAAGTAACCTATGTTTTGGTAAAGCTTAGCAATAACACTCATCCGCACTTACTTACAGATAGCTGTGCGGCATTATCTAGCCTTACTTCTCTTCTTCTGTTCAGATCAAGTTATTTTTAGATAGTCAATAACCTGACTATCTTTGATTCAGTTCACAAGATACGTATCGGAACGGGAGCTAAGCTAACAGGAACAGGGAGAAGCGATCCTAGGGTTTGATATATTGAGCATCAGTTAGTATGAGTGTTACCCAGTGATAACCAGTCATCATGTTAACTATATTGAACATATCGCGAGCGCCTCAGCAGCAGGGCCCGATAATCAAGGAACTGATGGACATGGTTAGTCAGTTACAAGAAAGCGTCACTGTCTTAGAACAATAGAACCAGCTACTCGAGGGTCGCTTATCAGTCAAATCTGTTAAGGTCCGACCACCCGAGCCATTTGACAGTAAATGAGCGCGGCTCAGAGCTTTCTTGACCCAGTTAGACTTGTATCTTAATATAAATAAAGAAAGACTCAGGAATAAGGAAGACAAGATCTTTTTTATGTTTACTTATCTTACCAGAGCGGTATTTGATTAGTTCGAACCATATATCCGCGAGTGATAAGAAAAGTTGGTAAGTAATTAGAATAATAATATAAAATAACTTTTTATTAGTTATATCAGATTTAAACAGCATCTCAAACAAACATTCAGAGACATTAATGTAGCATGAAATACTGAATGAAAGTTATAATAACTTAAGTAGACAAGATCAGTATTCGTGTATACTTCGGAGTTTTAGTAAGTCATCAGTTATCTAGACTAGGATAATAATACTTATATTTCATGATTTGAAGAAGGACTTAAGATAGAGATCTAAGAAAAGATTATTTGGCAAGAATGACCGGACACCCTGGCCAAGATGATTAAAGCAGTAATGAAGATTGATAATAAGTTATATGATTTTAATATGAAATAATAAGAGGGTTGATAAACCAGCGGGTCTATACCTCGACATAATAACCAGCCAGGTTACCGAGCTAATAACGGAAGGTCGGCACAACCTAGGAGCTTGGGATACGAAGATCTCTACGGGCTGAAGCCCATGGAGCTGGATGTAGCACAGCATCAGACTTAACAGACTCAAGTGTCTAAGGAGGAACTTGAACAGTGCAAACAAGACTGCTTGTGCTTCAGCTGCGGTAAAGCAGGTTACTAGTTAAAGAACTGTAGTCAGAAACAGCCTCAGAAGTAATTAAGAACTACGAACCAAGATCAAGGCAGAGGAGTCTATGATATTACCACCATTCAGTATAAAGTTTAGACGGAATCTGCGATGCAGATATTAGGTAATAAAAAGCTACATACTATTCAGCATGATCAGTTATTAAAGAATAAGATGTACTGTGATTAGTTAAGATAACAAGCCATCCCGGATGAGTTAACAGTATTATCTAGTTAATAAGAGGATTAATGACTGTCTATACCATTAGTTTGGACCACAGAAATTAATAATAATAGTTATAAGCCAGTTCTGAGGAACAACTATCCTAGTATAGTTTAGAATAAAGATAAATCATTAAATAAAGAGTACAGTATACTGCTTGAAGGCTTTGAATCCAGTAAGAAAAGACTTAACAAGATATTTAATACTCCTGAAAAACCTTTATCAGAAATTAGTAAACTTTATTTATTATAGCAAGATAAGGATAAGAAGAATCAGAAAAATGATTAAAAAAACGTTATTTATTGGTTAGACTGTATCTTGAAAAAGATTTTAGAGAATCCAGCATGATTCTGTCCAAAGCTTAAGATAATCATGCAGCATTGTTTATATTAGGATTTAAAATATTGAAAATCATAGAATGAGACTTGGAAATAATATTTATAAAGATGTTCTTGTTACCCGGAAGTTTGCTTAATATATGGATAAGATAACACGGACTATTATTATCAATTATTAAAGATTAGTTAGAAGATAAATATTGTAGAAACAGAGTCTTAATATAATAAACCATGTCTATATATTTATTTTAAAGAAAGTAGAGATTATTGAAAATATAATAAACTCTCTTGGCTTGTATACTATATGAATACATGCTTAATATACTATAATTAGAAATACATTACTAACTATTAATCTAAGATACTGGAAGTGATTAGGACTAAGATAAGTCACTATCTATATTCTATCTTTGATTGTGCGTGTAAAGAGTACCAAAGACACTTTTATCATAGATTAATATATTGGCTGGCATGTTTTGATAATTAGTATATAATATATTATATAATAAAGATAGAAGGCTCAAGGTTTCCAAGGAGATATCTACAATAGTTAGAATCTAATTAGCTGGAATAGTAGTTAATAGCCACAGAATTAGGACCATATCTGAAGATCTAAGTAGTTGTATTAGATTGATTAGTCTAAGTACTGGTAGATTCTGGAGTGACTGGGAACTTTATGAATCTGTGATTTATGTAATAGTTTAGGATATTTAGATAATAAAAAGAAGAATCCAAACTGATTACAGGATTAAATAGAGAGAATTTGAGAATTCTTGTGTTAACAGTTAAGTCAGGAACTATATTTATAACTATAAAGATTTACTATAAGTGTATAGACTTTAACATGATATTTTTAAAATAGTATAATATTATATTAGGGATTCTATAACTCAGGAATCATAATCCACAGATTGATTGAAAGACTGAGAGTCTTTAATTCACTAATTGTGATTGTCTAAGACGACACCAGCAAGGACCAGGTATGGGGTCTGGATCTATACAGCCCGCTACTTAGCAAGAAGCTGAAGCAAGGACTAAGTAATCTAGCAAGGGAAGGTTAAGATCATCACGAAAGTCTAACGCGCCAGGTATTAAAGGTAACTTAGAGGAAAATAGCATCTTAAGTACAGTTATATAAGTAATAATAGTAATTAAGCCATTATAGAGAGATTAGCTCATAGAATTATCAGGATGGGTACTGATAATAATAGAAGAGTACTATAAGTATAGTATTAACAGTTCTAATATAGAGATTAAGATGACTGTCTAGAGACTAGAAGATTTATGGGAATTTCTAGCTGCAGTCAAGAGTAATACGCAGATTTTATTATAGTATAAGAGATTTAAGGATTTATTCAAGTAGTTAGAGCAACCTGAATTATCTTAGTATGGAAAGTATAACCATACTATTCTTATAAAGAAAGGAAAGTCACTGGTATGTAGAAAGATTTATCTAATATTTAAAAAAAAATTGCAGGTACTATAAGAATATATTAATAATCAACTGGCTAAAGATAATATTAGGTCTTTGAAGTCACCAGCAGGATATGGAGTTTTATTTATATTAAAAAAGAATAGTAGTTTATAGCTATGCGTGGATTATTAGTCACTGAATATTATTATAATCAAGGATTAACACCCGTTATTTTTGATTTTAGAAATCTAAGATAAGATATAAGGAATAAAGTGGTTTACTAAACTTGATATTATGGATATATATTATCGTATATACATCACAGAAGGTAAAGAATGGAAAATCATATTCAGAATAAAGTATGGATACTTTAAGTACTTGATTATATTATTTAGGCTTACTAACACACCAGTATTATTTTAGTAATATATTAATAAAGTTCTTAGAGAATATCTTGACAGATTTATAATTACTTATCTAGATAATATATTAATCTTCTTGAAGACTGAGGAAGAATATGTAAGATATATAAGACTAATTCTGTATAAACTATGTCTATATTAGTTATAATATAAGCTGAAGAAGTATGAATTTTATATACAGAAGACAGAGTTTTTAGAATATTAGATATTCACAGAGAGAATTTATACAGAGCAAGCTAAAGTGCAAGTCATACAGAATTAGCCTCAATCTAAGAATCTGAAGGAACTATAGTAGTTTATTAGATTAGTTAACTATTATCAATAATTTATAGACAGATACACTATCCACATAATACTATTCTTCAAGCTTATAAAGAAGTTAAAGAAGTATCTGTAAAAAGAACCATAACAGAACATATTTAAAAACATTAAGTAATAACTTACTACATTACTAGTACTTGTACAGCACGATCTAGAGAAAGAAATAACCATTAAAACTGATATATTGGATTATGCTGTTAGTATGCATATAATATAACCCGGAGAAGATAGAAAGTCAAGATTAATTATATTTTACTTAAAGAAGTTGGTTCAAGCAGAACTCAATTATGATATTCACGACAAGAAATTACTAGCTATAATAGTAGTATTTAAGCAGTGGAGGGTCTATCTTGAAGGAGTAAAGTATACTATCATTATAAAGATAGACCATAAAAACTTGACTTACTTCATAACAATCAAAGAATTGATTAGAAAGCAAGTATAATAGGCTGAGATTCTGTTATAATATGATTTTAGAATTATATATTGTAAGGAAGTAGAGAATAAACATATAGATATACTGAGCCGCAGGCCAGACTATAAATTAAATAAAAAAGCTATTAAACTAGCCATCCTGAAGCAAAACATGGATGGGTTGATCAGCTATAATAAGACTAACTTAACAACAATGTTAAAAATAAGTAATAATCTAATTAAGTAATTGACTAAAGACATAAAAAATAATAAAATACTCTAGAAAATGGGCAAGGACTCACTAGATAAGATTATTATTAATAAAGATGAACTAGCATACTTCTACAGGTTAATCTTTATATTAACTGTGATGAGAACAGAGATTATGGCTAGACACTATGATAGACTGCTTAAAGATTACTTAAGAGTGGAAAAGATAACTGAACTAATTACAAGGAATTACTACATTCCAAACCTCAGATAGAAAGTACGCGATTATATTAAATAATATAAGACTTATATTAAAGACAAGCCTGCGAGGCACTAATCCTATAGATAAATATAAGTATAAAAGACACCATAACAGTTATAGAAATAGATAATAATTAACTTTATTAGTCTACTACCAGAATTAGAAGGGTTTAACACTATCACGGTCATCACTGATCACCTTATTAAATACATTTATCTTATATTAAATAAGATAATAATAATAGTAATACAGATAATAGAATTATTTCTAGAAAATATTGTTACATACTATAAAATATCAAAGTATATTATATCAGATCAAGATAAGTTATTTATCTTAAAGTTCTGGAGATCATTTGCAGATCTTATAAAAATAGAAAAATAAATAATAACAGTTTATTACTTGCAGATAAATAGGCAAATAGAAAGAGTTAATTAGATAATTAAACAATATCTGAAATATTACGTGAACTATTAGCAAGATAATTAAGTAAATCTGTTACTAATAGTATAATTTTTATATAATAATACTAGTTACTTAATCATTAGAGTCTCATTATTTTACATTAATTATAGATATTACCTGAGGTTTCTGAAAACACTATTAGGGAAACAGCAAGTTACTGATATAATCAAGAATATTATTATATTTATAGAAAACATATATTTACAGTTGTCTTAAGATATTGAGTTTATAAACTTATATAGTAAGATATATTATAATCACAGATACAGAAAAAAACCTGATCTTAAAAAGAGGGAGAAGGTGTTCCTATTCTACAGAAATATCAAGATAAAATAATCAAGTCAGAAGCTTGACTATCACAAGCTAGGACCATTTATCATTAAAGACAAGAAGAGACTGGTTAACTACAAGTTGAGGTTACCAAAATCAATGAACAGAATTTATCCAGTATTTTATATCTCATTGTTGGAACCCGTACTAAAGAATACTAGAATCATAGAAAATATGGAGATTAATGATAATACAGAACAAGAATATAAAGTTAAAAAGATTCTAGACCACAAGAAGATTAGCGGCAGGTTAAAATATTTAGTAAAATAAGTAAAATATGATATCTCAGAAAACATGTGGGAACCTATCAAGAACTTAACAGGTTGTTACTAACTTATAAAACAATACTACTAACAGGCAAGTCAAAGTTCGTCTAGAAAGAAGGAGAGCTAATAAGTTAGGATAAACTAAGATTAAGTTCAGATATAGCAGCTAATTTAACACCATCTGTGACAGTACTAGCCTTAGCCTCAGATATCGCAGCTCATTAATCATGTAGCCTTACTTGCGCCTCACATTTTCTTTACTCTTGCTTTTCAAGCTCTTCCAGCTTTTTGATTTCCTTTATATCACGAGCTATAAAATCACCAGCTTGTTTTTATAATAACTGTTTCTGTTTCCGCAACCGAAGAAGTTTCGCCAGGATGACTTCTTTCTCTTTTTCAATAAAATTTTAAGCCTTGACCAAACACTTCTACTTGATATTAGAGAAGAAAGGATCAGGTATTTTATAATGAACACCGTTCGTTTTAACATACTTACTATAGTAATCAGAATTTTCAGATTTGATATAAATCTTGTGAAGATAAATACAGCACTTATAAGGGAAAACCGCAAGGAAACCTTCATCCTTAATCCACCAGTAAAGGCTCTTCTTACGAACAGAAGAACTAGATGATATGGTTAATAAACTAAACAAAGTTTTGGGAAATAACACCAGATACTTATCTCAGGAAGGAGGCACTGCAGATTTATGTTTCTTAGAGATAAGAAACCTTGAAAGAAGGGGAGTGGTGTTACAGACCCCTGCTAGCTAAACAAACTAGTAAGGTGGATACGTTAGGCAGAAGGCCACGTCCGGAAGACAAGGACTCTTATCAAGTAAAATCCTGATCAGAGCAACCTACAAACCGGGACAGTTACACAACACATGACCACGACGGACATGTCACCGACATGCTATAATATAGCAGCGCTACGACAGGACATGGCAGTACTATGACAAGACATGGCAGTGCTACGACAGGACATGGCAGCACTATGACATAACATATTGGCGACATGACATAGCATGGCGACGCCATAACAAAGGATAGGATATAAGGACATTCTTTCATGTACTTAGCTAGTTCTGTTCTTCGTGCTCAATTAACATTATCTTTAAGTAATCTATGTTTTGGTAAAGCTTAGCGACAACACTTGTCCGCACTCACTTACGGATAGCTGCGCGGTACTATCTGGCCTTACTTCTCTTCTTCTGTTCAGATCAAGTCATCTTTAGATAGTCAACAACCTGACTACCTTTGATTCAGTTCACAAGGTATGTATCGGAACGGGAGCTAAGCTAACAGGAACAGGGAGAAGCGATCCTAGGGTTTGACAAATATGAAGTAAATCTTCGCCAGTTACACCAGATTTAAGCAGTATCTTAAACAGATATTTAAAGATATTAATATAGCACAGAATGCTGAGCAAAAGTTATGGTAACTCAAGCAGACTAGATTAATATTTAAGTATACTTCAGAGTTTTTGCAAGTCACTAATCACTTAGATTAGGATAATGATGCCTACATTACACGATTCAAAGAAGGACTCAAGATAGAGATTTAAGAGAAACTTATCTAGCAAGAACAACCGAACACATTATTAAAGATGATCGAAGCAGCAGTAAAGATTGATAATAAGTTATATAAATATAATATAAAACAACAAGAGGGTTGTGTCAAACCCTAGGATCGCTTCTCCCTGTTCCTGTTAGCTTAGCTTCTGTTCCGAGTCGTACCTTTGAACTGGATCAAGGTAAGTCAGGTCGATGACTATCCAAAGAGAACTGGTCCTGAACAGAAGAAGAGAAGTAAGGCCAGATAGTGCCGTGTAGCTATCCGTAAGTAAGTGCGGACGAGTGTTGTCACTAAGCTTTACCAAAACGTATGGTTACTTAAAGACAGTGTTATTGAGCACGAAGAACAGAACTAGCTAAGTACATGAAGGAGTGTCCTTATATCCTATCCTTCGTATACCATTTCGTATACCATTCAGGGTAGATCGAGGGTCGATCCAATCACGTTCCTGGATTCCGTATACCATGTCGTATACCCTCGATGGTAGATCTGATGGTAGATAGTCACGTGACACAGCGCTGCCTCGGACGTTACTCCGACCGGGATTCTACTCAATAAGAGTTGCTGGTTGCCCGAGTCCTGCCTGGTCATCGCTTTCTGCCTGACGAGTCCGCTTCTGCTAGTAACCTGGCTAGCAGGGGTCTGTAACACAGCACCTTTGAATACCAATCCCAACTAATGCAATGCTACAATTACCAAGAGATTGAATATAAGGCGTTCCAGTGTAAGAATGCGTAGAAATATGTAAAATATGCCGCAGAGGGCTATCATCATAGTAGCTATAATTAAATAATTTTAAAGTATATTCTATGCAGAGGCCTCCACAAATCATACAGTAAAAACTATCAGAAGCTCTACCCTTCGCATCATAAATAAGACTCTTCAAGTTATTTAACTAAATATGAGAAAACAGGATGCAGTGTACAAGAGCTTAATAAATGATAAAGAGACTCAAAACGCGGTAATATTAGTGATTCAGGAACCCCAAGCGCAGAGGATTCAGGGCCGGCTCTTGATCATTCTGATAAGATATTATAAATAGATAAAGATGGTTTTCTCTATCTAGAGGAAAGGCAGGTAGGTAATTCAAAGCATGCTCTAGATAAATAAAGAAATTAAGATAGAATAAGTATTAATAGAGTCCCTAGATCTAACAGTAGTAATTATCAGGCTCCCCGAGTAACTAATTTTTACAGCATCTGTTTATATGAAAGAAAGCAATATTTTAACTTTGAACAATATATATAAATACTTAATCAATATAATTATAAAAGTATAGTGTCAAACCCTAGGATCGCTTCCCTGTCCCGGTTAGCTTAGCTTCACTGGTATACGTACCGTGTAACTGGGTCGAGGAGGTATCAGGCTGATGACTATCTAGGAACAACTGGTCTTGAACAAGAGAAGAGAAGTAAGGCCGAATAGTGCCGTGCAGCTATTTGTAAGTAAGTACGGATGAGTATTGTTGCTAAGCTGCCAAACATATGGTTACTTAAAGACAGTAGTATTGAGCACGAAGAACAGAACCAGCTAAGTACATGAGAGAGTGTCCTTATATATCCTTTCTCCCTATGTCGTCGTCATGATATCTTATACCATTGGTATGTTATCCCATGTCACCGCCATGTCCTGGTCGTAGCGTTGCCATGTCGTAGCTTGTCGGTGACATGCTATCGTGGTCACATGATGTGTAACCGTTCCGGGCGTCGTGATAGTAATTCGCAATTGTACTAAACAATAGTTCGGTCTTACCCGAGCGCTGCCCTTATCAGTGCTTTCTGCCTGGCGAGTCCGCCTTACTAGTAGTTCAACTAGCAGGGGTCTGTAACAATATTATTATTTTAGTTTATATATATAAAAGAATTCTTAATCATTATAAGCTTATAAAACTTATTAGTTATTATCTATTTAATAAAAATATTCTATATTAAGACTGATCGCTAAAAAATAATAACTAAAAAGACTAATATTAGAAAATATTAGAGCCTAATAAAATATCTTAATTAACTTATTATAAAGATAAGGCCTGATATATAATATTCTATATTTAGATTATAGAGATATCTAATCTTATTAATCATAATTAATTATAAAATATTGTAATCTATTTATCAATATTTAAATAAGATACGTGATAACAGGACTATTTTAATATTAAATTATAATATCAGTATAAAAATTTATATTGATACTTTAAATAATATTTAATAATAAATATAACAGTACTTTACAGTAAAGAGCCGGGCTCATAATCTGTTAGAATATAAAGCTGAAGAAAATAAGTGATATTAGTATGACTAGCTAGAAGGCTTCTGCCTACGCGGGATGAAAAGAATAACAACATGATGGCTAACATGACAAGGCACGTGACGCGCTCGCCTACCGACCAACTGGCTGTCCGGACACAATATGTACCCCAAATCCATCCAGTCCAGTCCCATCTCCAATCCCTCCCCGAAACGGCTTCAACCCCAACCAACTACCTACCTACTATGCAGCAAATCTCGTCCTACACAACGCCCCTCTCCCCACCAGCACCACCACCACTCAAACCTCCAACTCCCCTATCTAACTAATCATCTACTCCTTCATCTCCCCTTTCCCCCAAAACCAAGGCACGGTTCGGCTCAATCAAGCTTTCCGGTTTTCATGCAGCGTAACCCTCGACCGGGCACTAAACCGGGTGTCCAGGCAACATGACGGGCGAGAAATCGGGACCCGCCAAGCCAAGCCAAGACTGTGGGCAGCAAGGAAGTGTCGTCTGCAAGTCATCAGCAGGACAGTGGTTTTTCTTCATTTGGCTGCAGGGACTAATGCGGATTGTTTGCTTGGAGAGAGAGAGAGAGAGTTTGACGGGGGGTATCGGGAGGAGTGGGTAGTGTAGCCTCTAGCTGTCGTATGTGTGTAGGTTACTGTAGACATACTATTAGCTAGGGAGATAGATATTGTGATTAAGATGGTATATTTTCCCCCTATATATGACAAGAAAGGAGAAGATTCAGACAATAGTGATATATCCGGTGACCTGACCTGACCGGCCCTGTAACCCCCCAAGCTATCCAAGTTACACATCTATCACACATCACATATCGCCACAAACTAGGTAGATAGGTAGATAGGTAGATAGTAACCAAGTAACTGACCCCCGAGATATTCTTCCATTCGGCGAGAATCGGAACCCCCACATATATAGATGGATCAGGTCATATTCGGCATGTACTGCATGTACGACCTTACACAGGACCAAGCTACAACTAGTACAGAAGCAGAAGCAGGAGCAGGAGCAGGAGCAGGAGCAGGAGCAGGAGCAGGAGCAGGAGCAGGAGCAGGAGCGTTGTATGTACCATTTGGCTTAGAATGTATTTTCTTGGGTACTAGTAGTTGTGATAGAAGGTAGGCAGTTTGGGAAGAAGTTTGGTTTCTATGCTGGGTAGAATATTAGTATTAGTGGTTTCTATAGGGTATAATTGATAGAGATTAGTTATGTAGCTATGGTGATTGATGGGTGGTGGCTTTCCGTGTGTTGATCAATGGGTATATGTCTTTTTCTTTAAATTAACAAGTATTGTCTACCTTTCCTGCTGTGCCAAGTAACAAGTATAACTCCTTCCATATACAAAAGAAACCCATTTCCCCTTGCCCACGATCCTACATAGGTGGATCAGAGATATACCATCGACGCCAGGTACGTCTCACCTTGTCGTTGGTTTCGAGGGTGATTTGGATGGTGCCGATGTGGGTGTCTTTTCGGTGAAGAAGGAGACTGGAAGGGGGGCTTGTTGGGTGAGGGTACCAGTGGCTAGTGAGTTGGGGGAGTCTTGTAACTTGGTGTGTTTGCTTTGGTTGTGATGAAGGATTCATTTTGTGTATATAGTGTATGTGCATGTGTCTAGGCAGGTATATGTGGATGAAAGGAAAGTGGGTTGAGGATGGGTGAGGATGGACATAGGTAGGTAGGTAGGTAGGTGGTTTAATGTGGCCCAGTGGTTCTTGAGCGGGAACCATGGACAGCAGCATGAGGTTTGCCACAATCGTGTAATATTATTGAATGCAATTGGATTTGGGCTTGCAATGTCTTAGGGAAAGTAGACTGTAGACTGTATTTATCTTAGTTGCTCTTGTGGATGTTGTTGTCCGCATATATACTCAATAAACTGCAAACAGGTTGTGGGTGTGAATAGATGAGAAAAGATGAGCTTCAGGAGTCAGCATTTGTGGGGTTGATTCGGTTTTAGGGTGGCAGCAGATAGCATCATTTCAAAGTCGATGATTTCCCATTGGGTCTATACTCCATCATATAAAGCTTCATGTATGCTGTTTTAGTTCACGAACACCTGTGCCGCAAGCCTCTAGCTTCTACGGCACATCTTGTCAGAACTCCCAACTAGACCAGAAGGGATATCTCCCGACCCGAGGAGTGACTGGAAAGGTGAATGAATCCCAATATATCGTGTCTCATCATTGCCTTGTAAACTTTGGGGTGGATATATCTACTGGCTCTTTTGCCATTCGACGGAACCGCAGACAGCCCTGTAAGGCGACAACGAGCTCTTTTGATGAGGCTGTGCAGCGAGTTGCAGCAATCAGACAGCGATGCTACGATCCAAGGACTTCGCCGGAATGCCTGTAACGTTAGGTATAGCACGGAAAAGCCTGGCCATGTCGCAGGTGTCAACATCGAACACTTAGATCAGTTAGATCGGATGCCAGTTGTCTCGAAAAAGTCGGAGAATTCTCAAATAGTGAAGACAGGTTTTATGATTTTAGGAATATGTAAAGTGAATGTGACGAGTGAGAGCAAACTGCGCTGGTAGCCTTAGTCCAATATACTGCTGCTGGAGAGCTAAAATATGAGGAAGCTTTGCACCAATGCTTCTTTGATAGAGACCAGCTCGTTGATGAGTGAAATCTGCGCCCGCAGTGCAGTCATGAAGGGTCGTTAGTACTTGCATTTGAGCTTCGCTGCAACTGTATTCTTGAACCTGTCACGACAAGGATCTCAAATATAATCTGCTTTTCAGTGGGATCTGTCAGATTGACGATGTTGCCACAGCAGAAAGAACAGACTCGATGTGATGCAAGGATGAACATGGGCATCGTATGATCTCCCCTACTGAGCATGAGCTTTTCACTCCTCGCCCCCGGGCGATCCCCAACCTGTTGAGTTGAAAGATAATGTTCGTGCTATTTCATTTGTGGGTGCTAGGCGATTGTACTTTATCGTCAGCCAGTAAGATCGATATGCTCGAAAGTTTGCACGTCAGGACCATGTTATACGAAGGGTGATCGACTGGCTGATTCGGTTCTAGATCTCTATGACGCCATATGCTGTGATGTTCAAGGAACAAAGGGTGAATGTAGTTAGACCCATGCGTAAGCCTCAAGGACAGGCAGCTTTCTCTGCATTCCAACTCACACAATCACATCAGACATGTTGACCACATCCCGTCTGTGATTGCGAATTGGTATGGACCGTGTCATGTCGCAGAGCTAATACACTGGAATAGCCATTGATGTTTCATGATGTGGACCACGGGAACGTTCCCTATTGGATGAAGTGATCCCCAGTTGATGGTATTTCTGGCCACTCGGCCACACAATACGATGTACGTAGACGCTAGCCTAGACCTCGTACGTAGCCTCCTGGGGCATCCCCAATCCCTGACCAATGTACGTAGGCGTAGGCTCCGTCAGTATCTTTGGTCAGAACCCGTGCTAGCAAGCATCATGTCACAATCCTGTTGCTTCTAGCGTCATTCATTTATGACAATTGTGTTAGTGTCATGTAATAGATGGCTGTAACATAATCTCTTGAATGTAGGAAACCTATAGCTCCAGGCTTAAGACGATGAAAGTACAGCGAGTCTTTCATACGCATGGTTTTAGTTAACATGTATGTCAGAAGCGAATTGTTAGTTACTGCTCCATGCACATGCCAGGTGCTTCTGAAAGGCCATCAATTGATAAAAATGGCGTCTGAGAAGACAGCCTAGACCAAGCTCGACGTCCTCGTAGGGCTAGACAGCTTGCTACCTGCGTGCCACAGATACTCTTAGCCTCAACGTTACCGGGAGTACCATTGAGTGGCGGCAAGCATTGACATCATGATCGGTCCGCAAAACGACGCACGTCAATGCCTTATGGTATGACTAGGATGTTGGGGTGATCGATCAACGATTCTCCATGGGGCGACTCCAGGTCAGCTCCACATTTAGATAGGAAGATGATATCGTCCACTATGATGTTAGCAGCCTTATTGACAAGCACATGACGATGTAACCATTTGGAGGCAAATAATAAAGCAACAACTAGACAATACGATGATCTCTTGATCAGTGAGTTGATCCACGCTAGTGTGTTTCAGACCAATGGAATGACCACGAAGAACAAGCCCGACATCAGGAGAGCTTAAACGAACGACATCTGTCACCACGAGGATTTTCCGGGTTCAGGGTGGCGGGGAAAAACGGAGTTCCTATCGCTGCATGGCCGGCTTCGGTTATCATGATCCCTTGACTCGGGTGATGTGAGGCCCATAATTTGGATCGTGAGTCAATGACATTGTCTTCGGGAGATTCGGTTCCGCAGAGGTTTACCCCAGACGAGGGTTGGATATGATCCCCGTCCCAGTCCCGAGCCTTCTCCGCGGCTACCGAGGTAAACGGCTAACCATTAGGAATCAATCCTGTAATCCCGATTTGTGACCGGTCAACCCAAAGATGGCTGGGCAGCACGCACGGGCGATGGCTATCGCGTCCGCTGATGGGAGACCCACGGGGATACCGCAAGGGCAGTAGGCAAAGATAAGCTTAAGCTGTACCAGAGGGTAATGTGGTGTCAATGGAGGATCCTCCACAATGAACAATGATGAATGAATGAAGTAATGTAACTAGTATGGCGGGGGGGGGGAAGTTGCCAGGGAAAGTATCGCGGAGAGAGAAAGTCTTGACATCATGGACTGGACTGGCCTGGCCGGAAAAGACTGGTCGGTTCCTTGGCAGAGACCGGCTGAGTCACGGGCGATTAGTCGGTGACTAATTATTAACGGAAAAGACTTTTCCACCCATCGGTTGCTCAGGAAAAGGGGGGCCGTCGGTGAGCAGAGGGCTAGAAGGATGCCAGATGAATCTGAAACCAACGCGTGTCCAGCTGATCACGCCTTAATTGAAGGACTATTGATTAAAAGGATTACGGACGAATTCCCCCGTAAATTTATCATGTGCGTTCCAACTCCACGGCCCACAATCCACGCTCAGTCAGCGTTTCCCCTGCAACCCTAACTGCCCAGGGCTGCACTAGCCCCGGTTCGGGTCTAGCGTTACTGTGTTTAGCAACCCCCCTAATCCCAGCTGGTTGGTGACCCCGCAACACACAGCCAATCACCAGCGCGGCCCTGTCCATCCCTTACCGTTCCTACTGGAGGGTGTTCGTCTCCGGATCTCTGGAGCTGCACATGGCTGGTCGCGTTGGAAATAACCATATTGCGCCATCTGTCAGAATCAGATCCAGGTCGATTCGGAGTATGGATGGGAGTCACCCGGGGGGGAAACCTGGTTGTCGTGGAGCTGGAGTAGTGTCCTTGGAGGCCGTGAGGGCCACGAATGGAAGGAGTCCGGAGGGCACTTCCCAGGTTACCTACTCGGCTTAATAGTCGCCAAATAGTGAGGGAGCCAGACTGGGCGGGCGACCCCCGGCGTCGAACATTCCACGGATTGCCGTCAGACCCGGCCCCACTGCGAGGTCAGCTGCCCGACCAGTTTTGCGGGTGGAGTCGAGTCGAGGCCCTTTTCTTTTTTTTTCCTTTCCTGTTCAGTGCCTGTGCCCTGGTAACGCGGCCTTCCTACATACCTATTCGGTCACCACCTGTGGTTATCCAACACCATCCCACCCCATCTCTCCCCGGAAGTTTAATCCATCGTACAAACTATGCGGCCAAGTGTGCGACACGTAAAAAAATCACCCCATAATGGAAATCACGAGACAGAACTAGCATGGGGTAACCTGGCAGCCAGGTGGTGGGAAGAAGTGGTGGTGGTAGTGGTAGTGGTGGACTGACTGACTGACCGAGCGATACGGGCCATACAACTAGTGGTACAGCATACAGTCGGATACGGAGAAGCAAGTCTAGACCCGGGGATCAACCGCTTGCAGAATCTGCCAGATCAGATGGTCACCACCACGGATTCCTCCTTTGGGCGTTCCGTCGGTCAGAGTCCAGCCAAACCCAACCGCCGCCTTCGTCCCCTTAAGTATTTTTCTCCCTCATCTTCTCCCCCTTCTTCCCCTCCAGATCTCTTCCCCCCAATTTGCAACAAATTATAACCCCTCCCCCTCGCCAGTCGGCTCCAGACATATCTCCCTCCGCATTCTTATACTGGTCTACACCCCCACCACCAAGTGCCCCGATTGACTCATCACCACTACCACCCATCCAAGTAGTTAGTCTACTAGACTGGTCACAATCACAATGGCCGTCACTGCAATCGATATCATGCCTAAGAAGCCCTCTTCTTCTCCTCTCTCCTCCAACAACCCCTCCATGAATAAGCGCTGGCCTCCCCTCGCCGACAAGACCTCCCTCCCTTACAAACTCACCACCCTGTCGCGCCAGAAACTTGCCCGGGAGGCCACCGCCCCGGACCCGGACATCCGTCGCTGTCTCGGCCACTTCCGCCTACACTGCATGTCGATGGAGTGGGCTCAGAAGGACATGACGACGCGCATCAACTCGTTCGACCTCGAGGACGACGAGTCCGAGAGTGAGGAGGAGGACCGTGAAGACGAAGAGAGGAAAGGTCCCGAGGACCGCAAGGATGAGGATCAGGACCGCCAGACCTCATCCAAGGACAACGAGCCTACTGAGAAGACGTCGGAGCCCGAGAAGACCACCGTCCACGTCAGCTTCCATGTGTCTGCTCCCGCACCCGTCTCTACCGATAAGAAGGAAGAGAAGAAGGAGGAAGGCCTACTCGAGAAGGGCCGCAGCTGTCTCGAGAAGACAGTGCAGCGGAAAAACTTCTGGCCTTCACCTGGCCAGTGTCTGCCCGTGCGCATTGCCGGCTAGCTGAATTTTCTTTTCCTATCGACACAACTCATCTCATCTCATTACCACCACTTCTCACCTCACAACCTCAATCTCAACCACCACACAACATAATTCTAATATCCTCTCTTACGACATCACGAAGCAACGATTTTCCTATTTCAATTTCATTCACAATACATATTTGGCGGAGTCAACAAGCGACTCATTGATTGGTCACCACATACGAGCTAGGAGTTGGTGCGAAGGTTAACCATTATCATCATCATCATCATCATCATAACAACATCATAACATCATAGGAGTTCACCACTTAGATTGGAAAAGGAAAGGAAGGACTGGAAAGGAAAGGAACCTTGGAACGGACCACATGTATCTAGCCAAAAGTCAAATATATCAACATATCACAATACCTCTATACATTACCTCCCAATAATAACTACCATACTACGAAGTACCGTACACTCCTTATCTCTACCCCGTCCTACACGAACAAACACCAACCCAAAACCAAAGTACATACTACATAAATAAACAGCCACTTCCACCATGCATCCACCCATCCATGCACCTACTACATACATTGAACAATAAACACCCAGTAATATCCACGTACATAGTAATACCTACCGTACCTAAATGCAAGGATCCAATCAATACCCCCATACCATACCTCCCTTCCCCTCCCACCTGCAGAAACATCCCTGCACACTACCTCCCTAACCCCTGACCATATTATCCAATCTTACTACAGACACACACACATAATACCCACCTATCCAACAAACAATGTAAGGTAAGCAAGTAACGTGTCCAAACAACCACCTAGTACCTACCTACAACAACACAACAACATTAACCAGCTAAATAGGGGGGCGAGCAAGGTACGTGTGGCGTGGCATGGCGGCGTGGCGTGATGCGATGCACGCTGCACCACCACTCACTCTGTACAACAACCACAATATTACTGAATCGGGTAGGTAAGGCGAGAGGTAAGTAAGGCGAGTTCAATACCTATACAAGGTAATCAGTCGTATGTAATATGAATTCGTAGGGGTAACATCGTCACCAACACAACTCCGATGACGATGATGAGGCGAACGGGTGATGATGATGCTGTTGCCACCAGACGGACGGGACTGGAACCGGACAGAGATCTGCGATTCGCAATGGCATGGCATGGTGACAAGCGTCACCACATCCACATCTACATCCACATCCACTGGGGACTGTAACTGATCGATCGATCGGAATGTAAGTACTAAAGTACGATGGATGATTTAATTAATGTAGTATTAATATCATATCGCATCGTATCTCATCTATGGTTGTTGATTGTTACTATGTAAACTGTAAAAGAGTCATATCATGACATCAACCCATCCGGGTATTCTAATGCAAACAACGCCCGCTAAACCGAAACAAGAGTAGAAACGCCTACAAGATGAGGTAAAGTCTTAAGTCTACTAGGCAAAATCATCATCGTCGTCCCATCCCAATTGCGCATAGATCGATTTCTCCGGAGTCACGGGCACCATCGCGGATGTTGTAGTCGGCACGGCTAACCGGGCCGCGCTGCTTTTCAGAGGCGTAGCGAAAACCGTTGCCGGGGTGGTAGTGGTAGTGGTGGTGGCGGCGGCGGTGGTGGTGGCTTTCACAGGTGTCTCTGTTACTGCCCCTGACCCAATGGGCTCGGGGACCGTGTTCTCGGTGATCACAGGGACAGGCACAGGGATCGGAATAGGGGCCATGCCCTGTTTCGGTGGTGTGTCCATGATCATGGACGGTCTGCTTTGGCCGATGGATTTGACTCGGGGCATGTATGCGTCCACGTGTCGGGCTGCGATCGGCGTCGATGGGCCCATTTCCATGGCCCGAGGGATCGGGCCTGAGGCTGAGGCTGCGGCGGCGGCTGGCTTGCTGGGCACGCGGAAAAGGGGCCTCGAAATACTCGGCGATGCACCAATACCACCTGATAATGGCTGCGATGGTCGCCGCGTGGGAGTTTCTTGGATCGCACCGAGGTCGGCGGATCGGAAGAGCCCTGAAATTGAGCCGGGGCGGATATTAGAGCCGGGTACGATCTGCGGCTCGCTGGTGAATGGGGACGACGGAGATCCCTTGGATATGGACGGTTGGGAAAGACTCTTGGGGAGAGGCATGGCAATGGTCTCTTTCTTGCGACTTCCTTTGGGCGTGGCTGCGACCTGCACGCCTTGACCCAGAGGGTTTCGGACGGGGTTCTTTGGCTTTCTAGAGCTGCCGCTGGTGGTCTGTCGCTTGGTTGCATCTTCGGCAATGTCCTTGGCCACGAGCTCGCGGTTCGGTTTCCGAAGTGCGTGAATGGCGGCGTCGAGCTCTTTCTTCTGCTCCACCAGCATCTGCATCTTCATCAGCTTGGACTCGTGCTGGCGCGCAACGGCATTGAGATCCACCTCGCGATTCTCAACCCGTTTGGCTTTCTGTATACCGCCGCGCACATTGGCGCTGACTGTAGGGAGCAGAGGATCCAGAGAGTCACGTTTCGCGTCTGTCGCTGCTGGCGTAGTGTTGGAGCGACTGAGGGAAGGGGGATGGCGTGTTTGGGACGACGCTTGGTCCGTCAACACGCGCTGGAACGCACGACGACGAGACTGCTTCTGAGCGTGTTGTCGCTCAACAGGGGTCCCCGGTTCTTGTGGAGCCTTCTTCGCCTGAGGCTGCTTCGTGAAGGGCGATATCGCAGTCGAGACGCCCAGCTTCCGGGTAATCAGCTTGCACTTGTCCGGCAGACGAGATGCGTAGAACGGAACGATGACCTCGGTACAGAAATCACGGACGGCATCGCTCTCGACCTTCTTCCCCGATAGATGGTTGCTACCGTATGCCTTGGCCGAGTCGGACACAACCGTCTCCTCGAAGCTGACAGCATGCCAGATGCACAGTCGGTCGAGGTTAAGCTCAAGCATGACATTCAGGTCTTGCGGTTTCTTGCCTTTGGCACTCTTCGTAGGCTTTTCCGTGCCTTCTCCCTTGCCCTCATGTTTCTTCTCCTCGTCGGCAACAATGACTTCCAGAGCCATGGTCTCCAGAATCAAGAGAATCTGGAGCTGCGTTTCGCGTAATCGCAGATCTGCAACATGCTTCTTAGACTCTGCCTCCCTAGACATCTCCGACGGAAGACCCTGATCATTGAGCGCACGATCCCGCCACCACTTGCGAATCAAGTCGCCTTCCTCTGGATACAGGCCGTTCTTGCCGAGTTTCTTCTTAGAGTCCTTGCGCTTGCGCTTTGGTTGCGCAGCCTCGTCATCCGACACGCTGAGCAGGATATCCTGAATCGTAGATGGCAGAGTTTCGCGATACTTGTGATCCATCCTCTTTGCCGTGAGAACAGCCTCCCTGTAGAATTCGACGAGCTGCACCGGTTTCGCCGACTCATTCCCCGACTGGAACGCTGCACGACATCGCGCAAGAGGACCTTTGGCGAAATACGCCACGGAAGTCTACCACCATCAGCATCCCAACCCTCACATCCCAAATCCCACAATGAAGCAAACTCACCTTCGAAACATACAAAGCCTGCAAATACTGCTCTCTTAGACCATCCAGCAGCTCCTGCGGCGACTGCAGCCCATCCACCCTGGTATCATCCAACCCAGCAGCATCAGCAGCACTTTGCTCACCAACGCCCAGCAAAACCGGACTCTCCGAACTCGAACTGCGCGCCATCTCCTGCACCTCCTGAACCCTGTCCTCAACAAGCCCCCCAAACACAACCTCCACATCCATCCCCCGTCCCCTCTTCCCCAACGCAACCCTCCCATCCCCCGGATCCTCAATCCGCGCCACCTCCCACCACTCCCCAGCACGTTTCTCCCTCGGCCTTTCAGCCAAAACACAACCACCACCCTTAGCCGCAACAACGACGTCCCCCTCCCCAACCCCCCTCAACTTCAACAAGGCATAAACCCCTCTCTTAACACGCTCAACCACCCACACGCCCGTCTCCCCAACAACCCGCACAGCGAGAACAACATCCACCCCATTCTCCAGAACCGGTATATCACCTTCGAACAACCACCCTGGGAGCAGTTGCTGTTGCTGGCTATGATGATCCTGATAATCGATCCAAGCAAACGGGATATTGTCGCGCGAGAGGACGGTTATCGGGGAGAGAAGAAAAGGCTTATCTGATAATGTTGCGGAATGGGCCTAACATTCCATCCAGTATTAGTTCTATACCTGCCCTCCATATATACGATTCGAATAGTAAGTGGCAATGGGTATACATACGCGTACACTTATCGTCTGCGGAGACGACACGGCTATCGCGGGCGAAGACTTAGACGGGGCAGTTGAAGTAGAGATTGAGAAAACATCATTATCTGAATGCGAGGTCTTGCGCTTCTTGTGTGAATGAGGAGTCGACGATAAGTGGTTTGGGACGAGGTTGAGAGGAATGGGGGTGAGGGCTGTTGCTGTTGTGAGTGATCCGCGGGTGGCCATGGGTGTATGTATGTGTGTATAGGTGTGTAGGTTGGTGATTATGCGTTCATTATTGGGTTTCCAAGGAAGATGGAAAAAAGAGGAGACGATCTGATCTAGTCTTAGATGGGCAATGGGTCTTGGAGATAAGTTGGTGGTGGATGAAAGTCGAGACCCCCTCTCTTCGGGCGGTCGACGCGTCCGCGGAGCTGAGGGTCACGCGTCGCGGCGGAGGGGTGGAGTAGAGCAAATTGCGATTTGCAACCGCCTTTATACGGAGTAATGAACATGGGAAAATTACCCGGAAATTATTAAGTGCAGAGAATGAACGTGTCGCAATGATATGTCAATTTGATGATGATTTCTATCTAAGGTGTAGTGTTCTCAATCTCACCATCTTCAATAACTGTTCAATTTGCGACTCATCGGCTTAACCCTAAGTGGGCCACGGACCAAGTAGTCTGCAAAGGTTGGAACTAGTAGAGCCTAGGAGTACAATCTACAGTTCATCTACTATGGACTCATGTTATGCATTATGCATTCATTAATCTATGTGCTAATGTTTAGATTAGCGCAATGGTGAGGTATAACCTCGACCATCTATGTCACTCCTGTCGGAGCCACGTCCGAACCCCAGTGCGTAGGGACCGACCACCACGCCGGGTGGCCACATCCCTCGCAGATAGTACTCTCAGTTCCTATCGGTCCCAAGCCTGGAGACAGTGTTGAAGACTTTCGCTCCCGAAAACGCCGAAACAACCCTCCCAAGGTATATGAAAAGTGGTATCATGTTGAATTTATCCTCGCCGAACCCGTCTCTTGCAGAGAGACCATGCAAAAAGTTGAACAAACATCCAAACATCAAAGGTGCTTTTTTGACATGTCTATGCTCGTGCTTTGAGTTGTTGAAAACAAAGCAAAATCATCACATTCGTAACGTAAACTGACTCAGAAGAGAAGCAGGTCCACGGTCACAGACAGCGACGCGCTTAGAACTTAAGGGCCTTAGGCTTCTCCCAGGAGAAGCTCTGGTTGGTGAAGTGACCGTTCTTGGCGGTCTGGAAGTAGATGGGCTTGGCCAGATCCAGCTCCTTAACAATGACACCGGGACGGAGGTCGAAGTTGTTGCGGATGATCTCGACGAGCTCATCGGAGGTCTTGGAGGAGGTGCCGTAGGTCTCGACGAAGATGGACAGGGGCTCAGCAACACCAATGGCGTAGGAGAGCTGGACCAGGGCACGGCGGGCAAGGCCAGCAGCAATGAGGGACTTGGCGATCCAACGGCCAACGTAGGCAGCCGAGCGGTCGACCTTGGAGTAGTCCTTACCGGAGAAGGCACCACCACCGTGAGCACCCCAACCACCGTAGGTGTCGACGATGATCTTACGGCCGGTGAGACCGGCGTCACCCTGGGGACCACCGATGACGAAGCGGCCGGAGGGCTGGAGGTGGTAGACGGTGCGGTCGTCCAAGAGCTCAGCAGGGATTACCGACTTGATGATCTTCTCCTTCAGGACAGTGCGGAGCTCCTCAGTGGAGACCTCGTCGCTGTGCTGGGCGGAGATGACAATGGTGTCGACACGGAGGGGCTTGACGGCACCGTTGTCGTGGGCGTACTCAATGGTGACCTGGGTCTTGGTGTCGGGACGGAGCCAAGGGATGGCACCGCTCTTGCGGGCATCAGTCATGGCCTTGTTGAGCTTGTGGGAGAAGACGACGGTGAGGGGGAGGAGCTCAGGGGTCTCATCGGTGGCATAGCCAAACATGATACCCTGGTCACCAGCACCGAGCTTCTCGAGGGCCTCCTCGTAGTGCAGACCCTGGGCGATATCGGGGGACTGCTGCTCAATGGCGACCAAGACGTTGCAGGTCTTGTAGTCGAAGCCCTTCTCGGAGGCGTCATAGCCGATGTCCTTGATGGCACCACGGATGACCTTCTGGTAGTCCAGCTTGGCGTTGGTAGTGATCTCACCGAAGACCATCACCATACCTGCAGGTTGGTCAGTGCATAGTTCTAGATAAGATTAGATGAGGGTGGGGAAATGCATACCGGTCTTGGTGGCGGTCTCACAGGCGACCTAGGGACATTATGTTAATCAGACATTCACATGCACGAGGGACAAGCGATATCGGAAAAGCGCCGACCAATCAAGGAGCGGGACGCGCAAAAATCCGATAAAATCCGACGAGGGGCCCGTACCTTAGAGAGAGGGTCCTCAGCAAGGCAGGCATCGAGAACGGCATCGGAGACCTGGTCACTGTAAAGGCAGGGTTAGTTAGGCACAGATCCACCAGGTCGAGTAGAATTGACCGAGGGGTACATACGCGATCTTATCGGGGTGACCCTCTCCGACAGACTCGGAGGTGAAGAGGAAAGTCGATCCGTTGGAAACGCTGCCCATTGTGAAGAGTGGAGGGGGGGATGTAGATGGGAAAAAAGAAGTGAGGGGGGAGGAGAGGATGACGGGGAGAAGTAGAAAATAGGGAGAAGAAAAACGGGGAGAAATAAAGAGTAGAAAACGAGGACGGAAAAAGGGAGGAGGGGAAGAAGAGAAAAGAAGGAGGGAGGAGAGGGGGCCGTATTAATGTGTCTCCGATGGCGCCATCCCTTCCGGCGGTCGGCGGAGGCAGAAAAAAAAAAGTAAGGGCCAAAGAATAAAAAGGCAAGGAAAAGAAGGGCACGAAGCGGTTCATGCACCGGCGGCGCGTTTCTATTTGCCAACCGGAACCCCTCGAATGCGCGGCTGATCCAATCGGCGATGCTGGACGGTCCCCGGGCTTTCTCAACCTCAACTTCTCTCTTTCAGCCTGCCTCCAGTCCTGCATATTACGGGTCGCTTACGACGTGATTACACTGTATTTTCTCTAGCTTCAGTCTTTTTTTCTGGAGCTTGAAACTCCGAACTCGAGGCGGATCCGACTAGCTTCACTTTCCCCCTCCTTGTCAGCAGCCATCGACCCCGCGCCTTTACCACTACTACCACCACCTCCTCCACCACCTCCACCTCCTCCTCCGTCAGCATGTCCAAGTACGGCGTCCTAGTGATGGGCCCCGCGGGCGCGGGCAAAACCACATTTTGCAGCTCCATCATCCAGCACCTCCAGAACACCCGGCGCAGCTGCTTCTACGTGAACCTTGACCCCGCAGCCGAGACCTTCAACTATGAGCCCGATCTGGACATCCGCGAACTCATCACCCTGGAGGATGTCATGGAAGAGCTGGGACTGGGTCCCAATGGCGGTCTCATCTACTGCTTTGAGTTCCTGCTGCAAAATCTGGAATTCCTATCGGAGGCGCTCGATCCGCTCAGCGAAGAGTACCTGATTATCTTCGACATGCCCGGTCAGATCGAGCTGTACACGCACATTCCACTGTTGCCGTCGCTGGTGCAGTTTCTGTCGCGCCAGGGTCCATTGAATATCAGTCTCTGTGCGGCGTATCTGCTCGAGAGCACGTTCGTCGTGGACAAGGCCAAGTTCTTTGCCGGCACGTTGAGTGCCATGTCCGCCATGCTGATGCTGGAGATGCCCCACGTTAACATTCTGAGTAAGATGGACCAGGTGCGGGATATGATCTCGCGCAAGGAGCTCAAGCAGTTCACCAATGTGGATATCAACAATCTGCTGGGCAGTACTGCGGAGGATGAGACCGTTGGGGGCGATCCATCGTCGAAAGATACGATGTTGAGTGGAGGCTCGTTCCAGCAGTTGAATCGCGCGGTCGGCCAGCTCATTGATGACTTCAGCATGGTTTCCTTCCTTAAGCTGGATGTGCAGGATGAGGACAGTGTCGCAGCTGTTTTGAGTCACATCGATGATGCGATCCAGTACCATGAAGCGCAGGAACCACGCGAGCCGTCGGACGCCCAAGAGGTGGATTACGAGGATTGAGCTGTAAGCAGCAGGGGCTGAGCGCCGCGGCGATTACGCCATCACGTCAGGATCCGGGCCTGGCTAGCGCATACTCCGTCGAGGTATATTAAGTTGCAGCGGGATGAACCCGCTGCTGAGTAACAGCAACTCCACACTGTCGAACTGCCGTCACAGTCTGCCATAAGCATCCCACCCTGCGTTGGGGCCAAAAAGAGGGCAGATATTCGTATCATATACGAACAATGACACCGAAGGAATCGAGCGATCAACCATTCCAACAAACAGGAATGTGAGCCGAAGATCATGTAATTGCCAAGCATGACACCTACACCATACCTAAGACAACCCAATAGCAATGCAAAACAACCAATCATGCACTTTTCTCTCCTACATAGATAGGACTGTGTAGCAACGAGCCTCCCAACCATAGAAATGAGCTATTCTCTTATCATGTCCCAAATCCTTGCAGTGTACATAACACACCGCCCAAATCAACCATTTATCCATGCAGTCATTATCATGAGCCCCCCATTCCAACCCATCCCTTTCCCCAACACCCTCCAACGCAACCCAATATAATGCCTATCAACCTACCTACCTCTGCCCCCCCAAACCTGTAACATACCCCCCCGCCATGGCTGTGCCGGTCACCGCGCGTCCCCCCTCAACCCCATCCCTGAACCCATCAACGAAACCCCCAGCAACCCCAACAAACCAACCTACATCACGACCCGTTTTCTCAATCCCAACGGAATAGACGTACCACATGACAGCCAGCACAAGCGCCCACCAAAGCAAGCGCATGGCCAGATTCACCCAAAACATGACGAGACGGCGAGCATAATCGAGGATCTTGAGGGAGATGAGGAGGACGAGAGCGAGGATGATGACGGAGACGAGGTCGGGCATGGAGGAGGTGAGGAGCGTGGCGAGCGGGTGAATGAGGTAGGGGTCCAGGTACGTGGTGCGCAGGTTGGAGATGTAGGGGGTGAAATAGGTAGAGTGGAGGGTGGCGAGGTGGGAGGTGATGGGGGTGGAGGTCAGGGTTTGGAGCGTTGGATGTTGTTGAACGAGGGAGAGAAGAGACTCTATGGGAAGAAAGTGATTGTTAGTACTGAAACAGGTGAGGGCGAGGGTGGAAGGTATTCTTACCCGGCAGGAAATCCATGGTGGAGACCGATAGGGAGGAGGTAGGTAGGTAGGTAGGTCGTAGTTTTTTTATACTACCGTTGAGTTTGAATGGTGGGTAAGTGGGAAAGATCTCCAGGATACAGCTGAGATAGATAAGGCAAAAAGCGAGGGTTCTAATGCTATATAGGCCCTATAGAACGGGGTATTCCATGATTGTATGGAGCCAAACAAAGGACAGAGATGACGATGAAGGAGTCGGGACCTTCCTCGGGACTTTCCACGGCGAGATGCTGAGGGACAATGCGGCGATGCGCGGGCCAATTAGCGGCCGAGCGCAGCGCCAAACCAGACAAACAGCGGCGGCCGCGTGTGGATCTCGTGATGACTACTAGACTGGGAAGGGGCTCGACCTCGTCATTCTCGTTCGCGTGTCAATCGGTGTGGTAGTATACAACTGTACATCTAAAGCGGAAAACGCATGATCACATCGTGATCGTGAGATATATACAAGTCCATCTTGCCATGGACCCAAGCCACCATATACAAGCATCGGAGTATGCGCAGCACCTCGTCCAAAACAAACATGCGCATCTAAAACATTCCTCACGCTAGTCGACGCCCAAACACCGCCCCATGAGATTATTTTATACAGCTCAAAAGCAAGGAGTTATCACAAGTCGACATTCAACCCATCAGGGTTTTGAACGTCTCGCGTTCGGCCATGATTTCGGCCTGGAGCTTGCGAGTCAGGCGGAGTGCCTCGTCCCTGTTCATGGTATGTTAGCAATGACCATGGCCAGATTGTTCACAAGAACAGTGACTACTTACCGATCAGACTGAAGATCGCCAACTTCAATTTGTGCCCGGTTCATCCGGCTCACAACTTCCTCCATCTCCGAATCTGCGTCGCGAAGGAGCTTCTCCAACTCCTTCACGCGCCGTTCTAACGTTTCCGATTGGACGGCCTCATCCAGAGCCATGCCCTTGCCGCTCGTGGTGATCTCGAGCCGGGGTGACCGCGCGCCAAAGGGCGTAGTCGGAGGCATGGGCGACAAGGCTGCGGGGCTGCGGGCACCGTTCTTCATGCGCTTCAACTGCGCGTTGTGGCTCTCCTCGAGAGCGCGCACTTCCTCTTCGTGACGGGCCATTTCATCCTCGGAGTATTGCTGTGCCATCACCAGAATGTCCTCCATCTCCTTGAGCCGAGCTTGCATTTCGTTGATGCGAGCAGCCGACAGCTGCTGTTCCTTCTCACCCTTGCCAATGGCCTCGGCCAGACGGCTTCGTAGAGCGTGGTTGCTCGCCAATTGCCGTTGCACATGCTGTGCAAGCATGTCCGTCCGGCTGACTGACTCAGCGAGCGAGCCTTGTTCTGCGATGGGCGACTGAGCCGCGCTGGCTTCGGCGATCTCCCGGTCCGCCTGGAGTTGTCTGTAAGCCGACTCCAGGGATGAGGATGTTGCGAGAACCTCTGCAAATCCGTCCCGGTCGCATTCGAGGTCTTCTGGGACAGTGATGTCATGCTCTTGCAGCAGGACACGCAGGGAAGTGGTCTCCTGTTCGGCCCGGTCCAGGTCCATCTTTAGACCTGCCAACCCTTTTTCGCACTGCCACTTTTGCTCCAAGGCGTCCTCGGCACGCTGACGAAGATCATTCACCTCTTCGCGCAAATTGCGGACTTCGCGTTCATAGCCCACCTTGCGCGGGGAAGCCATTTGCTGTGCGCGAACGATCTCCAGCTCCATGAGCTGAAGCCGCTTCTCGTACTCCCGGGCATCGTGGGCCTGACGATCGAGCAGGCGCCGAAGAGACTGATGAAGAGCATCGCGCTGCGCTTCCACATCCTCGACGCGGTCCGCCAGATTTTCCCTAGGGGACTCATTGCGCTCCTTGGCAGATACCGAATTAGACCGGGACAAGGAGCTGGATCGGGACAGACCAGGCGTACCAGGCTTGGTACGCACGCGAGCCAGCGAGTTCGATCGCGACAGTCCCAACCCGACGTTTCTCGAAGTCGGCATGCCATCCTCTTCGGCAATCGATGCGAACCGGCTACCTTGCAACTGGGCAAGTGAGGCATTTTCGATTTTCAACGCCTCAATTTCTTCCAGCAGCCGCTCGACTTCCGAGGGATCGGACGGAGGGACAGTCGGTTGGTTACCTTGTTGTAATTGGGGGATGACGGCGTCACGAAGATGGTCCCGTTCGTTTCGCAGCTGCTCGAGTTCTACTCTCATTGCTGTCAACAGGTCTTCAAAATTGTCTTTGATCTGCCGCTCTTCGGCCAGCTTTCTACGGGTACTATCCAGCGTTGCTTCGAGCTCTTTCGTCCTAGAGGACAAGTCTGAGAGATCTACTCTCTCGCGTCGCAACTAGTACATGTTAGTCTGGAGGTATTCCGTTGGCTCAGATGGAGTCATACCTGGTGGACCTGCGATTCTAAGATCTGGACGTGTGCCTCAGACGCTGCTCGACGGCTTCGCTCTTCTTGCAGCTTCTGAGACAAGTCGACCTTGATCTGGGCCCTTTCCTGCTCGGCTGTGCGTTTATATTTTTCAATGTCTTCGACTCGACCGCCCGACTCATATGCATAGCGGATGGAGCTGGAGCCCGAGTCGGAAAAGTAATCGCTGGTACGGCGGTTGGGCGTATCTAAGGGAACATCCGACTGCAGCCTTTCCACCAGATCCTCCAACTCCATCTCCCGCCGGATGGACCCCGCCAGCTCTGAGCTGATCTCCCGCAACTCATTCTCGAGCTCTGTCACCAAAGCCGTTGACTTCGAGTCCAGGATACTCCCACTGCTCAGAGATGGGTTCCGTTGTGGAAGAGGCACCTGAGGCCTGGTGGGATCGAATGGCACAGTAGTAGACGGGGTGATGGAGAAGTGAGCACTGTGTAGAGAAGGAGGCATCGGGGACGGAACCGGAGAACGACCGGTCTCGGAGATCTCGGTGCTGGAGGATTCTGCGCCAGGAGATGAAGTTGTAGCGCGCCAGCCGAAAAAGGAGCTGATTTTGTTTGCGGGAGTTTTGGGCTGCTTGGAGTCTCCGGACGATGACCGGCTTGGGGAATCTATATGTAGCGGCGGAGGGCGGTTGGAGGGCAAATGCAAGGCCATGGTTGTGGCCCGCTTCGGGATGAAAGCAGGTGATCTGAGGATGGGAACGAACGGCTCGCTGACAAGACGACTGTGCACGGGAGTCCCATTCGAGAACTGGGCGGAGTAGGCAAGAGGGCTGTGGCGTTTATTGTTTTCGTCGTCGTCCTCGTCGGCGAAGGCTGCGGAGGTATCTATACGTAGATGGGACGCGGACGGACCACCACGGGGAGATCTGGAGAAGAGAAGAAAGAGGCCGGTATTAGTTTTGCCACGTCTGAAAAGGAAAGTGGACATGAAACGCCCTCCCCAAGGCTGCAGAAGTAGCATGCATGAGCCTAAGGGACTGCAGCCAAGCGAGGGGAGAAGCAGGGGATGTGGGGGGAAGGGCACGAGCAGGGTTGACGGCTGTCATACCTATCCAAGTCCCCTGGATCAGAGTGGAAAGAGTCCTCGTCCTCGTCGTCAACCTCATACACGGAGCCGGGGAATGACAAGGTCGAAGCAGGGGAGAAGGCCAAGTTATGGACAACCGGAGGGGGAGAGACAGGGAGTAACGGCGGATCTGCAGATGAGTCGCCCCGGGGGGATAGCAGGGGCGAGGAGGGAGGCCTGGAATGGCGCGACTGGATCACAGCATCCTGGGGCAGTGGTTTCCTGCGCACGAGGGAAGCAGAGGGAGGAGGGGAGGAGATATCGGCAGAGAGCGGCCGAGGGGAAGAAGGAGAGGCGGCGGACGAAGGAGGAAGAGGAGGAGGACTTGGCCAAGCGCCGGGGTCATCAGTCCCTGGAAATGTAGAATGATAAGTTTGGGACTGGGTGTGATTATGGTTTGGGCTTGACGATAAAGCGCCCGACGCAGGCGGAGAAGTCCAGCCGGGGGCCATGAGGGAGGCGGCACTCTAATTGGCAAGGTGAACGCCAACTCGGGATAGATGACAAGAACAGGCAAAGACGGGAAGGGGGCAGAGGGAAGATCAGAAACAATCGTTGGTCATTGGGCTCAGGATCGACGCACCCTCATGGCGACAAGAGCAGCAGTGGCACGGGGCTCTGAGGTGAGGGAGGATGACACGCGCCGCTGCAAACTCAGGGGACGGAGACCCATTGAGTGATTGAGCGAGGGAGGGAAGAGGGGGGGGGTTGTAATTTTCTTGGGTTGGCTTTCAGACAATCCCAATCAAGATGGATCAGTCAATCAAGCAATCAATCAATCAATCAATGAGCGACAGACCCGGTCCGGAAGCAGTCAACAGTTGGTTAGTAGGAAAAATCGGGCGAGGGCGAGAAAAGGAGCAGCAGTAGCAGCAGCCGCCGTGCCAACCGTAGCAGTAACAAGGCTTGGTGAAAGGGGCGGCGGCGGAGGAGACGGAGATTCCCCCAGCCTGATTGGCCCCGACAAAACTAATTCCCGGATTGGTGGGGATCTCTCGCCAGCATCGACCTCGTCCTGTCTCTGCTATTCTCCCCAGAGGGCCAATTCGCTCTCTGTCAGACTGCCAGCTGATCTCAGCCTTTCCTCTTCTTCTACCTACTATCTGCCTCGCCATCTCACCTCCATCCCACCCCCATCCGCACCTTCAACGGCCTCAATCCATCGTATCCGCCGTCCCGAGTCGAGCTCGCGTCCAGGCCGGCTGGCCGATCGGAGACAGCCCCACTCGACATCGGCGGTAGTCGCAGTAGTCAGGGGTAGAACCGTCGGTACAACCCAGCCCGATGATACTGACTTCCATAGTCCACCCATTGATGCACACCACCACCACAACCACAATCCAGACGGACAAAGAACCCAGCCCAGTGTTGCCCTGCAGGATCCAGAACCAACCCCCAATACCAACGCTGTCTCATCCACAAGGCTATCGCCTGAAAATAGAATACTAGTGCCGAGTCAGCACCATCATGGCCCCCAACCTCTCCCCCAAATAATGATTCCCTCCAGCGCGAAGCCGATGCCGACGCCAGGCTAGTGGCCGGTGCGCATGCATCCGAGCAGTTATGACCCAACTTTTGCAACTGCATTCAGGATTTAGTGTAGATTGCAGACCGACATCTACCTTACCTTACTATAGTGCTCAACTCCACTTGCGGATCACAGCCTGTGATGACTGGCGGAACCGTGGTAGGGACTGAGACTCCCGCCTGCAACTGCAAGACTAGCTAAGCGCCCGTCTCCTGCCTCCTCCTCCTGCGGTTCTCCGTCCCGAACCAACATTCCTGCTCCCTACTACTGCATCAGGTCGCTAGTATCGAGTTAGAGACTGACACATCAAAAAAGCAACCACGCACGCGATGCTAAATATATCTCGACATGAAACGGCAGCCGACAGATGCTTATTCTAGACCTCGATCATCGACGGTTGGCTGCAATAGTGGCATTCTTCTATTGTGGACTACTAATAATATGACTATGGTCTGACCACGGTTACTATGTGTCTATCTGGATGATTATCACCCTAACTCGGTCGGGTAGTGAGTGCGGTACATAGACCGTCCACATTAATTAATACTAAGCTTAGTACATACTTAGTGCTCCATGAAAGACATATGAATAGATAGAAACAATAAATAATGAACAGACCACTAGGCCCATATGGCATACACACACACACACGTAGGTCTCTACGTCCTCCGCATCCATCGTCTATCCCATCTCTCCTAGGTACTTTCATCCGAGACCTCATCTACGTAGCAAGACATTCAATCTATATTCCTCCAGAATTATTGATTAATTATTTTCACACACTCCCTTTCCTCCTCCTCTTCTTTTTTTCTTAAATATATATATATATATTCCTATGAAAACAAAATCCCATTTCTTCTTCTCTCAAATATAATCCCCCTTCCTTTTCCTTTTCCTTTTGCCTTTCCCTTTCTTTGAGAAGTAAATCCGGTTCCATCCCCCAAGAATGAGAAAGTATAACCATCTAACTCCAATGAGAACCGAGTTTAGAGCAAGGGGCAACAACCACACTCTCCACCAAAACCTAACCTTCATTGACAACTTTTGACTTCCCTCATCTTTCTTTCTTTCTTTCATCTCTTATCTATCTTTCTTTCACATGAATTCCCACCCCACGCTTCTCAGCACGTATCAAAATTATCCCCTATCTACAATAATCAATTATCAAAGAATCCCAAACGCTGCTAATTTTGTACACTGGGAGAATACATAACGTATGTCTTAGATGAAAAACAGGGTTGCAGGGATATGGTGTGGTGTGGTTTTGGCCCCTCCTCCCCCTGGCCCCTTGCTGACACAACCGGACCCTTTTTTTCCTTTCTAAATAATCAAAGGCCTTTGAGGGTTGATGCATTGGTAGGTTTGTTAGTGTGTGTGTCAAATGCACCTAGGTGAGTAGCTAGTTAAAGTGGCAGGATTGGGGTGTGCTTTATATAGATATAAGTGCTGGATTCTGTCGGTTGGGTTTCATCTTCGTTTCCGGGTCTGGTTGGTGGGCTCGGGTTGATTACTAGGACTCTCTAGAAAGGGTTTGTATGGTCCTAGGTTGACTTTTTATGGCGATGTACTAATTGAGAATATAGTGTAACTGCTGTAGGATTTAGATAGGATCAACTCATCGCTAAACTTGAACAAACTTCAACATCCAACGCCGTGTGTATATAGACGCTTATTGCTCCGTGAAGGGTTCTTAACGCCTACTCTGCTGCCGTCGTAACCAAAAAAAAGAGAAAGATAGAATGAATAACAGCCAACGCTCTGCTTCATAACGCACATAAAACATATCCTCGTCCAGAATATACTCCTAATACGGGATGAAATCAAACCGCATCCGATCTAGACATGTTGTCAGCTTACAACCAGGTTCAAAAAAATGTTGGCATACATACCGAGATATTGACTCCATCCCTCGTTTTCATCCAGCTGATTCCCCCAATACTGCTCTAGGAATTTCAACGACTGCAATACATTGGGCACCCGAATCGTGTCGTGTAGTGACGATAGTAATTGTCGCACATGTTCGCGGTCCTCGCCCCGCGCCTCACATCCGGCAATGAATAATGGTGTTGTGAGCATTACCCACGGACTTAGTCCTGGCGATGGCCCGATCTGGGCTGTGCATTCGAGGATTCGCTTGACGGAGTCCTGAACCACCGGTGCGGATACGGGCGTCTTTCGCAGGCGACGATGAATCTGGATCAATGCACTGAGCTGGAATGCCTCGTTACATAGCATCAATTGTCGTATACACTCCGCGGAGAGTCCCTCCACGACACCCGGGTAGAATGCGGGGTGCGAAGCCACCTCTTGCTCCATGAGATGGCGAAGGGAGGACTCCAACGCCGCAGCTTCATTGTGCATGCTGAGCGTGTTTCCCTGGACGGGACTCTCACCCCCCTCCTGGTTCTGGCTCTGACTCTGATGCTCTCGCCACGCGACAGCCCCGATCCTCCGAAAAATCGTCGCCAGGTTGACTGTGAAACCCCAGTAATCATCCAAATAGTCCGGTGACGCCGACTGGCTTGACCCAATCGCGCACAATTGATCTGGTGGTTCACCAATGGGCGGCCCGTTCCCCGTCAATGCTGTAAGCGACACAATTGACCGATACCACCGATCAAGGTATCTTCGGAACCCTTCAGGTGACTTAGGCGACAGTGCCCCGCTCTGATCCGAGGCCTCCATGAGGGCTCTGGCTCCCTCAATGTGAGCGCGCCAGGAATTGGGGTGAATAGCGCCAGAATGTATCTCTGCTAGACAGAGGGTTCGCGCGGTCGCGAGCAGCGCATCAGAGCACTTGCTCGCGGGATTCTGTAGTTCCTTCCTGAAATGTTCTAAGCTGAGGGCCATGAAACGTGCGATTTCAGGTGCGGACTTGACGTTCTCGGACTGGTTGTGCAGAGCTTGTAGGTGGACTGCGGAGAGGGCCATGGTTGCGTAAAGAAGGGACGGGGTCTGGAGGGCCATGGGCACGAGCATCCTGCAGATATCGCGCTGCATACCCGAATGGCAAGCTGTGATCTGAGAGGCATCGTTGAGGAAATGGTGGAGGAGGGTCTTTTGGTCGGTGGTCAGGGAGGCAAAGGGGTCAATATGGCGGACTAAGGTGGTGGTGGACTGGGTAGGCGTCTCTGTGCCTGGGGGAAGAGCGGCAGAAGATTTGGTGGTGTAGATGAATTCGCCGGGGGAGTATTCTGGACGAGAGTAGAGTCAGACAAAAATGTACACCGGTAACCGGCATACACGATGGAGGAATACCGACCCAGTTTTTGCATGCCTCCAGTTCCCACGCAGGCCCCGAATCTCGAGCGCGAAAAGGCCCGGCCTCCCCACTGTAGCTGCATGGCATATCGACATTGCGTGCCCGCCGTCATGCATCGGCCACAACTAGGGCGCTGCTCGTCGCATTTCTGCCGCCGGGCTTTACATCGCTTGCACCCGGTAAAGGATCGAGACATGGGGTTGGTGGTGACGAGGAATCGAGGGGATTGCGGTGGTTGCTTTTTCGTTTCGGTTCTTTTTCTTTTTCTCCGCGGTTTTTCGCTCCCCGGTTCAGGGGCGTTCGTCCGGTCGTCTCTCCGCGGCCGAGAAGAGGAGTACGGGAGGTATAGTAGGAGCCCTCGGGTCGATGGAAGCTGCAACGTCCGGGGCAGAGAAGAGCAGTTGTGTCGCAGGTGCGCCACAAACCGTTGAAGCCTAACGGTCAGTGCGAAACCAAGAGGGAATCCGAGAGATAAGGCGAATCCGGCCGGACCCGCGGCGTTCAGGATAGCGGCCGATCATCGATCCACCGGCTCTACCAATCGTCGCGACCAGAAGCGCCGTTGGGGGTCCTGTAGATCGGGGTCTGATGTCTCAGATCAAATCGTGCATTGCTTCCAATGCGCCCCGAACATGCCTGCCATCGTCCCCAAACCTATCCGTGTGGACTCATGGTCGCCACGAGGGGTTTGGCTTTTGGTGATGGTGGTGTTTCCGAACCGAAACCTTATCGGGCCCGATTGTTTGCTATGTGCACAGGACAATGACATTCAACTGATTTACGCTGAGAATCCATACAATACAGCCAAGGGTGTTTCTGCTCGGCTAGAAAGACGCAGATCAAACAAATCACACCCCTCCGCAGATTACTAGTCGTCGAACGTATAGCGCAGCCACTCGCCAACGGCCCGCAAGCTCTCCCACCGCACCGACTCATCCTTGTCTGCCATCAGTTCCATGACACGGGTCTTCAGACCCAGCTTTTCCAACTGTCCCCGCCGTTCCGGCAGCTCCTTCACCAGGTGGCCCACATCGTTACAGGCAATTGCCAGCACCTGCTTGTCGTTGTCCCAGCTCTTGGAGATGATCTCGGCGAGTTTCTTCGGCAGCGCGCCGTTGTTCTCGTCGAGGATCCGCCGAGCATTGTCCTTCCAGAAAGTAGGGTTGCGGTGGGGCGGAGACCACCGAAGGTGGCCTGACTGCAACTCAGCCGCATACTGATCGAACGTCGTTTGCGTCTTGGTGTACTCGTCGAGCATGTCTGACAGGGATTTGAGGTCCTCCAGGAGGTCAGGATCGGTCAGGTGGCGACCGGAGAGGTTCGTGAGAAGGGCAGGGAGGCGGACAAAGACGGCGACCGGGAGCAGGCTGGTGCGGTTGGTGGACAGGAGGTTGTTGAGCGTAGCAAGAAGGAGTCGCGTCGTCTTCTCCTTCGGCGAAAGGCGGAGGAGGTGTGTGTACAGCTGGATAAACTCATGGTCCCTACATTCACCATTGTCAGTTTCGCTCCATTACGCACTCCAACATCACGTCACATACGCTTGCAGATCATCACCAATCAAACGGCCCTCGAAACTGAGCTGCCAGAGAATAAGCAGAACCCGGTACAAAAGCTGGAGTCCGACTCCACCGGCAAGACCAGGCTCGATCGCGCGCGAACTACCAGCCAGGGTGCTGGAGCTGCTATCTTTGGCGCCCGCGGCCGCACGCAGGATCTCGATGAGGGGGTCGACAGTTTCTTTCTTCTGCTTCCAGAAGATCTCCCTGGATCTCGAGGTTCGTAGCAATGCCGACAACTCCTGGACCCCGATATCCTGCAGCCCGCTGTCTTGGTTCTGGGTCAGGGTAGAGAGATAGGTGTACAGCTGTGGAAGCGCTTCATCATCCCGCGCAGCTGGCTTGGACGACGAGCTCAGGCTGACGGAGACAAGGTTGGTCAGGAAGGTGGAGGTGAGCAGAGGGATCGGGTCTTCGGCATTGGTGGAGTGACGCAAGAGGGGGAGGAATGGCTTGTAGGGATCGGGATGCGCGACCAGGGCGGTCGAGAGGGAGGGGACATCTGCAGTGTAATACTGATCAGCATACCATTTCACTCGGGTAGCCCGACCGGAAAGAAGATGTCCATACCGTTGATCAAATCCGCAGCCAGCACAAGGATGTATTGCACAATATCAGTTCTCCTGGAGGCGGAGTCCAGCACGCTCTTGCCTTCAGCGCCGCCCGCGAGCAGACTGACATAACCGGCCAGATCCCCCTCGACGGTCTGGCGCCGTTGCTCCTTGCGAACCTTGTCGACCGCCTTGATCTTCTTCAGGTGGTCATCGGTGATGTTCCCAGCGCGGACGGCTCCCTCCCACGGGATGGGGCGGGCTCGGATGTTGTTCTGTAGCGAACTGAGGTAGGTGGGTGGCTCCAGGGGTAACGACGACATTGTGACTCCGGTGAGGGGGAAGACCAGGAGCCAACCGGAACAAAGAGCAGGGGAATTGAGGGGAGAGGGGGAACGGGAGGGTGGGGAGGTGGTGAGGGAGGAGGAGGAGGTTGGGGAAGGCCAGGTCGGAGCCGATGATGATACGAATCACGTTCCCCGTCACATCACTACTGTATCTACGACTAGTAGTTACTCCCCGGCCGCCAAGCCGGTTGCGCTTCATCGCTTTCTCTCTGTCCACGCAAGCTGCAACGTGGTGACTGACGGCCCCGTCCACGGTCGGACAGCTCTCCCTTTGGGTCTCACGGAATTCTGATTCCTCTGAATTAATTTGTTCTTCGTTTCAGCCCTCCCCCCGCGCTCGTCTACTTCGGTCTCGTCTCCCTCCTAGTGACGACGAGCAAGCACCAGATCTCATCATCCTCACAACTCCTCGCTTTCCATGACTGACTTGGCGCATTCGTGCTGCTAGGCGGACTAGTTGGCAGGAGAGACGAGACTTTCAGCCACCATCATGTCGCAGAACCCCCAAGGCTCCAAGTCCAAATGGAAAGTGGGCTCTTTCTTGCAGCAGGCTGTCGCCGGCGTCGAGTCCAAACTCGACTTGATATTGGCGGAAGAGGAGGGCCAGAAACAGCAGCAAGCAAAGAGTGTGGCTACTAAGCCTAGGCAAACCGAACAAACAGGCAGTGAGGAGAATCTTGATCAATTCGGGCACTTGTACCGTGTCACATCGCTAATACATACCAGATATATCACGCAGCTCGTCGAATGCGCGGAAGAATGATCGCCTCCAGGAACGCCTGGCTCGTGCCATGGTCAAGTCAAACACCGCCGGAAATGGCTCCCAACCTCCCAGCCATGCCTCCCCCGTCAGCAGTCCGGTGCCCAGCATTGGCGGACGTTCGAGTATGGATATCGACGCTAGTCTTGATTCTCATAATGGGAATACAGGGAGGCATTCTCGGAACTCTAGCCAAATCGAGGGAGTCTCAGCTACTGCAGCCCCCCGGATGAGCCATGACTCGGGCGTCTCATCGCGAAATTCCAAGGACGGCGTTGTATCACAGACCGAAGATGCTACTGTGCAGGAGACCGCTTCTACAGACACCTCCGATGCCCCCCAGGATACTACACTAGATATTGAGCCAACAACCACCGAACCGGAGCAACCGTCTGCGCCGACAAATTCCCTACCGGCTACGGATACCCCTACGGACACACCGAGAACTTCCAGCGATCAAGAAAATACAATTGCGCAGCTGCAGGCAGAGCACAGAGCTGCGGAGTCGCAATGGCAAGAGGAAATGTACGGATATATCGAACGGATCGATGCTCTGCAATCTAAATTGAAATACTTAGCCAAGGAAGCTGCGGAGTCTGCTAAAAAGGCTGCAACCACAGCCGACCCAGGGAGTACCGAGAAGCAACTCCGAGAAAAGGACGAGAAGATCGCCCTGTTGCTCGAGGAAGGACAGAAGCTGTCCAAGTCTGAAATGGACCACAGAACAGCGATCAAGAAGCTCAGGCAGCAGTTGATGGAGAATTCAAAGATCCAGACAGACACAAAGAAGAAGACTGATAAACTGGAACGGGATCTGGCCAACGCGGAAGTCCGAGCCAAACGAGCAGAGACGGCTGAGAAGAGAGCGAATGAATCGTTGTCTGCCCAGACGAAAGTGTCCCGGGACCTGGAAGCTGTCTCGGCGGAGCGCAACGCCCTTAGCCAGACCGTTGAAGAAGTGAAAGGACAACTCGCTAGAGCTGTCTCGAGAGCCGAAGCTGCGGAGGCTAAGGCTCAGTCTGAGGCATTAGAGCAGGAGAAGCGCCGCGCCACCCAGTTGGAGGAAGATCTTACTAGCGCCAAGATCGAGCGTGAAATTAGTGAAGAGAAGCTGAGGCGAGAGATCAGTGATCTGACGGGGGCGGTCGAGCAAGAGAAGGAGAGGGCACGCATGCTGGAGGTCGAGCTGAAGGGGGAGCAATCGGCGCTGGAAAGCAAGATGGAATCTCTGCGGTCCAGGGCAGAAGAGGCGTCTTCCGGGGTTACGGGCGATGCGCAGGCGAAACTCCTACGCCAGATCGAGACACTTCAGACACAGTATGCTGTCGCCAGCGAGAATTGGCAAACCTTGGAGGGCTCACTGCTTGCACGGTTGGCGAACGTTGAGAAGGAGCGGGATGAGGTCGCACGACGAGAAGGCGAGATGCGCCGGAAGATTCGTGAAGTGGTAAGACATGCTCATTCTCTAATGAATTGGGACCCGGTGGGCTGACTACTTCACAGAACCTCAAAGCGAAAAAACTGGAAGAAGAGCTGGAGAGTGCCAAGGAAGCCGAGCATGACCTCGAAGACAAACTCGAAGAACGCATGCAGGAGTTGCAGAAGACAGAGCAGAAGCTCAAGAAAGCGGCGGATGACCTGGTCCTGGCCCAGAAGGATCTCGTCGAACAGAAGAAAGTGCTCGATACGACCTGGTCACAGAAACTCGAAGACGAGCGAACGAAATGGCGCGAGCAGGTTATCTCTCCAGCGGCCTTCCTCCAGCAGCCTCGTACTCAGTCGCCCGTTGCATACAGCCGGAGACCGAGTGCTTTGGAGCCAGTGTCTTTATCCGACTACCGGCCCGCAAGCCGTCGTCCCTCGACGTTACCAACTTCGCCAGACATTGGCACTCCCCCTCGCCAGAACTCATTCCCTATTTCAACGCATTCGATGCTCTCGCCACCGCCAACCAATGGTTTCCCCCATCCAACGGTCCCGGAAACTCCGTCGATCACCTTTGAGCCGGACGAGTACTTCAGCCGCTCAGGCACCCCCTCTGCTTATGGCGGAGCGCCGACGCAGCATTCTCGCGGCATTAACGACATCATCTCCGAGTCGACTGTCGGTGCGGGACCGTCCGTGCAGCTGGTTGAGCGCATGAGCGCTACGGTCCGCCGCCTCGAGAGCGAACGTGCAGCCTCGAAGGACGAGCTCGCAAGGATCACCACGCAACGCGATGAAGCTCGCCAGCAAGTCGTCGATTTGATGCGGGAGACGGAAGAGAAGCGGTCCTCTGATGCTCGTGTCCAGGGCCTTGAAAAGCGGCTCGAGGAGCTCGACCAGAGGTATCAAACGACGCTTGAAATGCTCGGCGAGAAGAGCGAACAGGTGGAAGAGCTTCAGGCGGATATTGCCGACCTCAAGAAGATCTATCGGGAATTGGTTGATAGCACCATGAAATGAGTTGCCTATGCACGGTAGACTTGTTATTGCTTGTAAATAGATTTGATCGGGCTAGACTCCGATTTAGACGATGTGATGTGAGACATGCCTTTCAAGAGTGATGTCATGAATCCGTTAATTACTAGAACAGATATTGAAACAGTCATTCATCGAGCCTGGGTGACTCCGGGTATCCTGTACATTCTCCATTCCTTGCTGTTTAACCCCAACCCCACTGCGTCTGCCGTAGAGTTCTATAGTTCAATTCCCTCCCTCTCGGCCGTTTGCAGAATATAGCTCCGCACCTACCACAGTCAGCACGTGCACCCCAACTGAAGACAATAAAGACTGACCTTATTATCCGGCGCCATATCAATAGCCAGGGCACCATTCGAGTCCCGCTTATCCGCCTCCGCACCAGCCTTGAGCAATGTAATCGCCGCATCACCGTGGCCCTCTGACACCGCATGATGTAAAGCCGTCAACCCGTCCATGTCCGTCGCATTCACCGGGCTTTTCCCATCCTCCAGAAGGATTTTGATGATGGGCGTAGATCCAATCGCCGCCGCCCGGTGCAGAGGCAGCTGCCCGCGCTTATCCTTCACTCTGGCGCTGCACTTGTTGGCGATGAGGGTGCGGACGGTGGAGAGGTTGGCTTTGGAGGTTGCAAAGTGGAGGGCATTCTGCCATACATGGATTAGATAATAGGGCGAGGGTTGGGAGGGGTTTATATACCTGACCGGAGACACTCTTCGTGCCTACGTCTGCGCCTTTCTTGAGAAGTAGATCGATGATGGGATCACCCTCGGCATTCTTCAAACTGGCTGCGATCATAAGTGGGGTCCAGCCGGAGCCGTCCTATACAGGGTTGACGAGGAATCAGAGATGGTCATGGAGGTTAAGGTGTTTGATGCTAATGACGAACCTCGACATCGGGATCAAAGTACTTGTTGGATATCAGCAGCTCCACGATCGGGAGGCGGTTGTATGCTACCGCCCAATGAATGGGGAGACGCTCATCATCATCCTTGATGTTTGCGAGCTTGGGGTTTGCCTAGGTCTCATCAGCAAGCTAGATCGAGCTACTAGTGAGGTTGTATAGAGCTCTGATGATGATGCGGGGCAGCTCGGGAGCACGCACGCTGAGGAGAGATTCGGCGATTTGAGCTGTATACCTTCTGTCAGAGAAAGTCGAGAAGTATTAGAAAGAGCATACGCACTTTTGCCTTCCCGGGCAGCCTCATGAAGAGGAAATTTGGCTTCGTGTGTGGGATCCATGGTGACTGTGGAAGAATTGCCTGTTATCGACTGCGCATCTAATCGGGGTTGATTGGCGGAGGGGTCGAGACCTGGCCTCGACACCTGATTGCGGCCCTGTAGCCTCAGGCAGCAGCGAGCTCGCCGCCCGCCGAAAATCAAGTCGAGCTTCCTTGCGCTGCATCCATCTTCGCCCTCACTTCCAATTATCTCCAATTCCACACCCACGACGCCCATTCCGCGTCATTCTGGTGCATTAATTAACCCGCATGAGTCGCACCTCCATTCTCGACTAAAGAACCATTGCACCCTGCGCCTGGGGCTCAGGACGCGCCATCGACACGTCTCCGCACCAAGCACCTCAACCTACCTACCGAGTGTCGGAATAACCCCCCCGCCCACCACCATGGACGACATCCCCTCTACAACCCCAGATGAAGCGGTGCGCCTGTCCGCAAAGCGGACGACCGAAATCTTTGGCCCCGACTACCTGATGGTCACCCCCTCTGCCGGCAATGGCTCCATCGGCCTCTCCTACCGGCGCAAAGCAGAATACGCCGACGTGAAGGAACTCCCCCCAGCGCTCGCCGAAAAGCAAGCCAAAGCAGTGGCCGCTGGACGCGCCAAACGCCCGAAGATCCAACCGCAGCCCCAAACCGCCGCCGCGGACAGCAGCGGCGCGTCTATGGCCCTGGTCAAGAAAGCCCCCGGCCTGGCAGCCGGCGGTGTCGGCGGTGAGAATGCGCCGAAGAGTCTGATCCAACGTCCCTCGGCGACAAAACAGCAGAGACCCGACTGGCACCCACCATGGAAGCTCATGCGGGTCATCTCCGGCCACCTGGGTTGGGTGCGCAGTTTGGCCGTCGAGCCGAACAACGAGTGGTTTGCCAGTGGTGCGGGCGATCGAACCATCAAGATCTGGAATCTCGCCACGGGTGCCCTTCGTCTCACTCTTACGGGTCACATTTCGACCGTCCGCGGCCTGGCCGTATCTCCCCGACATCCCTACCTCTTCTCCTGCGGCGAGGACAAAATGGTCAAGTGCTGGGATCTGGAAACCAACAAGGTCATCCGTCACTACCACGGCCACCTCAGCGGCGTGTACACTCTCGATCTGCACCCCCGTCTCGACCTTCTTGTCACCGGCGGTCGCGACGGAGTAGCCCGCGTCTGGGACATGCGGACCCGCAGCAACGTCCACGTTCTCAGCGGCCACAAGGGCACCGTAGCCGACGTGAAATGCCAGGAAGCCGACCCCCAGATCATTACCGGATCCCTCGACGCCACTGTCCGACTATGGGATCTGGCTGCAGGAAAATCCATGGGCGTGCTCACCCACCACAAGAAGGGCGTGCGGGCCCTCGCCACCCACCCGCGCGAATTCACCTTTGCATCCGCCAGCACAGGGTCAATCAAGCAATGGAAATGCCCCGAGGGCGACTTTATGCAGAACTTCGATGGCCAAAACGCCATCATCAACACCCTGTCCGCCAACGAAGACAACGTCCTCTTCTCCGGCGGCGACAACGGCTCTATGTGCTTCTGGGACTGGAAAACGGGCTACCAATTCCAAAGCATCGAATCCACCGCTCAGCCCGGCTCCCTGGAAGCCGAAGCAGGTATCATGGCATCGACATTCGATCGGACCGGCCTACGTCTCATCACCGGTGAAGCAGACAAGACCATCAAGATCTGGAAACCGGATGACGAAGCAACGGAGGAATCCCACCCTGTTACTTGGGCCCCGACCTTGGGGAGACAGAGGTATTAGGTAGTTTTGTTTTACCACTGCTACTGCTACTGTTGTCTATCCATCATACTTCTTAAGTAACTTTGAAATACCCCGACTTTTATTTTCTTTTATGCTATGCAATGCACATTGGAGTTCAGCGTTAGTGAATTATCATGGTATACTAGTTTAGTTTAGTTATTGGGGGGTTGTTTGGGCTCATAAAAGGAATCAATGTATCATAATTCTTGCTAGGGCTTAGACTTGTGTCTGTTCTCATGGCACTTGGTTAGTTGCTTGTAGGTGTGACGATCGGTTGGTGTGGGATTGTGGCTTCAATACATTCCCTTGGGTATCATTATTGTTGTTGTACAGATTCTATTTAGTTGGGTATAAGTGGCGGTCAGTTTAGATCATTGGTCCATGCCCAGTCCTAGACCCTTTGCTTCCTCGTCTTCGCGGAAGGCGATCTTGACGTCTTCTGCTGCGATGCGCAGTCGCACTTTACCGCTGCGCTCGCCTCGGTGCGGAATCGCGGCGCTCCCGAGCGGGCCCTTGGCGCCGGCTCCGTATTCTAGGGCGAGGACGCCCGAGCTCGTCAGTTCCATGGCAGCGTATCCTAGGGCTCGCACGCGAGCACTGTTGCCTCCGCCTAGCAGGAACTCTCTAATGCCAGCTCCTGCTGCTCCGGCGACGGCTACGGCGGCGTCTGCAATTCGCTTGGCTTCGTCGATGACGTCGCCGAATGTCGATTCGGATATACCGGTGCGTCGAACGCGGGCTAGCATGGCGGCGAGGAAGAGCTTGGCCGCAAGGGGTAGGCAACGGAGAGATTGTTGTAGCGGAGTAGATGTTGCTTCGTGAATGGCCTGCTTGATGGTAGCGATGGTAACTCGGCCAACGCTATGCGGTTTCGTGGGCGGTTTCTTTTGAGGAGATAGTTGGGATGATTGCTTGAGGGCCCGTTCCCTGCGGGCAGGCGTTTTACTCGGGGTGGGAGGTAGGGATTCGGTGTCATCTGCATCAATTCTATCGGCATCCAGGTCCTTGACTGCTGCCTCGCTGTCTTGTTCGGCAATTTCGACGGCACGCCGGCAGATGTCCAAGGCACGTCGGGCGTCACCACTCACGGCAGCTACCTTACGACTGGCGAATTGAATGGCGTCCGCGTCAACGATGTTCCCCGGTACATTCGCTAAGCGAGTGCTGATGATTTCCATCAAATCGGTGTGTTTGTATCCGGGGAAGGTGATACGGGTGAGACCCAGACGACTGGAGATTTTGTTGCTGAGCGTACGTTCTGGGAGATCCATGGTGTTTGCGACAGCCAAGACGATAAGACGCGAGTGACGGAGGGCAGGCCAGTTGAAGAAGTTGTACATCACCGACTGGTTCTTCGTGACTAGCTGATCGAGCTCGTCCATCAGGACAACACAGGACACTCGTCGTGGGGACGGATGTGAGAACTCCCGTTCAAGGAGGTCTAGAGCATGCGAGGGCGATACCCGGTCTCCCTTGAGTGCTTCCCAAAGCAATGAGTAAGATTGGTGGGGATCAGTGACCTTCATGCCGTTGATCTCGACGAATATGAAGTCATCCATCTCCTCCGCCAGCACAGCCGAGTTCAACTGTGCGACGACCTCGCGGACCGTGGCCGTCTTTCCCGTGCCCGGCGTTCCTGATATATAGATACAGGCCCCCGTTCCTTCCATGATAGCGGCGCTGAGGTGGCTGTAGACCGTCTCGAACTCTGTCTTCCGGCATGGAAGCGATGTAGGCACGGTGGAAACGTGCAGAAGGGTGCGCGCCTGACGATATGGAGAGGCGAAATGCGATGGTGAAAGAACACGAGTGCCAAGGGGGGTAAATTCGAGTGGCTTCTTGACAACAATTCTGTTGGGATATGTTAGTCCATTCGTCGTTAGCCAGGTTTGTTTTGCCTACCTCTTATGAGCTGGGGTGGTAAAGCTCTTTTGACGCCGAGATTGAGGAGTGGCATTTGTAGCCACTTTTTGCCTCTTTCTAGGAGTGGTGGGGACAAAGTCATCTTCCTCCTTCGTGTCAACATACTAGATTATATGTCAGCATTGTGAGTCCCAAAATGGCCGAGAACGTGACGCACGTCGTTGTCGACTTGCTTGCGCTTCTTGGCTACTTTCAAGCCCTCCTTGATCATAGTGATAAGTTCAAATATCCTATCTTCATGATATACATCCTCCCAGACAAACTCGTCTGTGTATCGGCCCTGCACCTGGTTCACACCTCTTCGACAAACAATACACTTGTTGAATTCGGCTAGAGCGTCCTTTCCCTTCGGAGGATTACCGCCGGGATACTTGGCGTAGAATGCGTCCTTGGACATTACCGTAGCTTTGCCATTGATCGACGTAAGGGGATTGACGTTGAAATCTGCCGTCAGGTATTGCTCGTTGGGCAAGGCGTCAGCTCGTCTTTTGTTCCTTGTCGACATAAACTCATCCGGAGAAGCAAACCACATGATGTTTGCCAACTTGAGAACTTCGCCTTCAGCATCCTCATCCTCCTCTTCGACGAATTCCGTGATGATCCCAATCCAGTCCTTCCCAGACTCTGGGGATTTCAGAAGTACAACCTGGCCCAAGGCGCATTCGAACGAGCCCATGCGAGCTCCGATGATCGTCCGGCGGCGTTTGGTATTGGGGCGGGAAGAGCGTCTCCGGCTCGATTTCGGGGTGTCTTCAAGGCCATCGGCAGTCGCCTGCTCTTCATTCTCATCGTCTAGGTCATAGATCCATTCCCACGGATGATCTTCCTCGCCGAGTTCGTCGTCGGAGTCGTCACGAACAAGCCCGCCCTTGGTCATCCATAGCTGAGCACGCTTGCGGACACTTGACTTGCGGGATCGCGATCTGTCTGTCTCGTCGGCAGAGTCCGAAGCCATTGTCCTGCAGAGCCCAATGACTAAGAGTGAAAGTTGGCAGCGACGGCAGTGCTTGCTTGCTTGATTATGGGAACATCAATAATAGTTGTTGGACCGGCGACGGAAAAGACGAAAGAGGGAAAGGCGCGCCCGCTCGCGCGTTGTCCGCTTTGGGTAACCGGGTGCCCCCTTGGCCAATCACAGCGGACCTGGTCCAGTAGCTGCCGTATGGCAAACGGGGACCTTTCGGTGGTGCTACTCCGTAAGGTACTATATGACGGACTATACAGACTTTACCACCCCCCAACTGACCAACGGATTAGGTTTCGTGGTGAAACCTGCCAAAAGTCATGCCCCCTTTGCTGTCACGCAGTCACTGGCTCCAAATTCATGTAGCTCGGGTTCACCTTTGATTGTAGAATTGTTGTCCATTCACTGCTAGAAGCCGGAGCTATGGCGTCTTATCAATATTCTAAAAGACTCTGGTACCTGTCCACCCATGTTGTTCACTGACTGATACAGAATACACCGGTAATCCCTCATGTCGTTCACTGGTAGACTACTGCACCCGGGTTTTTTGAATAAAAACAGAGAGTTAATTACCTCTATCTCCTCAAGTACTCTGCTCCTATTTGACAGGTCCCAGCTGTGAATGCATTTATGTGGGCAGATACTGGCATTAACCGCTGACACGGATGGTGATTAACTCAGATGCAAACTGGTATTCAATAGGAACAAACCGATTGCTGGGTGGTTTTCACCTGGTCAGTGGTCAGTGAAGTTGGTAGTTTCTTAGGCAATGGCCGCAGTCCAACACTCTTCACCTTTGAACCTTCCCCTCATTTATTTACCCCAGACCCCATCCCTGCCCTCTTCTTTTCTTTTCATCCTAGCTTCCTTCTTCTCTGACTTTTTTGTCCTCTGACTTCTTTCTCATCTGACTTCTTTCTCATCTGACTCATTTCTCCTCTAACTTCTTTCTCCTCTAACTTCTTTCTCATCTGACTCCTTTCTCATCTGACTCCTTTCTCATCTTGCTCTCATTTAATCATCAGTCCTCGTCCTTTGACGAACCCCTTCCAATCAATTTATTCCAGAGAACTGGTTTATCATCATCAGACTGTGATCATGATGGTCACAAACAGGCGGATGGAGTAGGTCTGCAAGCCCCCGTTGATACATGCCACTGACATCTGATAGCTTTGAGTCCTCTGGAGCTCAAGGTAAGTCTCCTTCTTCAGCACATTCGTCTACGTATCAAGGTGTGTTCCAGTTAAATAGCTAACTCCTGGGGTTTTCTAGAATGGAAGCTACCCGGATATGGAAAACGTGGTTCGACATCCCCCCGAGGAAAGTTTGAGACCGGAGCTTCTCAAAACCATGAGTCGGCTCCCAAGCATCTTTCCCAGAACCAGCCTTTGAGACAACCAATCCCTACTGCCCCAGCGACTAGAGGAACCAGCCCCAGCACCCCAGGTCGCTTTAGGGGCACAACAAGGCTGCTAAGAGCACGCGGGAGCTTCCGTGGTAAAATCGGTTACTCGCACACAGCCTCTCCCCAGCCGAACCTTTTCAAGGACTCCCCTTCCAAGTCCAAATGGAGAGGTGGATTTGAACCTACAGGTAAGATCAAAACACACGCCTCTTTTCCAAGGCTCACGGTCTGAAACGACGCAGATCTTATCAAGCTACCCGCGCCTTTTGGAACGTTCAAGAATGAGTATGCATGATCCCAACCGCTAATAATCGGACAATACACTAACGCTACAACAGGTTTTTCGGCGTGGCAAGGTCTACCGATTCTATCAGAAAACCTCCGGCGCTACAAGGCCGCCACGAAGTCTTCAAAGAGATCTGCCGGCGAACTGGGGCTTTCATCAAGCCGCCTTTGTACACCGATAGTGTAAGCTCTCTATTCCATACTAAAGGTCGTACTAATTGGGATAGGTCATCCACCTATGGGGCGAGTCGTCACAGGTTTTGGCAGCAAAGGACATCATTCAAAGCATAATTACAAAATGCAATTACTATCACAAGAAGAAGCTGGAGTGGAGCAAGATCAGGGCACATATGGTCAATAAGGAGGTAGGGATTGAGCTCATGGAAAGACACGATGCCGTCTGTCAGGCATTACGAAAGGCACCCGATTCCTTCTCAGTATTCCCGGAGCAGGTGAGTAACAACACAATGCTTGCCCTTTCACATCTTATGAGAATTTCTAACAGGGTTTTATCGATAGATGCTCTTCCTGTGGCCCAAAGATGGTCCTTCGATCAATGATTCTCTTGGTCCGGAACTCGAGGCCCTTGACTACATACGAGCCAAGTTCAACTGCTATGTGTTCGTTCCCAAGGATCTGCCAGATCACATTTGTGCTTTAGGGCATGATCTGGAGACCATGAAACAGATCGTCCGTTGTCTTAGAACGAAGTGGACCGAGGTTGTTGCAAACTCTAATGTGAAAGCGAAGCTCTACATTGTCGAGCCGCCGACTGCTATGAAGAGTAAGATCGTCGTCAAGAAAGATACACTCTTCGCGAAGGCGCTGCTTTGTGGAACTTCACTCATTGGATCCGAGGCGGAGAAGTGGCACAATCTCGCGAATTTGATTGAGTCGAAGAATGATGCCCGAATCCTGAGCGCGGTTGAGAGATGTCTTAAGAGCGTGGTCGCCATACGTGGCCATCTGCGTATGCGCGTCAATCTCGGTTCGTTCGTGCTTGATGAGTACCGCGTTCCAGCAGACGATAAACGGGCCTATGGCTTCGAGGAGTTTCGAGAGATGCTATTGCATGAGCAGACAAAGGGGCGCCTGGTGCCAGGGTAAGTTCATCTCGTTTTCCTTGTGGCAATTTTGCTAATGTTCTATCAAACCTACAGTCTAAAGATTCATAAGGACGAGCTCCTTGCGAGATGTTATAAGGCCATCACACTCCTTCAGCCGTACAATAACCCATCTATGTCGCTGGAGTCCCCTGAGCCTGCATTTTCGGTGAACTTCGAGTTCATGGGCATCAATAATTCTATGCTTCGACTGGAGGCAGAGTTTACTAGAAGTGCTGGCGCGACTGACTACGAAATCACACAACGACGATGGCTCAAGGCCCGTCAAGGAGGCCAATCCAGCGACAAGCGTCCACCGCTGCAGATAGGTGTTATTGACTTCGAAAGGTAAGTCTGCTCTCAGCCACGTACTACTGTATGTCTCTGACCAACTTGGATAGGTCTGACTGGCAGCTCGAGCTAAAGTCCCTCGAGTTCTACGAAGCTTCCTCCATTGATGCTGCCTTGAGGGACTTTTCCCATACCATCAAGTTCCAACGAACGGCTAACATGGACGATATTTCGGCCACACCGGAGAGGAAGGTATTATTTTCTGCCTCCGCGCCAGTGGCCCGATTCATCGAGAAAACCGCCATTCGCTATCAGCTCAAAGGTACAAATTGTATCCTGGAGATTGCTCGCTACGATGAATACTGCCGCGCCAACTTGCCGGCAGCCCCGGGCGTGCTTTCAACCTACATGGGCCCATTTGCTCCGGTTCCTAATACATCTTGGGGAGCATCGTTGTTCGACCCTCGTTGGGATAACCTTTTGGGTGAGCACGCCAACCTGCCCATTGGGCAGACGGTGAAGTATCACCCAAAAACGAACACATTCTTCCCATCCGGGAGACCGGCGGGTGGCGGAGAGAAGTGCAAAGGGTTCTGGGGGCTTGTCCGCAAGGTGAAGCAAGTTGCGGAGCTGATGGGCCCTGGCCGGGTGTCTGGAGGCAAGAAGCCGACGACCGGCCAGGGCTCATCGAGCGAATCGTCGCCGGTGATCGGCACAACCGATCTCGGCGGGCTGCTCAACGCAGACCTTGGGACTCTGTTCTAAGCAACGCCCGAAGTCTACGGGGTTCTTTTTCTTTGTAGTCTTTTTTTTTCAGTTTCAGATTGCCGCAAATTGCCAGCTTAATTACCGTTTCCACACTGTCCAGGCAAGTTCATGTGTATCTGAAAGCGCCAGATGCAGAGTAGATTTCTAGAATGAAACCTGGGCGTGCTTTGATCGGGCCTGTCCTTGCGACCTGCGGCTAGCCCTAGATTAGACAAGTCGGTTCCAATGTTTCTTCACAATGGGTATGCAACAGCTTCCCGTCGTATCTCAATTCGACTATGCTTCCATTGCATACAACCACGCGATCTCCCAGTATGCGTCTCGAAACCGCTCAACCAGCACCCGCGGAAGCCGTAGCAGAAGACGCGGCGCCTTCCGCCAGCAATTTCTGTCTTAGAGCTAGTGATAGTTAGTGACCGCAGAATCGAATAGCAAGCAAAATCATTCCAAGTACATACCATCTTCAAAGAGCCTCTGCTGGCCACTCTTGGTCTGTACGATCTTCTCCAACTCGGTGAGATTGGTCTCCAGACTCTTCACCTTATCCTCGTAGAACTCGATAGCCTTGGGCGCAGTCTGCTCGTCGTCAAAATCCCCCATTAGCATTCATTCATCCATCCATCCATCCATCCATCCATCCATCCATCCCTTCCCTCATCCACAGCCCACAATATCAAAGAGCAGAACAATCCTCACCTTCTCAACATAGAACCCCGTTCCCACATCAACAAGCACCTTCTCCCGATCCGCCAACTTTCCCCGAACATACAGGGAGCTCGTTAACGGAACCAGAATATCCTCTTTCCCATCTGTGCCCTTCTTAGCGGACCCAATCACACCCTCATTGATGGACCGCACGCAATCTTTGAATTTGAGCTGCGCGGCGCGCAGTTTGGCGTGGGAGGTCGTCAGGTGTTCGAGTTCGGACGAAAGACGGGTTTGCAGGGCGCGGAGTTGCGGCACGGAGAGCGAGTTGATGTTTACTGGGTGGGTGAGGTTAGTTGGGTGTTTTGAATAAGAGGGGTGTATAATGTCGGGGATCAGGGCTGGCTGGGGGTTTAACGTACCTGAGCCCGGAGGGGGGTCGGATGCGGGGGTATTCGGGGGTGGCATTTTGGTTTTTGGGGGGGTTCTAGGTTGGTTTGGATTAGTGGATTGGGGGCGTTGGGATTGGGATTGTGGTGTGAAGGGGAGGGGGAATGAGTGGAGTGGTGGGTGGTGGGTGGTTTGGGATTTACCTTGTTGTTGTTGGTTGGGGATGGAGATGGAGATGGAGATGCGGCTTTGAGCTTTGAGGCCGCCCTGGGACGGTGGGGTGGTGGTGCTAGAGGGGCATAATTTTGTGTAGGGGTTAGTCAGCGCGTTGTGCTTGTATTTGTGTTGTGCATGTTAACTACGTGTTGAGGTGGATGGATGGGTGACTAAGATGTGTGCATAAATATTTGTAGGGTTGCATACTTATAAACTGGAGGATTTAAGCAACTAGTTCTTATTCTAATTAAAGTCACACTCTACAAATGTAGGGTCTCAATGGTATATATATAACCTCAGGCATTTCTAACAACCAAACCCCATAACAGGCTACCACTCCCATACTCCCAAGACTAACAAACCACAACCCGAAAAAGAATCCGAATCAGAAACAACATCTGTCCTCCTCACCCATGGTGACAGATACTTACTTTCTCATTTATCCAGCACCGACAGCTTCCCATAAACGCGTTGACTGTCCATATTTTCAGTTAGCCCATCGTGCTTGTTATATCAGGGGGTTGGTTATCTCTTGCCCGTATATCTACTCAACCGCTTGTCCAGCTTTTCCATGAGTACCTGGAAATTATCCCCACAGTCGGAAAAGGCTTCACTATCATCGTCTTTAGTGACGATTCCAACACACCGAGAGTTCCATTCTCTGCCATAAAATCTGATCGATAGATTATGTTGTTCGACTTTGATCTGCGCTTCACAGGACAGGGTATATTGGGGTCGAAATTCGGTGATCAGGTTGGGACAACTGGGGCAGGACATTTGGGTTTAGGAAGCTCTGGGTTACGGATGTATGGTTATGTTGTAGATAGCAGTGAGTGGTAGGAGGTGAGTACCTTTGGTAGGGAAATGAGATTGTAGATATTAGTAACAGTGAGTGACTCTGAATGAGATACCATGATTGACTAGAGACTCCGATATTTATTTCAAAAGTAATTCTTGCGATTGAAAGAAGCTGTATTGGTTTGATAAAGAGAGGTGTTCGCTTCTTTGAGACATCATGGAGAATGCCTTGTAGTTACGGGTTCCTTTTGTCGCTTGATCCCTATGAATGGTTTTGTAGGGTTCTCTTTTATTTCCTGCGAGCAATCATCATTAATATGGAAGCGAGTATTATTATTGCCGGTCTCACTACCTTTCTCTGGAATCTGATCTCGTATATGTGGTCGAGTCCAGGGTGGCTGTGTTGGAGGATGCCGGATGAACAGAGGAAGATACAACAAGGCTTCTACAACAATGAAAACTTTAAGAGACGATTTAGGTGATTTCCTATCCCATGGCCCATATAACCAAATATATACTGATGCCTCACCACGCCACTCGCTGAGCCAGGCTGTGCCTTCCCAAGGGGATCTCTTCTTCTCACTCTGCCAGGAGTATGTACTGCTGGAATACAAGGCAAACACCCATACCAATAATGAAACATTCATTATCCACATGAAGCCAACCCTTAACTTTCCAACAAATATACTCCAACCAAACTATACCTTCATCAAATCCACTCCATCCCAAGACAAATTCCACCCTTATTACAGATACCTATCTAACCCCTTCAACCAACACCAACCCATCACACCAATCTACCCAGAATCTCCATAGACAAACCCCGAACCCATACGCAATGCACCGATCTATCCCCAGAACACAACCCATAAATAACCTCCCCCACTCCAAGCAGGATACTGCACCCCCACACCCACCCCCACCTCAAACTCACCCATCACATAGATTCTCACCCACCCACCCAGTACCATGTTCCGCCATCCCAGCCCCCCCTCCCACTCCTCCACCAAAGAAGACTGGGAAAACGTCGAATACCACCTCAGCGACGAAGCCCTCCGCCAAGTGCAAACCCACCATCTAAATATCCGGTTCTATAGACATCATCCCAACGGCCGCGAGCGATACACAGCCAGGGTCCGGAATCACAGACGACAGTTGATTCAGAGGATCGATGGGAACTCGGTGGAGGACACCGAGGAAGATTTGAATGCGTTTCTGTTGATGTACCATGGGGGACATGGGGTGAATTTTAGGATTAATTATTGGGCGGTTCGGTGGTGTGGGGCTTGGGGGGATAAATAGGGGGAAAATGAAGCTATTCTGTTTATATTCTACAGCTACTCTTAGCGGGTTGCGCTTTTGGCTTTTGGGTATTTGGGTATTTGGGTTTTCTCTTGTATATCTACCAGTTGAATTATACTATTTTTTCACTTAGCCAGTCTACACCTGAATCAACAGAGAAAGGATGAAGAGATGAAGCTACATGATCCTAGCTATACAGGACAAAACACTATCATAGTACGGATTGAGTGCGTATGTAATTTTCATTCATTTGCAGTAAATAACCCGAGATCATTAGATGATGAGAAACCCCATCAAAGATTCAAAGCAACGATTCAGCAACCACAGACGACCCGAGATTCCATCTTGCCAACCTGCCCCCGACTACCAGGAACCCCCATGCGCAGATACGTTCCCATATTCAGAAGAATTTCCCCAAAAAGTTCCGACTCGATGGTGCTATTTCCTGTTAGATTCCGACATGGTATATATATCAAAGGTCATGGAAACTCACGTTTATAGTTTTCCAGGTAAGCCACCAAATCCTCATAAACGACATTATAATCATGTCCGTGAAAGCTTTCGATCTTGCGTCCCTTGTGATCCATCACGATCGCCTGGAAGAAATCATAGCCATCATCTTTGTCATATCCAGTGGAGACAATCAGACCATTGTCTAGGGTTTTCTTCGTGGGAGGATCTGTAAACTCGTCCTTGGACCACATGGTTCTGGTATTTTGAGTAGCGTGTCAAGTTGTAGTAGTGTTTTGAAGGGTGTCTGGAGAGATAATGCAGGTTTGTGGATATCAAGATCAATAGAGGAGTTGGGCCGCTAAGGGCGTTGGCTACTTATTTATGCAATGGATGGTCGTGAGCCCGAGTGATTTGTGAAGGAGAACTCCTCTTGAGGTGCCCTGTAGACTGGTGAATGCCAGTCAACCAGGCAGTTGAGCCTTGCACTGCCTCTGCCCATTGTCAACATATCGGAATCTTCCTACGGATGATAGAATCGCTTCGATTGATCTGATATTGTGATGACATGGTGCATTATGGCTTGTATAAAATGTCGTCTGTGGATTAGTGAATATGTGTATATCTCGTAGAATTCCTGTATTTTGCATGTAGGACTCCTACAAAGATCAGGTCACCAGGACAACGCATTTCTTTCTGATGAATTGTCAAGGCGTAAATTTGGTGATTAACACATCGATATCTTACTTGGGATTTAATTACAAGGCATGCTCATGGAAGTAGCTCTTATTGTCATTAGATGGATTTATCAATGTTAAAGTTACGTATTTAGGACTACATTAACTCTGTTCTCCATCAATCAACAATGAAAGATGCATGAATGTGAATGCCTCGAGTACATACATGTCAACCTCATCCAGGACCTAGTCCCAGATCAACCAGATTCAGATACAACCTTAGGATCTCCCGCATCTGGCCAAACGCCTTCCTCCGGGCTAGCCTTTCAGCAGGCTGATGTTCTGTTGCAAGATTTTGGGGATAATATCATGCCACATTATCTGAGATCAGATTCAAGTAGCCGAATCTCATTTGACTTACATGACAAGCCTCCGCAGCGTGTCCAACCTCACAGTCAACCCAATCCGCTCTCCCATTCCACTCATTGAGCCAGGCGTCAGTCTCTACCAGGGGACTCATAACCGTCACATTTATCCCACGACATACCTTCGAAGTTCTGGCTGCTGATATCGCAGGTTCGAGGACATTATCCCAGGTTACTCGCTTTCCAGCCACATAGCTGATATCACCCGTCACTAACATGTCATTTGGAATATCATCTGGTCGTAGAGAACCGGCCTTGCCTGTGTAGAGAACACAGGAAACATCGTTCAGGTGTCGTAGAGCACGAACCACAGTGTCCAAGATATCACCCCAAGGGCGAAACAGACATGTAAGGAATGACACAACCCCTCCTTCTCTCCGACGAAACAACTTCCAGGCAAAGAGTCGATTGGCAGTGCTGGTCCCTGTTTCCCATTGATCTTGTTCATCTGTAGGCACCACCAGGTCTTCAACACACCCCAGCACAACCGTATCAACCTTTCCCATTGATCGAAGATTCGACTGCTCGATTACACCCATGGTATCAACTTTGGTAGGTAAATTGCATTCGATCACAGAGGATTGTTGTATATCGTTAAGGGCAAGATGGTATGCTATCAGAAGCGCATAATGGTGTACATGATCCTTCCCAGGAAAGCAGCATATCTCCAGAGTCTCACTATCAATCATTTTCGCGGTTGTCCGTTGCCTATCGAACGACGTATCCTCGTTATTGGCGCCACATATAAGGACGTCCTGGTGTCCGCGGACTATTATACGGGGCCAAATGCGGCTTGAGACCAGGGTAGGGGTTCGGTCGGAGACATAGGGGCTGAGGGACTCGTACATCCTGTGTGTGCTGGTTGGGATGGGCTCACAGAGATGAAGATTATTCATCTTCGGGGTTGCTTTTGATGCATTGAAGAGTTTGGACTGGTATCTGTTGGTAGGAAGTCTAGATAGCCTCGATGACAGAAAAACCAATGGTTGGGTGGTAAACGCCAGGTATAGCATTCTGCCGTTATTTAATAATTGAAGAAACCTAGTAGCTCGGGGGACGCCGATTAAACAGGGTCAAATACCGCAGTAACAATGCGGTGTCGTTGGAAGTGATTTGAATGACGGGTCCAGTATAGCAGTATGGAAACACCGTAGAGAAGATTTCCGTAGAAAAGGACTAAGGTTAGCTAGCATACTGACAAACAAGGCCAGTTTCTCACAAATCCCGGCCTTCATGTAGTCTAAGTCAATTCTTCACCTCCCTCTCAGACAACCCGCTGATTTCCATAGTTTCATGCCCCCCTCGTCACAGATCACAGCCAACAAGGATATCTACCAATATCTAACCGAGACACTCCGCACTCCTATCCACTTCTTTGATTACGAGGAAAGGATACCCCAGCGGCTTCTGCGACATTATTGAAATCTCAGCTCCGCCCGGAGTCAGCAACCACGGTGAGTAACGCTCAAATGCTCAACCTAGGTTATATACTCAACAAGACTAACCGCTTCTACACCCTTAGCAACCTACACTCGATTGATATCTCGCAGGGTGAACCATCATGGCTACCTCAACCATCCACCCTATGGGATTTGTCTCGCTATAGTTGAAGTCGAACGACAGTGACCCAGCCGGGAGCTTCAACATGTGCCCGACCCCAAAACAAGCCCTTGCTTCTAATGAAGTTTGCGCTCCAAAGTGCTGCGGTTCAGTTTGATGATGATTTGAGATACTTCTGTCCCGCCATGTTTCATATCGAAAATGTAATGATTTCCCGCATCCCGAATGAGTATTCAGTGGTATTTTTTTTCTTCGCTGACCTATCCTTTCTAAAGGGACGCCGTAACCCTTACGCCATTGACGATTATGGGCAAGAAACCAAGGAAGATAGCCTCAATGGGCTCAACAAGTGCATAAAGAGCTTCAAATGAGATTAAGCATCACGCAATGGAGATTGCAGAGGCCTTGGATGTTGCTGTTGACAGTGTCGCGATCGCAGAGGACTGCGAAGAGAGTATTGGAAACAATCCCTCGGGACTGGTTCAGGATCTCCTGTTCACATGTTGAAGGAATTGGAGCGGGGGATCGACACTCTTAATGATACCAGAAAGCGAGCCCGTGAAATCCTTTCAGCATTGGATAAGCGGATCGAAACTGTGAGTTGATGCGTATACCATTAATAACATATATACTAGGCATCTACTAATCATCGAATAGACACATGGACTGAAAAAAGCTTTGAGAAGGTCCAATCTGACCCAATGGAATAGAGATAATAATATGACTGAAAGTCATCAATACCACCATAAGAAACCAAACCAAACCAACTTAACTTACCCACTAACCCCACCACCCTCATAACTAACCACCGGATCAAACCCCCTCCACTGACGAAACAAATTCAAAATCGGCGTAAACAGCCTCCTCCTCGAATCCCTATCCATCATCAACCCATCCACCTCATCACCACCCTCCTCCTCCTCCTCCTCGAACCCCACTCTAACATCCTCCCAACTTGTCCATTCCCACACATTACACTTTTCCGGTTCCATTATCTGACACACGGTCACACTCACAACTTTAGTACCCAGATCATCCAGGAGCGGAATCAAAACTAGACTGACTAACCTTCGGCACAACATCAACATCCTTATCACAAACCACACACCCCAAAAACACCGTCACGTAGTGCTTATTCTCACGTCTCATGATGTCATTGGTGAGAGCTAGAGTGCGGAATCCTTCCACGTTGAGATCCGTCTCTTCTTTGATTTCGCGCGCCGCGCAGGTCTCGAAGCTTTCGTTGAATTCGAGATGCCCGCCGGGGAGGGCCCAGGTTCCTTTATTATAGTACTATGGTTAGTATATGTTTACTAGTAGTATAGTACTTACTGGTACTATTTGAAGGGTTGGTGGTGGGGGGGATTTGATTGGATGGGGAACGTGCCTGCACCGTGGCTGCCTTTTCTTTTGCCGAGGAGGATTTGGCCCGAGGCGTTGAAGACGAAGGCTGCGATGCCGACGCGGACGAGAGGTTCGGTGGTGGTCATCGTCGGGTGTGAGTTGTTGGTGGGAGCGGGGGGGGGGGGGGGTGGAGTAGAGAATACTAGAGATGTAGAGGGTTTACTATCTGAGATATTAGTAGTATTGTATGAATAGTATATATGTAGTACTGTGATGTGTGTCTGTGGCGGAATATATACGTATGGAATAAATGGAAGGAATATGCCGAGGCCACTAACAGTCATCATACTCTGATGTGGGACTGTAAGGCAGTTTAGGCCGTCAGCGCTAAACCCCCCCGCGAGTAGGCTATGGCTGTGGCTGGTGTGTCCGATTACTCCGAGTGACTCAGAATGGAGGGGTATATTAACTATTGCAACTGCCTAGTACTAGGTAAGTAGTTTACAGTCTTTTGTATAGTACAGTGCTGTGGCGCAAATTCTGCCTTGCCGTAACACAGCCGAGCGCTTACAGCTTCGCAAGCAAGGAACGCACAAACTCCGGTAGAGCCTCAATTGCGACATCCTCGCGGACTTCGAGTCGACGACACTGCACTTCCAATGTCCGTTGCTTCTTCCATCCCTTGCCAACTACAACGATCACGGGATATCCAATAAGGTCTGCATCGCCTAGCTTCCAGCCCATTTGCTTGTCACGGTCATCGAGAATCACGTCCAAGGCAGCAGTGGGTTCTGAGGTCAGCACGTCATATATCGTCTCCGCTTCTTCTTCTAATCCTTTGGCAGGAACCACGATCACTTCGTATGGAGCGATAGCGCGGGGCCAGTTGAGTCCTTTGGAATCCGCAAGGCTGTCGGCGACGGCGCTGATCATGCGCGATACACCGATTCCGTGACAGCCCATTTGCATTGGAACGATTTGATCCTTTTGCGAAGCTGGTGAGCGGTCCGCTTTGTCGAGGTGGGCTTGGTCGACCACCACAGAAGCTTGTAGAACTTCACTGTATCGCGTGCCAAGATGGAAGGTGTGTCCAAGTTCGGTGGCCTTGTGTGTTTCTGTTAGGCCTTGGCCGCATTTCGAGCACTGGTCACCCTCGTGCACTCTCACGAGGTTGAGGTGGTTGTTGGTCCCCGGGAAACGGTCAAGTTTCGAAAAGTCGATATCTTCCACAGAGCGGCTGACTCCGTCTAGTGTGTCCGTCAATGGCGGCCGTTTGTAAGCTCGCACATGTGAGTCATACACGTCCAGCACGCGGGGCCGCTGACCAGAAGCCTCGTTAGACTTGAGATGAGCGGCCCACTGCTTCAAAGGGTTCTCAATGCTGATGTCTAGATCTATGCCGGCTGCCTTGGCTATAGATTTGACTGCATGGGAATTAACTTCCCTTTCAACTGGCGGCTTGTTAGGGTCTTTTAGGGTATACTGTGGGTACCAGCACCGCAACAGTGTGTTTTTGTCTTGTGAGATGGCCATCCACAGGCCAACGGAAACAGCCTTCGCTGATTCACCTGACGCTTCTCCCGTATCAAACCCGGATGCGTGGCTAGCCTGAAGTTGCTGCTCATCGATGCTATGGGACTTTCCATCTGCGAGCTCCTCGTTATAGACACTGTCGCAGCTGGAGCAGCTGATAACGGTGTCCTCGCCCTTGGTGCTGGCGAAATGGAACTCGTGACTTAGACTACCGCCCATATTTCCCGAGTCCGCGGCAGCAACGAGGTAGGGTATTTTGAGTTCGTTGAAGAGCTCTGTGTAAGCAGACTTTACCGACACGTATGTTTTCAGGGCATTCTCGACATTGTAGTCGAAGGTGTAGAGATCCTTCATGATGAACTCCCGCCCACGGAGAAGGCCCTGCCTGGGCCGTTGCTCATCTCTGTATTTCCTTGCTGGATTGGAATGTCAGCTGTTGTCCCCTGCTGTGGACGACTGACTCACATATTTGGTACACTCGCACCGGCAAGTCTCGGTAAGATTTGGTGAGATGACCCACTAACGTGGTGATTTCCTCCTCATGGGTGGGAGCAAGGAGAAAGCGGGATTCCTTCCGATCGTGAAAGCGAAAGACCTGAGGTATTTGTGAGCGGAGTTTGTTGCGAGGGACGCAGGATCCCTACTTCGGAGCCCTCTTTGAGACGTCCCGACTGCTCCCAAAGTTCCTGGGCGGATATAGACGATAATGATACTTTAGATGCCCCTGCAGTGGTTCGATGAGATGAGAGAGGGCTACGGACCACCAAGGAGTATTGCAATCTACGTACCAAGTGATCGCATGTGCTTATCAATGAGACGCTCTAGCTTATCTTGCACACGCAGTCCCAGAGGCAACATATGGAATATACCCGAGTAAGCCTGAAGGCCAGATTAGAGACAATTTTTGGAATATGTGAGGCATATTACCTGTCTCAAAAAGCCGCCCCGAATCAAGAGGTCGTTGGCATCCTCTAGTCGCTGTTAGAAGCCGTCAACGATGCAGCACTTTGCAGTAGCTAGTACCTGTTTCACCCTGGACGGGCTTTTTGGAAATGCCCCCCGTCGGGATCCAGAAATTGGAGATCCGGCTTCTACCATCCACCTATTATGATCAGCCATCAAGATTGTTGGGCTGACGGTGGACTGGGATCGTCATACATGAAAGGCGCATTTCGATGTTCTATGGAATCGAGCAATGCCAAAGTATGCTCGACCGATTCCCGAATAACGGCCCGGAACCGGGCGAAACCCGGTTATCATGAGGTCTGATGATGGGAACAGCACCTTGGCACGTAACAGTAATGTTCATCCACGCCAATGGATGGACATCTGCAAAGTAAATAGATGCGAACTCGAGGACTTCGGATGGTCCGAGCGCCGGCCAACGGGTTCCGGCCCGCCGTTTCTCCGGCGGCCTCGGGGTCTCCTCAATTTTTTGGCGGCAGAAAAAAGTGGAAGCAAATCCCCATCATCAAACTTGCATTTGGCCGTTCCACGTTTCGTCATGGCCAAAGGTAAGGGGAAGCGCTCCTCGGGAGCGAATAATGCGATTCCTGACGGTGGTGTCTCTGTGAACGACTCCAACGCCGGTGCCGATGCTTTCCCTCAGCTGGAGGAGAGTGCATTTGCCGGCTTGCGACAGAAGATCGAACAGCGACTGAAAGACCAGAGCGCCTCCAAGCAGAAGCCGAAGAACAACAAGGGAAAGGCTACTACCGACGACACACCGAAGAAGAACGATGCGCCGAAGCCGGGGCCAAAGCAGGGTTCCACCAACGACAAGAACAACAAAGGCAAGAAACGCGACCGCAACGGCGAGGTAATTTCGAGGGAAGAGAAGGCTATCTCAAAAGGCAAGCAGCCGACATCAAAAAAGGAGAACCAGGATGATGTTCTCCGGCAAGAAATCCTGGCCCTCGGAGGCACCGAGGACGATTTGAATCTGCTCGCTGGGATTGGTTCGGACTCCGAGGTTGAGGATGCTGCAGAGAAGAAACCGAAGAACAAGTCTGACGAGGCTTCTCTCAGAAAGGAGCTGTCGAGTATGTTGGCTGCCGCAGGTCAGGTTGTCCCAGATGACTTGGAGGACGACGAAGTAGAGGAGGAGGAAGAGGAGGATGAAGAGGAGGAGGAAGAAGAAGCGGCAAGCGACGAAGATGACGTTGAAGACGAGGAGGACGTCGACGAGGGGGTAGATGATGTTTTGGATGATGAAGTCTCCGAGGAAGAGTCTCCAGCTCCCGCGCCAGCCCCGAAAGACACCAAAGAATCGGCCAAGAAAGAAAAAGCCAAAGCGACCGCCCCCGATGTTGTTTTCCCCAAGGAATTCTCCAAACTCGTGAGTATAGCTAAACCAAGTATCAGATCTTCTCTAATCCGATCCTTTAGGCTGTCCTGCCCAGATCCGATTGGTACATGACTGAATTGCCTTCCATCCCGACAGCACAAGCAAAGTCGTTACCTCGCCATGTGGTGGATCGCTTCTACAACTACGCCGTGTCGCTCCTTGAGAAGGAAAACAAGATGTACGCTGAAGCGCAGCAGGCTTCTGCATCTTCGTCGCACAAGTTCTACAGCACGATCATGTCCACCGGTACACTCAGTGATAAGACCTCTGCCTTGACTCTTGCTGTACAAGAATCGCCTCTCCATAACACCAAGGCACTGGAGAACCTCATTGCCCTCGGAAAGAAGCGCAGTCGTGCTCAGGCTGTGGAAGTTCTTAGATCACTGAAGGATATGTTTGCCCAAGGAACGTTGCTTCCTAGCGACCGGAGACTGCGGGCTTTTGCCAACCAGCCATCTCTTGTTGCTGCGTTGCAAGGAGCAGGTAGCAAGTGGTCCGAAGGAGACGCTCTTCCCGGAGGCCTTAAGAACAGCCACTTGATCTTCTGGGCATATGAACACTTCTTGAAGGATCAGTTTTTCGAGGTCCTTAAGATCCTGGAAGTCTGGTGCAATGATGAGATTGAGTTTTCTCGCTCCAGAGCTGTCAGTTATGTCTATGAACTCCTTAAGGAAAAGCCAGAGCAGGAAACGAATCTTCTGCGGCTGTTAGTCAACAAGCTCGGAGATACGTCCAAGAAGATCGCCTCGCGGGCGTCTTACCTGCTCCTGCAACTTGAGCAGGCGCATCCTCTGATGAAGCCCACCATCATCAGTGCCGTTGAGGAAGTTCTTTTCCGCCCTGGTCAAAGTCAACACGCCAAATACTATGCCGTTATCACCCTGAACCAGACGGTCTTGAGTCTCAAGGAGGAAAGCGTTGCATTGAAGTTGCTTGACATCTACTTTTCGATCTTCGTGGCTCTTTTGAAGCCTAACAAGGATACAAAGGGCAGGAAGAATGGGAAGTTCGGCAACAAGCACAACAAGGGCAAGGGCAAGGATGACGCTGCCAAGGGTCTGGCCCAGACGGAAGAGGTGCGGGATAAACTGACTTCTGCGGTCCTGACTGGTGTCAACCGATCGTACCCATTTACGAGCTCGGACACCGAACGGTATGTTATAACATGCCCCCGATTGTTGATAAAGCTAACGTGTCCATCAGTCTCTCCAAGCACATTGATACACTTTTCCGCATCACGCACTCCGCAAACTTCAACACTAGCATCCAGGCACTCATGCTGATCCAGCAATTGACTTCCTCTCACCAAGTTGGCGCTGATCGCTTCTACCGGACGTTGTACGAGTCTCTGCTCGACCCACGGGTTGCTACATCGTCCAAGCAGTCACTGTATCTCAACCTTTTGTTCAAGGCACTGAAAAATGATTTGAACACTCGTCGTGTTAAGGCATTCGTGAAGCGTATCATCCAGGTCCTTGGACTGCATCAACCTGCCTTCATCTGCGGTGTATTCTATTTGATCCGCGAGTTGGAGAAAACGTTCCCGGATCTTGCTTCTTTGTTTGACCAACCAGAAGAGAACGATAGCGACGACGAGGAGGTGTTCCGAGATGTTCCTGATGAGGATGACGAGCCGCAGGAGCAACCCGAAGCCCCAAAACAGAAGAAGCCCTCCACTCAATACGACCCCCGCAAGAGAGATCCCGAGCACAGCAATGCGGATAGGACGTGCCTGTGGGAGCTGGTAAGTTTATTACCCATCAAACTTTTCTGGATACATATACTCATACAAATTCTAGCTACCTTACCTGTCTCACTTCCACCCGTCCGTGTCCGTAAACGCGGCTCATCTGCTCGACCACAAGCCTATGTCCGGACAGCCCGACATGACTTTGCACACGTTGTCTCACTTCCTTGACCGTTTCGTCTACCGTACACCCAAGGCCTCTGCACTTACCCGTGGCTCTTCCATCATGCAACCTCTTGCAGGCAGCGAGGCCAAGGATCGGTTGGTTACAGCGGGCAAGCAGAGCCAGCATCTCTTTCTCAACTCGGAGGCGTTCTGGAAGAAGAAGACCGAGGACGTCGCCGCGGAGGATGTCTTCTTCCACGAGTACTTTAACCGGATCGGAAAGGGTCAAGACAATGAGAAGGCTAAGAAGACGACCAAGGATGCTGAGGAAAACGAGGATGACGGCGAAGAAGTCAGTGATGCCGAGTCCGAGATCTGGAAAGCGCTGGTTGATTCACGGCCCGAGCTGGAAGCCGGCAGTGACGATGATGATCTCGACATGGATGATCTCGAGTCCGCATATGACCAGTCCGAGGAAGAAGACGAAGAGGGTGGTGACAGTGAAGTCGAACTCAATCTCGACTCGGATGACGAGATGGAGGACGTCGAAGAGGCCGGAGTCTCTGATGTTGAGGAACCTCCTACCAAGACCAAGGCCAAGAAGGCCAAGGCAGCCAAGGAAGAGGAACCGTCTGACGATGAAGATCCGTTCGACATGGACGTCTCGGATGCCGAAGCCTTCGTTGACAGTGACGAGGAACTGCCATCCGACGTGGAACTCGGAGTTGCTGACGAGTCTCCGAAGGATGACAAGCAATCTGAGCGGAAGAAGAGACGCAAGCTCAAGCATCTGCCCACATTTGCCTCTGCGGACGACTATGCGGCCCTGCTGGCCGGGGAGGACGAGGGAATGTGAAATCGGATCCTGTCCTTATCTATTTTATATTGCAGATACCACAAAAAGCATGTTACCCTCTGGTTTGGAGAATCCTCTGTCATAAACGTAGACTGAAGACTGGATATCATTCAGGCTTTATACAGCCGGCCGAAATCATTCCCCTTAATGTAGACGCCCACCAAATCAAGACTGGAATGACCTGGCAGCCTGTAAATCAACTCTTTCCCCACGAACACACTTTAGTATAATGGTACATAATGAACAAGCTCCTGACAGTCTCATCTTGATTAGGTAGAGATCGTCCCAAGCGAAATCCAGGCACCTATGTAATGATAATCCGTCCCCATCCTAGTATGAATGGCACCCGTACAATATCCAGGTCTTGAAGAATCCATTATCCACCTACGGAGATATCCTTCCCCGAAACGCACCCTGCATATTACCGCATCAGGAAATCACCACAAGCTAGATAAAGAAAGCCCCCCTCATCATCCTCCACCTACGTTTTCTCCTCATCAACCACCAGCATGTAAGCCAACCAGTAAAATAACATTATCTTGCACATTTTAATTCATCCGGCAGGCTGGGTGTGCCTTGTGCGAATTACAAGTTTTCCATAATGTGCAGGACCATACTAAGCCATAATATCACGACCCCATGATTTCAAAATCCGCGATAAGGAGAGCACTTTCCGTGGCTTCAACCATCCTCACATCAACCACAGATGACAGCCAACCCATGGGAAATGGCATAGCTTCACCAACATTTCATCCTCATACCTGAAACGCACGATAGAAATAGTTGACTCGCAAGTCGATGCCAAATGATCATGTGCCTTTAAGAAGCAGTGGCAGAGAGAAAGGCCTGCATGCGGAACCCCGCAATGGCTTGAGAATTAAGCCAAATACCGAGCTATTTTGTGGCCATTCACGTGTCGCGGTTGAGAAGCTTGTAAGCAATTTAACCGTGGTAAAGGACTGCCAGATCGTTTCGCTGTTCAACAGACCTACACTCAAACAGGCGTTTTTGCTAGACCGCGAGAATAGCATGGTGATGTACTATTCACGATCTCGAAGCACATACGCGGTATCTCTTCGCTACACCGCGATCGACATCAACCTCTTACCAACAGCGCGATGCCTTTTCCTACCTAAAATCCTCTGGTTGGACAAGCAGAGTTTCGCCGTCTATCTCTTCAATGGAACACTGTTACGTACGATACTCTGCTGGATGCTGTTTACTATGTTGAGTAATCGTGGGTGACTAGTCTATGGCCATATTGGCTATGATATACAGCGAGTGATTATCACAAAGAGCCACGGCCTGAGTTGTTATCATCGACGCTACGATTTCCAGACCTCAGAGAAGCAGTCACTGTCATATGCAAATCTTCCCAAACTATATGGGGAGAAGAGCCGATTTAGATACGAGTTCAAACACGGGTCGCGCTGAGCTCGATGGCATCATCGCACCTGGATCGCACCCAAGGCGTTAGAAAACAATCCAAATCAGAGAAGGTTCTGTCACACACTTCGGGCTTTCGTTCCCATGGAGTCAGACGTGAAACGGTGGCGTCTTAATGGGCCTTAGGCGGTGCTGCCCCTGATGGTTGTGCCTTCAGAAAAACCAGGATTGCTTCGGCTTCGAACCGAATTTGGCCAACTGAAATGTATTATACTGTGCTGGATAGCATATGTATAGTACTGAGGGCTTGACTGTAGCATAAAATAGCAATCACCTTTCGCTCCCTAGTGTCTACATTAGTTGTCGCCATTCAATATGCGCCATTTAGTGAGCGTGATGCCCCTTACATAAGGCAGAACGACACGTGGGTGAAGATCACGCCATCTGTTAGCGCATAGCGTGCTCAAGGCTTAATCTGACGGGCTGAAAAGACTAGATCCAGTCGCCGTGGCGGTTGCCTGATGAGGAAACCGTTCGGGATTCCAGCCGGGGGGGAAGCCATCCACGAAGCAAGCCTTGTCATATGGCTGGTGTGCTATTTGTGCATGCATAAGCAACGTCATACCACCTTCGCCTTAGCCCCAACTTAAAGCTCATCCTCCCTTGTATCTTTCACGGGGGGTTCCTCTTGGGGCGGAAATCTCTGCGAGAGTGCGAGGGTGGCTACTGGCTGCATTGGGAGGGAGGGCGGCCGCCAAGGGGCCCGGTCTATCAGAAGCGCCACCTCCCAGACGGATGCGGGGCAGCCTGGATCGGGCAGTTCCGCCGGCGGGCCTCAGCTGGCCCGTGATTGGCGGGGGCCCAGGCAAGGTTGTACCGAGAACGGACCAATGGGCGGTGGGGGAAATGGGGGTGGGCCTGAACGCGGCATTGCTGCACCTAACCGAGTCGAGCTTTAGGGACGTGGGGGCAGGATACATCTGCAGCCATAGTCTTAGTTATGGGGGATCATGTACTTCTTCTGAATTCTGATTTCACACCGAAACCACCATTTCCAAGGGCCACCTCATACTAGTCAAGCCTCCTCCGGTACCTGGAACACTCGCCGCATCTCTGGGCAGGCCCGTACAGGAGATGCGGCGGCCCAGGGACGGTAGGTACCGGATCTTACTCTAGCTTACTTGGGTTCGCCGGGGGAGAATCCCGCAGGAGAACGTCATGGGCGCCGGATGCCCCAGGCCCCCGGGGTGATGTTGTCATCGGCCATTCCGGGCAGTCGGGCTGGCCGGCTGCATTTGGGCCCCGGTCATTGGATCCCCGATGCGCCTCTCATTCGCCTGGATTCATTTATCGTCGCCAGTTAATGATTCTCGGACTACCACCAATCCCAAGGAAATCGCCTTCCCGCGGAAGAGCGAGCCAAGGTAACTAAACCTAACCTCGTCGGGTTTCTCTGGGAGCATGACCCAGCTCCCCCCAGCTCCCTGCATGTTAAAGAAATAAGCGCATCCAGATTTTCATTTATTTTTTCCCCACTGCACCTCACATTTATTTCTTTCAATCTTCCTTTTGCCCAGCCTTGGATGCCACTTCCAGGTCTCATTTTGCCTTTTTTCTTTGTCGCGCACGTCGTCCCTGGCCTAAGGTGTTGATCTGTCTCACGGTTATCTCCAGTAAGTGAGCTGCACGTGCCTGGCCAGTGATATCTATTTAGCCCAATCTGACTACCAAAGATGTTAGATCCTTCCTCCGTTCTTCTCTCCTCACCTTCCGTCACTTGCATTGTTAATCCCTTTCACCTTTTGCCTGTTCCTGGTAAGAGAATCCCGAGCGTTGCACACATTCGACCGCTGCACTACAGTCGATCGCATTGAAATCATTCTTAACATCGTCCTTGGTTTATCGCAGGCCACTCGGTTTGTTCGCATCAAGAGGGGCAGTACATGCATCCAAAGGCCTTCAGTGTTTCTTCTGTCTTTAGCTTCAACGCCTCCTTTCACCTGCGGCTTGTCCGCTCGATAAAATGGCGGAGTCCAACGCTTTCAAGCCCGGCGATATTTCCCGTCGGTTGTCGGTCTCCGAGAATCCCAGAGATGCAGACAAGCTGAAGCAGATGGACCTTGAAGGTCAGAAGCAGCAGGTTGGATCGGGCTCCGACTCCGAAGGAGAAATTGGTCGGCAGATTGAAATGGAGTCCGAGAATTCGATCAAGTACAGAACCTGTAGCTGGCAGAAGGTACGTCCGGACTATTCCGACGCATTGAACGCGCGATGCGCCTGGGCGCGATAGCTGACCACTGACCACTGACCTTCTCACTAGACTGCCGCCCTGCTGTTTTCCGAGTACATCTGTCTAGCTATCATGTCATTCCCATGGTCCTACTCCGTTCTTGGCTTGGTCCCGGGTTTGATCCTTACAGTGCTTATGGCCTTGATTGTGCTATATACTTCGCTGGTCATTTGGTATGTTGTTTGCCTCGTCGTGCACTTACTAAGGTCATCGCTCATATCGTCTAGGAAGTTCTGCTTGCGACACCCCCATGTTCGCGATGTGTGCGACATTGGTCAAATGATCTTTTGGGACTCCAAAATCGTGTGGTACCTGACTGCAGTCATGTTCTTGCTGAACAACACCTTCATTCAGGTATTCACCTCTACGTCTGCTATTTGATCAACAGACTTAACATGGAATTTAGGGCTTGCACTGCTTAGTCGGCGCCGAGTATCTCAACACCATCAGTGGTCACGGCACCTGCACCATTGTGTTCTCTCTTATCACTGCGGTTATCTCGCTGATCTGCTCGCTCCCTCGGACCTTCAGTGCTCTGTCCAAGGTTGCAACCCTGTCAGCATTTACCACATTTGTGTCTGTGATGCTAGCTGTTATCTTCTCCGCCATTGAGGACCATCCGGCGGGCTACACCCCAGAAATGGGAGATCCCATCGTGAAAGCGATCCCGGTCTCGGGAACGACCTTTGTCTCAGGGATGAGTGCATTCCTGAATATCAGCTACACCTTCATTGGGCAGATCACACTTCCGAGCTTCATTGCGGAGATGAAAGAGCCCAAGGACTTCTGGAAATCGGTCACCGCCGTCACCATCGCCGAAATCATTGTGTTCAGCTTGGTCGGTGCCATCGTCTATGCCTATACCGGTAATCAGTATATCACGTCACCAGCATTCGGCTCTCTGGGCAACGAGGTATACAAAAAGGTGTCCTTTTCGTTCATGATCCCGACGTTGATTTTCCTGGGCGTGCTGTACGCCTCCGTGTCGGCGCGCTTCATCTTCTTCCGTTTGTTCGACGGCACCCGCCACAAGGGCAACCACACTGTGCTCGGCTGGGCCGCCTGGACCGGTATTCTCACCGTCCTGTGGATCCTGGCCTTTATAATCGCGGAGGTGATTCCCTTCTTTTCCGACCTGGAATCGATCATGAGTTCCCTCTTTGATTCCTTCTTCGGCTTCATCTTCTGGGGCACCGCCTACCTGCGCATGCGGCGGGAAGACTATGGACCCAATTTCTACCGTAACCGTGGCATCCGCGGCTGGGTCGGCGCGATCGTTAACGTCATTCTCATCATCGCGGGATTCTTTTTCCTTGGACCCGGAACCTACGTGAGTCCACACCCTCCCTGTTGCACAACCTAATCAAATCTAATCATTCCCACCCCAGGCATCCATCGAAAGTGTAATCATCAGCTACAGACAAGGCACCGTCGGAAGCCCCTTCTCCTGCGCCAACACCGGGCTTTAAGCACGTCCATCCACCTTTGAAATGAAAGGGACAGAACACTCAAGACAAGCGCTGAACTTCCGAGACCAGCACCCTCCACCAACCACAAAACCCTTAATGATGACTTTTAACGATTTCTTTTTCCGTCATGTGTGTTCCATCGGAACTTCACAGCAATTCTTTACCTTAGTTGTTATTATCGTTTGGCATACCCATCGTTACGCTATCATGGATGCAAATAACAAAATTGAATGGCCATCGGATAAAATGAGACTTGCTCGCGCGCCCGCCATTGAGATGACGGGGGTGGCATGCAAGCTTGTTTTGTTTATGGACATGATGGGATGGGAATAGTAGGCTTTTTAATTCTTGCTTTGTAGATTGTAGGCTGAGGTAGATTCTCTGGAAGTACTTGGTAGCACTGAGTAAGAGGCTGTTTTTTCGAGTTGAGGTTGAGATACCCATGCGAGTAGTTGGTTGGGATGCTAGTGGTTCAGTCTCATCCCGTTTTTTGTTGCCTTCGTCACTCCAGTCCGCCCTTTGCATGGACAATTTATTATCCTTGGTGCTTAAGAGAGTGTGATGACTGAGGATTGGTCTGTGTGCAGTGGACGTCTCCAATGCTGACTCTTGCAGTGCATCGACAAGGTCAATTGGACACGCGGGTTGGAGATAATCGGTGTCCCTAGCTTTGCATACGGAGTATGCAGATGCACAATTCATGTGACATGTGCCGACGAGTTGGCAGTTGGCAGTAGGGGGAGGTTATTTTGATGGGTCGGAGCTATCAAAGATCGCTTGGGCCGTTGTAGGCCTGTTCGTCATTCATTGCTCTCGAATGAGACCACCCGCTCTCGCTCGTTTTCTCCCCAAGTTTCAGAGCCGGATAATGTATATCTGATCACTATGTGACTCTGGTCCTCGGCTACTTCTACCGTCTGGGTTTGCACACGGGCTGACTGAGGGATAATTCCCGTCTCGTCCTCCTGGCCTTCGCTTTCAATGGCGATAAGTCCCTGGCAGATCATCGAGATCAAGCGTGAGTCATAAATCCCCTCCCGATGCGGCCATACCTGCAGCAGTTGGGAGGAGCGCCGCCGGGTTCTGGAATCCCGACATTTTACACATGACCAGAACAGTGATGGCAGGATTCCCAAATCCATAACCATACCGGGCAGACGACTAATATCCCCATATTCGGTCTTGAAGCTGTTGATAATTCGCTCGCAGAACTCGTTGATTCGCTTGAACTCGGGAAGGAAGCGATCGTAGCCCATTTCCGTCGTGTCCAGTGTCCCTCCCAGCAGGCTAACCAGGGTCGCCAAATGCACTCGGATCACATCCATGCTCCGAATATCTCTCAGAGTCCAGGCGTGCCGGGTGCTGTGGGACAAGATGAATGCCTCGAGGTCTGCCCTATAATCACCCAGTTGACACTGCAATTTGCACTGCCGCGCGGAGAGGCTCAGAATGTCAGACTCTAGATCACCCCGGAAGAAGAGGTTGCAGCATGACTGAAAATGGAAGATATTGTTCATCAGGACTCGGATGCGCTCTTTGGCCTCTGCCACGCTGCGGATCTTAACTCTCTCATAGGTTGCTTCGGCTACACGCCCTTTAGGGGGGTGGAGAGTCACACGAACGTCCGGGCCGCCAAAATGGGATCGTTGTACATTAAGATGCAGGAACGCTTTCGCCAGCGCACATTCTGTCGTGGACGTATGGCCTGATTGGCTGCCCAGAATAGTCAGCCCTTGCTGTAGATGAGCGAAAGCATTCTTATATTCGCCTTCGAGAAGCTCCAGAACTACAAAGACAACACAGCACATCAACGCAATCTCCCGCACCTGCGGATCGTTGGACTGTATGCGCCTGCGGAGCATTGACATTGCCCGACCATATTGTTCCAGCGCAAAGCGATGGTGATGGTGATCGGGTTTCATCGTCATGCCCCTCCGCTCAAATTTTTCATGAATGGCGCTCAGTGCAACCACTGCATGGCAGATGGCGGGTTCCCTTTGACTCATCTGTAACACCAACCGCTGCCATACTTCTGACTCGGCGTACCCCACCAGCATCGGGATGGTGTTATGCTCGAAGAACCGAAAACACCGGCGCTCATCGGAACTCATTCCAGGCAGACTTGTGACGAGTTTCATTGATGCTTGAGGGGCCAATGTCTTGCGGACCGGCAATCGATGTTGGTCATATCCCTCGCAGTTGCGCCCGGTGGAAGTGCAATTGCGGCATGCACCCGGGGCCTCATCGCATTTGATATGCCGGGACCTACAGGCACATACATCGTGGATTAGCTCGCTTGGCACGAGAAGCCCAGTCGCTTGGGTTGCAAATTTATAAGGATGTGAAGGAAGAGGACTAACCGACAGGTGCGGCATCCGTTCCTGGACCTATGTGTAAACGCTCTTTGTCTCCTCATTTTCGCTATCTGTAGGCGTAATCCTCAGAGCGTCATTCATATTCCAGTCCGATCCCCCTGGCGGAAGACCTTGAGCGCGTCCTTGTGCTTTTGGCTGGATAGGAATGTTGGCGTGGCAAAGATGAGAATCTTCGGAAGTGATTTCCCCGCGACCATCGTGACAGTGGCTTCCGTGCCCCAGGCGCGCCGAGGCACATTCCGCCCTGCAGCTGCCGATTGGCCCAGAGTGGCGGTCCCTCCCGTTCTGGTGGGGCCCTGCTGTCACCTGACCTGACTATACCCAGTATGACGGTGCAGATAACATTTGGGTGAGTTATCTTCCTGCCAGGGTCTCACTCCTTAGCAGTTATCTAGAACTGCAGCTTACGCCAAGTACTCCATACCTAAGGCTAATAATCTGTGCAGGACTGCGGAGACACTGTATCCGCGCTACTGTCTCAAGTCTTATGATTCGCTGAAACAACACCCCCACCCACTTTTATGATAATGAGGTTCTGCTCTGCTAATGTCACTAAAGTATATTATCCCTTGGCTGTAGTTTTCAGGTTTTGTATTTATTGCCTATCTCTTTTTGAAGCTGCGTGAGGAGTCTTACTCCGGTGGATGAGGCACGGTGAAAGAAATGTGTGTGAAAGTGGACGAGTACACTCTCAATCAGGCCAGACATTCGCTGAGCGGTGTTTGACATGGAACCCCTGAATGCATGGTACGACTGCAAGCGGCCAATTGATAACAGATCTCTCAAAATTAGCCGGATGTAGCACTTGATCTAGTCCTTCGCTGGATTGCACATAGTTCTCTGATTTAGTCATGTGAGAAAGCTCTTTATCGCTACAAAGACCAGCAGGTAGAAATGGAAACGGGAGATTGAGATTTAGAGCTGCTAATTCAAATGCCTTCCAATTTATGGGTGGCACCTTCCCACTATGGAATTGGGCCTTCATACCATGTGATCAGCCACGTTTCTTCCTTTATGTTCTCCGTAACAAATTCACTCATTTTAATCCAGCCATAGTTCCTCCATCGTTTAACCCATGAAAGTCAACCTTGACCATTGGTACGTCAGTCTATTCTCCACAACTAAATATTCATCACAGAATCGTTCATGTCACAAAGTGCCGATGGACCCCGACCGGCCTTTTGACCACCACCCAGACTCATCCGTTCACAAAAGGGGCGACGACAGCGTTGCGAGCCTGTACAACAACCACACATTTTGAGAAGCGGGACATCTGTCTACAGCCTACCCCAAGAATTGTTGGCGTTGACCGGTCGATCTCCCTATAGATTGCATTGGTGGGAGGATTGATAACCTCGCTCTAACCTTCCTCGAGGAGGAGGCTATCAGCATGAATGGATTTGAAATACCCAGGGGGGCTTCGCTTGGTATGATGTGCGACGCGATGGGTATGTTGAGGCTCACCCCGATTTGTTTACCTACGGTTACTATTCCTCTTCTTTCTATATCATTGTTACTGAAAATTAACGAGCTAACCATGTCCCTAACCATCTCGACCTTGTAGCCATCCATGACTTCTCCTAGGAACGGGCTTCACAAATAGCAGCAGTGGCTGGAATTTCGGACAGGTCGTAGCCGTGGCCTTAGTAGTTGTGCCTCTCATCGCTGTTGTGGAATAGGTTGAACCCGGTGAGATATAATTCCTTCTGCATATATGCATTCAAGTGACTTTAATTCTGACCAGGGACATAATAGGGGCCCAACCGAGGAACTCGCGAATCCCCATTCGGCGTGAGACGTAGGCGTTCTCACCACTCAATATGCAAGGATGCAGCTTGTCAGCACCTCAGCCGAACCGAATCTCTGATATCCGTGATGATTTTGATGATCCTGACAATGACTGGAATATTTACAGCAGCACTCACACTGTTGCGATTCTCTATGCCCTGAGCATCACCACCAGTGATCGTGATGGTCTTCGCAAACACCAAGCGGACCAGGGGAATACCTACACTGATAAATTTGTTTTTGGAACCCCCACTGCGTATAGTTAACTTTTTGTCGTTTTGCCTTTTCTGGGATTGTATCAGGTCATCCTTTTCTCCATTTCCGTGGAGTTTCTACTTTCAAAAACGACCCGCTGGATTCGGATCCCCTTACAACTCGCGAACGCCATGCCTTTTCCAATCTTACTAGTCCTTGTCTACTGGACCCACGACTTGCCTATCCCTACCTTTTTATGCTGTCGCTTGGGCTTTATATTGCCTTTGCCTTTATTTATCGATGCCTGGGTTGAATAGTAACGATGGATATGATGAAGGGATATAAGAAGCTGGAAATATCACGACGCTGAAGATACGAAGAAAACAGCAAAACCCCAAAGCAAGAATGAAAAGAATCGGCCAACTACCACCCCCGGTCTTTGATCGTTGCGATGAATTTAGACCGTAAATACCCCGACGGCTCCAGAATCTTCTTCAACACGGGAAGCCACCATTCTTCGATGTTATCATGGATAACCGTGGCTAGCGCATACTCCATATATTCCGGGAAGAATCCACTATATTCCCAGTCCACGATGCCAGTGATCCGACCATCCCGAACCATGATATTCCGCGCTGCCAGATCACCGTGCGTCAAAACAAACTTGGAAGGTTTCTTATTCCTCATCTTCGGCAAGTATCGTTTCCAGAACGCTTGTTGAAGAGGGAACTTCACACGGGCAAAACACCACTCATCGAACTCCTCTTCTGAGGCAAAGGGTCCCATGTCATTATTATGTAGCCGGTCGAAGAAGTTATACGTTGTCTTATTCCCCACTCGACCTATATACGGCTGCGTGTGCTTCCGGAACTCTTGCACCTGGAATGGGTGAGCGTGGTCAGCTAGCAGGACAGCAGAACGGACGACCTACCTGTTGATGAAGCTGAGATTGAATCGATTCTTTTTTGGGGCTTGGTCAGCGTGTGCCATACTTTGTCGAGCGACTCGCCGGGGACCCGGTCCGTTACGGTTACGGTCATGTTTGGTTTCACATTATAGCAGCCCAACACCCGTGGCGCAAGAATCCCGTTATCGGACGCGTATTGCATCATTGCGGCTTCAGATCGTCGGAACCATTCCCTCGGCTTGATTTTCACGGCGACAAGCTTCCCGTTGGTTGTTCGGGATTCTACCACTCGGTTCCCGCAATGCTCGTAGATGTCCGTGCCTTGGATGATACTTCGGTACTCCTCTACCTTCTTGGCAACGTGGGCCTCCCATTCTTCGCCAGTGAGGTCCATGGTGTTTTGGGGATGGAGAGAAGGCTGACGCCAGGCGGGATTGATCGTAGCGTGGAGGCTGTGGCTGTGGCTGTGGCTGTGGCTGAGTAGTCCAAGACATCCCTGTCTCTGTCTGAAGCGCTGGTCGTCACATGACTCTATAGTGAAGAGATTCGTTGCGTGCTCTGTTGTAGCTTTGTAGGTGACGCGTGTACTGAGCCAATTGATGGTCGAGATTGTTCAGTCTAGTTGCTGGCAGGAGGTTTACTCTAAAAGGACAGTTCCTGGCATTCTGTCCATGCTGTTCCAGGACAATGCCGTAACCCAAGCTAGGCTTGATAACCTATGCACATTCAGTTGATGGCTGCTCATGCTGACATTGTGTTTTCCTCGAGTCCTATTATTCCGTATAGGCCAGGACTACTTCGTATCCATATCAGTTATCAGCATATCCACTCCGGAACCGCTGGTGGGGGCATGTTCATAAGGATCGGTCCGTCGAAACTGAAAGGTTAGAGTACACAATTGGTATCATTCCACAGCCGACCTCTCAGTCCTGTACGCCACATGGGTCATTCCTTCTCAAACTATGGGCCCTATGAAATGTACTGATACATCAATCCCAATATGATGAAGTCGTATATCTACTCTTCGCAAGGCGATAAGCACGGGCCACCTGGAGAGATGCTGAGTCAGCCCGCTTCCCGCGGAGATGGCCTATCAGCATGTGACTTTCCCGCTTATCGGGGGTCTCCGCAGCGGCGATGGAGGAATGACCTTCATCTACTCCCTGCTTTTCCTTCGTTTTCTCTTCTTGTCATCCCCCTTTCCCTCCATATCCTGCAGCAATTGTCCATCATGTCTGCTGTGCGCCCCATGAAAAGAGGCCTTCACCTCCTGAGCTCGAGCTCGCTTTGCCGCGCCGCCCCAGTGGCTGGCAATGGCTCCGCATTGCTCCCGCGGCCGTTATCTACTTCTCCGCGCGCTCTCCGCTCCGCGGGCGTCACCGTCGCTGCTGCTCGTCCCCTTCCCCGGGTTGCTTCGTTGGCCGCGCAGGGAGGTGTGCGGTATGCCTCATCCGCTGCTCCTTCAGGCCCAGTGAAGAAAACCCAGCTGTATGACCTGCATCTGGCCTGGGGCGCCAAAATGGTCCCCTTTGCGGGGTTCTCCATGCCCTTGCAGTATTCCGACCTCAGCCATGTCGAGAGCCACCACTGGACCCGTGAAAAGGCCAGTCTCTTCGATGTGAGCCACATGTTCGTATTTCCTTTTATCTTTGGTCCCAGAGGCTCCCCAATTAACAAATGTCAGGGTCCAACACCAACTCAGCGGCCCCGGCGCCCTCGACCTCCTCATGAAGGTCACCCCCTCCTCCCTTGACAAGCTCAACCACAACCAATCCACCCTCTCCTGTCTCCTCGAAGAAGGAACCGGTGGCATCGTCGATGACACCGTCATCACCCGTCGCACCGACGACACCTTTTACTTCGTGACCAATGCCGGCCGCCGCACAGAGGACCTGGCCTTCCTGGAAGCCGAAATCGACAACTACAAACAGATCCACGGCGCGGACAGCCTGAAGTGGGAGATCCTCGAAGACCGCGCCCTGGTCGCTCTCCAGGGCCCCAAGGCTGCCTCCGTCCTCCAATCCCTCGTCTCCCCCGACGGCTCCAACTCCGACCTCTCCACCCTCTACTTTGGTAACTGCCGCGAGCTGCACCTCACCTTCCCCGACGGTACCACCACCCCAGAGCCTCTCCTCATCTCCCGAACCGGCTACACTGGCGAAGACGGCTTCGAGATCTCCATTCCCACCGCCAGCGACGCATCCCTGCCCGCCCGCGTCACCGACCTCTTCCTCTCCAACCCCGACGAAGTCCGTCTCGCCGGCCTCGCCGCGCGTGACTCCCTCCGCCTCGAAGCCGGAATGTGTCTCTACGGCAGCGACATCTCCACCTCTCAAACACCCCCGGGCGCCTCTCTAACCTGGCTCGTGGGCAAGGAGCGCCGCGACCCCGCCACCGCCACCTTCAACGGCGCCTCCACCGTCCTCCCCCAGGTCGCCTCCCCCAAGACCCTCTCTCAGCGCCGTGTCGGATTTACCGTCGAGAAGGGCTCTCCGGCTCGCGAAGGCGCCATAATCGTCGATCTGAACGACGAGTCCCGCACCCAAATCGGCGTCGTTACCTCCGGTCTTCCCAGCCCTTCTCTGGGTGGCACAAACATCGCCATGGGATACATCAAGAATGGCCTGCACAAGAAGGGCACTGAGGTCGGTGTCGTGGTTCGCAACAAGATCCGGAAGGCTACTGTCACTGGTATGCCCTGGGTAGAGAGCAAGTTCTACAGGCCTAAGGCTTGATGGGACTTGTGTCTTGTTTGAAAGGAAGAAGAGAGTGTGGACGGGTGGGTGTTTGGCTTGGTTTCAACAATAGATTCCCCTGATGACGATGTTTGATGTGTGTGTATATGGATTATTATGATTGATTTTTTGCTCTTATTTCTTTTTTGTTATGTTGTAGGTTGGGCTCAACCCTGTCTCGCATGTTGTGCATTTATGTTTGGTGTTTTTGTGTAAAAAGCGAGCGTGTGATGGTTCAAGCTTCAGACAAAATTCAGACTCAAAAGAAGGTTACTTGCTACGTGTTGGCTACTCTAATGTATTGATTGATCTATGATTTGCAAAGTAACATAGTTGATAGAATCTAGCACTCTATAGTGTATCCATCTACCAGTGCAGAATGTATCCGTGTGGTCTATTCATACCGTGGCCGCAGTCAATAGACAGTAAGTTACAACCAATCATCCCTTCGAAAGTTCGACGTCGCATCCTGACTCGTCGACAACGAGGGCGGCAGGTCCTCGGCCTTGGTGCCCCAGGTACTTTCGTTCCGTCCCAGCACGAGCACCAGTTCCTGTCCCTGCGTGAAGAATTCGTGTCCAACATAGCTTTTCGTGTACGGTTGCCCGTTCAGCGTGGCAGACTGGATGTAGATGTTCTGGTAGGTGGGGTCGAAGTTGACGGTGCTTACGGTGGCTGTTTTCCCGGTGAGGGGTGAGGTGATGTTGATGGACTCGAAGAAAGGTGCTGTGATGAGATACACGTTTTGACCGGGGTTTGGGAAGAGACCCATCATGGTCATGGCCACAAAGGAACCCATCGCACCGGAATCGTCGTTGCCTGGAAGGCCGGTGGGTGTTGGGTTAAAGTATCGGGGGATGTAGAAGTGCGCACGGGCGGTGGATTTTCCCGGGCGACCGGCGTAGTGGTATTGAAAGACGGTGAGGAAGGCAGGCTCGTTTCCAATATAAGTGATGCCTTGGTCATGGAGGTAGTCGAGGCGGCGGACGAATTGGGTTGGACCACCCAGCAAGGTCACCAGAGTCGCCATATCGTGAGGTACAAAGCTGGTTGTATTAGCATTGAAGCTCCTGAACGGTGGCATCAAGTGAGGCATACAATTGGTACTCCCAGATACTAGACTCGAAGGTCTCAGCTGCGTTGTTCTGCAAGGAGCAGGATCTCCCGCTCGTGTCAATGTTGGAGCATGTTAAAGGGTCCTGCACACCAGTCAGCTCGGTTGCACTGGCAGGTACAGTAACGGGGGTGACGGACCTGATATCCCCATGTACCGTTCAGATATTTGGGCTGGAAGAAGCCTTCAAACCCCGTATCAGTACCGTTGAGGAATGAGGTTTGATCCGCTCGGAAGAGGTTCTGCCAATACTGGGATGTGCCCTCGTACTTCTCCGCGTCCCTCGTTTTGTTCAAGCCCCGAGCCATTTGAGCAATAGTAAAGTCATTGTAAGAGTACTCCAAGGTACGAGAGATACTTCGGGTCAAGGTACCGAAGCCGATGTAGTCGAAATCTTCCACGGGGATATAGTTCAACGCTTTCCAACTCATTAGCCCGCCACGGCCCTCATTTGACCAGTCATACGGTTCCTCCTCCGCGTCCTTCTGGACAGCTGCATAGCCTGCCGCCCAATCGATGCCATCAGAGATGCCTTTGACGTATGCATCAGCCAAGATGACGTCGGCATTCGAGCCACCCTGCGTGTAGCCTGCGATGTTCAGCCTTGGTTATTCTAGCCGGGAGTGATGCCTACCTTTGCAAAGCGACATGCGACAATCTGGGAGCCACCCCAGATGCTTCTGGGTGTCGATCAATGAGCGGAGCATGCGAGTCAGTGCCGCTGGATCGAAGATCGTTAGAAATGGGAATTGGGACCTGAACGAGTCCCACAGGCTTCAAGAGTCAGCATAGGAAGCCCACGCCAGGAACCGACCGCATACCAGTAGAATGAGTCAAAGTAAGGCTCTGTGCTGTTCCACAGAGGATTCTCTCCTGTGTAGTCCTGCGGATTGACCATGGTCCGGTATATGCCACTGTAAAAGTTCGTGAGTGTGCTTGAGTTGATCCCATTCCGTGATACACGGATCGGGGCAAGTTTCTGCGTCCACATGTCCACAGCTGCGCTATAGGTCTTATTGAAGTCAAAATCATGTATTTCCGCTTCGGCGTTTTCACATGCTTGCTCGTTGCTGATGAAACTAAGTCCCACTCGAGCATGGACGATGTTGTCCGGGGAAGTATTGAATCGGATAAAAGCACCTCCCTGAGGCACATTCGTATATTAGTATAAAAACAGGTACTGGCGGATAAGTACGGACCGGAAGAGGATAGCCGTTTATGCTGCGTGATATCGTGAGATTTTTGACGTCTGCACTAGCCCGCGCATCAACAAATATACCGTTATCTCGAATGTCCCCGGAACCGTGAAAGTCTGCGCAGAAGTACGGCACATATGAACCGCTTCCAAAGCTTGGTAGAAAGCGTGCATAGCCTGTCATGCGTCCTGTTGTGGGATCCACCGAAATGGTTCCATTATCCTGCCGAGTATCAGACAGGTCGGACAGGTCCAACAGGATCAATGGGCTCGACGACTTGTCGGTTGGAAACTGAAAGCGAAAGAGAGAAGTATGGTGGGCAGCTGTCATGTCCACCTGGATACCCGAGCTCATGTTTAGTCCAAAGTAACCAGGACTGGACTTGACCGAGTCAGAGACATAGGAGGTCTTCCGGTCCTTCTTGGGGTACGCGCAGCCATCTATCTCGTCGTTTGTGCAGGTCGCATAAGGGAACAGAGGGAAAACACCTAGAGAAGGCTGTCCTCCGGTCCCCGAGTCGTGCATACTAGAGAATCCGGTGATGCTACTGCCATCGTAGGCGAAACCTCCCTGGTTGTTTATCGAGTCGGTATCAGCGACAGCCTTGGCCATGCCATACGGGATTGTTGCCCCCGCGAAGACATTTCCTAGATACCAGAACAATTAAAAGATGCTCGATTGTAGACCAAGTAGCAAGGGCGTAGTTTAGCGCGTACCTCCGTTAGCGCTCCCGATGAGGGGATTAATATATTGGAGGACATCATAGTTGTCGATCGCCCCAGAAGAGTTAGTACAGTCCACGATATAAGGAAGGGCGAAGAACACTGCCAGAGACCCCCAAAGAACCATCTCGGCGATAGAAAAGGGAGCAAGAAAATGACAGCAAGTAAGTGACCAACGTGCTGGAGCTGGAGGTTTGCAGGATCACAGCGGCATGCTGGGCTGGCATCAAGGGGGAAGGAATGAGAGACTAAATCCCCGCGGGGAGGGGCATGGCAGAGTGCAGACATCTCTCCGACAGTCGAAGCAATCGCGTGCCCCTGATATAAATGACTGACAAGGATGATGGATGCAATGTAACCCTTGAGCGACGAAGATCGTGCGGGGAGGACCTCTAGTGTCTCTCCCTGGCGTGAAGGGGGTCATTGTGTGACAGGGGGATGAATCCTGAATTTACTAGGAAGAACGACGTTAGGCATGGCTCAAGCCAGTTGAATTGTAGCTTGATATGATGCTAGCAGTAGATAGAGTGGAGCAAACTAGCTAATGAGGAGGAGGAGGAGAAGGAGGAGAAGGTAGACGAGAACGATAAGATGCGGAGGCGGAGTAAATGATCGGAGATGGATCGATGGGGCTGAAGGATGCCTTCTCCAGTTCTCCTCCCAGCAAGCAAGCACCAGCCAGTCAGTCCAACTACACCTATCACATAGGACTAGAGGCGAATGAGGCCTATCTTCCTTTTGTCTTCTCTTTCCTCTCTCGACCACCATGAGGATATCGCAAAGTCAATTGCACGCGCCCCTTGCGAGGCAGCCGAGGTTCGAGGCAGCGCCGCCCCGCCCGCCGCCAATCGCGTGAATCGCCGACCGAAAACCGCGATGGGGATCCATGGTCGGTTCGCAGAGAGTCTGGGACACGCCCAAGATTATTGATGCTGGTCTTGGATGGCTCCGCAAAGGCAACAACGCAGCATCGAGATTTGGTTGATCTGATCGGTCGACGGTCGCCTCCATCGCGGCCTTGCCAGTCCAATCCAGGCCTCCAACTCTCCTTTTTTTCCCCCTTCTTCCCCAACTTCATAGCCAGAGAGAGTCCACCCTCGCCATGCCGTCGGTCCCAACAATGCTGGGCTCCACTACCATCACCAGAAGGCTTGTTCTCGCTGGACCTCTGTCGAGTCTGCCTATAACTGCCCCGACCCGGTTCTCGACGCTGTCCCGAGGCATCTCCCTGGCCCCGAGGCTCTCTCGAAAAACTTACTCGACTGCTTCTGCTGGTGTGTACTCCTTCCCTCCTTGCACTACACCTATGAATCGGACCTCATATTGCATAAACACATAAAAGTCGCAGACGACTAATCGCTCCAATTTCGCAGACGCAGCTTCTCCCCCCTCTCAAACACCTCAGCCCCGTTCTCGCTTTCGCCGCTTCGTCGGCTTCACCACCATCGCTGTCGTCGCATTCACTGCCGGCTTAGTCTACCAAACCTCCAAAACAGTCTCGCGCATGATGTCAGTCAATCTCACCACCGACGAGGAGACCCTCTCCGCCTTCGTCCCCCACGACGACTTCTCCAAGGAGGTAGACGAGTATATCCGCACCCATCCTGTGGCCGTGTCACTGCGCGAAAACCCTGCGTTTACGGAATCCCGCCCACACATGAAGATCCCCGAGCACCTGCGCGCGCGCACACTCACAGGTGGCACGCTCTCCGGTCCTGATAAGATTGTGGCGCCGCCCCTGGTGTTCTGCGAAGACGGCGGGAAGAGCCTGGTGTCGCTTTTTTACCTCGGGCCAAGTCTCTGCGGTCACCCGGGGATCGTGCACGGCGGGTTGCTGGCTACGCTACTGGACGAGGCCATGGGTCGGTGCTGTTTCCCCGCCTTGCCGAATAAGGTGGGCGTGACCGCCAACTTGAGCCTGGATTATCGCAAGCCCGCGATGGCCGGGAACTATGCCGTTTTGCGGGCAGAAACGGTCAAGGTCGAGGGTCGCAAGGCCTGGGTGGAGGGTCGGATTGAGACTCTGCCCGAGGAGGGCAAAGAGCCGGTGGTGCTGGTAGAGGCCAAGGCCTTGTTTATTGAGCCGAAGCAGGCGGCGGTAGGTTCAGCGGATCCGTTGACTAAGAGAGGCTAATCAGACATGCAGGCAATGTCGACCCTTTACAACATCACCAACTAACTGATTGAATTAACTGATCCGATCTAAATCACTTATATATACATGAAACTTGGACTCGACGGTCGTCGCGACTAGATCATTTCACAGGCGCATAGATGGACTGGAAACCTGCATTTGGTTTGTACATATAGATCTGGTGTTGGATATTATTCCTATTTTGAACATGAACGATCTCTACAGCCGGAAGTAGATGGGCCTGTAGCTACCTGGGCTTTCTTACCATTGCAATACTTTACTGCAATCCTTTGGTCGCCGCTTCTTGCTATACCCTCCATGCAGTTTTGAGTACCAGCCCTGGCCATACTAAACACAACGATATGTACTATAGATGATGATTGTCAATCACTCTAGCCAACGCAATCACCCAACTGGGTCTATGTCCCGGCGACACGCTCATGGTGATCTCAATAAATTTCCCGTGACTATACGAGGCAAACGATCGACGCGATGCTGATTCATCTGAGTGGCCTGACAGTACCCCAGGCCATGTCACCAGTCACCACCAGGGATGATGAACAAAGCAGAGTAACCCAACCACTACAGGCAACTTTTAAATTCACCGTGACCAGGACGTGTCCGCGAGCTCAGAATGACCTCCCAGTCGGAGGCTGACCCATCCAGATCAGAAGCGAGAGCCACATATCTAACCCAGGTCGAAAAGAACCAAATTCACATCATCCGACAAGGAGAACCTCCCCGATGGCAAAAGACATACGGAGGACCTAGTGACCATTGGCAATCGAACCACCGGCACCTCTTCCACCACAATGACATCGGCACCATACCCCGCCAATCAGCATCTTCCCCGATGAACGGATTCGTGCATCCGCCCAACCAGATCTCATCATCAGCCACCTAGTTGATAGGTAACTGACAGTTGCACTTCAATAAGATCCTCGATAATCAACCACCTGTAGATAAGTGTCACTGAATGGTTGATACAGTGAAACCCAAATCAGAGGACATCCATCCACTGTGGGAATGGAAAAGGGGGTATGATGTAATTGACTACATGGGTGAAGTTGACACACTGTGAATAATGGGCAAGTTCAGATTCATGTTTGAAAACTTCCTTTGTTGTTGAAGTCAGGGATATCATGTATAAGATTCTTGACTTACCTACCTACCTACCTTTCCTACTCTACTTACTATTAGTTTTCTTCTTCCCCTTGCAGATCGTTCAGGGTGTTAGACGTCATAGTGACTCCAATATCGACTTTCAATTCTAACGGTTTTCGATATTGCGCTTCGTATAAAAAATAACGGACTGAATACGAGCTCTACACATCTCTCACCTACTCACCTTCGTGTCTCTATTCCCATCTCAATTGAACATACACCCACTCCCCCTCGCCACACCACCAAAATGACCTCCCCATCCAAAACCCACCACCAACCCGCCGCCTCCTCCAACAAAGTCCCTAGTCTCCACACAATCCAACCCATGAAACGCTCCATCTCCTACTCCCCGGCCCAAGACGACGAGCACATCGCCTCCAGCAAAGCCAGCGAATCCCGCGGCAGCGATCACATGGTCAAAGCCGCTTTGATGGAGCTTCTCAATGATGATGGGGTCAAGGCCAGTGCGCGCGGAAGCAGATCGGTCCAGAACCTTCTCATGGATACGGAGAAGGCGTTGAGGAAGCAGCGCAGGGAGTCGCTTTCGGGCAGAGCCTCGATTTCAGTTTCGAAGTGAAGGGGGTGTTTTGTTTGGTTGGGATTTATTATTCTTTCTAGAGATGAGATGAGCTGAGATGAGATAAGATAAGAGGATGGGTTGGGAGGATGGTTCTGGATGTGGATGCGGCTTGGACCTGCTGGTTAGTGGATATTGGTTGGTGGGTGTATGGTGTATGGGATGCTGCATTGCTACTACTAATGCTACGATATGGGCAAAGCATTGATTTGTGCTAGTAGCTACTCCGAGTGAGGATTGTCGATATGTTGTTCGGACTGACTGCATGGCGGCGGGCTTGGGGTAGATGCGCTGCTGCAGGGGGCTGGGGGGTATCTATGGGACGGGACAGCACGACAACAGATGAAGCATTGCAGTCTGGGGGTTTACTAGATCACATCAGTTACTGATACTGATACTAATACTCGCAATCACAATTTGAACTCACTGATAGTGTGTTTTACTGTAGAATTTGACAAGAGGCGTTTAGGGCGGCCTACCCCGAGCATATAGTTAGTCTGTCTGTCGTATGTGTCCTCTTCTGGTGCATCAGAACACATCGACGGCCTGGCAGGCCTCGAGCATTGGAGTAAACTTCAGCAAACCAGTAGATATGATTCGGTGGTTTTCAACCCACTGTAAATGTAAAGGATGTCCACCAACCTGGCACGATGACACCAGAAGCAAGTCCAAGTCCATACATCCGCCGACCGCCTCCGAGTGACGACCGACCGATCCTCCTCCGCACCCGCACGCAACGCAACAGCTCCCACCTCCACCACCTCAACTCCAACACCTCCACACCTCTCATTTTCCCCCGTCTGCACCGCCAGACCACCTCATGCGTGGCCCCCTCTCCTCAACCAACTAACCCCGCCACCATGTCCAAATCAACCAAGTACCTCCTCGTCTCGCTCCCCACGTCCATCACCCCCTCCCACCACCGCGACGACGCCCTCGACGCCATCTCCGCCACCGTCTCGTCCGAGAATGGCTCCGTCGCGCCCTTCCCCATCCCGGAATTTAAGATCGGCACTCTCGATGCCCTAGTGCAGCAGGCCGACGAACTGGCCAAGCTCGAGACCGCTTGCCAGGGGGTGGTGGTGAAGGTGGGCGATGCGCTGAAGAATATCCTCGAGGGGGATGAAGCGCAGATCGATAAGATGAAGACCGTGAACGATAGTATGTTTGCTCTACACTTTGGTTTTGGATGAACGTGTGTCTGGATGTTAATGGGTTTTAGAGCCGGTGGATCAGTACCTTCGCACGTTTTCGTGGAATAAGGTCAAGTATCGGGCTGATAAGCCGTTGGCGGAATTGATTGATTCGTTGCAGAAGGTGATTTTTGATGATCCTATCTGATAATGGTGGTTGTGGAGGGGATGCTGACAGTTGAATAGGAAGCAGCGAGTATCGACAATGACATCCGCTCGAAGTATACCCAGTATAATCAGGTCAAGAATACGTTGGCGACGTTGCAGCGGAAGCAGACGTGAGTGGATATCTTGGTTATGTGTCGTTTCATGGGTATGTACTGATTGATCAGGGGCAATCTGTCTACTAAATCCCTCGCCTCGGTGGTCGACCCCCGCACTATCGTCCAAGACTCGGAATACATTGAGACGCACCTCGTCGCAGTCCCCGCTCAGCAGGTCAAAGAATTCCTGAAGCTGTACGAGACGGTAGCCCCCATGGTGGTGCCACGGTCGGCAACGCTGGTGGCATCGGACAGCGAGTTCGCGCTGTATGCGGTCACGACGTTCAAGAAGCATAGCCTGGAATTTGTGCACAAGTGCCGTGAGAACAAGTGGATTCCGCGCGACTTCAAGTATGTCGAGGGCGGCAAGGAGGAAGAGCGCAAGGAGGTCGAGCGGGTGGGCGGCGACGAACGCAAGCTCTGGGGAGAGACACTCCGACTGGGGCGGACGGCGTGGAGTGAGGCCGTGATGGTCTGGATCCATGTGTATGTGCTGCGGGTGTTTGTCGAGACAGTGCTGCGGTATGGGTTGCCGCTGGACTTTGTGTGCACGTTGATCCGGGTATGTTTCGAGCTTATTGGTAGGGGATTGGATAAGGGCTAACAGATGCAGGCTCCCGGATCAAAGCAGGCCGACAAGGCGAAGCACAACCTGGACGACAAGTACTCGTATCTGGCGGGCAACGCGTTCGGACGGGACAAGAAGGGCCGGGTGAAGCGCGACGAGCCGGGCGAGCTGCACGGCGAGGGCGGCGGCGAGTATACGGCGTATGTGTATTATGAATTCGAGTTTAATTAGCGGTACTTTACCTGCGGTTTTCTGCTGGTTAATTCTTCTGTTGATATATCTACTGTCTAGCGTCGTACATAGAGTTACTCATCTCCTCCACCTCTTGAAACAAATCATAGCAACAACCAATATATACAACATCAAATCCATGCTATCTATCATCAAACCCCAACCCCACTCAAAGATCTACTCCTGCTTAGGAGGCAAATATCCCTGCTCATCCAAATAAGCAATAATCTGCTTCACGGCGTCCTGCACCGGCACCTCATGGTTCTTGATGTGCACCTCAGGCTTCACCGGCGCCTCATACGGGGCACTAATCCCCGTAAACTCCTTAATCACACCCTCCCTAGCCTTCTTGTACAATCCCTTGGGATCTCTCTGTTCCGCCACCTCAACCGGCACATCCACGTAAACCTCGACAAACGGCAGTCCGGATTCCTCTCCGGGAGTCGGCACCTCATGCAACGCTCTCGCCGTGTCACGGTCCTTCCGGTAGGGGGAGATAAACGACGTAATGGCAATACTGGCACTGTCGGCGAACAGCTTCGCGACTTCGGCAATACGACGGATGTTCTCGTTGCGGTCGGCTTCGCTGAATCCGAGATCCTTGTTGAGTCCGAACCGGATGTTGTCGCCGTCGAGGCGGTAGGCGTGAACGCCCCGGTCGCGGAGCAGTTGGTGTTCGAGCTCAACGGCCAGAGTGGATTTGCCGGAGGCGGAGAGACCAGTCAGCCAGATTGTGAGGCCGCGTTGGGAGCGGAGGGAGCTGCGCTCGGTGCGGGTGAGGGCGCTGGCGTGGTAGGTTATGTTGCTGGTGGGGGGGTTAGTTAGGGGGGTTGAGGAAGGGGGAGGGGGAGGGGGAGGGGGGAGGGGGTGCTGGGGCAGTAAAGAAACGTACGTGGCCATTTTGAAGAATGATTGTGTTAATTGGGAGGTGAGGTTGAGGAAAGATGGAGGACAGATGGAGGAGGGGGAGGGGTAGAAAAGAGAAAGTGGCCGATGAGGATGAAAAGGGTGAATTGAAACAGCGGGGCGCCGATCGCGGGGTTTATTTCATTTGTTGCGAATCACTTGCGACATCTCCTTACGTACACCCCGCGGGCCTTCGGGCTGCGTGGCTGGCCACCAGCTAGCTAGCTATCAAGGCGTGGCATGTACGTCCCTGCGTGGTCTATGTACATGATGATGCCTTGTTTAGCAGTTTAATAAAAGTGTTTTCGATCCCCAGCCAGCTCGATCACCCGCAGTGCCGCCGCCTCGAAGCCGTCAAACGCCTCCAGTGGCAATCCGCTCCGTGAGATCTATTCGGAACACTGTTAGCATCGCTTCTATTACTTCGGTATCAGGCTATCAGCTAAACACCACTCACCATTAGCTGCCCGCGCGCTTCGTTCGTTCCTCGCAGTCGCACCACCACGGGCACGTTCAGCTTCATCTCTTCAAAGGCCTGGATGATCCCTTCTGCGATCATATCACACTTGGTCAACCCGCCAAAAATGTTGACAAAGATCGCCTTAACACGTCGGTCTGATGTGATGATCCGAAGTGAGGACTTGACCATCTCGGTTGTGGCTTTGCCGCCCGTGTCCAGGAAGTTCGCACAGTGCCCGCCGCGGATCGTCAGTGCGTCCACCGTGTTCATTGCCAGGCCCGCGCCGTTCACTGCTGGTCAGTGGATGATACCAAGGTCCTAGGGTGAGGGGGTGTCTTACCTAGAATACCGATGCTTCCATGGCCTTTGAGTCTGGATGTGGTCAGCGATGTTTCAGATGTTAGGCGAGGATACTCACTTGATGTAGAAGATGCCATTCCTTTCGGCCTCGACTTCCTCGGCCACTTCTTCAACTGGGTTTCTCAATTGCTGCACTTCTGCCTGACGTCCTGAGCTCCGGAAGGCGGCGTCGTCGAACCCAAAACGGGCATCGCGGACCTCGAATGTGTCGGTGGTGTTGGCACGCACTTCCAGGAGGTATGCCTCTTTTTCCGTGAAAATTTGCCACAAGCCCTGAAAGATCTGCGCCAAGTTGTCGTGAGCCGTCGTGGGAAGCTGCAGGTGGGAGGCGACGGTTTCAATCAGTGGATGTTCCCTGCTAAATTCCGTGCCCTCGTATGCGAACGGGAACCGGCCTGTCAGATCTGGTTCGAAGCCAGCGGATGGGGAAGCCAGAATGCATGGCGACAAGGCCGTTCTGTCGATGGTGAGGGATAGGAAGATGTCTGACTCCGACGTGGCAGCTTCATTGACTGGGATGGATTTCTCTTTGATCATTTCAAGAGCCTGGAATCGCTTAACAAAGAGACTTCTGGTTTGCTGGGACTGGGGTGATCCGTTAAGGCTTCGTGTCATGCGTCTCTTCGTATGCAGGCCTCGTCGTTGGTTGGCACCGTTGGTGGACTACTCCTGTCAGCAAGCTCTCGTGTTTCGAGGTAGAAACCTACAGTTCGACTCTTCAGAAGGGTCTTTATCCCCACCCCGAATTTCTCAGGATGGTTTACCATCACCACGCCGGCACGCTCGAGTGCTTCATACTTGGCATAGGCGTTGGGTTCGCCGTACGAAGCCCAAGCACCAGCATGACCCATGATCCGCCCAGGAATAGCATTCATACCGCCAATAAGGCCCATTATCGGTCTGTCTCTTGTCAGCATGACTGCGCACTAATTGGACCCAATCACATACTTGGGATTAGTGTTCCTCTGGTGGTAATCCTTAATCCAATCGGCTGCATCTAATTCTGCTCTACCACCGATTTCACCAACCAGGATGATACCGAGGGTATCAGGGTCCTCCTCAAAGATATTCAACGCATCGACAAAGTTAGTGCCCACCAAAGGATCGCCTCCGATACCGATACAAAGGCTCTGTCCCAGTCCTGATCGTGTGGTCGAAGCCACAGCCTCATAACTCAGGGTTCCCGACTTTGTAACGATGCCAATATTTCCCGGAGAGAAGCAGGGCAGTGGCTGAAATCCGACGCGGCATTTGCCAATCGGGGAAATAATTCCCGGGCAGTTTGCCCCCAGTAACCTCGTCTTTGACTGTGACTTGAGCATGGAGTGAACCTACCACCTGTTAGCCATTTTCCGAAACTCAAGACCGGATGCCTACACGCAGCATGTCGTGTATGGGGACATGTTCCGCCACCGCCACGACGAGTGGTATTTCTTCCTCAATCGCCTCTTCAATTGCTCTTGCAGTCTGATCGCCGGGCACAAAGATCGCAGATGCATCCGGTTCCCCCCTTATTCGAGCCTATTATCGTAAGCATTATGTCTTCGAATCAGAAAACAGTCATACCGCTCTAACAGACGGGAAGATGGGACGACCGAGATGCGCAGAATCAACTCCTGGCTTGACGCCGCCGACAATCTTCGTGCCCCATGCCAAGGACTCTTGAGCGACGATGGTGGCCTGAGCAGTTAGTCCAATCTGTTTGGCTCCTTGACTGAAGCATGCCTACCTGTTTACCTACGACAATGTTAGCATGGTTTTGCAATTAACTGGTATCAACTCACCGGTAAAACCCTGGAACAAAACCCTGGTGTGAGCGCCTATCTTCAGATTCTTGAGTGTTTCCGCATAATCACACAGGCGAGACGAAGTTGAGAATTTCCGGACATTATTGAGCGACGAACGGACAAGGTGCCTGGGCGCCTCCGCGGGGATGGAAGAGAATCGAGTCATTTTCGAAACTTCAGTTCAAATCCGAAAAGGGAGATCAGTGCAGCTTATCCAATTAATAGGCGTTAAAGCCACTAATCACGAGGATAAACCGCTGTCAGTGACAAGAAGCGCAACAGAAAAGACGATCACCACTCATCCAACTCCCAAACGAAGCAAATAAGAGCACAAATCAAACCCTTGAGATCTACAGACTGAACCTTGGCGAGGCAGAGTAGACCTCAGGAAACCAGGCCCTTAAAATGGACCCTCTGGTGATCTCAGACAGTTTATCAACAGTTTGCAAGGCGTTCTTAAGATAGTCAGAGCATGTGTTGATCGGTGTTCTCAGCGGTTGCTGCAAATAGGACTTGGTGGGAGGAGACAGAAAATGCACAACTAGAGGCCATGAGAATGGGGGAAGAAATCTGTCAACGATGCGATCTGTGTTGTCTATCGCATCATTGTGAATGAAGTGATGGAATGCAATTCTGCCCCGCTGGTGAGTCATGAAAATGCCTACTAGGCAGTTGCGGCCTGCAGCGGCGTTTGTCTCCAGCGTTTGTCTGTCTCCTATGTTCATGGTTTGCTCTGGGCTTTGTGAGCTGTGGCACAGGTGGCACATTTCGAAACAGCGGCAAGTGCTCAGTGTGATCTCTCTTAGGAGGCTATCAGCTCATTAGTATCTAATAACAATTACTATTATCATGATTTCACGTACCCTTAAGATCCTTATCTCCCAATACTGCATCTTGGACCGGATGGGTGGCCTTGATACTGAAGCAATCCTTGCAGCAGATGTGCTTCTGCCTGAGGCAATGACATAGTTTTGGATCTACTCCACGTATGACGGCATCCTATTCTGCGACATCCACAGGGGAGATAATCCCATTCATCGGCATCACATGAAGGGGCATTCATTGCATCTGGATAATTGGCAATGATGTCAAGCCATTCATTGTCATAAACCCATCTTAACTCCATGGTAGGAATCGTATACTAGTAGTGACTTACCCCACACTCCAATCGCTTACTAAGGACCTAAATCGCAACGCTAAATCTTCAAAAATCTTAGTAGGTATAGCCTAGACAAGACATCATCAAATATCGAGACATGGGCTACACACACAGTACACACCCTCTGATCACCACCTCGCCATTACACTCCCAACCATATCATGTAGATCAAGACCCATAATTTCCCCTCGTAACCTTGATGAAAACCAGTCCTGGCACCCCCCCCCCCCCAAATCCAGTCAATGATAATCTTCCCATGCAGATCCAACCCACCACCTTGATGAACAGTGGAAACATGAACCGGTCCTCCTCCCCAGTCCCCAATCCCCAATCCCCATTTTCCCCCTCATCATCGCATGCAGCCGATCCCCCCAGAAAGAACAAAAGCACTGGACCGAGTCGAAACTCTGGCCCAGCCCTCCCCAGAGCCAATCACAGGTGCCGCCGACCCTCAAAGGCGGGGTTACACGTCCAGAACTGACGCCATTCATGATTTCACCTTTTCCTTGCTTTACGCGGATCGTACCATCTACTTTCCCTAACTAGTTGCATTCGAGATTCCATTATTTCATCAGATAGACGATATGGCTAGTACTTCCCGCGTCGGGCCAGGTTCTAAGGGTAGGTTAGGTATTTATCTCATTTCCCTTTGTTCTTTTTTCTATTTGGGTAGATGCACTTTCCCCCTCCTCCTCCTCCTCCTCCCAATTTAATAAGTACCTTCTGTCTTGTCTGTCTGTCTGTCTTCAAACCGTGACTCCTACTTATGATTCACAATTGATCAATTCCAATACTACTTACCACCTACCCATGATACATACATACGCATCCCACCCCCAAAGACAATAATCCAGACGAACTAACCAACTAACACCACACCCCCCAATGTCTCTCTCAGCATCAGCATCACCAACAACTACCTCCGAACTCCAATCCTCCCTCCGCGAACTCTCCCTCGCCAATAAAAGTCCCATAAAAGACATCCCGCGACCAACACCCCCCACCTCCGCCCCTCACCACCAAAAGCCCAAGAAAAAGAAAGATCCCGCCCCAATCGCCGACTCCTGGGAAGATGAAGTAGACTCGACCGCCTCCGCCTCCGCCTCCGATCTCGAAGGAGGAGCAGGGGCTGGAAAATCGCTGACAAGTTCACCCGCCTTATCGCCTTCTGTCCGATGCGCAGAAGGACCTCTCGATCCTCCACCCACGCCTATCTCGCCGCAGACGACGGCATCGCAGCAGCCATGGCCTGCGTATGGGAATGCGCCGCCGCGGGCGAGGTCTCCGGCGCAGGGGCCGGCGAGACGTCCCGAGAAGCAGACGGCTGTGGCGGGGAGAATGATTGCAGGGGCGTTGGGGATTCGGGCGCCGAAGCGCACGGAAGAGCAGAGGAAGTATGATCGGGCGGTGAAGGAGCAGGAGATTAAGAGGAGGAATAGAGAGAAGGAGGAGAGGGAGAGGGAGAGAGAGGAGGAGGAGAAGGCTAAGATGGCCGTTTGGGATATGTGAGTTATCTCTTGGGATTGGTTGGGTTTGGGGGTTGGGGTTGTATATGGGTTCGGGGGTATACATATATATGTCTCTCTTTTTACTGATAGGAGAGTTGTTCGGGGTCTTGCTTGTCTTTTCCTCTTATCTTTATTTCTATTTTATTTCTGCTTGATAGGGCTGGCTGGGGGTTGTCGAGTTCCTTTTCTACAGGGTTGTCCAAAATATACGGGACTGTAATATATAGTCTTTCGGGGGTCTTTCGATGGTCTCGGTAACCGATACAGGTAATGCAAACAGAAACTTAATCTAGTTGCAGATTGCATAGCTTGAACAAGTAATCTAAGACTATGCCACTTGAAACCACCTGTACCGAAATGACTCGCTGTTTTAATTTTCATAGACAGCAAATAGTAATCGTCATCATCATCATCTCTCAGGCTCAAAATCCCATCCTACCCAGGTACTTGTAGCCTCCCCAATGAGGACCGGGCTCGGACGCAACCCAAGTTAAACACCATTGCGCCTGTGTTTCGTATGAAAAGGAGGAAGCGTAATCGCGGCTAGACAACGGCTGGATGTATTTAAAGACATAATCATCATTCATCGAGAGGATATCTATCTAGCCACCAATCTGCTCTTGGTGGACCTCCAGGGTGTCACCGTCGGTCATTTCAAGCTGCGAGTCAAGACAAGTTAGCTGTATACTTCTTCTCTCTCTTCATGTCGTACGAGGGACTTTCGTGCGGGGGAGGCCGCCCCGCGGTGCTTGCGCAAAACAAACAGAGGGGGGTTTTTTCGGTCAGAACGTACCGTATCAGGGGTGTCCTCGGGACGCACGCGAGTTCCATCGAATAGGAAACGCACAGTCGAGGCTTGTCTGCCCTGTCTCTCGCAGAAAGCGTCCATCAACTTCCTCAGTTGTGTTGAGCGCTTGATCTTGAAGAACACCTCGTTGTTGTTATCGGTGACTTTGATGTTCAGGTGCTCGACGGACGCGGGGGCGTCGCCGGCGGGGGCTCCGGAATCGGCCATGATTGTTGGTAGAGTGGAAAGGAAGCTTGTGATGTGGATTGGAGGGGAAAGATGTCAGCTTTGGGAGACTTTTTGGCGCAGATCAGATCGGAAGAGTAGCCGCTTGGGTGACTTACCTCGTTGTCGCTGTGGGGGGTTTCTGCGCGATGAAGGCCTGCAGGAGGACAGATGGATGAGAGAGGAGGCGAAGGCGAGAAGGATTAGGGAAGAAATGAATGGGTGTTAGGAAGTTGGAGGCGATGAAGAAGGCAACCCCCGCCAGCCATGAACAACGGAAAATCTATTTTGCGGCGCAGGTTGCTTGCCCTTCCCGCTGTTTGTCGGCAGGGAATGAGGTCGTCGTGAATGATATTTGTTCGTTACTTTCCACTCTGGATCTAAGATTCATACTCGTTCTTTCTAGGTGTCTTTGTATATTTGTTTGGGGATACAGGTTCCGAATTATTCACTTGTGATCTCATTTCTGGCTCATTGCCTTCTCAGGCTGTGCTACTATATATTGCGTCATGGTATGATGGACCGTTAACTTCTATGTGAGCTTAAAGTGACAGACAGCAGGGCGGACTTAAAGAAGACATATCATTTGACCCGCCTTGCCATCCACGAGCTGTAGGTCCCTGATACACTCTGTTGGGGGCATGACTAACCGTCCACAGTGTGCCATTCAAGGTGACTAGATACCATATCCAGGTGCAGGTAGGACGTCACTGATTCTTGCAGCATGTCTAACCAAGAACTCTTATCAAGAAGAGAGATGCCAATCCCAGATCAATGCGCTTTATGAATGCTGCAATGCCTTCTACAAAGAGCGAGGGGAGGACGCCCGAACTCCCAGCTGCCCCAAGCCCAATTTGCTTCGATTGAGGATGAAGCAACGGGGCCAGGTATCTTCCTAGCCTGCATCGGGGCTTCCTTGAAGTCTACGGACCATGTACATACTACCAATGTCGAGCATAGAATAGAGATAAACTCCGAGGAGCAACATAGCGGTTACGAAGATAGCCTCAGTTCATTCCAGACCAAACCTGAAGCTTGAAGCTGGATGTGACAATTCCCTTTCAGTCTGAGCCCCCATTCAAAGTAGGAACCAGGATATATGAGAATTGCCAGATTGTTCTAAGACAATCTTGAGCACGCAAAGAGGCCGTTTTGACCTGAACGAAGATTGAAGACGCTCGTTCCGAGACTCTAATGATTGCCTATAAGACATGAAGAAGAAAAGAAAAAGAAAAAGAGGAAAAAGTCGAAATGCGCGAGTTTTTCTATCGGTGTGTGCTGGCGCTAGCCCCGATGCGGGCTAGTGGCCCGTCGGCCCAAAACACGGCCAAAAAGAGTAGGAAGAAGATTGGAAGTTCCAGTTCTTCCCCAAACCCTCCTGGGAAGCTTAAGGTCCCTCGCGAAACACTCCCTCATCCTCCCATCACCCACCCCGACTCACCCTCCTCCCGACTAGTCCCCCCGGCATCTCCTCGCGCTCATGGCTCCCTTAACCAGGGCCACGGGTACGGGCGCCCCTGCTGGTTTCACGTCCATTAATGTAAGTATCCTTTGTTTTGGCCTGTTCAAGGCGCTGCGCTGACCGACCGGGGCTTCATTCTCCAGCCCTCCCAACAATCCACACACGAGTCGGAAGTCATCGAGATCGAGGACGACGATGATGAATCAATGGACGATGAGGGCGATGCGCTCGACCCCAACGATGACGAGGAGGAGGAGGACATGGAAGATGATTACGTCGACGAAGATGAAGAGTCCGAGGACGAATCCGCCGACGTTATGAATGGAAGTGAATCACCGCTGGACCTGGGATTCGCCCCAAATGGACACAGTATGCTGTTTACGACCCCTGGCGTAGCTGCGAAGGCTGATCGCATGCTAGACGGACTAGATATCGCAACTCCGGACCTATTTACTTCGGCAGGCGCGCAGGAGGCGTTGCACCCCCTTCGCCGCACCGCAGATCGAGTGACGCGCCAGATCGAGGCCTTTGCCGAAAAACTGGATCGTTTCAAGCAAAAGGGAAACCGCTCCGATGAGTTTGTGAACTACCAAGCTGCCTACCAATTGGTGAAGAGCTACCAGACTCTCGCGCAGGACGCCATCAGCGACATCTCGAAACAAAACACATTGAAGCGGGCCAAGCTGGGATTGAGTGCTGCTCGAAACAACGGAACCGCGTCACTGGATCCCAAGACCGAGGAGGAGCTCCAGCGACTGCAGTTGGAAGCCGATACTTGGCGGCTTCTCCTCAACCTCATCAGCATTGACGACCCGCCTCGCAGAGCCAGCGCCAAAAAAGCACAAGAAACTGTCTTTCAAAACCTCCACCGGTACTCATCTGATCGCGAGGTTTGGGAACAATTCTTGTCTGCGGATCATTATGCGACTGAATGCGTCATCGTCTTGAAATGGCTGGAAAACACCGCAAAGACGAGCAGCAAAGATATGGACTTGCTGATCACCGAGTTGGAAACGCAGGCCGAAAGAGGACAGGGACTGTGGTCTCATGGCTGGCTTTACACCAAGGAAGCAATCAAGGGACAAAAACGTCTTCGAGCCTGGCCTCAACCCCTCGACCCCAACAATCCAGGAATCTCCGACTCGCTGCTGAGCTCGGATAAATCAGAGCCCCTAGTCACTCAGTTAGATCCGGACGCCGTTACGCGACAGAAGCACAGCCTCCAGACACAGGACCAGTTTTACGAACGCGCGACCTGGATGACTTGCTGGAAGATGCTCAGGCACGGAGAGAGTTGGTCCAAGATCCGGGAGTGGTGCGCAGAGCGGCTGGAGAATTGGCGAGCAGTCAGCATCTGTGGTTCTAGCGTGGACGTCGAGGCCCACACGGGTAGGACGCCTGTTTATGATGGACACACACGCATGATGAACTGGCGCTCCCAGGAATCCTGGCGCGCGGCCTGCGCTGCTCTGACACGGAGCCCACATACGGAAGATTTCGAGCGGGCGGTTTATTCATTGCTCTGCGGTGAAACGGAAGCAGCCTTCAAGGTCTGTCATACCTGGGATGACTACCTCTACGTCTACTTCAATAGCGTCCTACTCTCCCGGTACCAAGGATTCTGCAAGCAATTCCAGCGCAAGCTAAGCCATTCGCCCACTGCGCCTGTATCGTTCGTGCCGGAACCGGCTGGATATGCCGAGGTGAACAAATTCGTGCAGTATACTAGAGGCAACGATCGTGTCGGAAGCGAGGCACGGAACCCATACCGCACCATCCAGGCCACCATCCTGGGCAAAGGATACGACTCTTTCTTCTATTCGCTGGCCCAAGCCGTGTCGCAGGTCGCAAACAGCAAATCGGATCGGTCATCCTTCGTGCCTGATGTATCACCGACATCCGTTGATGACAGCCTTGTCATCACGGCAGAAGATGGCGATGCGCTGCGGATTGCCACTCATCTCTACATCGTCACTTGTTCCATTGGATACGTTCGCGCCGACACCCAGTTCTACAACACCGCTTGCGTCAATGTGATTGGATATATCGCTAATCTGGAAGAAGCGGGCGTCGTGGATATCATCCCTATTTATGCGTCCCTTCTTCCCGAAGAGTTGGCGCAGTCTGTTCTGGCTCAGGTATTGATCGAGATCGTTGACCCTAGAGAGAGGAGGCTGCTGGTTAGGCTCATGGAGAAACATGGCATCGATGTCGAAGCTGTTCTGCAAACTCAGTGGGAGTGGGTGAGCGCCAATGTCTCTGCCATTGACCACTCCAGGACGGTCAAGCGGTACCCGAAGGTTGTAACCCGCAAGGACGGCAACTATGAATTGGTGCCCGTGAAGAAGGACTTCATCGGGACCGAGGTTTCTGAGACCGATGAGCAAGTTATCCGTAGTCTCGAATGGCTGCGCTACGTCGACGGGCAATGGGGCCGGATCTGTCAGCTCGGGGCGCTGTTGTACCGGAAATTCTATAGTATGTCCATATCCATGCAAGTGCGATATGCGAGATGCAGGGCTAACATCACCACAGTTTCTGGTAGACTTTCTGCCGCTCGGGAGTTGAGTCGGCGGATGAGACTCTCGGACCTTTCGCGAGAAGCCTTCGGGTTTGATATTTCCGAATTCACCCTCGAGGTCGAGGCTGGACAAGAGTTCAACACCCCGGAACCTTCCAGTCCAAGCAAATCGAGGCTGCTCAGCTCCCCGCACAAGCGTTCTCGGTCGAAAACAAACGGGGTTGCATCGGGTAGCCAGACGAGCATCTTGATTCAGCAATCGCAGACCATGCGTGACCTGGAAGTCCTGATCTTGGCATTTGACTCGCTGGAAAGATTCGCCACCGTGTTTGAGAAACTCGAAAAGTACGTGATAATGATCTAGAGGAGGCCGGATGATACTGACCACTGGCACAGGACTAAACGCCGACGGGATGCTGGCACTCTCAAGGACTTGAGGGGAGAGCTGCAGGAAGCATTGGACGACACTAGCTTACAAATTGATGCTATGTTAGATGAGTGGCTAGTTAACTACGAGAATGGTAAGCGAACTTCTCTCTGCGGGACGGCCAAGCGAATTGCTGACAGGCCGGATTGTTACAGAAGCGGACCAGGCGGAATTGGAACAGATTCGAAACACCTACCTCCCGGAGGTGTTCCTGGACTACCACAGTGCGATGTACTACTCGGCGCATGTGCTTACCAGCGAGCTCCTGGTACAATGCATGAACCTGGCCACCCAAGTGGCTGAGGTGGAGCACCTGACGAGTAGCTTTGTGGCGTCGCGCCGGGTCGGGGAGCTGGTGAATGCGCTGGCACTGTCCAGCAAAGCCATGGTGAACACTCGCGCTAAACCAGGGGTGAGGCTTCTGGGGGGCGAGTCGTTGGGAATCTGGACCGCCGAAGCGCCTGAAGAGGAGAATGGCACGACGCAGGCGCAATGAAGTGTATTTTGACGAAGGGAGGACCGGCGTGTATATTACCCTCATATTTTTTTTTTCATATTTCTACGATTTTCCGAATCTCTTCTGGCCGGAAGGATTCCGGGGATTTTGCATGTGACGGGCTCGGAGGGTGAACATTTCCGGCGCATTTCCAGGGTTTACCTCGACATGAAAATGAACAGAATCTTACTTTATTGGACTGCTGGATTTACGAAGTACAGTGGACGGAGATGGACACTCGGGGCTTTGGCCAATTTGCGGTGTGGTTCTCTTGCATAAGCGGAACCTTTTCTTTCAAGCTGCTCTTGCCTGCAGATAGTCTTGATGGATTGATTGCTTTAGTGTCTAGCACTGCCTCATTGCCATCATCAAATAAAGTCATATACTAAGACATGGTGCAATCTATCGTGATACTAGAGTGGACTTGATTACCCAATCTCTGACCTGTTATTATTCGTTTATTTGGGGGTCATACTTTCGCCGAAGCAATAGTGCATGAATGGCTGCTAGGAAGTACTTTTGTAGAAATCCCTCAATGATACATATGAGACAATATGATATGCTTTTTTCTGAGCATTTCCTACCTATCTATCTATTCATCTAGATAAACAATAAAGTACAAAGTATCTACGTATGGCTGATAGCCCAGACCCTTGGCACTAACTTACTATGTAATTAATGATTGTTGGAAGTTCTCGACTAGTAGTATCTAGACCCCAACGTGTAATTAGTACAATGTAATCGAGCAAAAATACTGATATTTTGGTTTAAACTGTGGTACTACTAAGTACTGGATAAGTAGGTCCTGCTAGGTACTCGGGCTTTACTACTACTAGTAGGTAGGTAGGTAGGTAGGTAGGTAGTATCTCCGTGGAACTTTCCCTCTTCAGCTCTGTACGGTACAGTACTATGGAAAGTCAAATCGGGATGAGACATTTGTTTTGTGGGATGAATTGGCGGGGAGGGCGTTTGCTGTGAGACACAACATTCTTGCATTTGGAGGATTTTATGTTCAATTTTTGATATTTTGATATCCTATTGTTCTGATCAATGGGTGGAGGATTCTTTCAAGACTGGCATGGGATGGGTTAGATTTGTTGATGGCAAGATCATATCATCTTGCATTTGCGTGTTACCTACGCATCGTTTGTTGTGTGATGGAGACAGCTCATGGAGTCCGGGTCGGAGGTTCTGTTGGGAGAGGAAGTCTTTCCAATTCAGGCAGGTGTGATGCTTTGAGGATGGCTTGTGGAATCCATGGTGAGAGGGGCCAGCTTCAAGCTGACGACATTAGTATCACCGGATCTCGCCATTGTGGTGGCTATGCTATGCGCATGTAACCTCTCGGCTAAGGAGAGCTTAGCATGAACGATTGACAAGTCAGGATGATTGTTTGGCGGTGGTTGGGGTCCAATGCAGACTGCCAGACCGGTCCTATCCAGCTCCCGATGAATCACGATGATGGTGCAACGGCAAACCGGGAAGAGTGCTCCATCCGGAGAATAATACGGAGTACGGAGTACGAATGGGGAGTTTGTTAGGATGTGCTGGTGGAGGGATCGGATGTTGCTCGATGTTGATGTCACCGGGGGACCCAACATGAGTGGCAATGGGATGCGCCGGAATGGAGCAGTCCAAAGTCAAAGTGGTAAAAGGAGAGAGAGGAACATTCTTCCAGACGAGGAAGATAACACAGCTGGCCAAGCTAAACGCTAACCTTAGTACTAGTCAGGTTCTTCGCAAGTTCCCATACGTGGATGGAATAATATGGATGGGGCTTTTGCACCGCCCCCTTCCGCCAAGTCTGTTGTTTCTCCTGGTCTCCAAGCCAGCTACTACCAGCTGGGTCGGGTGCCCACAGGCCTAGACTGTTGCCCTTGGGTCGTTGGCAGCATCATTCTGAGGGTGGCCAAGGTTTCTGCTTGCACACGGGATGCTGGATGATGGATCAGGCCGTCCCTGACTTGAGGTGGAGGAGAATTTATTGTATAGATGGACGAAGGGTGAATATGGAAGGTTCTTTTCCCTTGCAATCCCGGCGGTTAGACCTGATGGATAGCGTGCATTAGCCCAACTAGTCCAAACATTAATGCATCGTCGTTATTAGAGACTGCATGCAAAAAGAGATAGCTAGATATCCTTCGTCGTGTAGATAGCAATCCGCATAGTACGTGGATCGGGTGGAGCCCCTTTCTGATCAACACTTCAGAGGCAGGTCCATCATGAACATCAATCACAGTTCACAACATGATAAATAATTGATAACATGGGCGGACAGCGGCATGAATTATGGTTACGGTTAGTATCTAGTGTCGTTGCCTCACTGCGATGGATGCCATTCCCCTTAATTCTAGCTCGGCCGTTAGTCGAAGACTAGAGAAGCACTAACGAAGTGGATGTTTTCTCTTCCGTCACCACTTTTTAGGTCTGCTTTAGCTCTCCAGACTGAGACTTTCTTGGTTTGCACTGAAGGGCTTCCTCAAACCGGTTTGGGAATGTAAACAGGGAGCCGGCATGAAAGACAGTCGAATCAATAATAAAGGCGGATAATTACAAAGGCAAAATAAATTAATTAGCCCTCCCCGAAAAAGGAGGGGGGAAAAATCAAATCCAGACCAAAAGACTTCGATGACGGGGGGAAATTGAGGCAGTGCAACTGAACCGACGAGTTACGTTACAGCTTGGGGCGAGTCGGAGCTCTGCAGAGGTCATTAGGTCACTTTGCTAACCCCCAGAAGCAAATCAATGCCCCAGCGCCCTGGATTGGTGGCAAAGCACTTGCCCTTTGGCGACAACCCACAAAGATCGAGGTCGAAGCAGATAAAGAGGAGGAAAAATAATAATGAGGTAGCTACGGTGCCCTGTCTTTATATCGTCCACGCCCCCCCGTCAAACATGGGGTAATGCGTAGTGCATCTGGCCAGCGGCACCTTCTGCAAACAGCTTCATTCGATACCGAACTTACCACACCACTCGATCTGGACCTCGCCGTAGACCCACCGGTGGGGCGAAGGTTGTTGCTCATTGGCTGACCAGCAGACCCAGTGCAGGGTCTACCGAATGGTTGCTGGGCCTGGCGTAATCGGTACCTTACTGTGACAGTACGTGTAGATGGACTTGACTTTCTCTCCGTTTTGTCCCTCCATCTACTAGACTATCTTCCTATCTTGTATCTGTCGACCCAACATCATGATGTGTCGTTGCGCTTGACTCCCGACTACCCCCTCCACTCCCCTCTCCTCTTCTCGGCTCCTCTGTCCTTAACCTACTGGGTCCTCGCTTCATCCCGTATCCTCCCCCAATTGGCCCTGTGCTCGCTTCGTCGGTCGCTTGGTTGTGGATTCGCTTCATTCGCCCATCCTCGCAAACTATCCAGCCTTTGGAGTAACACATCTCGTCGCTGATAAGCTCTACTAGCACTGCCAGTGCTTTTAATCCGACGGCAGTCTTCTCGATTGGTCTCAGTATCGGGCCGTCGTTCGACAACTTTCACGCCTGAATGCGCTCCTGATACGTGCGCTACGTGGTGTGGTCCTCTGGTCCTGGCAATCTTGTCGACGTCCATCCCTCCTTTTCGCCTCACCACTCGCCTGTCCTCCGTACTATCGCGCTTCCCAGCCTTCGACTGTTCGATCGATGTGAACGTTTCTTTCCCTCAAAGCCAGTCTCGCGCATTCTTCACTTTGAGCTGCATCGGCGATTCTATTGTAGCTAGAACACATGGGATATAATACACGCGCATTCCAATCCAGCGTCCACTATTGAGCTTAATCAGTGCTGCTCTCTCTGGAATGATATCCACTTCTCTTAACTCTGGCTTGGGTTTATGATACGACGGAATCCGATTGATCTGCTCCTGTTGGAGCCGCATTCTTATTGACGTCAAATATCCTAGTCTTTACCTGCCGGTTGCCATCGCTTCCAAGACCCACTCATCTCTGGTCGTTTCACCCCTTGGAATATCATGCCGGATTCCAGACCAGATGGCCACGATGCTAAGCAATCAGGGTCGACTCCCCTACGACGGGAGCGGGCCCCGACCATAACTATCGACACGTCGGCTGTAACGGCCTCGACTGACCAGCACGCACCACCGCAACAGATCCTTCCCACGCCATCACAGCCTTCTTTGCAAGTGTCAACCGAAAATGTTGATGCGAATGATATGAGCGCGCTCCTGAGTAGTGGGGGTGTCTCTCCGTCTTCAGTCCGCTCTTTTGCTTCATCCGAACCCCGGGACTACGAGAGTCGACCCACCTCTCCTCACAATATCTCATCTCCTGCATCGAAAACCACCGAGGCCATGTCGAATTCGAATTATCTAGCGGTCCCGGGCACGAGATCTCGCGGCAACTCGCTAGAATCCGAAGACTCAAACCATTCAGCCAGCTCATACGGGGGGGATACTTACGTACCCACTGCATCCCACGGATCGCACACGGATTTGACCCAGAACACCATTGTTCCTGACGAGGATGCCCTCAAGCCGGATCCGGGACGAGAGGCGGAGTTCGAGGTGGCAGACAACAAATTTGCGTTCTCGCCTGGCCACCTGAATAAACTGTTGAACCCCAAGAGTCTGGGTGCCTTTCATGCCCTCGGTGGGCTGCGTGGAATCGAAAAGGGGCTTCGGACCGACACGCGGAGTGGCTTGAGCTTGGATGAGGGGGATTTGGATGGTACCGTGAGCTTCGAGGATGCAACATCGACGCAGACGTCCGAAAACCTGCCAAAATCCGCTTCTCCGGTACCCCAGACCCCTCCTAGGTCCGACACAAGCTCATCGAAGCACGTTGAGCATACCTTTACGGACCGAAGCCGGGTTTATGGGAGGAACCAGCTTCCCGAGAGGAAAGCCAAGAGCTTCCTGGAGCTGGCTTGGATTGCGTATAATGACAAGGTCCTCATTCTGCTAACGATAGCTGCGATTATCTCTCTCGCTCTCGGTATCTACCAGTCTGTCACAGCAACAGGGGATGAGGCACGTGTGCAATGGGTCGAAGGTGTGGCTATCATTGTGGCTATTCTAATCGTGGTCGTTGTGGGTGCTGCCAACGACTGGCAAAAGGAACGCCAATTTGTCAAATTGAACAAGAAGAAAGATGACCGGATGGTGAAGGTGGTTCGCTCGGGAAAAACTGCGGAAATCTCCATCCACGATCTCCTCGTCGGTGATGTTATGCACCTCGAACCCGGTGACCTGATTCCTGTTGATGGCATCTTCATTGACGGCCATAATGTCAAATGTGATGAATCCTCTGCCACTGGTGAGTCAGACGTGTTGCGCAAGACCCCCGCCAACGATGTCTACCGAGCGATCGAGCAACATGAGAGCATCTCGAAGCATGACCCCTTCATTGTGTCTGGCGCCAAGGTATCCGAAGGTGTGGGAACGTTTTTGGTCACTGCAGTTGGAGTCAATTCGACATACGGAAAAACAATGATGTCTCTCCAGGATGAAGGCCAGACAACTCCGCTGCAATCGAAGTTGAACGTCCTCGCAGAATACATCGCGAAACTCGGCCTTGCATCCGGATTACTTCTGTTTATCGTCCTGTTCATCAAGTTCCTCGCTCAATTGAAAGGCATGGGCGGTGCCTCCGAGAAAGGCCAGGCTTTTCTACAGATCTTCATTGTGGCTGTCACCGTTATTGTTGTTGCTGTCCCGGAAGGATTGCCTTTGGCTGTCACTCTGGCGCTCGCATTTGCAACGACACGGATGCTTAAGGACAATAACCTCGTACGCCTGCTTCGAGCCTGTGAAACCATGGGGAACGCGACGACCATCTGCTCCGATAAAACCGGCACACTGACCGAGAATAAAATGACGGCCGTGGCAGCCACCCTGGGAAAGAATCTCCGATTTGGAGGCAAATCCACGGGAGCCTCGAGTCGTCCTGACGGCGACCGGGGTCGTGATCCTGCGACCACCCTTTCCCCATCCGAGTTTGCCTCGAGTCTTTCTGCTTCAGCCAAAGATCTATTGACCAAGTCGATTGTACTGAACTCTACCGCATTCGAGGGGGAGCAGGACGGCACAATGACCTTTATCGGATCGAAGACTGAGACTGCTCTCCTGGGCTTTGCGCGTACGTATCTTGGGCTCGGGTCTCTTAGTGAGGCACGGGATAATGCCAACCTTGTCCAGATGGTGCCATTCGACTCGGGACGCAAGTGCATGGCAGTCATCATCAAGATGGACAATGGTAAATATCGGATGCTGGTCAAAGGTGCATCGGAAATCTTGGTTGCGAGATCCACGCGCATCGTCCATAATGCTACTCAGGATCTGTCGGAGGGCCCTATGTCGGACCAGGACCGGTCGAGCTTGGATAATGTGATCGACCATTACGCGTCTCATTCATTGCGAACCATCGGCCTGGTTTACCGGGATTTCGACCAATGGCCACCTCGTGGTGCCCCTACACATGAGGAGGATCGTTCTATTGCTGTATTTGATGCAATCTTCAAGGATATGATCTTGCTGGGCGTCTTCGGTATCCAGGATCCCCTGCGACCGGGCGTAACTGAGTCTGTCCACCAATGCCAGCGCGCAGGTGTCTTTGTGCGTATGGTTACTGGCGACAACATCAATACGGCCAAAGCTATCGCCCAAGAATGCGGCATCTTCACTCCTGGAGGTATTGCCATCGAGGGCCCCAAGTTTCGTCAGTTGAGCAGTCGCCAGATGACGCAAATTATCCCTCGGCTGCAGGTTCTGGCCAGGTCCAGCCCCGACGACAAGCGGATCTTGGTTTCTCAGCTCAAGAAGTTAGGTGAAACGGTGGCAGTGACGGGCGACGGCACCAACGATGCCCAGGCTCTCAAGACTGCGGATGTTGGCTTCTCTATGGGCATTTCGGGCACCGAAGTCGCCAAGGAGGCATCCGACATTATTCTTATGGACGACAACTTCACCTCCATCATCAAAGCTATGGCTTGGGGTAGGACAGTCAATGATGCTGTCAAGAAGTTCCTGCAGGTATGGTGTTCGTGGACACTTAAAACATATTGCCAAAGCTAATCAATTTGTAGTTCCAACTTACTGTCAACGTCACGGCTGTTGTTCTCACCTTCGTTTCTGCGGTAGCTAGCGGCGATGAGGAATCTGTTCTGACAGCTGTTCAACTTCTCTGGGTCAACCTTATTATGGACACCTTTGCTGCCCTCGCCCTGGCGACCGATCCTCCCTCCCCTCACGTTCTCGACCGTCGACCTGAACCCAAGTCAGCCCCGCTGATCAATTTGACCATGTGGAAGATGATCATCGGACAGAGCATCTATCAGTTGGTTGTCACCCTGGTTCTGAACTTTGCCGGGAAGTCGATCTTCCACTACAGATCGGCCGACGAGCTCGACCGGCTCGAAACAATGGTGTTCAACACGTTCGTCTGGATGCAAATCTTCAACCAGTGGAATTGTCGCCGACTGGACAACAACTTCAACATCTTCGAGGGCATGTGGCGGAACGTGTGGTTCCTTGGTATCCAGCTGATTATCATCGGCGGCCAAATCCTGATCATCTTCGTTGGTGGACAAGCCTTTTCCGTCAAGCGGCTGAATGGCGCGCAGTGGGGTGTTTCGCTGGTTCTGGGCGTGATCTCACTGCCGGTAGCCGTGATCATCCGACTGATTCCTGATGAGTTCATCAGCAGGCTTATTCCTCGGTTCTGGCAGCGTAAGAAGGGTCCCGAGCTTCTGGTGTCCGACGAGGACCGGCGGTTCGAGTGGAACCCTGCTCTCGAGGAGATCCGGGATCAGTTGAAGTTCCTCAAGACGGTTCGCGGAGGTCGACTCAGACATCTCAAACACAAGCTGCAGCATCCAGAAGAGCTCCTCCCAAGATCACGCAGTGGGTCGAGGTCCCGAGAAAACTCGATCCCTGGCACCCCTGTTGGCGAACATAGCGACAGTACTCCGACCCAGCCGCCGACTCCGGAGTCACGGTCCCGACGCCGCACTCGGTCCCGTTCGAATTCGGCCTTCGGACCAGCTGCGGCTATGGCCGGTGTTGTTGCGGGCAGTATTGCAGGCTGGTCTCCGATCGAGCGGCCATCTGATCATGGAGAGGCTTTCAAGGTCCAGACCGACAGCCCTCATGGGGGACTGGATAAACAGAAGGGCATTGAAATTCACCCTGACACCGCTGCGGATGACCGTATCCTTGGCGAGTACCAGACTACATCCAAGACGCCTCCTAGCCAAAACCCCGGACTCCTTCCTTTCTTCGAATACGCACCTCCCGAGCGGGCTCCATCCAGCCGCAGCAGGAGGTCCACGTCTCGCCTGTCACGTTCTAGCCAAAGCCAGGCGTGATCGCAAATGACTCTCTTCATACCCTGATCCTCTCCGACCTTGTATACTTATGAATTGCTTTGATAATCCCGTTCATCAATTGCGCACTTGTGACTTAGGTTCTCTCTCATGCTAGATGTTGCTGCGCGTTGCGGTTTAATTGCTGGCTTGCTTGTTTTTGTGGGACTCGTTTAGCCTCGTGTGGAATACTGTTTCTAATATCCTGGGGTGGGTTCGGCGTACGTGATTGAAAAGGGGTATCGCTCGCGGTTGCTTTCTAGACACTTCTCGCATGGGATACGGACCTGGGCAAAAAAAGGCCGGTTGCTCTGCTTTATTTCTTAACTTCCCTGTACATAGCACGCCATGCTTTCGCCGAGGTAGACTCGTGTGGACAATACAGTCAATGACTAGATTTGTGACTATTCTACGAGGATACTAGTGGATAAAAGGGCTCACCCAAGACGTCACGGGTTACGCTTACCGACAGGATCCTGATCCTGATCCTGATCCTGATCCTCGTTCTTGAACCCCACATTGTTATTGTTTGTCCCTTTTGGGACCATCCCGACGCGGACGCTAGCTTGAATGTTCTTATCCCGACATGTCCGAGTCTCGGGGTGAGTGACTTGTAGAGTCTCAGCACATTGGATGGCTATCGAGAGCCGTCGTGCACACTCGAGTCGTCACAATCTTAACCAATCGCTATGTAGCTACAGAATCTACAACACGCCACCCAATTGCTCAATGCCGAAGATATTTCCCCGCCACGTCTAGATTGAAATCGACGACCAATACTCTGCACCGTCGTAGTTGGAAAAGATATCAACGTCGAATCCCCCGTCTATGTCAACGTAGGACTCGCTCGCCGTGTTCGACTGCGAAGTGAGGAGGCTTTGTACTCGTGCTGGCCTCTGGAACACCGCGAAGACGGTAGTACTCCTCCCAGTCGTGGCTGTGGATGCTGATTCCTCGTTGGAACGATGGAATGAGGGCGTCAACGATAGGGTCCGGCGTTTGGAAGGAGTAGCTGATATTAGGATAGGAATCGGATTGCTCTCGAGGACAATGGCTGGCTCTTTCTGGTGCTTTCTGTTATATTGTGTGGGGGACAGTCGGTATTTGTTCTTGAAGGATTTATTCGGTGGCTAATATGATATTAACCTCTCGTACCTTGGAATCTCATCTGAGTGACGGGTATTATTCTAAAGGGTGTTGCTAAGAGCCGTGGGCTCTTAGAAATTATGACCCGTATGATACTGTTAAGCGACAATCCTGTTGCATAAGTGAGATACAACGAAAGGGGTACATCTCTTTCGACAGGGAAGTAACGATGCAAGTGTAGTATCAGAGGTTTCTCTATCATAACTGCTCCTCCGTGTCTCAGTATCTTAATCTAACTAGTTCACACCCCATTTCTTATACATCATATCAAAGATCTGGAGATCCTGCTTAGCGTCCTCGACCGTCGTCTTGATGGCCTTCCCATTAGCGAATGCCTCGTACATGTCCTGGAGCTCGGTCGTGTAGGCGTCCTCATACGACGACAACATAGTCCGTCGTTGAATCTCGCCCTGCTCATTAAGCTCATCCACCTCGACATAGATAGGCAAGCCCTTGACGTACGGGCTATCATACTATATGCATTCAATATGCGTAAGCCCGGCTCTCTACCCACAAACAAAGCAGACAGGAATGTAGGCAGGTTTACCTTGATAGTCACCCTCTTCTGGGCCCCATATACCGCAATATGAGCATCAAAGAGAGGAACCTGATCAATACCACTCTCATAAGTAGCCGCGTAAGTCGAACCATCCTCATTCCGGAACGTCATAATAGCGCTATAAAAGGGATCATGAACCGACACGCCGACGACCTCTTCCGGGAATCCGAGGGTTTCACGCATAAGGGAGATATCGTGGGAGCCCAGACTTCCCAGAAAGCGACAGTAGTTTTTCTTCTCGTCAGTGATGTCCTGGTCCGGGAACACCTCGGCGAAGAGTGTGTCCAGACAGCGATTGCGCTCCTCGGTTGCATGGGGAGGGTAGTCGGAGTGTTTGACCTGGAAGGTGCCGCTCTGGTTGACGAACTGGGCGTTGGGGCCGCTGAAGTCGCGGATCCGGGCATACAGGATCTTGGGGATGGTGGCGATTTCGCGCTTGAAGGCTTGTAGGTAACTTGGGGCATAGCGGCGCATGTAACCTACGAAGACGCGAGCGTTGCCGGGGGCGGCCTTCTCGGCGGCGATGATGGATTCCACGGAAGGGAGAGATAGAGAGACGGGCTTTTCGATGAAGACGTTTTTGCCGGCCTTGAGGCTGGCGATGGCGAGTGGGGCGTGGCTGTCGTCGGAGGTGAGGATGAAGATGACTTGTACGTTGGGGTTGTCGATTACTTCTTGGGGGGTGGCGGTTTTGTGGGGAATGAAGAACTTGGCGGCGCAGTGGTCGACGGTCTTGGGGGATAGGTCGCAGATTGACTCGATTTTGAAGAGATGCGAGAGGAGTAGCAGGCATGGACCGTGGCAGACTTGGAAGACTTCCTGGGGGGTTGTTAGTCTTGGAGAAGTGGGCTTGAAGGAAGTTATGGAAGTGAAGTGCCTACCCCGGCTCCGATAATGCCTACGGATAATCTTTGCGGTGAAGACATTGTGGTTCTTGTTAAGATTTGCTTGTTCTCAATATTGTCTAGAGACACGATGAGTTCTTGAAGCTAAACAATGGAATTGTCACTCGAGGTGGTCGGAAGCTAGCTAGCTTGAGTGGGGCCCGATCACCCATTGCGGGGTATTCGCGGGCTTCCACCTGCACGATGCTGATGGCCATGCGAGACTGGGGTGGAAAAGGTCTGTGGTCAGTATTCCCATCCATTGAACCGTCATTTGATTGCGGCCATGCCGTTCACTGGTGATTTAACCCATCTGCCTTTCTCAGTTCTACCACGAGCAGTGAAGACACGGCTACTTTCGCAGCCATCCAGGACGAGGTAGGTGTGACGGCGTTGGTGCAGGGAGGAAATCGGAGCATGTTCCTACTTTGGAGCATGCTGATCTAGTGTAAGCCAATACAATGTATTACCAAAGCTCCATTATACATACATATGATGCGAATTCCCCATCTCCTAATCCAAACAAGATAACTATATCATACACAGAAAAATTCTTAACTACACCATATCTACATAACAAATCAAATGACCACACCACCTACCAACTACTAACCCAACCCAACCCAACCCCCACACCCATGCAATACAGCTATCGCCTTCCCTCAACAGAACCCATCAAAAACAGAGACAAGGAACAAACATGACGAATACAAAGCTATTCAACCAGCAGTCCGTACGTCACAGAAAAGAAAAAAAGCGCCCTGGAGGCGCACAAGTGAAGCATCCTATTCCATACACACTATATGATGCTTATAGATCCCTTGCTATAAACAACAACTAGAACAACCACAAGATTTGTCACCGAAACAGACAACCGCAAGATATCTCTACCAGATATAGCAAAGGTGATCGGCCGTGCGGTAGATGTACCTTATCATGTTCAATCCCAAGTTCTGATGACACTCATCACGACATAGTGTAGTTTTCTCAGCAGAGATAGAATGAGGCTTGTGTTTTTGTCGTGTATTTCCTGCCTGTTGTTTTGTGTACTTGTCATAGAAGATTCCCCCTCGAGTGCATGCAAGTAGATCGAAATATCGAGGAGTATATGTGCATTTGTAGCATCGTATCCGATCCTATAATATTAACTGCCTGTTTCGATACCAGACTAAACTGTTTCGATCACGACGACAAATGTTGAAACTGATGTCTAGGGCTTCACCACCCATTCTCAGGACCCAAAGACCAAAAATCCAAGAATCCACTGTTTCCATTCTTTTGGATGAAGGCAGGCGAGCACGCAGGCAATAGGAGCAGAGATGGATTGTTGCATGTTGATCTTGATCCTTTTCTTATCATCGTTGAATGTGGTGACTGACGTGGAAGATCTGGGCCACATTTCGCTTTTGGCCTTCTTGGCTCTTTTAGATACCATAAGGGGTATATTTTCGTTGATGTGTGCGTCACGCCATGAATGGAAGTATGAAGGTTTCGGAACATGGTTTTCCAACACCTCAATGCCGGAAATTGAAACATCGACACAGACATTAAATCCACATATCCATCCGGGCAAAAGTAACATAATACCGGAATATGTCTTCATCAATGGGTACCAAAGTTGCGAAACCTCAATACCAAATATGACCTTGTTAGCAAAAATAAATTGCTTTTGATCTGCTGCTATAGTGTCTGGTCCATGATAGGAACTTCTTCCGCCGAGCATCACAAACCCAAAAAGCAGTGGAAATAAGAGACACCACATGACATTTCTGTGGTCGAGCCGTATCGATTAGTTATAAAGGATGGGCATAGTTGCTGTAGATAATCTCTTGGGAGATTATATCCATCTTCTGGAAGCTGTTGAGCTCAGTGATATGTTGTCTTATATTGCAATAGAGCCGCTGGTCTTAATCCAAGAAACAAAACCGCGTGGAGTGTCGAAGGTTAGCACCAAGATAGGAATCTTATTCTTGAGACACTCCCGTCTAGTATTGATTGTTTGTATGCATTGGCACCTTGGCTATTCGCGAGGCTTGGTTTCAGTGCTGGAGAAATATCTTTAAGCTCGGTTGTCGATCTTCGATCGCGTCTCTTGGTTTAATTGGATGCTTGAGACTTGAGGCGAGTAGGGTTTGAGTGGGCTGTCTGAGGTGGTGTGTAGATGCTTTAAGTAAGCTGGTCGGAGATAAATCACTCAAGTGCTGGATTATTTGAGGAGTATTTCTTGGCGGTAGGTATTTGGTCCTCTTGTAGAGGATTAAATGTGGAATATAATTTCTGAGATTCCTTATAGTCCGTCCTACCATGTCTTGGTTTATCTAATCGGTTGATAAGCCGGTTTAGGTTTGTATAATGGCAAGGAATTCGAGATGATGATGTTGAGATTGGTAAGAAATGTGGTACAATTAGGCGGGGAAGTGGAAGCTACTTGGTCTATTAATACTAGGGAGCCAGACAAGTCACTGCTATGAAGTGGCTAGTCACTCAGGCGAGGCGAATATGGGCCGTGAATCCTACTCATAAAACTCGGGCGGCATGAATTAGGGCTTATTCAATCAAGCCAGCCTGGGAATACTATCGACCTCGGTTGCAGTTGCTTAGCTTATGCCATTCATTGGGGTCATTCGCTCCTAGAATACTCCGTAGTCGCCCAACAAGGTCGCTCGGTTCGCTTGTGGTTCATTTGGAGGCATGTAGCAGGCTGCTAGAATCCATCAAGGAGGTCGCCGGTAGGCTTCGTTTCGAACACGTCATCCCTTTCAAACCGATCAAGATAGGCAATTCGTTTGTCCAGTCATAGAATCATCATCACAAGGTACAGTATCCATATACCTTGTTCTAATGTCGGTGACCACTCTCTAGAAAGCTTGAAGCGGGGACCATGGCCTCGTAAACGGTTCATGAGTTCATCCCATACCTGATAATCTTGTTTCTGTACTCCGTACGGTGTGTTCCTTCCCCCACACCACACATGGAACTGATCTGTTGAGGAATCAGGTTGCCGCGCCCTGAACAGCATTTCCTCTCCTTGCATGGTTGGTGCATACCAGAGGAATGTATCGTAGAGCTTAATACGGTAGTATCTGTCTGGTATGTGGTACACGGTCTCACATGACTCCCAGGACGAAAGGCATATTGGCCATTTTTGCAGAGGCAAAAGAATTTCTCTCAAGTGACACTGTGACACTATCAACGCAAAGGCCCTGATGAATCGGATGTCTCCCGGCCATTATCCGGGTACCAACCCCCTCGTCTTCCGGGGTTGTAGATTTGTGCGACTAGGCCCGATCCAGTGCGAGAATAGCATTTTCAATCAAGCTTGGGATCGGTAGGGCCCCGATTAGTGTTCTTCGGTTGTGGAATGCCATCCTCAGAGCTGCGCGGGTGTCACGCTCAGGAAAACAAGGTGATGTCAGTGCAGTATCACCGAGTAACAAGTGGTCGCTTCACTGGAATCCTCACCTTCCGGCTCCTTTCCTGCCGTATATCCCGGTGAGGCGACTGACTCCCTGCCTTTGCCCATTTATAGGCCAATTCATGCCCAGCTGGTCATACCAGATCGCACACGCAGTTCTCCCTAGAGGCATCGCCTGAGCCAGTATGGAAGCCGACCTCGAGAAAAGACAAAGAACCCCTTCGTTGCGGAGTGTGACACAGGAACAGCGAGAATCTCTAGGAATCTCGCCTTCAACGCGTCGATCAAGATATGAACGATGGACGAAGAACATCAAGGGCTTAGAGACCCGGGGGATCGAGCCCGTGCCTATTGAAGAACGTTTGAAGAACACAGAGTCAACTTCTTTCCGAATGCTGCTTACGTGGTTTAGCATGGGTATGGCAATCAACAACATCGTGACTGGATCCTTAGGAACGTTGGTCATGAAGCTGAGTTTCACCGATGCTGCGCTGTGTGCGTTATTCGGAACACTTCTGGGAGGTCTGGGAGTTGGGTATATGAGTACCTGGGGTCCCATAAGCGGGAACCGCACACTTGTATGCCCACCCTTTTGCTATTCTGTGTCTCTTATTGTCTGATCCCCGCGTCTGCACATCCTTTATTAGCGCACTTGTGGCAATGACTTACCGCTCATGTCTTCATAGATCGTGGCCCGGTATTTCATGGGATATTATCCCAGTAAAATCTGCTGTATATTGAATGTGTTAACCAACTTGGGCACTGGCATGATGAGTGCCACAGTAGGAGGTCAGTTGCTTTCCAAGCTATCAGGAGGAGCAGTATCTGTCATCGTTGGCATAGTCATCGTCGCGTTGGTGACTTGGGTGATGGCTACATTTGGCATGAAGATCTTCCAGTTCTATGAAAGGTATGATTCGTCGTCTTCATATTCAGAGCCGTATACTGACCATTTAGATATGCCTGGTTTCCGCAGCTGTTGATCTTTTGCGTGCTTACTGGCTCGGCTGGGCCGCAGTTTGATTTCCATAGTCCTTCGACTGTTCCTTCAAATCAGCTCAATGCGAAGCGTCTGACATTCTTCTCACTTTGCCTATCCATTCCCTTGTCGTGGATCCCAGTAGGTGCAGATTACCATGTTTACTACTCTCCCGAGATCAGGCGTTGGAAGGTATGGACTGTGACCACGCTTGGATTAAGCGTTTCAATAGCCATCACGCTTCTTCTTGGTGTTGGACTCGGCAGCGGGGTCGCAATTACCCCAAAATGGGCTTCTCTCTATGACGGTACGCCAGGGAGTCTATTAATGGCCGGCTATGATCGGCTCGGCCCTCTGGGAAAGCTATGTGCCTTCATCAACGTTTTGACCATTGTGTCCAACAACGCACCGAGCTCGTACTCGACAGGATTGAACTTTCAGATGCTCGGAAATGTATGGCTTCGGGTTCCACGTCCTGTATTCACAAGTATCAGCACTCTCATCTACACAGCATGTGCCATTGGGGGCCGGAACTCTCTGTATGAGATCTCCAAGAATTTCATACCGCTCATTGGATACTGGGTCATCATCTGGTTCACCATCGTGGTGGAACAAGATGTCCTCTTCAATCGAGGGCGACCTTACGACTGGTCGTTGTGGAACAATTGGTTGAAACTCCCGGTGGGAGTTGCAGCTAGCATAGCCTTTCTGGTCGGTTGGGTAGGAGCCATCGTTGGCATGGTACGCAGCCCCGCCAACATATGCTTGTTACACGACAGTTGCTGACCATTGTATCTTGCCATTTGATAGGATCAAGCCTATTATACAGGTCCAGTTGCCAGGGCGATTCCGGGAGGGTGTGATTTGGGAATTTGGCTGGGGTTGAGCTTCACAGCCTTCGCCTTTCCGCCATTCAGATTGCTGGAATTGAAATTAATTGGCCGTTGAGCGGTACTTTTGTCAACTGGGACAGTATCATCCTAGGTGGCATGGATGACGGGTTTCCCGGCGGGTTAGTTCTCCTGAATGACTATGAGCTTATGTCATGAATCGGTTGATGTGTCGTTTATTGAGCCGTCTTGCTGTCCGCTTGCTTTGCGTGAATAGAAGTCTTGGGTAGAGAGCTACCATTTCTCATTGTTATCTCCTCATGACTCGGCTGCTTGCTATGTCAGTTGAATGAATAAAAGCTCTCATGAGTTGAACGGACCCAACAGATGCTGAGTGGCCGAGTAAAGCCTTGCAGAAATGCCTCCTTCGGTATACCCATTCTCATCTATCTTTTTTTGGGTCTTGACTCTTAAGAGACGATCAGGGCCATGTTCAGCGTGATGAATGAAGGGTAACATGTGGGCTCTGAGTAAGATGGGCGACCATGTAGCACAAGATAACTGACCGGCTCAAGTCAAAATTATCGAGGACTGAGCAGGTCAACGAGAAGTGGACCATGGTACGTGTAAGGAGTAGTGAGGGGGAAAGCTAAGGTGGGAGTATCCAAAGGAAATACGGGCTGGTCCCCGTGACCGACCCTTGAACCGATACTAGATACAGAGCCCAAACTATACAAAGTTACAAAGCCCCCGACTGTTCTCCGAGCAATCCTCGAGTGAATCGGCTACCTACTTCGGTTTTCGAAATCGAGGTTCACTTTTGACAGGATCTACGGATGGGTCAGAGTTGCTTTTTCTTGTTGAAGCCCCATTTATTACTAATGCGGCAGATTTAACTGAGGGGTTGAATGTACCAGCCACCCCTTGCCATGTGATGCAGCTGTACTGCAACAACCACCTTTTTCACCATCGCCAAGTCTAGACGTCACACAACTGCTCAGCCTCTACCAGACAGAGGGATTGAGTAGGCAATAATAAGCGACCTATGGAGAACCGCACCCTAAACACGGCGGGAGGGTATACCCCAGAAAAGGTTCCTCAAGCTCTCTGGGGATCACAGCGAATTGTCACCTACATTTGCCTGTTGCTCCCAGCATACTTGATTCTCGTATCCCTGCTTCGATTTCGTCATGCACGGTGGCTGCGCCAGAAATACCACTATCCCACTCGGGAGTCCTTTTCTCGTATGACCGACGATGACGCTTGCGAAATACAGAAAACCCTGGTTCAGCTGGAATTTCCCTTTTTCTACCTCAAGTCGCTCCAATTTGCTCTCTTCAGGGTATGAACGCCAACTTCCTCGTAGACGTTTACTTGCTAATTGACCATCGGCCAGACTTATGGAATTCCGAGCATCTCGGGAGCGCTCACAAACACGACCCAGTTCACTAAGCCCGAGACAGCCCTGAAACGCTACGCCGATACCGTCGCCTTGGTCCAGGAGTTTATAGGTCACGCACCGACCTCCAGTCGTGCTTGCACTTCTATTGCACGCACCCGCTGGATCCATAGCAGCTATCGCGCTTCCGGCAAAATTCTAGAAGATGACATGCTATACACACTTGGCCTCTTCGCCACTCAGCCCGTCGAATTCGTCGAGAAGTATGAATGGCGGAACCTAAGTGACCTTGAGAAGTGTGCCATTGGTACCTTTTGGAAAAGTCTAGGCGATAGCTTACAAATTAGCTATGATGCTCTCCCGTCAGGCAAGACGGGATTTCGTGATGGCCTCCAATGGTTGGAGGAAATCATGGTCTGGAGCAACAATTACGAGGCTCGTTGCATGGCTCCCCATGTTAAGAACCGCGAAATTGCCGACCAGACGATTGCAATGTTGCTGTATATGGTTCCGAAGCCGCTGCAACAATTTGGATTGACCTTCGTTACGTTCATGATGGATGATCGTCTGCGGAGGGCCATGCTGTAAGTGACAACGAGCGAATGCCGAGATGCACAATCCGTGTAACTGCTTCAAGAAATTGACTAGCCGCTCATTGATATTCTAGGTTTGAGGCTCCTCCGGCGTTGAATGCCAAGTTATTTTCGTTCTTGTTATCCGCTCGTCGGTTCGCCATGCGGTACCTTGCGCTTCCCCGCCCATACTTTCTGCGGTATAACAGTTATACCGATGAACTGGATGAGAACGATCGCATCTTCATGGTCAACTGGGATGCTGCACCCTACTATGTGAAGCCAACTTTCCGGAACCGCTGGGGTCCAGTTGCTTGGCTAACTTGGGCGCTTGGCCGACCTTTGCCGGGAGACGAAGGTAGCAAGTATTATCCGCAAGGATATTATACCCCTAATGTCGGTCCCACGTATTTCGAGGGTAAGGGCCGTCGGGGTATGGATGAGATCATGAAAGAATTGGAGACCACACGACGGGGCCAATGCCCTTTTCTTTAGGCGCTGCGCACGAGTTGAGATCGGGTACCATGTGATGAGCACATATATGGCAGAAGACCCGAGACGCCTTTGCATAAGATGCGCTGAGATGTGTCCTACTTTTTGAGTAGCTCAATGGGCGTGGTATGCTGCAGACAAGAATTCAGTGGGATAAAGTTGTCGAACGCTGCAGCATATCAGGCCTTCTCACAGATCTCAGCAGCCTCCCTCGTCAGCCACTTCCAAAAGGACCAGATTGTTATATACTGGCGCCATTATGATGGCTGCCTGGCGCAGTTTGTCTTGAAGTGACAGCATATCTGTTTCCCATCCTAATTGGGAATCCACCCACAATTGAACAGTGAATATTGAAGAAAGTGAAAGTCTATGCACTCACTGCTAAAACTTCCGTGCTATGCTTCATATGTAGGGAATCCCTCATACAAACCATAAGAAATACTGCATAGACAGGGGAGCTATAGCCTTGCTCCACCCAATAAGCGCGTTGGACCCGCCCATCGAAGCATTATCTCGTGAAGTAACGCTGTGAGGATCGTCAGCTGGTCACTAAGCGCGCCCATGACGTGAATGGCCGTCGCGCTTACATAAACCGACCTCTCCCCGCAAATCCGGCTGAGCTGAAATTAATTTCGTCCGGCCAAATCTCCCCCTTCTTGGTAAATAGTCTATTTCAAATTCAATTGCTGTCGTTCTCTTGAAATACACTGTTTACAATGGCGTCGCCTACACCTAACGACGGCGCCTCCAACCCTCCCCAGCTCGGCAGCTTTCCTCAGGATCCTGCGGAGTTCGACAGCGATCCGCGAATCTCCTTCTCCAAGTTGGACAACAAGTTCATCCTAGAAACAGAGGATGGACAGGAGTACGTTTACGATACGGTGCTAAAGCGATGGATTCCGACGGTGTGTGCGCGCTCTTTCTCCAGCTGGGTGATTCCTACTGTTTCCAGCTGTTGAAGTCCTGCATTTCCTGCTATCTCCCCCCTCGTTTCCCGTTTCTCTTTTACGACCATGCAACATTGTATCTATGAACCTTCTTCTGTTGCAAGTAGACAGGAATGTCTATTATTGCAGGGATATTGATTGGTTCGTGACACTGATTGCTTGGTTGGCGCCGCTTGCGCGCCCGGGGTGCCTCCAGGTCGATGAAGACTTGCTACAACAACAGCAAGAAGCATACAGAGTCCAGGGCGTGGATGAGGACGAAATGATCACTGCAGCTCAACTGAAGAAGAAGCGCAAGCAAGGGACTGCGGACGAGGTTAGTTGATCAGCTCTTATGTCTTTTCTCCCTTACGATCATTACGAAGCGCCAAAAACTAAGGCAATGGTAATCGCACAGGGCAACGGACAAAAGCCCAAGAAACAGCGCGTCAACACGGCGATCTTCGTCACATCGATTCCTCTGGATGCCGAGTTCGATGAAATCCGAGACGTCTTTTCTAAATGCGGTGTTATCGCCGAGGAAATTGACAGCGGCCGACCACGCATCAAGATGTACACCGATGACAATGGCAAATTCAAGGGTGAAGCTCTCGTCGTGTATTTCCGACCGGAATCCGTCAATCTCGCGATACAGATGCTGGATGATTCGGACTTTAGGCTAGGAGTAACAGGACCGCAGGGACCCATGCGAGTCCAGCATGCAGACTTCTCGTTCAAGAGCCAACAGGAGGCACCGACGAAAACTAGCATGAGGGACAAGAAGAAGATCATGCGACGGACTCAGAAGCTGAACAGGTATGGAGGAAATTTGCTCATGACGGGAGTGTTGGGGCTTTGCTAATGACAATTGGTAGCAAACTCGCTGACTGGGACGATGATGATCCGTCGGCCATGGCGGAGACGACTTCCCGTTTCGATAAGGTTGTCATCTTGAAGCATATGTTCACGCTGAAGGAATTGGAGGTACGGGATACTTTCTGAACTACGGCTAGCTGTTAGGGAAGTTGACATCTCATGCAGGAGGATCCGGCGGCTATTCTCGATATCAAGGAAGATATTCGCGACGAGTGCTCGAAGCTTGGCGAGGTGACCAACGTGGTCCTATATGACAAGGAGCCCGAGGGGGTGGTGAGCGTTCGCTTTTCTGACCCCGAGCCAGCCAGGCAGTGTGTCAAGGTAAGCTTAATCATGGCGTGACGATACGCTGAAGGGATAGTTCAGTGCTAAAACTATTGCGCCCTAGATGATGGATGGGCGGTTCTTTGCGGGCACCCGTGTTGATGCATATATTGCGGATGGCAGCGAGAGGTTTAAGAAGACCAATGAGAAGCGCGCGGCACTGGAAGATCTAGCTGAGCGGGGACTGGATGCTTCGGACGAGGAAGAGGAGCAGCGGTTGGATGAGTTTGGCACGTGGTTGGAAAGCTCTCACACGGTTGAGAATACCGCCAAGTGAGCGAGGGTTAATGGCATGTACCCATTGGCGGATCTCTGGATGGGCATAACAACTGAGGTTGGTTGATCACTTTGGGGATCCCGTGGATGTAGATATGTATGTATGTATTATACGGAGTAAGTAGTGGTCGGGTGTCACATTGGTGATTGGTTCGGAGCTCCTCATCCTGATCCAAACGCCATTGTTTATGTACGGGGAGGTGACGACTTACTATGTGTAGAAGTAATGTCAGGCCACCTCCACTGCAAGTCTGGTTCGCGTGTGGACAAGGAGGTAACCTAACCAACCTATAGTTGGGGACTGGAGGGACCGGCGGGTTGTCAGTGGCCCGTAGGAACCCCCCGTGACGGCGCCAAACCGGATCGGGCGAAGCCCCTATTTACCTGCCCAAAAGCCCGTGTTTGTTGGCTTTGTTGTTGATCCCGACGGCGCCCGCACAACGTTGGCCTTCCCGCTTCACCGCTCTCCTTCTACCCAACTCTCCACTAGGCCAAACTAACTTCCTCCCATTCCTCGTTTTCTCCTCCCTCCTCCCTCCCCCCTTCTCCTCCAGTCGACTGTCTTCCCCGGTCTCCTCCCAACAACTTCGATCCATCCGCCCCCCGGCCTCCTCTCTGTCACCTCCCGTCCCGTCAATACTATCACTATCCCCGCCACAATGCGTGAGATTGTATGTTGTTCCTCGGTCCCCTGGTCCCTCAGGAGACGCGTCGTCGTTGGCTGGCATCTCTCCTGATGGGGACCCCACCGGTTTTCTTGACCAACTCAATTTTGCTAACTGCATTCTTCTTGACTTCATAGGTTCACCTCCAAACCGGCCAGTGTGTAAGTGCGACCATCGACCATGTCTTGGGGTTGTTGTCCAAGTACCATGCTTGGCGTCCAGTGAGCTAAACAATGATGGCGAATAGGGTAACCAAATTGGTGCTGCTTTCTGGTATGTCTCACTGTCCCTGGACTTGGGATGGGATCTATCTCAGGCTTTGTAGCATGAGTCTAGATGCCCATTGTTACTCTTACTTTGGAACTCGTCTAACAAACCAACAGGCAGACCATCTCTGGTGAGCACGGCCTCGACGGCTCCGGTGTGTAAGTACACCCTTTTTACGTCTCAATCGGTCAACATGATGGAAGAACCGGGTTCCTGACGTGGAGGATAGTTACAATGGCACCTCCGATCTCCAGCTGGAGCGCATGAACGTCTACTTCAACGAGGTGGGTCTCACCCAATCCTAGGCTATACCACGTGTACGTGTGGTGTCTCGATTCCTGACCCCTTCACCAGGCTAGCGGCAACAAGTATGTTCCTCGTGCCGTCCTTGTCGACCTTGAGCCCGGTACCATGGATGCCGTCCGTGCCGGTCCTTTCGGACAGCTCTTCCGCCCCGACAACTTCGTCTTCGGCCAGTCCGGTGCTGGTAACAACTGGGCCAAGGGTCACTACACTGAGGGTGCCGAGTTGGTCGACCAGGTTGTCGATGTCGTCCGTCGTGAGGCCGAAGGTTGCGACTGCCTCCAGGGTTTCCAGATCACCCACTCCCTCGGTGGTGGTACCGGTGCCGGTATGGGTACTCTCCTGATCTCCAAGATCCGTGAGGAGTTCCCCGACCGTATGATGGCCACCTTCTCCGTCGTCCCCTCCCCCAAGGTCTCCGACACCGTTGTTGAGCCTTACAACGCCACCCTCTCCGTCCACCAGCTCGTTGAGCACTCCGACGAGACCTTCTGTATCGACAACGAGGTATGTTGGGGAAACAATCTTGTGAGCGATTGCGCTCGAAAACTAACGAATTGAGCACTGTAGGCTCTGTACGACATCTGCATGCGCACCCTCAAGCTGTCCAACCCCTCTTACGGTGACCTGAACCACCTGGTCTCCGCCGTCATGTCCGGTGTGACCACTTGCCTCCGTTTCCCTGGTCAGCTCAACTCCGACCTCCGCAAGCTGGCTGTCAACATGGTTCCCTTCCCTCGTCTCCACTTCTTCATGGTCGGCTTCGCTCCTCTGACCAGCCGTGGCGCCTACTCCTTCCGTGCCGTCTCCGTTCCCGAATTGACCCAGCAGATGTTCGACCCCAAGAACATGATGGCTGCCTCTGACTTCCGCAACGGCCGCTACCTCACCTGCTCCGCCATCTTGTGAGTTTTCTTTATATCGATTTCCAGTACGTGCGTCAGCTAACATGTATCCAGCCGTGGACGCGTCTCTATGAAGGAGGTTGAGGATCAGATGCGCAACATCCAGAGCAAGAACCAGTCCTACTTCGTCGAGTGGATCCCCAACAACATCCAGACCGCCCTGTGCTCCATTCCTCCCCGTGGTCTCAAGATGTCCTCCACCTTCATCGGTAACTCCACCTCCATCCAGGAGCTCTTCAAGCGTGTCGGTGATCAGTTCACTGCTATGTTCCGTCGTAAGGCTTTCTTGCACTGGTACACTGGTGAGGGTATGGACGAGATGGAGTTCACTGAGGCTGAGAGCAACATGAACGACCTTGTCTCCGAGTACCAGCAGTACCAGGATGCCTCGATCTCCGAGGGTGAGGAGGAATAGTAAGTGTCAACCAAGCCCTGTTGACCATGGATGTTTGCTGACCATTTTTGCAGCGCCGAGGAGGAGGTCCTTGAGCAAGAGGAGTAAATGTCTGAAATCGACAGTTACCCGAATTGAGACCAGCTCTGTAATACCCCGATAAGCCTACATTCTCTTCGACCTAGACCTACTGGTCTTGGTCAGTGAATTATTTTGTTTGAGCGCTCTTAATTTCCCTTCCTGTTTTTAATTACTTAGGCTCGTCAAAGCCTGGACCTTTTAAACCAATCGCACATAGTTTTAAAAGCAGTTTACGGGTACAATCACTCCTTGATGCCAATGGCTAGCCTTGTATCATTTTCAAAGTCCGTATGGTTAATTGGCCGAGCCCTGTCGGACAATGTAGAAGCCAGTCGCTGGTATCACGTATAGTGTATCACTATCCGACATTGTTTTGAAGTAGGTATTATGCTATGAAATATTATATATTTGCACATACTACCCCAGATACTTCTCCAATCCCACAATTTTGTCCTGTCCTATTCCATCCCGCAGTAGCCAGTCAGCATTTTCAACTTGAAGTCATATATCCATATATCAATAATATAACATCTTCTCTAAGGCATCGAATCGGAGTTCAATGTGAGAAAAAAAAAAAAAAAAGATTGAATTGGAAGAGTCAATCTACAAATTTCGAATGACAGGCTCAGATATACTTGCTATGGAGAGCGTGGAAACATATCTATTTACATCATTTGATGATGCATCAGATTTGTGTGAGGGCTTTTGTTTTGCTTGTGTATATGCTGGGGTACTTATTTATATCTTGGTTAGTCTATATGTATGAGGGTTATTAATAGCTAGGTAAGGTATTTAATTTTTAGATATGATGATGGGATTAGTACATGGTATGTATGTTTGCAATGAATGTAGTTGGGATGAGACGATGGAAAAAAAGAAAGGTAGGAGGGAATGAATGATCAGTTGTATCGTAGCTTTGATCCCACGTGGAGTGTTTGTTCTTCAGGCAAGTCCAAGCCAAAATAAAGAATGGATATATGTGAAAAGAATATGTAGATAAATAGTAGGGATAGACGAAGGAAATGTATATACATAATAATAGTAAAGGCATCGAAAATTGGTAACAATAAATGAAATAGGTATCAAGAGATCCAAAAGGAATTAAGTAATTGTTTTTCGTGATCACGGTGTGATGGCATAGAATGAGTGGTAGGTAGGAATGAAAGGTCGTCACTCCTAGTTACACCCATTAAGCCTTGGTCTCCACAGACTCTTCGTTGCCGTTGGGGGGAGTCATGGTGCGCTTGGAGGCAACCTCGCCGCTCTCGGGGGCAGTGCCGCCAATGACATCGCGGGTGATTTCGACGTAGTCATACTGTGTCTGGTCAGATTGAATATTCTCATATGAGGCAATGGGGGACTTACGGCAAATTCACCAATCTCGGCATCATCGACACCAAGGATCTCGTCTTCTTCAGGAATGCGCAGGTGCAGACCAGGGATCAGGTTGATGACAAAGAGGATGATGCAGCTGCCGAAGAAGGAGTAGGCCATGCCAGAAATGGAGTCGGCCAGCTGGTACCCAAGCTGAATGTAGTGGTGGTTGATCCAACCTCCAGCAATGGTCGTGGAACCGTCGAGGTGGGCAATGTAATCACTGGAAAGGAGTCAACGTTAGTTGATGTTCTGTTCAGATCCATTGGATTGACCAAATATGGTGTTGACTTACGCAGCAAAAAGTCCAGTCAAGAGGTTGCCCACAAGACCTCCGATGGCGTGCACAGCGAAGATATCCAGGGCGTCGTCGACACGAAGCACGTATTTGAGCTTCGTCGCATAGTTGCAAGCAGCGGCACCGACCACTCCGAAGATGAAGGCAGCCCATGGGGTCACAAAGCCCGAGCCTGGAGTAATGGCAACAAGACCTGCGATCACACCAGAGCAGAAGCCGACAGTAGACCACTTCCTCTCCAGTCTGTAGTCCATGATGCACCAGGTGACTCCACCCACGGACGCGGCCAGGTTCGTGACAACAGCTGCCATCACAGCACGCAGGTTGGCGGCCAAGGCGGATCCTGCATTGAATCCAAACCATCCAACCCAGAGGAAGACAGTACCGATAACCACATGGGTGACGTTGTGAGGGCGGTAGTTGAGCTCATGGGTGCCATGTCCGCGACGCTTTCCGAGCATCAGAGAGTATGCCAACGCGGCGGATCCGGAGGCGATGTGGACGGGGGTACCACCAGCGAAGTCGAGACCTCCCAACAGGTAAACCCAGCCCGACGAATTCCATGTCCAACAGGCAAGCGGATCGTAGATGATGGTGGTCCAGACAAAGCTAAAGACCATGCAAGGCAGCATGCGACCACGCTCGGCTACTGCACCCACTGCAAGGGCAACACTGTCTCCATTATCAGCCAAGCGATCTAGAGATGCTTCTCATCGGGTCCACTCACGTAATGGCGGCGAACATTCCCTGGAAGACAGCGAAGAGGATATCGGGAACCTTGTCACTGCCGACCGATGGAGCCGCCAAAACCCCCTTCATTCCAAAGTTGTTCAGATCACCAATGTACTTTCCAGCTGTGTGAGAGAAGGCCAATGAGTATCCCCAAAAGAACCACTGGAAAGACACCACCCCAACCGACATGATCGAAAGCCATATTAGCGACAATGCAGATTTCCGACGGGCAAGACCTGAGTAGAAGAAGCTGTTGCAGTTAGCTAGATAGCCCGTTAGCATTGGGGGTAACTGTGGTGACCTACCCGACACCAGGAATCATCAGTAACACCAAAGCAGTAGAGGTGATAACCCAAGCAATATCTCCAGACTGGGATCAGTTAGTGGGGCTAGATCCAGGTAGAACAGAACATATATCACAGATCGAGAGTCATACACTGTAGTAGATGTTGAGATCCTCTGTCAGAGAGTTACCACCAGTGCCATTGTCGGTCCCATTGTAGGTGACAGGATATTCCGCCATTGTGAATCCCACAATCGCACGGAGGTTTCTGCCAAAGTACGGCCGGGAACTGAGTGAGGATGACTCGCAGGCCGTACACACCAAGACCAGCAACCTTTTAGGATGCTAAGGGCGCGAGTAGTGGTCGACGTGTAGACCCAGAGTCCTTTAATGGGCTAGAGCAGTGGAAGGTGGCCGCAAGTTGGGGGCTCTAGGCACTGCTGATCGAGCAAAAGGAATTATGGGACGAAGAAAAGAAGGCGATCGAAAAACCAAAAAGCAAAAAGCCACTGCAGGGGGGGAGGGGGGGAGATGCAGGAGGGATAAATAGTACTGGAAATAGTCGGAACCAGGCGATGATACCAGTCAGAATACAAGACGCCATTGTCTCACTTGGCTTCGATCACGGCCGGTTCCACCACCGGACACTAGGCGCAGCCCTGGCCACGGTTAGTCGCAATCAATACGACCGAGAGATATCGACAAGTGGATACGACGGAGTCCTAAACAGTGATTAGTTAGATATCAGCAGCAAGCCATGGCGGCGGATAAGGGCGTGGAGGTGGCCGGAGGAAGCATGGGTGGGCCAGTGCGTCGCCTCCCCTTTGACCTGCATCTTGATTACATACGGAATATCTAGTTACTTACCTATCACCTTACATTAATATACCCCAGGTTATCCGACCAGAACGTGGACGTGCCGTTTTTTTGTTTGTGACACCGACATGGTGGTGGTGGTGCATGGCAGCCTAACAGCCATGCAGCGGTGACAGTCAAGGAGGCTGACACCACCATTGATAGGGACTACTGTCAGCCTGACCAGACATGCATCGATAGGGATAGAGACCCTGAGATTGGAAATTTCAGTGACAGATCGGCGTAAATAATAGATTTGTGCCTGCGCAGGATAAGGGCCCGCGGTGACGGATTCATGCAAGGATAGATTGAAAGTTTATTGGGGAATTTTGGGATGGAACGGAAGGACCTTCAATTCCTCTGGCGGGAGATAGCACCCCACCGTCCAATCACAGAGCCTGAAGGAAGCATTACCTTAGTCGTTGGTTTCCTCGCCGCAGGCACTTTATCAATGCTCAGCCATCAGAGCCGTTCTCTTATCAGCCCACGGCCCTCGGGTTTGGGTTTGGGTTTGGGTTCGTGGCTTCGACCCATCGGGCAAGCATCCGTGATTCTTGAAGTTCCATTGCTAGTCCAGCTACCCCGGTCAGCAATCACCACGAGGTGATCAGGGAATTCCATCGTTCTTTCAGTTTGATGGGGGCGTGTCCACTGTCCACTGTCCTGACTGACTGACTCGTGAAGAATCCCTTCAGCCGGTCTCGCAGTGCCTCCTTATCTAAATCCCGGCCGCCAATCAGCAGTGGGCCAGCCGGCTTATCAGACCTCCTGATTCCCCCAGACACCCCGTGGGTTCTCGTTACCTGATGATTACTGTGCATTGCTAGCCTGTCAGGCTATCATGAAGATTTTGATGAAGCCAAGAACTCCGTCTCATTATCCCAGTCGGGCGGTGCCTGCGTTGTCACACCCGATGGCACGCTGCACTGTACGGGTGATACCAGCTCGGACACGACGGTCCATCCTGGGCACACAGTAGGATAATGGCAGGCGAGAGCTGCACTCGATCCCAGGATTCCAAAGAGACGCAATGAGCCTATGACTCCAAGTAACTCCTGGCTTAAGGTACAAAGATCCATATCCGACCAGATCAAGCGGTCGTGCTCCAACACGGGACGTAGGGCTGGTCACTTGGTTGGATCAACACCTCCGCTGCGTCATAGCCAGTCTCCGTGGAGAACCACCGCAACCATGAACCAACATCCCTTGATCCATAATAATAGGGGCCTGTTGTACATACTATGTAGTAGGTAAGTTGGGACTGTAAGCTGCCGGAGGGACTACGTACCACTCCGGCCTCTACTGTGTACTAGTGGGGAGAGATAAGCTCATCAACCCCCATTGGTCAGGACGTGTCGGAATCCCGACTGGCTCGGACTAGCGGACTTGGCACCTGTCGTCTCTTTCAACGATGAATCCAACTGCTACGCGAGCATGGAGGAATCCTTTGTACTACGATGTAGGTACGATGGAGATGGTCCTGGTTATTATATCATCTCCCTCTGCTTCTGCTATTTACCAATATTCACTCTCACGCCCAGATGGACAAAGGATTGCATACAACCGTCACCGATATTTTGTGCAGTGACATACTAATTAGTACCAAGCCTTCGGAGGATTTTCGTACTACTAGTAACTATGCTCAATTCCCAACTCTTTGCTCACCACACTGGACTGATCGAAAAGGAAGTGGCCGTCGCACTCGCTATGGCTTTTTCTCTCCTATGATGTCATAACAAGGCTAACACTGCGCCAGTGAATTAACTGCCCACTCTGCTCCATTACCTACTTAAGCTTCCCCAGAAATTCCAAAAGGGATCTCCTGGAGACCCGCCGCGCCAAGTCAGGACAGTCGGTTCCACTGATCAACAAGCCATGGTGATCAGCTGCATGCTACTATTCACGTCTCAAGGCGATCTCCAGAGCATCACTTGATCGACTTCCGCGATTATCCAGGAATAGGACGTGGGATTTGGCGTTGAACGGACATTTCCTGATTCCCGAAAAGGAGAATGCATATAGGCCCGGCAAGTCTCCGTACGATCTAGAGTTTCACATCAACATCTGGGACATCTGCCTTTGTCGATTTGAAAAACATGTCGATGGTAGCTTTTTGCTTTTTGTAATGTTCATTTGGGGGGCCTAACGATACATTCTAGGGCGCGGAACGCGGCTCTCATGAGCTCGAGGCATCCGCACGAAGATCTATCTACCAGATACGGATGCCCCTGATCGTGAAGCATGAAGAAAAGGCGGAGAGACAGGGAATACAATGAGTCCCGGCAATCCGCCTTGGACCATTCCCGGGTGGTGGCATATTTGCTCACAAAACAATGAGATTGTAGCCGTGTGATCTGTCAATTTGCTACTCCGTACTACTATACTTAAGTACTCCGTAGGAGCCCCTGCAGTGAGTAAGGAGTCCATGTCATACACTGCTTGTCGCCACCGCATGACTCTTGTAGTATACCTAGTACTGTAACCAGGCTAGTCGGTAAGGTTTCTTCTTGATAGAGCAAATGAGCAAATCCAGAATCCCCGCTTTTGCCATAGAATCTGAGCTCGAGCATATGCATGTTCTCTGCCTTGGGCAATTAACTAGTTAAATGGCACTGGGCGCTTAGTCACCCCAGGGTCGCCGCCTCCCGATCCGGTATGGGCGCGGTAGAGCCACCTCCGGCTGAAGCTCCGTCCTGTCAGTCTTCTGGAGCATACCACTATTTTCACGCCTGGAAGGGCTCGCTATTTGGATCATAAACCCGACTGATCAACCGTATCTTCTCTTATTCTCTGCTATTGTTCATTTTATTTCCCCTCGACACGTTCCAAGCGTGGAAAACCCAAGGCACCCTGGCAGGGATTGGCTCGGAACTCAGCAGCGATAAGTAGCATGCACCGCCACAGCCCCTATCTAGACTCCGCTTGAGGCTTCCCTTCCAATCCGCTTCCCAACCTCGGACATGCGATATGGAATCTCAGCAGGACCGTGGATTCCTGATCATGGAGCATCCCGATATGAACAACCATGATTCAGATGGCTCGGGGTCCTCGGACGAGCTTCTGCAACAGCCCTACGCTGTGAGATCGACCCCCGGTTTTCCAGAGAATTTCGACGGCCAAATCCAAACCCCAGCGACCACCATCTCCTCCTCACCTCCCTCATCCATTCCTCCCGGTCTTCCAGCATGGGCAACCGGTACACCCACACGCCCGCGAGGTGCCAGCATCGGTGCTTCGGCCGCTCTCGATAAGACCCCACCGATTGATGGCCTTCCCGTCACCGAACGTGAACTGAGGCCGCAGCGTCCGTCCGGCCCCGCCCGGACGCCCTCCAACACCTACGCGCCCCAACGACGCCCACCTCAGTATATAAGCTTCCAGAATGACCGTCAGCGAAGCTCTTCAACGAAACGGAACTCTAGACGCGACCCTAATGCACAGTACCGAGCCCAGGAGAAGGCGTATGTCCAGCGCATCCGCGCCGACCCACAGGCTTGGTACAGTCATTTCGACGAGGCCCAAAGCATGGGCGTGGCGGTTGGGGACTCAGATCTGGAAGAACCGTCGCCGTCTTCAGAGGTCCCCTTCGAAGACGATGCTTACGACCCGGACATCCAACTCTTCCTCACTGACGACAATCAACCGACGATCGAGGAACTCAAGAGCCCAAGAAATCAAGAAAGGCTGGAGTGGCATTCTATGCTTTCCTCCGTATTGAAGGGAGACGTGGTAAAACAGGAAAAGCAGCGACTGCTCGGATCCGCCGAATCGAAGCGATCGTCGGCTCAGAATAATGCAATATGGTTGGGTGTCAGAGCTAGGATGTGCGGAAGGAGCGTTGCTCTACAAAGAAAGCTCATTGAGGAATCAAGGGCTGGGCTTGGCCCCGTTATTGAAGAAATCATCAAGTTTGAGATCAAAGGTGAAACAGAGATCGGAAAGCCACCCATCAAGCAGGTTGAGGACATCGTCAGACAAATCGAAAGGTGTGAAAGCCTGTACTCTACTCACAAAGAGTTAGAAACCGCAAACCCTCGGGTTGCTTCGGAGGAGTTTTGTTCGAGTCGCGATGCTGTCTTTGCCTGGCATAACACGACGATCTTAATCAACACCGAGCTCGCTATTCTGCAAAAATGGGTTGGGAACGATGAGCTGGATTTCAGCAAGCCGAGGACCAAATCTATCAACAGCGATCTTTCTGACGAATCTTTTTTTCTTGATCGTATCATGAAGGAAGATGGTCTAAAGACGCTTCAAGGAAAGCATAACATGCTCCATGGCATTGGGGAGGTTATTCAAAAAGCCAAGAACACACTGATCGAGAACGCGAATTCCTTCGCTAAACGGCATTTGCCTCCCTATATTGAAGAGCTTCTTACTTTAATCAACTTCCCGTCGCGCCTCATACAGGAGATCATACGCGTTCGACTATCTTATGCTAAGAATATGAAAGACCCAGCTCAACAATCACCCATCTTGGTTGATCAAATGATATCGCAGTTTCAGATTCTGATGAAGGTAGCGGTGGATATAAAACAACATTACTTGGATATCGCCAGGCCCGAGCCGGGGTGGGATCTACCTCCTTGCATTGACGAAGGTTTCGACGCAGTTGTTCTGGATGCCATGAAGTATTATTTCCGGCTTCTAAATTGGAAGTTGAATGCGAACAAGAACACTTTCAAAGAAGCTGAAATCTTGGAACAGGATTGGGAGTTTTCCAACGAGGTTGGCCGTCAACTTGAGGGTGGAGATATCGAGGTTGCTGAGCAGTTCAGGTACGAAGGTGGATCCTCCATTTCAAGATGATCTACATGGCTAATCTGAACCAGTGCACTGACTGCAAAGTCAATCCAACGCCTAATGATCCACTTCGAGCGGGAATTGACGATCCGCCATAACGAGGATCCAGCCGACATGGACAAGCGATACAAGAGTGTTTTGGACTCAACCCGAATTCGCCAACGAAAACTTTATCGGTTTTCTCGGTTTCTGCGCCAGTTGTTCGAAAATGCTACCGAATATAATTTGCCGGCTGATATTGCATACGATTTCTTGGAGTCATTACTTATTTCGGATCATTTCATGATCAAATCAAATGTCTCTGTTGGTCAGAAAGGCGTCTATCTTTTTGCGCATCCCGCATTGTGGGACCGCCCTGCCGACATCCAAGCTATCTTAGGCACATCTTTCCGTGAGGATGATACAATCAAGGATACACCGCATGCACCTTATATCCTAGTGGTTCGTCCGGAAAAGCCCCTGTCCTGGGCTGGCAAGGAGATGCAATTGGGTATCATGGAACAACCCACGGACTTGCGATTGGGCAAATTGCGTCTCGTCGTTGAGGGGACGCAGCAGCGTTTGTCTAATGCTAGACATGAGCTGGCACATCTAACTGGCATCCAGCTCGATATGGCCATTGAACAACGTGCGAATCTTGGCCGAGTGAATGTGGAACTTAACAAGATCAAGAAAATTTCGTTCAAGCTGTCAATGACTATCATGGATAGCGTGGCCACCATCAGGGATCAGCTAAAACAGATAGGCGTGGAAAACCATGATTTGATTCAAGCATGCTATGCCTTTGCAACCGAGTTTGGAAAGCGTTCTTCAAATGTTGATCCCAACAGACGGGCAATGAACAGCGCGAGACTCGTCGAATTATCCCTCGATTGGGTGTCCTTCATCTGTGATGACTGTGATGCTGCTGATCGGAAGACTTTCAAGTGGGCTGTCGCTGCTTTAGAGTTTGCGATGGCCATCACCTCCAGCAGACACCTGCTGTCGATGGATGATGCGCAGTTTAGTCGACTGAGGCAGAAGGTGGCCGGGTGCATGTCGCTTCTTATATCCCACTTTGACATTATGGGTGCCCGATCGTCTCGTGCGGCTCAAGCCGAAAAGCAACGCTTGGAAGAGCGCGGTGGCTCCAGGCGGATGGGTGCAGGTCGGATCTTGACAGATGAAGAGGCGACCAAGCTGGTTCAAGAGCAGCGTGTGGCTCACCTGATCGAGATCGAGGAAAGACGTGTCGACGAAGACGCGAAGCGCCAGGCATTGGGACGGGTCTTGGAGGGCTCCAATGAAGCGGATAGGTCTCTTACGGTACTTTCGTCTTCGGCTACGAATGTCAATCTACGGTGGCAACAGGGTCAATTCATTGGTGGTGGAACGTTTGGATCCGTGTACGCTGCGATTAACCTTGACAGTAATTATCTCATGGCTGTCAAGGAGATTCGTCTGCAGGATCCCCAACTCATTCCCAAGATTGCCCAGCAAATTCGCGATGAAATGGGTGTTCTGGAAGTGTTGGACCACCCCAACATCGTCTCTTACCACGGAATCGAAGTGCACCGCGACAAGGTCTACATTTTCATGGAATACTGCTCCGGCGGATCCCTCGCCAGCTTGCTTGAGCATGGGCGCGTTGAGGATGAAACAGTCATCATGGTCTACGCTCTTCAATTGCTGGAGGGTTTGGCGTACCTGCATCAGGCTGGCATTATTCACCGCGATATTAAGCCCGAGAATATCCTGCTTGATCATAACGGTATTATCAAATATGTCGATTTTGGAGCTGCCAAGATCATTGCCCGTCAGGGTAGAACTGTTGCCCCCTTGGATGCCTTCGCTGGTGCAGGTCATAAGGACGCTATTGTTCCCAAGGAACCCCAGCTGGCTCACAACAATTGGGGCAAAAACCAGAAGACTATGACCGGCACCCCTATGTATATGTCTCCCGAGGTGATCCGCGGAGATACTACCAAGCTTATCCATCGCCAGGGAGCAGTCGACATCTGGTCATTAGGATGTGTGATCCTGGAGATGGCTACAGGTCGTCGCCCTTGGTCCACCCTGGATAACGAATGGGCCATCATGTACAACATTGCCCAAGGGAACCAGCCCCAACTGCCACCACGAGATCAGCTCAGCGATCTAGGCATCGACTTCCTCCGTCGATGCTTCGAATGCGATCCATTGAAGAGATCCACTGCAGCCGAACTCCTTCAACATGAATGGATCGTATCAATCCGCCAACAGGTCGTGCTTGAGCCACCAACCCCTGGCAGTGACAACAGTGGCGGTAGCTCTACTTCGGGCAGTCGTCAAAATTCGGCATATCTATGAACCCGGATTTTCCAGGATTTCGATATAGCATGATGCCACCCCTTCTTTTCTCATTCCATTACAAAAGCTTCATGATCTTCCCCATTTGCTGCCTTCACCCGAAGTTTCCCTGCTTGCGATCAGCCATTCATACACGAGAAGATTGCATTTGATACCCCTCCTTATACATTCATTACTACCTGTCCCGCTCACATATCTCAGTTGTACTGTTCAACTTTGCTCTTTACTTCTTTGCTCGTGGAAGTTCCCTCGATAGCTATATAACATTGCTGTAGTCCAGGATGGGCTTGGTTCAACTACTAACATCTATTGATTGTAATGATGCTCAAGAAAACGCAAGAGCATACATAGTTCCACTATATATACATCTATAATTTTGCTATACCAAAATACTATAGTTGTAACTTTAAACACGCACGCTTGCCAGATTAGTACATACTATTCATATCAGCAGACGCGCAGTAATTCCTTCAATGATAAAGCTCACTTTGAAACTATCAGGGAAATGCAAAATACTTTTGTTTTCTTTTCGGGGAAGAAAAGTCAAGTACGAGGAGGGGAATGAATGCGAATGCGTGGCAGAACGAAGACATCGAATGGATAAATATATGAATATATCCTCGTTCAGGAAGTCCCTGTGATATAACCCCTGCACATCAAAGGGGAACGCTACCGCTACCAGATAGACCGATCATGATTATGAGAGAGAAAAAAAGAGAGAGAACAAAGCAAAGGTACTAAATCAAACAAGAGCAAAAGTCCAGATGTGACGAGCCCGTGCTCGTCCCGATACCGCTGCCTGTATCGATAAATGAACCCCACCGCAAGCATGAGTAAGTGTCACCTGAATGAGAGAAGAGGGAGAGTGCCGTGGGCCGAATCGAAATCCATATCATGTCAACCAAACCTGCGCCATCCGGAAGAAGGAAAGAAAAATCGTCATCGCGACATGAAAACAACAGAGCGGGGTAATAAGTCGGTAATTTTGACATAGAGAATAGTGATACCGTGAAATTGAACCCGCCGTAGACAGAAGCCATCGCAGCCAGGGAGGCGAGAAGTGAACATAACCATGTAATAGCCATTAGAAAGGAGTAGAAGCATGCGAAATCAGCAGGAAGTAAGAAGAGTCTTGGTGGGGTCAACCGCCGGGGAATATCGCACAAAAATCAACGGAACTCCATGGCAGGCGCGCAACCATGATCTTGGACATGCCGGAGTTCGAGTTGTTGAAATCTAAAGACAAAGGGTCAGCGTCAACCATCGGAAACTCCCCGAAACTAGGCAGGAATACGTACTTCTCGCTTTTTGCGTGAAAGTATATCCCAGCTACCGTTCCTTCCACTTGATTGAAGCAGATATAGTAGAAGCCTTCGAAACTCGCCCCGGAAATCGATCGTACACGATGATCAGGGACGAGGAAGTACTCTTTCCACCGCATGAATATGTGGTCACGCTGGGCATAGTTCCACAGTGTGAATTCCTGCCGCTTGTTCTGCTTCACATGCGACCTCCAAGGAGGAAACTTGGCCCAATGTTGCATATCGGATTTTTCTGTCGCACCCCATGCTTCATTTCTGGTTATGAAGGAATGCTTAGGTCCGATAATTTCCCCCTCGAAAAATGTTGTTAGAGTCGGGTGATCCTCAGTGAGACCTGAAGGTAACACAATTAGAATTGGTCCCAGCCGGATGTGTGGGGGCGTTCACGAACCCTGTATGCGGAGATATCCACAGAGATAGGACTCGAGTATATCAACGTGCTTGATCTCCACATCAACACTATATACATGACTGTCTGATTGCTGTGTGCCAGTAAACTTGCTCCCCGGGCGCAAAAAGGAAGACGTGTAATTAGGAAGAAGCTATCGCAATTAGCAAGGGAGATCAGATGAGAGAATGAATATATTAGATCTCACATACCCGAATGTTGGAGAATTCATAGCTTAACAAGGAAGTAGCCGACGGGGAAGGGACTGATGACGATGGGGCGACAGAGCATGACGGCTCCGCAGCAGGGCTCAGTCTCCTCGCAGCTGGTTCCTCTTCAGGTATTCCCACGCCTTTCATGGGGACACTAGTTACTGACTCACCCCTCACGGGGTCCGCATTTGAAGAAGGGATTGCATCGTCGGATGGAGTCAAGGCGGTCTGTGTTGATGCGACGGTTGGCGAGAACGTGCTATCGGGAGCATCACTCTCCGCGATTGTCGTGGATGATTCCCGCGAGTCTCTCAAGGAAGATAATCTCTCAACTTCGGGGGGGCAGGTAGAGCGAGCGGAGATTTCTTCAACGATTGAGGAAGCAGTCAAGAGTGGTGTGTTGTCACTCGGGGTCGGCATTGGAGGCGGATTAAGGAAGGAATGACATCGGATCCGATTAAATTGCAGTTCCCACCGATAAGACGAGGAGGGAGAAAAAAAGGTCAGGCGGAAAAGGCAAGCCTGATACAACCACAACAGGGGTGGCTCAAGGAAAAGGGGGGGTGGGAGGAGCACACAGGGCGGAGGGGCTAGGATGAAACAGGAACCGGACAGCGTATCGGGGGGAGGGGATGAGATGAATGTGACCAAAGTCAGAAGCAACAGAAGATCTCCTGGTAGGGGACGGGAAGAGCAGAGGAGAGAGAAGTTGAAGAAAGCAGCGGAAGATGGCGCTGAGATGGCCTCGGTGGTGGTGCTGCGTAGTCCGGGGCGGGCGAGGCACTGCCCAAAGAGGAATCGGCCGACTGATCATGCGAGCGCGGGGGAGGCAAATGGGGCAAACGGCGCCTCGGGCGGTTATTCGAGCATTTTTGCAGGTTTCCCACTGGCACGCCCTCCCTTGCAGTCCGACTCTTGTCTCCCGACGGACGTGGCCCGCTACATTATTTCCTTCCTCCCATGAGGGCCCTGCAGGCCCGCTATTCTTATTTCCGTTTTCATCGTACCGGTACTTGCTTCTTGCTTCTTTTTTTCTTTTTTTCTTTTTTTCTTTTTTCTTTTTAATTCTTTATTATGTACTTCACAGTTCACGCACACACACGTCGTTGGGTATTTCGATTCCTCGCTACCTTGGCCCTGGTGGCGAGCACTAATTGCGTCATCGCCTTCTGCTATGCTAGGTAGTCGCTTGCCATCTGGCATCTCAGCATTCCAACTGCCTGAGAATTTAATGGGAAAGGGGGAAAAAAAGTTGTATATCCACCGCGGCAGCAATCCAATAGCGAACGCCTGTTATCTTCCGAGAATAACTGCATGTTTTCGATAATCCATAACCGCAATAATTTAGATAGGTTTGATCTGAAGTCGGAGCAAATTAGACGCGGAGCTCCCAAAGCAATGAGTGAGCCGGATTTACCTTGAAATGCAGCGAAATAAGTGAGAAGATGAGAGCCTTCAGGTCCTGGACCAGATAGTAGAAGACTCGCAGGCCTTCCGGGTCCGCAGACTCAGTCACATCTACCAATGAGCCGATTTTCGCGGTCTGTGCCATGTGTCAGGACCTGCGCGTCGCCAGCTATGTTAGTGGAGCAATTGACGCACCTCGAAGGAGATATGCTCGTTCCCAAGCCGTATTTCGAGTTCCTGACGCCCATCCTTGTTCTTCTGAGGCCACTTGGAATCATCCTCCCTGCTCCGTATCAGCACGACCACCCCTCAAATCGCCCTTGAAACTCAGCGGACGACTCACTTCATGATCTCGCTCTCTTTAATAATGCGCTTCACTTCTTGGATCATCGACGCACTTACGCACACTGTAGTATTGCCGATCAGCGACGATGTGTAATCGGGGGTTCCTTGTCTAGCACTCACTTTCTTTGCGGATCAGGGAGTCATTGCGGTAGTTGGAGTTGTTCGCATATCGTACGGCTGCGCTGCGGCCATCGCCAATGGTGCGGAAGTCGAATTCTGAGGCCGTTAATAGCAGACTCAAGAGATAGCATCACCACCGGGGACTAACCTAGGAACTCATGTCCAAACCGCCCAGAGTGACCTGAGCTGCGGGACTGTCAGCAGCTGAGGAAACCTGGGCTACACACGGGTCGTCCTTACTAGTAGCGGAGGTAGAAGGGATCACCTGGAGTCGTCATGATGCGTGCGCCGGGCCTACGAGAAGGGGGAATGAATGGGAGGACTGAGTGATCGTAGCGCGTCCTTGGATGGAATTGCCCGGTTTGCAGGGTTGGGTTGATCCAGGCGGGCTTAGTCATCCACACACTCCGGACAGCTTGCTCCGCCGCGCAAATGGCCAGGTTGATACTCAATGTCCCCGGATTGTCAACATTCGCTCTGATGAATGCTAGGCAGGTGAGGGGCGTCGAATTGCACTATTCCTATACCCTCTACTTCCTTCGAAACATCCTGGGGAGAGTCGTTCCAGTCCGTCCTCCCCGCCCTTCCCCTGACCGGCCCAACCAACCACCTGTACTGACCACTTGGTCCAGCTCTCCTCCCTCCTGAACCCTTCCATATACCGGCCATTCGTTCGCACCGCTCGATCACCATGGCGTCCTTTCTCGAAAATGCATACAGCTTGGTCCACCAGGACAATACTGCTGATCAACCCTCTCTGCAGGAGCTGAAAATGCAGTTGGAAAAGGGTACCGATGAGACCAAGATGGAGACAATGAGGCGGATCATCACGATTATGCTCAATGGCGACCCGATGCCCCAGCTGCTCATGCATATCATTCGCTTCGTCATGCCGTCCAAAAGCAAGCCACTCAAGAAACTCCTATACTTCTACTATGAGATCTGCCCGAAACTCGACGCGAATGGCAAGCTCAAGCAAGAGATGATCCTGGTTTGGTAAGGAACACGGCGCACCCCGACCTTGTATTCCATCCGCTCTAACAGGCGACCTTTTGCGCAGCAACGGTATCCGTAATGATCTCCAGCATGCCAACGAGTACATTCGAGGAAACACACTGCGATTCTTGTGCAAGCTCCGCGAACCGGAACTCATCGAACCCCTCCTCTCGTCCGCCCGCTCCTGTTTGGATCACCGCCACGCATATGTTAGAAAGAACGCTGTCTGGGCTGTCGCTTCCATCTTCCAGCACTCGGAGTCGCTCATCCCAGATGCTCCGGAGCTCATCCAGGCCTTCCTCGACACGGAGACCGATGGCACCTGCAAGCGCAATGCATTCGCGGCCCTCATGTCTATCAGTCACCAAAAGTCCCTCGAGTACCTGTCCTCTACGTTCGACAGCATTCCAAACACGGACGAACTGCTCCAACTGGCCGAACTCGAGTTTATCAGAAAGGACGCTGTGCAAAATGCCCAGAACAAGGTGGGTTTCCGGAGACCAACACCGTTCGGCCGTCTGCTAATGACCAGTAGGCACGGTATCTGCGGTTGATCTTTGACCTCCTTGATGCGTCAACGAGCACTGTCATCTATGAAGCTGCGACATCTCTCACGGCGCTCACCAGCAACCCCGTGGCCGTAAAGGCTGCGGCGAGCAAGTTGATCGAGCTTTGCATCAAAGAGGCTGACAACAATGTCAAGCTTATCGTCCTCGACAGAGTTGACCAGCTACGTATCCGCAATGAGGGTGTCTTGGACGATCTTACTATGGAGATTCTGCGTGTTCTCTCTAGCCCGGACATCGATGTTCGCCGGAAAGCCCTTGGTATTGCCTTGGAGATGGTCTCGAGCAAGAATGTGGAGGAGATCGTCATGCTGCTTAAGAAGGAGCTGGCTAAGACCGTTGATGAACAATACGAGAAGGTAAGTTCGTCTATATGCCAGTGGCACAAAATACTGACCATCACCCAGAACAGTGAGTACCGTCAATTGTTGATCCAGTCGATACATAACTGCGCCATCAAGTTTTCAGAGATCGCGGCTAGCGTTGTCGATCTTCTGATGGACTTCATCGCCGATTTCAACAACAACTCGGCCGTTGATGTGATCTCGTTTGTTAAGGAGGTTGTTGAGAAGTTCCCTGCCCTCAGAACTTCTATTGTCGATCGCTTGGTTTCTACTTTGAGTGAGGTCCGTGCTGGCAAGGTCTATCGGGGCGTCCTGTGGGTTGTCGGAGAGTACTCTTTGGAGGAGAGGGACATTCGTGAGGCCTGGAAGCGCATCAGAGCAAGCCTCGGAGAAATCCCCATCCTCGCTTCGGAGCAGCGGCTTCTCGATGAAGTACCTGAAGACGCGGCGCTTAAGGAGCAGATTAACGGTCATTCTAAGCCGTCGGCTCCAACCGGATCACGAAAGGTGCTGGCTGACGGCACCTATGCCACGGAAAGCGCTCTGACCAGCCAGTCTGCTGCTGCTGCCCGGCTTGAGGCTGTCAAGGCTGCTCAGAAGCCACCCCTTCGTCAATTGATCTTGGATGGCGACTACTACCTTGCTACCGTCCTTTCGTCTACCCTTACCAAGCTGGTGATGCGCCATTCAGAGGTTTCTGAAGATGTTGCTCGGACCAACGCCCTGCGTGCTGAGGCTATGCTGATCATGATCTCTATCATCCGTGTCGGCCAGTCGCACTTCGTCAAGGCCCCCATCGACGAAGATTCCGTAGACCGCATTATGTGCTGCGTGCGGTCGCTTGCTGAATTCTCCCAGAAGAAGGAGCTGGAGACTACCTTCCTGGAAGACACCCGCACAGCCTTCCGTGCCATGGTCCAAGTTGAAGACAAGAAGAGGGCTGCTAAGGAGGCCGTTGAAAAGGCAAAGACTGCCGTACAAGTTGATGATGCCATTCCCATTCGGCAATTCACTAAGAAGGCAGCTCTGGAAGGTGCCGAGGAGATCGAGTTGGATCTGGCCAAGGCCACCGGCGGCGACTCAACCGTGGAGACCGTGTCCTCGAAGCTGAGCCGAGTTGTCCAGCTCACTGGCTTCTCGGATCCAGTCTACGCCGAGGCCTATGTTACCGTTCACCAATTCGACATTGTCTTGGATGTCCTCCTAGTTAACCAGACTCTCGAGACCTTGCAGAACCTTAGCGTCGAGTTTGCGACTCTGGGAGACCTCAAGGTAGTTGAGCGGCCCACAACGCACAACCTAGGACCCCGCGACTTCTTGAATGTGCAGGCTACAGTCAAGGTGTCGTCGACGGACACGGGTGTGATTTTCGGCAACATTGTGTACGACGGCGCGAGCTCGACAGAGTCGCATGTTGTTATCCTGAATGACATCCACGCCGACATCATGGACTACATTCAGCCTGCCCATTGCACCGAGACGCAGTTCCGGACGATGTGGACCGAATTCGAATGGGAGAACAAGGTTAACATTAACTCTAAGGCGAAGAGCCTGCGCGAATTCCTCAAACAGCTGATGGAGAGCACCAACATGGCCTGCTTGACGCCCGAGGCATCTCTCAAGGGCGACTGTCGGTTCCTGAGTGCCAATCTATATGCCCGGAGCGTATTTGGTAAGTACCCGACCGGATTCATGTGTGCGGGTGGCTGCTAACTTGGAATGTTACAGGCGAGGACGCCCTTGCGAACCTGAGCATTGAGAAGGAGGGAGATGACGGGCCGATCACCGGCTTTGTACGGATAAGAAGCCGTTCTCAGGGTCTGGCCTTGAGCCTGGGGTCTTTGAAGGGCCTCAAGGCGACCGCAGCATGAATAGAGTATCCCCTTTGAGCCGTATTTGAATAGCCACTACCAGTACCCTTATTGTTACATGACCCTCCCGTTCAATTTTCCACTGCGCTTCTTACCTCTTCTGTGTTCTTCTAATGAACGAATTTGTTGACTATATGCACCTCTTACTCTTTTGTTCTGGATGAGAAAAGACTATCTTTCAATGGAAGAACCCAAATTTGAATGACGCTTTCTTGTATGTACTACACTGCCATGGCAATCCATCCCCGGCGGTGGTCGGGCTTTCTTTTGATGCCGTCATTGACTGCACGATCCATTTTGTAACACGTTGGCCAAGCACGTCCCTGCATCCCTGCATCCCCGCAGCCCCCCGCAGTCGATGCGATGCCTCGGCTGTTCTGACAGCTGATTGATGCCCTGGCCCGATCCCGATCCCGATCCTGATGCAGGGGGCAAAGGGTCTCCCTTGGGATCGCTAGACGGCAAAAGGATTGACGACGGGAGAGCAAGTTCAGAGTCAGGGAAGGTCGGTCCTTTGAGATCCCGTGATCGGCCATCAATCAACCTATTCTATGAGGGGTGGGTAGATGTGCAGAAAGGCTGAGTGCAGTCAGGGCGAGGTGGATGCTTGCGGTGATCTCGGAAATACCTGCCGCATCCCCAGGAATGAGGATCGGAACCCACCCGATCCGTTGATGGCAAGGAAGGGGGGGGCCCTGTCATGGAATAATAATAATGAATGAAGGGCCTACTAACGACTTAGTGACAACTGACAATGGCTCTTATCGGTGTGTGGTGTGGGGGGGGGGGGGGAGGAACCTATTTAAGTGAAGAAAGGAAGAAGTGGAGCCCGCCAGCCATAAAAGTTGGCCGCGGATTCTCCTCCATTAATTGGCTTCCCAAGGCTTTATTCTCCGTTCTTTCTCCGCTCGTCCTGAAGTGAGAGAAGTTGCCCGTTTCATTCCCCCAACACCTTCCTCGACTTCTCCCCTTCCCCGTTTTTCTTCTCATTCTTAGTGCTCTTATTCTTATGGTTTATTCTTAGCTCCTACTTCACTTTCTCTCCTCATTTCACTTTGCCTCCCCGTCGCTGGAGTCACCGCTAAATTTCCCCGTCCACGCCGTGCCCCCTCTGCCGGGCACTATGACCACCCCCAATGGCCCTTCTCGCCCGTCGTTCAACAACGCGGATCTTCCGGAAACCCGCGACCAGCTGCTAGAGCATGACGCGACCCTGATAGTCGCCAACTCGGTCTCCTTGACCTTGGGAGGCGACTCTCTTCTGATTGTCGGTAAGTCTCAGTACTCAATCGCTGATCCCGAGTCGGGGTCGGGCCTCCTTCCCGTGTTGACGCAGTTTCGGGATTCGCGCAGACGAACGCTCCATGCGCAAATCCGAGCGTGGATGTTGCGGTCTCGCCAACAAAACAGCCAAGCCCACGCACTCCATTGGATTGTACAATATCCTGGACGCCGACCTCTCCCCGGAAGGCCTGACTATCACCTATGCGGAGTCTGCATCTAAACAGGATGTCCGTGTGACCGCCCTGCGATACCCGTTCGCCCCAGAAGAAAGGGCGGCGGTTGAATCATGGACGAATCGCTTCCTAGACGTAGTCTATGGCTCCGCAAAGCGGTACAAGAAACTCAAAGTCCTGGTCAACCCCTTCGGCGGTCAAGGTCACGCTGTCAAGTTGTACTCGACGTATGCAGCACCAGTCTTTGCTGCGGCGCGTTGTCAGGTGGATGTGCAGGAAACAACGCACGGGGGCCACGCGGGGGAAATTGTGGAGCAACTCGATATCAATGCGTATGATGCCATTATATGCTGCTCCGGAGATGGTTTGCCGTACGAAGTCTTCAATGGCCTGGCTAAGAAGCCTAATGCCCGCGAAGCTTTGGCGAAGATCGCCGTTGCAAATATACCTTGCGGGTCTGGAAATGCTATGGCTTGGAATCTGTGCGGAACAGGCAGTGTTTCGGTCGCGGCTTTGGAAATTGTGAAGGGTGTCCGAACCCCCATCGATCTGGTTTCGATCACTCAGGGGAAGTCTCGCACGCTCTCCTTCCTATCACAATCTTTTGGCATCATTGCAGAGGCTGACCTTGGGACCGATGATATCCGCTGGATGGGCGCCCACCGTTTTACATATGGTTTCCTGAAGCGGATCATGCACCGCGCAACGTATCCGTGCGATCTTGCAATCAAAGTGGTGATGGATGATAAACAAACGATCAAAAATCATTATAGTGCATACGCGCAGAGCCAGCCTCCCAGTCGTCCTACTGAAGCTACTGCACGACATCCTGACGGACTGCCCGAGCTCGTCTACGGTACCGTGCTGGACGAATTGCCTGAGGATTGGGAGGTTATCCCAGCCGAGACGCTTGGCAATTTCTACGCAGGCAACATGGCCATTGTGTCCAAGGACACGAACTTCTTCCCAGCCTCTTTGCCTAATGATGGGTTGATGGATATCGTCACCATCGATGGGACTCTCAGTCGCCTAACAACGCTCAAGATGATGACTGCGATTCCTGAAAACGCATTCTTCGATATGCCCGACGTCAAAATCCGCAAAGCCCTTGCGTACCGGCTTGTTCCTCGTGAAAAGGAGGGATACATCAGCATCGACGGTGAAAGCGTACCCTTTGAAGCCTTCCAGGCGGAAATCCACAAGGGCTTGGGCACAGTACTTTCGAAGTCAGGACACCTCTATGAAGCAGAAGGGCCTAAGCCTTAGACACTGAGTTGATCAAGAGGAAAAGTTGAGGGCAGGTATGGACTCTCATTTTGGATGTTGTTTTTCCATTCTCTTTATTGCAGTCTTCGCACTCTGTGATGATACCCTGGCGCAAGACTTTTGTATCGCCTTGCTTTGTTGTCGTTTAGTTCGGGTGGTGCTCTCTGTATAGTTGATGTGTTGGTAGACAGCAGTCCACAGGCATGGCGGATAGCCCATAGAGTCTTACAAATACTATACATTGTTCCAATATAGCCGGCGCTTTCCAGGCCAGGCGATAGAGCACTTTGCAGTCGAACTCGCAATCTATACACTTTTTGTCAACAGGAACAATTAGACACAGCTCAATCGAAACCACCCCACTCCTCATCGCTCTCTTCATCATCACTCTCCACCTTCCTTGTCTTGAAGCCCCACTCAACCAACCGGTCGTCATCCAGAGACTCTGCAGCCCGAGTCCTCACAGGCTTGTACGGACTGTCCGCCTTCAACTTCTCAATGGGTCTCAACAGAAGCTCCATTGGCACCTCTCCCTTCGGCTTTCTTGCCCCTTCCTCTCCCTCAAACTCCAGAACCTTCTCCAGCTCATCCACCCAGATATCCATTACATGATACCGCAGTCCATCTGGCCCATGCGGCATGGGGATGTAGTCCTCCTTCTCATTCGCGGCCGGTTGATCCGGGTCAAAGTTCACGGGGCAAAGCGGACCCTCTTCCAAGATGGTGATGTAGGATTCCAGTGCCGCCCACTTCTCCCCGTTGGCAGCGTTTTCGGCCCGCGATGTTTCCTCCTCCTCTTCCTGGCGAGACTGCTTCTTGTTCTTCTTGTTGTTGTTGCGCTTCTTCGATGATGACGACGTATCCTCTCTCTTGCGCTTGCCGTTTGCCGTTGCTGCGGAGGCGGAAGCGGTGGGTTTCAGGAAAACCTCGAATGCAACGCCCACGTAGCAACGAATCAAGTGAAGGTATTTGTCGAGGCGGAGACGGTCGAGAGAATGGAAGTCCCGGCCGATGGTGATCCAGAAGGCGCGGAGGAAGCGGTGGAGTGTGGAGCGGGGGAGAGTCGGGACGAGGCTGTAGCTGAGGGTGCGGGCGAGGGCTTGCTGGGTGAGGGGTCGGTCGGAGTGGTAGAAGCCTGCGTTTGCAAGTAATTAGTTTATGTAATTGAGTTGCGCGAATTAGGGATAGGTCGCGGGCGTACAGAAGAAAAGGCCCTTCCAAAGTTTGAGGAGTTCGATGAGGGTGAGGTCGGTCTTGGATCGGAGGAAAAGCGTGAGGGAGTCGGTGGCCTTATCGCGGAGTTTCTTGTCTGTTACCAGCGAAAATACTCATTAGCTCTCAGATATATAAGAAGGAAGAAGGTAGTATGTACCGCTCGAGGCGAGGTCCCGAACAAAAGGAGTTTTGGTAATGTCGGACATGGCTGTGATTGAACCCCGATATGGGACGGAGTGCGGTGGAAGTGTTGTTTTAGGAGTAGTAGTGTTCGCAGAAACGACGCGATTGATGAGTCCGTCCTTTCCGTGGTGTGGGGTATCCAATGGTGCCTGAGCAGGTGGTGTATTGGTAATTTTTGGTGGAAATCAATGAAGCTATTCGTACTTTTTTTTTCTGGAGATATTTTCTGTTTGCATGGTTTGACTCTGATGTGGTTTGATTGGATGGTGGTTCTGGGTCTTGTTACGGTGGGGCGGCTGTGGGGGAGTCTAATGTCGATCGGGTAAAGCTGGTTGAACTTCGACTACGATAACAACCTTAGTTACAATATGGGGAAGTTTTGCTATGGTACGGAGGGTTAAGTGGTGTTTGAGTCCTTAGTTTGTGTGTTACTATACTTAACAAGGATCAGAGGCTGAGAAGGTGCTTTTCTAGGTCTATAGAGGGCTGTCATATGTTTTCACCCTCTCTCGATACTATCTATCTATGAGAAGCGCTTTGGACCCATGTGTATATACGCCTTATGTTTGAGAGCCAGACAGCAAGTCGCCGGGACTTACATTTAGTTTCATCTAGTGGGAAGAAGAACACAAGGGAGAATGCAGATTCTCTCTGGTTTGGGTGAATCTAATGGACGCACTGCAATGAAACAGATTCCTTCGAAGCATCCCGTCAGAACTACAACTGCAGCGTGTGGCTCTTCACCAGCTGCAGCCCTTATCTGAAGGCCAGCAACCATATGTACAACCCGAGAGACCAATTAGGCTGTGTCGGAAGCCTAACACGGCCATATAGGATCCTGTTTGCCCTGCATACACGAACTCCACTGAAAGCCAATGGGAGAACCTCAATTAGACACATGCAGGCCTCCGATTTATACAGTCTACAACACGCCAGCTGCATCGGCAGTAAAAAATATCCGGATCCTACTTCATGAGGTGCATAAATGAGCCTGGCGGATCTGCGGCAGCTGGACATCCGCTTACTAAGGAGCTCCCCCCATGATCTGCATCTTTTCCTACATACTAGTTCTTAGGCAGATAGTCACTATGTAGGAAAGCAACAAACACGTCAGAAGGGCTCCATTAGCTTGGGCTCTGAGATACTCCGATGCTTGTTAATCGGGTTTCACTGCAACTACGAGCATGGATTCAATGCTGTGTCTGCGTCTTTGTTCCTAGAACTGCTGTGCTCCGAATATACAGCTTGGCCTGCATTGACGCAGGCACGGCACTCAAAACATGCTATCCAACTACTATTGAATCCAATTTCCAACCCATAAGTACTCCGTACTTCCAGGCCGTACGGAGTAGCCACCCGGCCAATCCATGTAAAGGTTGCACGAGAAGTTCTGCCCGACGCAAACCCAAACCGTACGAGGAAACAAAGACCACGGATGTTCCGCATCCGGACGATCCCCCATGGCGGCCCCTCCAGGCACGCAACCACTACCCCCGACTGGCTTTTCCAGCTACTCGCAGGGATCCGGTTGGTTCCATTGACAGAATCAATGGCCCTAGTACTGGTAGGTACTCAATGGTGGCATCCTGTCCTTAGGTTTCCCGTCGTCACACAGGTAGACGGTGACATCATCACTTGCTACGTGAACAAATGGGAAGGCTGAGTGTCCTGAATTTTATTTCGCGCCCACAGAACTTTAGGTCAGTGAATGATGTCGGGGGGTAGATCCGTTTCCATTCGAGGCAAGAACATGATGGGTGGGAGGCACGCGGTGCGCAAATTCTGAGGGAAGTCAGCTGTTCGTTTGGATCTACTTGACTGCTTTACCATCCCTCACCGGGCTCCTTGGGTCCCTTTTTTCTCACTCCTTCCCTGAGCTTTAGTTCACCTGCTACCAAGTCCCGTTCTTGACTCTCTGGCGCTACCTTTGGGTCTGATCTCGAGATGGCCCAGCGCGACGGGGTCGGGAGCTCGCAGCCCAGCTCCTCTAAGCAAGAGGAGGTGGAAGCTGCAGAGGGTAATCCCCAAAGACCATTGAGAATAGAGCGCGAGGATAGCTCGTTCTTCGACGCGATGGAGCCTGAACAAAAAGCCGAATTGACCCGCTTAGCTTCGAATTTTCCTAGGCGCCAGAGCACTCTCGACCCGGGCGTCGATGGGGGAATTGAAAGAAAGGACACACTTGAAGGGCTGGAGATTGGCGACCCGGTCCTCGATCCTACCAGTGATCAATTTGATCATTATAAGTGGGTTCGAATGGTGCTGAAAATGTTGGACAGAGAGGGCATTCCCCGACCACCTTCGACCGGCGTCGTCTTTCAGCATCTCAATGTCTGTGGCTCAGGCTCGGCCTTACAATACCAGAACAACGTGTCCTCGATTCTGCTGGCGCCGTTCAGACCACAAGAATACCTGCCTTGTGTACAACACACCCCGGAAAAGCATATCTTGCGTGACTTTGATGGGCTCCTCAGGAGTGGCGAGCTGTTGATAGTGCTGGGACGTCCGGGAAGTGGCTGCTCGACGTTTCTAAAGTCATTATGCGGAGAACTGCATGGTTTGAAGCTCCGTAAGAGCTCCGAGATCCAGTTCAATGGAATCTCTATGGAGAAGATGCACAGGGAGTTCAAGGGAGAGGTGTTATACAACCAGGAGGTGGATAAACATTTCCCACATCTGACTGTTGGCCAAACATTGGAATTTGCTGCTGCTGCGAGGGCCCCTGAGACTCGATTGCAGGGCATCAGTCGCCAGCAGTATGCCAAGTATATCACCCAGGTAGTGATGACCATTTTTGGTCTGTCGCATACGCATAACACAAAGGGTTCGTGTCTATACTTGATCAATGTGAAGCTGGAATCATTCTCTGATTGCTAACATAATTCACAGTTGGTGATGATTACATCAGGGGTGTTTCGGGCGGTGAACGAAAGCGAGTCAGGTTTGTTCTTAATCATTCCTTTCTAATTCCTGTCTCTAATTGCTCTACCTCGTATATAGTATTGCCGAAATGGCGGGTGAGTTGTCATATCACTTATTATGTATCACTGACATTTGGGTTGACTTTTTTGACAGTCTCCGGGGCCCCTGTTGGTGCGTGGGATAACAGCACCAGGGGCCTTGACTCTGCAAGTGCACTGGAATTTGTTAAGGCCCTTCGAGTTTCATCAAACCTAGGTGGTAAATGCCATGCAGTTGCTATCTACCAGGCATCACAGGCAATCTACGATGTTTTTGATAAGGCAATCGTTTTGTACGAAGGCCGGGAGATATACTTCGGGCCTTGCAGCGAGGCCAAAGAATACTTCGTCAACATGGGCTGGTACTGTCCCCCACGCCAGACGACTGGGGATTTTCTGACATCAGTCACCAATCCTCAAGAGCGTCAGGCACGTGAAGGAATGGAGAACAAGGTTCCTCGAACTCCTGATGATTTTGAAAGATATTGGAAGACCAGTTCGCAGTATGCCAGGCTTCAACAGGAAATCGAGCAGCACTTGAAGGAGTTTCCTTTGGGTGGACAGCATGAACAGAGATTCGGTGAAATGAAGCGACTGAAACAAGCGAATCACGTTTGGCAGAAGAGTCCATACATAATTTCTATTCCCATGCAAGTGAAGCTCTGCACAATCAGGGCATATCAAAGGTATCTAGTCTGCTGCTCGTCAACTTCTGTATACCTGCTAACAATCTCAGAATATGGAACGATAAACCCTCTACACTGACGAATGTCATTGGACGGATCGCAATGTCCCTTATTATCGGCTCGATGTACTATGGGTAAGTCCTCTCCTCTAACGTTTCAGCTTTCACTAAAACGCCCAGAACACCAAATGCCACTGCGGGCTTCCAAAGTAAAGGAGCCGCTCTTTTCTTCGCCGTATTGTAAGTCGCTCAAAGACATCAAATATCCATCCTATCAATGCAACGGGTTCAGTATAAGCAAGCCGTCGAATGATAAGTTTGCATGGGGGGTAAGGTTGTGCTGACATCTCTGCTCAGGATGAACGCTCTCATTAGCATTACAGAGATAAACTCCCTTTACGACCAGCGCCCAATCATTGAGAAGCAAGCATCATACGCCTTTGTTCATCCTTTCACTGAAGCCTTCGGTGGCGTTGTGTCTGATATCCCCGTCAAATTTGTCTCTGCTGTGGTGTTCAATATCATCTTCTATTTTCTAGCTGGTTTGGTAAGTATATACTGGTATTAACATGATCTGCATAGTACTAACAAGATTGATAGCGATATGAACCATCCCAATTCTTCATATTCTTTCTGTTCACGTTCCTAAGCACTCTTGCAATGTCTGGGATTTTTCGGACCCTTGCAGCCTCAACGAAAACTCTTGCGCAAGCAATGGCCATGGCTGGAGTCATAGTATTGGCCATTGTCATCTACACAGGCTTTGTAATCCCTACTCCTCAGATGTCCGCTATCCCGTGGTTCAGCTGGATACGGTGGATAAACCCCATCTACTATACGTTCGAGGCTTTGATTGCCAATGAATTTCACGGCCGGCGCTTTACATGTTCACAGTTCATACCAGGATATCCAAGCTTGAGTGGAGACTCTTTCATTTGTTCTGTCCGAGGCAGTGTAGCTGGAGAAAGGAGCGTGTCCGGAGATGCTTATATCCAAACACAGTACAGCTACACATATGCACATGAGTGGAGGAATCTCGGCATTCTTATAGGATTCTGGATATTTTTCACTGCTCTTTACCTGGTTGCAACCGAAGTCAACTCTGCCACTTCGTCCAAAGCCGAATTCCTTGTCTTTCGGCGAGGCCATGTACCCCCGCAAATGCGCAACCTCGACAAACAGCCTGGAGGAGACGCCGGAACCACTGATGTCGCCTTAGCCCACAGGGCTGCTGAGGCAGAAAAGGACACATCTGCTCTTCCTAAACAGAGTAGTATATTCACATGGAGAAACGTTTGCTACGATATACCAGTCAAGGGGGGTCAACGGCGTCTCTTGGATAACGTCTCCGGATGGGTCAAACCCGGAACACTCACAGCGCTGATGGGTGTCTCAGGCGCAGGGAAAACCACATTGCTTGACGTTCTAGCCAAGCGTGTATCGGTAGGTGTCGTTACAGGTGACATGTTGGTGGATGGGAGGGCACTTGACAGTAGCTTCCAAAGGAAGACGGGATATGTGCAGCAGCAGGACCTTCACCTTTCCACAACAACTGTGAGAGAAGCCCTACGCTTCAGTGCGCTTCTGCGCCAGCCTAAGTCGGTTTCTACGAGAGAAAAGCATGAATATGTTGAGGAAGTTATCGAAATGCTTAACATGCAAGACTTTGCCAGTGCTATTGTTGGAACACCAGGCGAAGGGCTAAACGTTGAGCAGAGGAAGTTACTGACAATTGGGGTTGAGCTTGCTGCTAAACCCGCATTGCTTATCTTTCTTGATGAGCCAACAAGTGGATTAGACTCACAGAGTTCCTGGGCCATTTGTTCTTTCCTCAGGAAACTTGCAGATCATGGCCAAGCAGTGCTCTCAACGATTCACCAACCCAGCGCTCTCTTGTTTCAACAGTTTGATCGCCTTCTCTTTCTGGCAAAAGGAGGACGGACGGTTTACTTTGGCGATATCGGTGACCAGTCGCGCACCTTACTGGACTATTTCCAAGCAAACGGAGCAAGGGCTTGTGGGCCATCAGAAAACGTGAGTACCCCGATTCAGTATTGATAGCTTCAGCTGATACAAATTAGCCGGCGGAATATATGCTTGAGATTATTGGAGCCGGTGCCTCTGGAAGGGCGACTAAGGACTGGCCAGGTGTGTGGAACGATAGTCAACAAGCCCGGGATATCCAGACAGCAATCGACAAGATTCATCAGGAAAGGGCATCGAACCCTGATACTGGCGACGATAACGCCCAGAAGGGAGAATATGCCATGCCTTTCCCCAGCCAGTTGTGGCACGTAACCCATCGTGTCTTCCAGCAGTATTGGCGCGAACCCTCTTACGTGTGGGCTAAGCTGATTCTAGCTACGGCTTCCTCTTTATTCATCGGGTTCACATTTTTTAAACCTGACAACAACTTGCAGGGGTTCCAGGATGTTTTGTTCAGTGCCTTCATGCTCTGTTCAATTTTCTCGACTTTGGTGCAACAGTAGGTGGCATGTTACTTACCTCCATTCCAGACTAACAAGGTACTAGGATCATGCCAAAGTTCGTGGTTCAGCGGTCACTTTACGAAGTTCGAGAACGGCCATCGAAAGCTTATTCATGGGCAGCATTCCTTGTCGCCAATGTTCTCGTTGAGATCCCGTACCAAGTTCTCGCCGGAATCATCGCCTACGCGTGTTACTACTACCCTACATATGGAGCCAATCAAGCCTCCCATCGACAAGGGCTCATGTTACTCTTCGTCGTACAGTTCTACGTGTTCACCTCAACGTTTGCCGCTTTGGTAATCTCCGCTCTGCCCGACGCCGAAACAGGAGGTTCCATTGCAACGCTGTTGTTCATCATGGCTCTGACATTCAATGGTGTCATGCAACCACCCCAGGCCCTGCCAGGCTTCTGGATCTTCATGTACCGGGTCTCTCCACTGACCTACCTGATTGCGGGCATCACAGCGACAGGGTTACACGGAAGAGGAATTCAATGTTCCAACGAGGAGATGAGCGTATTCAACCCCCCTTCTGGTCAGACTTGTGGCCAATATATGTCGCAATACTTGCAAGTTGCTCCGGGACAACTGTATAACCCAACAGCAACCCAGGATTGCCAATACTGTCAATTGCAGAATGCCGACCAATACTTGGCATCCAGTGAAATTTGTAAGTTTCGTGCCTGTTAACCCTTTCCACTTCTCCTACACATACTGACGGGTTTGAAGACTACAGCCAACGCTGGCGTAACTTCGGCATTGGATGGGCGTACGTGGGGTTCAACATTCTGGGCACCGTCGCCCTGTACTACATGTTCCGGGTGAAGCACTACAACCCCACCAGCTTGGTGAGAGGAGCGGTGCAGGGTGCAAGGGTGGTCTGCCGCGTGTTCAAGAGGCGATCCGGACAGACGCCAAAGGGAAGAGAAGCCGAGAACGGCAGATTGTACTAGGGGTCTGTATCATTGACATGGCTGTCCTGCGATATTATGGCTATGTGGTTATTCCAGCACGTCGCTGGAACTTTATAATGTTATAATTAGTATCTTTCGTATGTAATGGTAAATTAATATACTTCTTGCTACCAATCCGTCAAATTACACCTGTGCCTAGTTGTATGTATTGAGTACATTCTTCTCCATTCTACCCCGTCCCCTCATATAGCACAATTTAGAATTGAAAAATAAGCAGCGAATCAGATAACGTACTGGTCAGCAGCCTAAGCATCATTGGTCTAGTGGTAGAATTCATCGTTGCCATCGATGAGGCCCGTGTTCGATTCACGGATGATGCACTCTAATTCTTTTTTTCTTCCCTCTTCCCTCTTCCCACTTCGTTCTCTTTCCTCCTTCCTTACTATATTGTTCAGTTTGCTCAAGCATAATTCAAAATGTAAGAGAAGAGGGCCCTTTTCACTCATTCATTCATCTTAGTCCGGTGAAGTTCTTTTTTTCCAGGTGGTAAGTAATTACTAGGAGCGTCGGTTTATATTTATTCAGTATATCGTAAACGATAGGCAGTGTTGGGTGTGTTCGCTTTAGTTGATGTAGTTAGATTAAGTATAAGGTATATTACTTGTTCATCTCCATGGGTCATGATGATTCTGTATGTATGGTATTTAGGTTTGGGTGGGTAAGTGGGGGGAAGTGTTCTGATTGCGGTTGGTTATAGGAAATGGAATAAATATGGAGTGGATATCGGAGGGTAGTTAAGAAGGATTCATGGCAGGTTCTTAATTAGATAGGAAATGCGTGGCCGTTAATAGACAGGACATTACTGTAAGTTGATCAATAGAGAGACGGAATGAATGAGGGAAATGAAATGAAACGAAATGAAATCACTAGTTGGGGTATTATGCAAACCAAACGGACGGGACAAGGACAAGGACAAGGACAAGGACAAGAAATAGATAGACGCAACGCCATAACACGCAGGCAAACCGGTCAATGTAAGTAGGTAGGTGGTCGGTGGCAATGCAGGAGTGGCTGGTTAGGTACGTAACGGGATCATCATTAGCATAAGTCAGTTAGTCAGTCAGTCAGTCGGGGTGTGTTTGTTGAATCAGACCGTCCATCGGATTAGGTGGCTGGTGCGCGGGTTTCATGCAAGTCCGCGGGCTGTGTGCATGTGAGCTATCACGATGCAGTCGCGGCACAGACTGTCATGACATCGATGGCCGAGGGACAACGAGGGCGTTGATTACGTGGGCGGAATTCCATCCTTGGTCGACCAGGGGCACATGTTCCTTGAGCATCCTGCCTAGATAGGCCATTCTCACGCGGTGAGTGCGAGGTATCTATACATATTTTTGTTAGATTGCATATCCGAGGGAATGAAAAATACGCGCAGGATGACGTACCCCCGCCTCTTGCTGCAGCTTTCGGGCGATCAAACCGACATTCATTGTTTTCACGACTGACAGAGTCATGTCGGGACCGCCTCTATCGCTCAGCCGTGCGCGGACCCGAATCAAATCGCGCTCACTGGCCTTACCCTTCTCGTCCCGGCGGCGTTCGACGTCGTCGGCAATTAATTCGTCTCCCGAGGCTTCGTCCGAAGACAGCTTGCCATCGTCCGTGTCGAAGTCGCCCTGGTCCTGGTCTGACCGTACGATATTCTCTGGGTCGCTCACGATGCACTGCGGTAACCGGTACAGGACACCCTGTTCGTCATAGCAGCCTTGACAGAGGTCGCCCGTGGGCACGGTGATACCAGCTGCGTCAACGAAACTTTGTGCCGTTTCGAGGTCGCCGGTGCGCAGCAATGAGACGGCCGCAGACAAAGCCGCCCAGACTTCCGGACGACCCGTCACCCTCGTTTCAAAAAACTCGGTGCGCTCTTGGTCCAGCTGCGCGCGGGTCCACATGCGACGTTTGCTATACCAGACATGACGGCGGATAGGAGAGTTGTAATGCTGGCTCAGTGGGAAGTGATTTGATCTTGTGCGGGATGCGCGCGCAGTGGCGGGCGAGTTGGCGGAAGAGAGCGCATTGCTGGTTGCGACGGCTCGGGGATGAGAGTCTTCGGGGCGGCGCTCTTCAGTGACTACCTGGGCGGCATAGGAAGGGCGGTCATTGTCGCGCGATAAGGACAAGCAGCAACCCTGATTATGGATGAGGTGAGCATTATGGATCCAGAATGCTGTGCTCAGTGCTCACGGAGTTTGTAGAAAAGAGGGGGGGGGGGGGGGGGGTGGGATCTGCAGGGATGGGGCAGATCATCTTTGGGAATGATGGATCGCACGACAGGGTGCAACCGTGCAAGGCATGCGACTCCGCTTCCGGGGAATGTGTGGGGGGAAGGAAGTGAAGAATCAGGGGAACAGGGGGAGGTTTCAGGGCTCACCATGTTGGAATGTTGAAAGAACTAGCTCCATCAGCCAAAGACAGCAAGCCGCGAGAAGGGACGGGGGGTCACTGCGAGCACAGCAGGATCGCAGTTGGCGACGACGAGAGGGGGAGGGGAATAAAGCGGTTTGGAAGTGATGACGGGGGTTGAGCTGAGCTTATGAGATAGGCCGAATGTGCCGTTCCTAGCAACGGTGAAGGAACGGGTCAATCAATCAATCAATCAATCAATCATGGATCAGGAATCCTTCCATCCAGTTATCGCCATCGGTCGTATGACCCGACGCAGTGGAATCCCACGTCTAGCAAGGCAATGCGGACAGCTGCAGCGCAATGGCCTGACAATCCACGATGCAGAAGAAGAAGGTGATGAAGATGAAGATGAAGAGGATGAAGAGGATGAAGAGGAAGAAGAGGAAGAAGAGGAAGAAGGGCAGAGAGACGGTGACGGGAGATTGAATGGAGAGAAATTGGAGCGTGGTGAGGGGAGGGAAGAATGACGATGACGGCGCACCGACGTGAGGGGATCAGCCCAAGGTTCGTACCTTATTATTAGTAGTAGTAAGTATTGTTCGCTTTGTTCGTCGCAACGGCTGCCCGCGCTTCTTGGTCGAGATCCTCACCGTCCGTTCCCCTGTCGTGTCACCCTGTCCAGACCGTTCCTTGAGAGGGTCGAGAGTGGGTGTGAGAGTCCTGGATGCTGAAGGAGGCTTTAGATTCCGACTCCAATCCAACGGAAGGAAGCATCTCTAACTTCAACCACCCAGCAGAAATAACAACTACTTATACTCTACTGCATTTTCATGCAGCCAATAATGTCAGGTGGATCCCCTCCTTTTTTTTAGCCTCTTTTTTTAGCCTTTTTTATTTGATTTGATTTTTCTTCTAGGTAGAGAAAAGTTTAAGCGGTCAGGTACGTGGAAAGAGTGGGACATTCCAGACGATCATTACGTTTCAAGGTCAATATTGGCTTTGCCTGCAGAAATACGAGAGCGTAGCTGTCCACGATCCACGGCCCATCTAGTAGAAGCATCCCCAGATCTATAACATTCAGCTTATCTCCTCGTCCTCATCTTCATCGTCACTGCCAAAGATGGCTTTGAACACCGCCTCGCCCGGCCGCTCCGCCTCCAATGCTTCGTTGCGCTCCGGCTCAACCACAATGGGCGCACGACTGCCGGCAGGCGTCGATTGCGTCGGTGATGCCGAGTCTGCAGGTGCAAGAGATCCACCACCAGCCGCAAGCATGAGTTGATTCATAACATCCCGCGACACCAATTCCTTGGGCCCAGAAGCGGTCTGGTAGCCAGCCGACTGGAAGCGCCCCCCAGCCGTTGAGGCCTCGGTGCGCCCCGATGGCTCACCGGGATCCAGTTGGACATGGTCTGGGGGTTGAACATTGAACCGTTTGCACAGCAGCCGCGTCGGGTAGAAAGAAAGGCTGCTCCGAGTCATCGGGCCAAACATACCAATCTTAGCAGCCTCCACTGCGGGGTCCTCGGGTCTTGCGGCCGGCTTGCTAAGGAGAGGCTCGGCTGAAGGCGATCCGTCAGGTTTGTCGGAAGACCCCTTGGGCCCGGAACTCGCAGATGTAAATCGCGAGGCCATGACTCCGGACATTGGCTTGAAGACTTCTGCAGCTCGTGTGAACTCATGTAGTTCCGCCGCCCATTCGTCCGTAGTGGAGCCGGGCACCCGGTCCGGAAGGCTGTCCCTAAGCCCGGCACGTACTTGGAGGAATGTTCGGTAGCGATCCCGTTTGCCTGGGTCATCCGCGTACGGCATCCAACCACTGGCTGCTCGCGTGAGTGCCTGAACAGCCACCTGCTTGTCTAGCTTGGGTACTAGGTCCCACAAATCCCTCCGCTTCTGCGCCTCCGAGAGCTCGTAGCCCTTGGGGGCCTTCTCACTTAAGGCTGGCGGTAGATCAGTCTTCCCTGTGAGCTTCATGATCCTTTCCCGAGCCTCGGGGGTCATCCAATCAAATATAGATTTCCCCGGAAGCTGTGTTTCTCCCAAGAGTGCTGCTCTCGCCGTAGGATCCAAGGTGGAAGCCTTGGCCGCCTCTGCCGTGGAGACATAACTCGAAACCTCTCTCTTCTCTATTGGCGTTTTGCTGGATTTCCAGTCTTTGGGTATCTCCGGTGGCGCATATTTCTTCTCCTGTGAAGATATGGAGAGGCTCGAGATGCCCTCCGCCAGCAAGAATCCTTCCAAAGGCAAACGGCCATCGGTACACTTCCGAAAGCCGGCAGAGCCCTTGGCAGCAATGACTCTTTTGGGGATATATACCGGTTTGTTGCCGATGAGGGGATTAGACGCGCCTGTCAGGGATCTCACATCCTCGGTAGGTTTCGTCTTCCTTTTCTTCTTTTTATCCCCTCCAATGACTCGGTTGTAAGATATCTGCGGACCCAGGGAATAGGGATCCTCGTCATCTGAACCGGTATCATTCAACACCCCGACCCCAAACCCTCCGCGGCGGGTCTCTTTCGCCTTGGGTTGTTTCGGCTTACCCGGGGCCATTAGCCGCTTTCCGAAAAAGGAATCGGCATCCTCCTCATCGGAGTCGTTCCCTTTTGCTTGTTGGGAGTCAAGACGAGACTCTCCTTCAAACCCGAGTCCTTTGTGATCGGTTTTGTGGACGAAGGCAACCATTGGTGGATTCTCAGGTGCGAAAAGGTATGTTTTGTCGGTGTCTCCGTCACGTTGGACCAGGCCTTCACCGAGGTTGGCTCTACGCCGCACCTTAGGCCCAATACCCTGGCCCTCTCGCCAACCCATCTTCTTCAGAAGTTTCACCCCCATCGTTTCCCCGCTCGTTTTCAGAAGGTCCATCAACCCTCCTCGGTGCGCCATGTCGGCATCCGTAGAACCAAAGCCGGAGAACTCATCGGTGGTATGTAGTCTCTTGGCCTCTTCAGCCTCTCGAACGTCCTCCTCATCCATAAAGTCCTCCGGTCGTTGCTGCCGAACTTCTTTGGCGCGATTCTGGCGCGAGGATACAAAGGTTGCTGGGGTCCATCCTTCCTTCGACCCGACGGTGTTGAAGTACCTGAAGACGGGCCACCTTTAGTGTGCTGTCCAACGCTATCCATGAATCGTGAGCTCACCCGGCACTGAATCCACCGGTGAAGGCGCCGTGTAAGCGTTTCCTTCCCCGGTCATCGGTTACCTCCTGCTTCCAGATCGGCGCGTATGATCCATCATCTCGGACGCTGTCATCCAATGGAGGCAGGGGGGTTCCGTAGAAGGCATAAGGGGATTGGTGAGCCTGCAGGTCCGCCTCGAAGGCGGCACGGTTCCTTTTACTGGCCATAACGGAGGTGCGGCTCGCTCAAGGAGGCAGCATGGCTGTTGCTGTACCATCAGTGTCTGTGATTTCAAAGCTACACGCGTAATGATGGACATACCTCTAGAACACAGGAATGTACCGCCGATATGTAGACAAGAAGTTCCGGTGGAACGTCAAGTAGAATGCGGATGGATGAGGCAGCGGGACTAGTGTAGAGGGATGATGCATGGCAGAGGAGTCGAGCGGAAGACATGTGACAAGGCGGACCGACCAGACAATTGGCGCGCACCGCCACCTCGTTGTGGCTGAAAACGGAGTCGGCGGGTGTGCCTACTTAACCACTACTAGTACACATAGCAATTTGCATTATTATTCCGTCGAACATAGGGAGGTAACCAAATCGAAGAGCCACGTGCTGTACTTGTGTGGATAATGGATAATCCCATCGGCAAATCACGTTACTCATGGTTGGGTTGGCTGATGGCTCCCAGTGGAAAGGTGAAACTATAACTAGTATATATTACTACTATAGTTGCTCTGGTCTGGCTGTTCTCGGAAGGTCCGCTGCGACGCTCCGCAAATCCAAGGACTACGGGGCGGGTGACAGATCCAACACCACCACCCAGAACCAGACGAGCATCTGATGTCCACCCTGCGACCGAACGTGCTTGGCAGGAAATCTGGGCTCATCCGACCAACTTAATTTGGACCGTCCAGCAGGAAATTGGCAGGACCCGGAGTGGTGATGATGAGTCCCTCGGCCAGCTGATCATGCCCATCCGTGCCCAAAACACCGAAAGTCCGACGTATCAACGGTCCTCGTTCCACCTGGCAGCAGGGCCAAAGGCTCCATTCGACCTGTAGGTTGACCGAGGGAATTGCCGGGGAGGCAACTGCCTGCTTACTATGTATCAACCGCGACATGAAGGTACTAGTGAAGGTACAGCGTACAGGGTATCTACGGAGTACTCCGTACAGACATGCATATCCCGGGGGGAGGGAGAAAGAGATCCCGGATGATGGGAAAGAATTGAAGCAAGGTAACCATTTCCTGCGGTAAGATACACTGCTGAATTGAAAAATGGCTGGATGGAGATTGCGGTTTCTTTTCCCCTGCGTAACTTGATGCAAAGGCCCTGCCTGGTGATTCCGCCAGAACCCATGCAGCAGCAATACGAGAGGTCGCATGGGACATAATTTCCTTCTCCCACCCTCTCACACACTCTTCCACTCTCTCGGGATTCAGGAGACGACAATAGAGGACTCTCATATAAAAAAAAAGAAAAAGAAAAAGGCGCAGCTAAGACAGGAGACCTTTGAAGGAGATTATTATTAGTATTTCTGTCTCGATCTACTTCCCCCCTCTCCCCCCTCCTCCTCCCGAGAGCATCCAAAACAGCGTATCCAATCCACCAACATTCCTGCTAAGCAACCGCAGCGGAGACAACGTCAAACCATCGGATAGTGTCGCCCGCCATCCCCTCTTTCTGGTACTATTCCTGGCTGGCTTGTCCGGTCCTGGCCTGGTCTGGTTTCTGCCTTTCTCCGCAGCCGCATCCCAGCGTCAATTCAACTCTTTCCCTCCCTCCCTCACGACCCAGTCCGTTCCCACATTTCTCTCTGCAATCGCAAATTCCTCTCCTCTCTTCTTCTTCCCTTCCCCCTTTCGCTCTTTTTTTAACTCTGCCTCTCCTTTTCTCCTCTCGACTCGAGGTTTCATTTTCCCCACCCCTTTTTTTGGGTCGCTATCCATCTGCTGGATCTTCCGTATATGGGGGATTGTTGAAGTCGTTCTGCTGGAACGGATCCACGCTGGCTGTCGCTTCCCTCGAGCGCTCCGTCAGCCAACGCCATCTCCCCCACTCGCTCCCCGACCGGTCATTTGGCCTCCCTTTGGGCTGCGTCCGCCCTCACGCGAACCCCCCTCGATCAGCAGGTGGTCTTAGGGTGAATGAGGCGCTCTGAATTGTGGTTGGCTCGGAACTTCTCGTCAATTTCGTGCCCATCGTGATGTCCACTGCTGCTCCTCCCACTGCGTCACCCTCCGTCGTCCGCAGCCAGTCCACCTCCTCCCGGCCTTCCTCCTATCGTCCTCCTTCATCTGATCTTCCTCACCGAACCCGAAGTGTCGCGGTCCGTCCCGCGACTGCCTCTCAGCCCTCTCCGCAACATCACCATCACCATCACCACCACTCGCAGAATCGGTACTCGCACTCTTACTCCAAATCCCAGTCCTATGACCGCCGCCCTCCGTCGAATCAAGCCGTGTTCGACAACATAGCCCGTCGCGATTACGAAGCCTCTCGCGGTGCCCAGCCCGTTCCCTCCCGTCGGGATTCCTCCAGGGAGCGTTCCCAGGAGCGCCCCTCCACCTCCTATCGCACCGAACAACCCTCAAACAAACACCACCGCAATTTGTCGGTACAAGGTCATCAACGGGACAGCATAGACATGGCTACCGCCGGGCCCGTCATAGCGGAGGGCGTTGCAGGACATTCGCAGGCCGCCGCCCCCCATCTGCATCCGGCTAACTCGGTGCAAGCGAAACGTCGCACGATGATCACAACCCCGTCGGGTCAGTGGGCTTTGGGTAAAACGCTGGGAGCTGGTAGTATGGGCAAGGTAAAAGTGGGGAAGAACATGGAGACTGGAGAACAGGTGAGTGGTTGATCTGTCCCCTCGATGCCCGAATCAACACTGATGGCTTTCAGGTGGCCGTTAAAATTGTCCCCCGGCAGTCCACCGAGGAACATCGAAGCTCGCGCGAAGCCGAGAGAGCTGATCGCTCCAAAGAGATCCGAACTGCCCGCGAAGCAGCCATTGTTAGTCTCGTAAACCATCCGTACATCTGTGGGATGCGAGACGTGGTGCGGACCAATTACCATTGGTATATGTTGTTCGAGCTTGTAAATGGGGGCCAGATGTTGGACTATATCATCTCTCATGGGAAGTTGAAAGAGAAGCAGGCCCGAAAATTTGCCCGCCAGATCGCCAGTGCGTTAGACTATTGCCACCGCAATAGCATCGTTCACCGCGACCTGAAGATCGAAAATATTCTGATCAGCAAGACCGGAGACATTAAAATTATTGACTTTGGCCTCAGCAACCTTTTCTCCCCGAGGAGCCTTCTGAAGACATTTTGTGGCAGTCTCTACTTCGCGGCTCCGGAACTGCTCCAGGCTCGGCAATATACTGGACCGGAAGTAGATGTCTGGAGTTTTGGAATTGTTCTGTATGTCCTGGTCTGCGGTAAAGTGCCATTTGACGACCAAAGCATGCCCAAGCTTCACGCGAAGATCAAGCAGGGTGTCTTTGAGTACCCACCAGGACTCACAACAGGTTGGCTTCCCGTTTTCCCAGCATTGCTCAATATGATTACGGACGTAGTACTAATTTTTCAATACCAGAGTGTCGCCATATCATTTCTCGCATGTTGGTGACCGACCCCAAGCAACGTGCTAGTTTATCTGAGATTATGAACCATCCATGGATGAACAAAGGCTTCAATGGGTCACCGGACAACTACCTCCCATACCGTGAACCAATACAACTTCCCCTGGACCCGGAGGTCATTGAGAAAATGACTGGATTCGATTTCGGACCGCCGGATTACATCTCGGCCCAACTTACCAAAATCGTCGAGTCGGAGGATTATCAGCATGCTGTTAAGGCCATGGCCCGCGAACAACTTCCTCCCAGTCACACTGAGAAAAAGCGCGGAGTGTTCGACTTCTACAAGCGACGAAATTCGGCCAGCAGGGACACGCTGTCCACTCCCTCCGCAGAGGCTGTTCAATTAGGCAATGACCCTGTGAACGCCTACAGTCCCCTCCTGTCCGTCTACTATCTCGTGAAAGAGAAACTTGATAGGGAGAGGGTTGAGACGAACCCCGGTGCACTTGGTGTTCCACACGCCACCGGAGACTCGATGCTCCAGATGCCTGATCTTCCCGCGCCAGAAGCGGCTCACACGAACCAATACCACGTGCCCGGCGAGAAGGATACTGGGAGAAGATCTCGTCCTAGGGCAAGGACCCATGGCGACGACGATATTGCAGATGGGATCAAAAACCTTCACCTGGGCCCGCAAACGGGGCACTCACCTGCGCCTCCTGCATCGCAACCTGAGACTCCGGTGAAGAAGGAGAGCACTGCGGCAGGTATTCTAAGGCGATTCAGCACACGAAGAACCAAGGAGCGTAGCCGCGATCCGGAACGTGGCAGAATTGGAAGCCCCCACACGCCGTCCTTGAATGTCCAACCACCAGCCGACTCGGCATCCCCTCTATCCAGGGGCTTCAGTGTCAAGAGAACCAGACGTGCGGACCCGTCGCCGACGGCCGTCCATTCTGGGAGTAGCCAACCACAACACCAGGATCTTCTCAAGGCTCCAGGATCGACCGAGCCGGCCTCGCGGTCCAATAAGTTCTTGGAGAGATCGGCAAGTGTGAACTCGGCTGACTACCGGGCTCGCCGCGCTCGCAGGCAGGAAGCGGAAGCAGCGGCCCAACCACCTCCGACTAGCGGTTCGGACTATGCGAATGTGCAGAAAGATTCCACGCCCGGGAAAGAGGCTAAATTGACTCGCACGCAGACACACACAGCTCGGACAATGTCGCTCGGCCACGCTCGTCGTGAGAGTATCCAGGCCCGGAGGGCTAGACGGGACGCCACTCGGGAGGCTAACGTTCCCGAAGAGACCGATGCGGACATAACGGGCGCAGGAACGGCACTGGAAAGTGCCAACGAAGGAGAGGACCTTTCCAAGCCCGTATATCTCAAAGGTCTCTTCAGTGTTTCAACAACAAGTAGCAAGCCTCTGCCCGTTATTCGAGCAGATATCATCCGAGTTCTGAAGCAGCTTTCTGTGGATTATGTCGAGATCAAGGGGGGATTCAGTTGCCGTCATGCACCGAGTATCGATTTGGACAAAGTCGTGGATGTCGGGCCCCCGAGCCCAGACCGCCAAGGACACATGTCCGGCCACCGCCGCCGTATCAGCTTCGGAGGGTTCTTGAACCACGAGGATCGAGATGATTCACGGCATCACACCCCGCGGCCCCAACGTCGAACTCGGGCAGCACCGGATCAGAGTTTTGTGACCAACTCCGAAGGCTCTGATGAGGATGATGGCTCTCGGGACCACCGTGATAATTTGATGGTGGGCGAGCGTGTCATGGGAGAGACCACGACCCGTGTGCAGAGTGATACCGGCGAGAACCTGGTCCTCCGGTTTGAGATTTTGATTGTCAAGGTGCCGCTGTTTTCGCTGCATGGTATTCAATTCAAGAAGGTTGCAGGTGGCATGTGGCAATACCGCGAAATGGCCAAGAAAATTCTGGACGCCTTAAGACTCTAAGGTTCTTTTGGAGGATGGGGGCGCCTGTGTGCGGGTTTGGTTTCATTTACTCGGGCCGGTCGGTTCGAACCATGAGCATTTGCATGAGCATCACGTGTTTCTTTTGTTTCTTTTCTTTTATGTCCACTTTCGGTCTGCAGTATCCCTGAGCTGGCTCATCGTCCCCGGTACCGGTTTGTCATGGTGTACATTAGAACCGAGCAAGGTTGCATCATGGATTTCAGTCAGTTCTTTCCGATTCGTGTGATTATTGGCCTGTTGTATACTCTCCTGGGCCGTTTCATTATGTTAGTTCTATTTCTGCTGGTCCGAAAGGCTACGGAGAGTTACTATTGCGTAGGAATGTTGGCCCTCTCCAGGTCATATTATGAAGGTCATTTTATATAGGTGGATTTGAGAACACATCGTATCCCTACGAACCGTTGGCTTTCACTTCATGTCTAGGCCTACGAACCTTCAAAAGAGTCCCCGGCTGGAGATCCTTAGTCTGTCCCAGTAGACTAGCCCCCTGAATGCAGACCCTAGCCTGTGCTAGTCCCCGAGCTTGGTTACACAACATCAGCCCGTGCGAGTCATGATTACGGACCTGTCCAAGTAGACAATAGGACAGACTTACTAGTTAGTCAATCAATTACCAATCAGTTTAGAGCCACGCCACATAGTTTATGAGTATTTCATATACATAGATCCTTGAATTCAAGATCAAAGTTTAGCTCTTATGTTAGACCTAGATATTGTAATGTTACCGTTGAATTACTCGACACAGTCACACAACTCAAATCTCGTGCGACTAATTATACTCACACCACAGACTATGTACATGGCAGCATGGTTTAGGAGATATGTGCTGCAACAAATCAAGCTGAGAGACAAGTCAGCAGGTCCACTTTTCCTATGGAGTACTTACAAAGAGATCAAGTGCGAAGAAATGCATGTTCTGCTAACTGGTGCATGTAATTAGACAAGAAAGTCTAGCTATGCGGCGTAGAGAGCGACACATGCTCCTTGGAACTGAGTATGACTACAAATTTTGTTTTTTGTTACTACATAGCAAGTCAAAACTGTCCGTCCTAGGTTGACTACGAGCGTTGATTCAATACATATCAACATCAATACTTTAAGTAGTCTGGACTGTTTGATCTAATTGAATCTCTCAAAGCTTATAGCTGATATTCAAGATAACTGTATAAGCCTCGATATCCGAGTAGTTACTAGTTAGCCAGTTGGCCCCTTAGCGCAATGCGCCGCCGGGGGCGTCCTCGGGTAAGCTAAGGGGGACATCCTGACGCTAAAGGGCCGCCGCAGTATAGGGCGTAGGATGATACTCTGCTCTCCGTTAGTTCTTACCAGTATCACACCGCAAAACTTGCGAGATTATTCATATTACACCACCGTCAGAAGATACAGATTGTAAGCAGTTTAATCTGACTCTACAAGAAATAGAATTGTCAAATGTCATCAACAACAAGGCATCGACCCAACTTACGAACAACACAACTGATAACTAACTAACTATCATCGTGATACGCTTAGTCACCAGTGCGGATATCGCGCCAAGAAAGCCACCATTTGAATAAAGAGATAGATAAAGAAAGTTTGAGATGCTCTCCTGTCTCAGCTACAGTATTTATTCAAATTCTAGTTATTGATTTAGATTTAGAATAATTGATTCTATATGTTTGTCTCTTTTTGAGGTCTGATTTCTAGAAGTTGTGAATTACTCACTCTATGACCAGTCACTGATTTTGATCTGCTTGTTTGACTCTCACAGCTACCCGTGACCGAGCAAAGATAAGCAATGACTTTCCAGTCCAATCTATCCTCCCCAGACTGCATCCCTATTGGCCAGATCAGAATGGCCTGCGGCACCTACGCTGCTGATAACAAAAACCCAGTACAACACACGCACCTAATAAACAAGTCTCGACTTTCTCTTTCAACTGATATAAAAAGACCGATCCAGTTTGTAGTGAATGTCATTTCAATCGAAATCACATTATAATTAAAGAACTCAACCTCTCAGATTAGTTAATTTATAAATCAGCTGACTAATAATTTCCTAAATAGGCTAGTCTAAGTGTTAGTTTCCCCCTTCTAACTCTAGGGTCGAATTGATCCTAATCTTTTTCAGCAACCACACTCATGTTGTTCTCCTAAACGACCCGTTTCATTTGTAAAGCCAGTGTTTTGATTTTTTGTGATTTGTCTGGATGTCTTTACTTTCCAAAGAGATGGTAATCGATCTAACCCAGGATTCGGATTCGGAGGACAGGATCGAGGAGGTGAGTTGGGGCCTACCTATCTTCCACCCCCCCCTAGATAAAGGCTGTTTGCGTGTTGTTGGTCTTGTTTTGGTTCTTTTAATGGTGGTTGGCGGCTATCAATCTGTCTATCTACCTACGTACCTTTTTTTGGATGAGGTAGCAGCCATAAGCAGTGCCATGCTGCATTATCAGTCTACCTTTTTTTGCTGGGGGTGGTTCCAACACTTTTATTTTTCTTTTTTTTTCTTTTTGATTTCCTTTCTGTCACCTGCAGCATTTTGTGCCATGTTTCTGCCATGGAGATCAGCTGACTTGATACATCCAGCACGCGCCTTCCCTATCGGGACCAATAGCATCAGCTCTTGCTCCTGCTGCTGCTGCTGCTGCTGCTGCTACTGTTTCTCATCCCCCTTCTCCTTCTCCACCTGCACCTCCTCTGCAACACAACAGATCCAGCTTTCTCTCTACTCTTACTCACCGCACCGCTTCTTCAGTGCCATCGAAGAGGAAAAGTGAAGATGTAGAGTCACTGCTCGCCGCATTTCAAGCTCCACGGCCAAATTCACAGCAGCGGTCTTCATCTCAGCCACAACAGGCAAATAGCCTCACTAAGCAGACCCCAAACCACCACACCTCCTATGGTCAGGATGGACCAAAGAAAGCCATGCACATCCAACACCCCCTCATGAGCACCCGTCGATCATCCCCATTTAATGTGGCCGCCACCAAACAGATTCTCCGCCACCAGGAGAAGAATGAAGAAACCAAATCTGTCCTGATCAGGAAGCCATTCACATACCACACCCCCAGCCCTGGGTCCGGCTTCCCCCATAATACCCTGAGCGTGGTGGTTCCTTCACCTTCGCAACGCCAGATATTAGAACTCGCTTCCGCTAACTTTATCCCCGCTCCTTCTCCCATTGGGCTCTCGGAGACATTCTACCCGACTGACGCCTACGAGAAGCGTGCAGTGAAGGGTGCCTACCCGACCGTTCGAAAGGTCAAGCGGGCCGAGATTTCCTTTGAAGTTGGCACTGTTGGACCCCTACTCACTTCCAAGCCGGACATCACTGCACAGCTGCGTCAGACTCTGCAGCGGAAGCTGGGGAAGATCCGGGGCCCAAAAGTGACCTTTGCACCGGGAGATGAGCATCTGCTGGCGCGATTTGCGGCCAACTTTGAGTTTGTGAATGAGTACAAGATTCGCCAGGGGGTCACACCCGTGCCCGAGGAATTTAATGCGGGGTGTACCTGTGTCGGATTCTGCGATCCGGCAAGATGCCTCTGTCTTAGTAAAGAGGAAGAGACCAATGATTCAATGGTGCCGTACAAACGGGCCGAGGATGATGCGCGATTGCTGGTTCTTACTCCGGAGTTTTTAAAACGGAAAGCGATGATCTACGAGTGTAGTTCGCGGTGTGGGTGTGATGAGCGGTGCTGGAACCGGGTCGTGCAGAGTGGACGGACGGTGCGGTTGGAGATATTCAACACGGGCAATAGAGGGTTCGGTATGTCCCCCGATGGTTCTCATGTGGCACGTGATCAAGTACTGTACTGATCAAAGTGAAGGTCTCCGCTCTCCGGACCGAATCCGCGCTGGTCAGTTCATTGACTGCTACCTGGGCGAGGCCATCACCAAGGAAGTCGCCGACATCCGTGAAGACATCGCCACCTCACAAAATGGCCACTCGTATCTCTTCAGTCTGGATTTTCTTATCACTGAAGAAGACAGCAAGTACGTCGTGGATGGCCACAAGTTCGGTGGTCCCACCAGATTCATGAACCATTCCTGTAACCCGAATTGTCGGATGTTCCCTGTGTCTCGGAACCACGCAGACGACTATCTGTATGACCTTGCCTTCTTCGCTCTCAAGGATGTACCCCCCATGACGGAATTGACCTTCGACTACAACCCCGCCTGGGAAGAAGTCAACAAGGTTGACCCCAACGCAGTGCAATGTCTATGCGGGGAGAGTAGCTGCCGCGGTCAGCTATGGCCGAATCAACGAAAGGCGAAAGGGATGAGATAATCTTCAATCTCACCTACTACCTCCACCTGTTTTACATCTGCACATATTCTTTCCAATCATGATACCATATGCTTGCATTGCATGGCGCTGTGAGAGTTAGCTGATTGGTTAGTTTACACCAGGATTGGCGCAAGCGCGTTCAATTAATCTATTATTTCAACGGTATTGGTTTGTTCAGCATGGCGAGAGAAAGCAAAAGCCTAAGCCTTGATTCTTGTTGCATTGCATTGGGAATGATCACGTGTCATGCATTACATTGCCTTACTTCACTACTTTTCATTCCACTATCTCTGGTTCATTCATCATGGATGGATTAGATTGGATTGGATTGGGTTCGGTTGTCTTCTTTTATTCTCCCACCTCTTCTTTCACTCCGACACGATACCCCAGATGGTGCATTTACCCAATTAGTCATTCATTTCATTGCATGCTTAGGCGCTGGCGCGGAAGCTTTGTCTTATTGAATTGTGGGTACTGCACTGGTTACCATTGAATTCTATTTACTGTCAACTGTCACTTATTATCTCTGTGATTATTCGGTGTATCTAGTATTTAGCATTAACCGCAATTATCCAACGCTGAAATCAACTGACAGTATAAGCAGATGAGAGTATTCATTTGTATTTTCGGCCCATAAATCCAGAAGCAGGAGGGTAGATGAGTGGATTCCATTGAGAATCATATTTATCAAAAGATAAAAAATATTTGAAAAAAGAAAAGAAAAAGGCAACCAACTCTAAAGACGCCATTGCCCATCACCCAAACTCCGTCCAAATCAAACCAAGTATTACGCCTGTTCCAATTCGCTCAGATCATAAACAACCCAGGTGTGGAGCGTTGCACCCTGGTAGATAAGCAGACATCAAGCAAAGCGCCAGAAGCTCCCACCAAGCAGAGCAAAGTAAAGCAAGGCAAAGCAAAACACCAGGAATAACCACCATAATTTAAACCCAAGTGACAAAGCAAAGCAAGGGAGGGAAAAAACTATGTAGTCGAAAAGGCTAGCCACTTCCTTCCAAGACCTCGAAAATGCCACCCATGACGAAGCGCGGTTGCGCAACGGTCAAACTTTGTGTTGAGGATCGATCGCCAACCATCGACGAGCCCGAGGAGAAGACACTCGCGTCCATACTATCCATGGAAAAGCCGAGTGGATCCACCGGGCGCGGCTCCATAAGATCTAGACCCTGCCGCTCGATGGAGTCTTCGTCGCATCGAGACCGTTCCTCGCACAAGGCTAAGTCGACTTTGGAGGGGCGACGGCGGAGGAGCATCAACGAGGGACGACGAAGGAGGGACGAGTAGGAGAGTCGGAAGGGGCTTTGGCTGCGACTGGAAGGGGAGGAAGTACTGTTGGGGTAGTGGTGGTGGCCATTCAGATTGATGGGGTCGCGAGTGAGACTGAGGCGGTGGTGAAAGCGGCGGAAGGGATAAGGAGACGAAGTGGGCGATGAAGTGGGACTGACGGTAGTGGAGCTGAGCGGAGTCGGTGTCGTAGACGAGGACGACGGACCGACGGGAGGATGGGGAGGCACCGTCGAAGCGGTGGTGGAGGTTATCGACATGGAGCAACAGTCGGCGGTGCAGGCTCGTTCGGAAGGAAACGAAGTGTGCAAGGAGAGCCCGTGTGATGAGGGTTGATTGGAGCGCATCGTGGGTGGATTTTAAATTGATCGATGGAGATGAGGTGAGGTGAGGTGAGGTGTGGTGAATAGCGATCAATGACGACTCAGAGGGGGGCAGGGAAGTGAATAAGCCAAAGAATCGGTATGAGGGTGGCTTAACGGGATGTCCCTAATGAGGAGGATGAGGATGAGGGTGATGATGTCAAAGCCGAGGAAAAGGTTGGCGAGGAAAACAGTTAACCATCGGGAGGATTTAGAGAGTAGATATAGTAGTCAGGTGCCTCCGTAGTAGTTAGTATCTAGTAGTAGTTCCAGGCCGCGTGGAAGAAGCCGGTTCTCGACCGGAGACAAGAGGCGAGAAGAAGATCCGATGGCTCCGACAGGTACAAACAGGCACCGTGAGGCACCCTGCCTTATAGGCCTGAGGGAGTCGAGGAGAATACCTTCGATCCCAGCTGCAAGGAGGGAAGACACGACCGAACGAACGCAGGCCCCCTCGTTCGCTGCTGCTGCATCCGGCCATCTGGGCCCCTCCGTTTCCGATCCATTCTTACCCATTCGACTTTCCCACGCGCGCCCTTCTTTCCGACCGCAGTCAACCACCTGTCAATCGACTCCATCCATATCCCATGACGGGTTCTTTCGTCGACGTGTTCTCGCCAGGGTGGTTGACTATTGGCTTCCCCTTCCATCCCCCCCCCCCCCCCCCCCCAGTGCCCTCACGGTTGCCCAATCCGGCAATGCCAAGCAGACCCCCCGGAAATCACAGGATTCAAGGTCACAATTTACAACAGTACTGTATAGTTCGATCTATCATCATGACTATTCAAACACCAATCATCTCGTCTCCTCCCCAAGCTAAACTGTACAGACCGGCCATGCAGAACATGTGCCTCGAACCAATCGACGCGGTGTATCCCTCCCACACGCCACCGCTATGCAAACATCAAGTCTCTAGCGATCAAGAACATCCCCAGAACAATAAAGAACATCCCAAGCGTCTCCCCAGCCGGCACAGAGATGACTAGTTCATGCCCAGATCACTCCGACCAGCAAATGGATCCCGAACAGACAGTACTAAGTAGATGATGCAGGGTAAGATTGGGCAAAAACAAGGCACGGGGAAGGGGCAAGCAAGACACGCCAAAAACAGGAGCAGCCCAAAAGAACAAAGAAACTGTAAACAAACAGTAAACCCCCAAGAAAAAAAAAAAACAGGCCCCATTCCCATGATTCAACATTTATTCTGGGAGATCGTGGCAACATCGCTCATATATCTATCCACTTCACTCGTCATCCTTCTACTCCCCCGATCGACGTCGCTGCGTAAAGCTGCGCCGGATACTCTCGCCCCACGCCGATTCGCCCAGCGACTGCATCACATCGTTGACGTTCATCGTGCTGTTCTCTCGCGAATGCGCTGCGCTGGCTGCCTGCAGTTCATCGTGCAAGTCCGGTCCGCTGCCGTAGGACGACGTCGTGTTGGCCCGCTCCCGAAGGGGCGACAGGGATGGACTGATGCTCGACCATTCCGTCGAGGGCGAGTTCAACACAGATATGCGGCCCAGTGGACTCGTGTCGATGGGCGGAAGCTGATACGGCCGTGCTGCTCTCCCTGTGGGCGACGTCGGGGACAGCATCGGCTGCGACAGGTCTGCCCCGGTCAGCGGGTCGCGTGTGCTTTCAGGAGCCTCTTCTGTAGTCGAGGGCTCATCGTGAGATCCATCGTCCACAAAGATCTCGGGAACCGAGAACTGGGGAACGCCGCTCATCCGGGCCGATTTCTTGTGCTCGACCCGTCGCCGGAATTCGCGAGACCAGTACAGCGTGTCGAAGAAGCCGATCACCGTTTGGCGGCGAATGGTTTCCTCAACTCGCTGCAGTCGCGCCCGTCTTCGCAAGAACTCTTCGAGCCTCAGGCTCTTGCTATCGCTGATCACGTTGTAATGCGCCAGGATCATGAGGCACGAATGAAACGATATGCCACGCACCGGGTCCGCCGAGACGAGGACCTCTTCGTAGAACGCATTCAGCCGTTGCCGGCGCGTGCGCACAGTGTCGACTGGGATGCGTCGAAGGATTTTGGTCATTTTATCCAGGTCCAGCCCGTCGACCACTCTCCGATGCGCCATAAGCGAGTCTCGCTTGTCCACTCGACACTCTTCCATGATCTGTCCAATCGTAAACTCGCCGTCATAGATCCGCATCGAGAACACCCCCGACAACTCTCCCAACAGCCGCGGGAACTGCTCTTTGGTAATAAATCCCGTTCCATCCGGATCATATGTAGCCCACGCATGCTTGAAGCGGCGCACATCCTCCCGACTGATCGCGTACAGCCCACTGCTCTTCTGGTACACATATGAGAAGCTCTCAAAGATCAAGGACGTAAACAGCGAGACAAAGAGATACATGCTGATGATGTTCCACGCAATGAAGAGCGAGCGGGCCCACGGCGCACTGCCACAATCATCTTCGAAAAATTGGCCTCTATACGTGCAGTACGGCGGATCCATCGTGGCATAGTCCTCCATGATTTGGTTCCATCCTTCTCCGGCACTCATCCGGAACAGTAGAATGAGGGCCTTCGGAACGTCCCGGAAATTGAGGTTGTTGGTCTCTTGCGACCCGAACTTCGTAAGACCAAATGCTTGGTTCATGGCGATCGCGAACACAAGGAAGAGGACGAACCACGTGGCGAGGAGATTGCCGATAGATGTCAGACTAGCCGCAGCGGTTTTGAAAAGCTGGTCAAGCTGATTGTTCCGGGGAATAATGAGAAGAGTGATCGAGACAAGAAAGAGCTTGTTCAGCTCATTGATGACCTGGCTCGATGACAAGAACCTCAGAATTGTCGTGATAAACGTCCCGGAGACAGAGAGTAATGAATAAATGTCCCATGAACTACGACTAAAGCGATGCCAGCCTAACCCAATCATCCGGATTGCAACATTCACAATGTAGATGAAGTTAAACGCGAAGAAGATTATCTCTGTGAGAAGATGAGTGGTTAGCAGGAACAACGCCGATACAAGGCACGAGAGGACAACTGACCTCTGATCTGATCCCAGAGAGCCGGCTCGGGATAGTATTCCAAGACCAGCAACAAAAGGTGGAGTGTAAGAACGAGAGTCACGCATCTTGACCAAGGGCCGTGCTTTTTGACGGCCACCCGATAGCACCACATCTTCCACTGTCGGCTCTTCTTGTCCAACGAGCGCTTGGAAGGGGATATCTGCCGGAGAAGTTTCCTCAATTCTAGCCACGATCGCTGCTCAGCAGTGAGGTAGGCAACCCCGGTCTCTTCGGTATAGTTTCGCATGAACACAGACACGAAGAGCGTCAGGACAAAGACGGCACCGAGCAAGTTGAAAACAATGAAGAAAAGTCCATTCTCCGGCGCGACGTAGTCCTGTGGCTGCATACCAACTCCAGTAATGCTCATTGCACTGTCCTGTACGTCGATCCACCCTTCTTGGGAGACAATTTGGAACAGTATGAAGAGGGAATCGCCGAAGTTGTCAAAGTCATAGTACGGATTGGCTGCTGCTCGCGGGGCGAGGACGTCCCAATTGTAAGGCGAGCTCTGGTACTCATCGATGCATTGGTCCAAGCTTCCTGAAATGTCGCCATCATTACAAAGCACCATCCGTCCAGCGAAAAGGTTGACTCCGTAGATAGCGAAAGGGATCAAAAAGCTCATCGAAACGGCCGCAGCCTGTCAGGTGCATCAGCTTCTGCATGCTTGGGATACGAATGAGAAAAGGGACTTACAGCGATGACCTTCCATCCACCAACAATGATGACTGAATGGAAAGTATTCTTGGCACTGTCGCTGACATTCAAGAGTCTGAGGGCCCTAAGAGCCTTGAAGGCTCCAATGGCCCGAGTGACGCCCCAATCCTGGTACAAGGAACCACCGACACTGATCCAAAGCGTTATCAAAACAACTCCGTCGAGAAATCCCCAGGAGCCACGAAAGTACGCATTCGGGGTCCAGAAAAATCCATCTGCAATGACTTTGATTATAGCTTCGATGGAGAACAAGACCGCGAAACCCATATCAGTATACGTAAACCAGTCCCGGTTAGACGTGAAGTGGGTTTTCTGGTAAATTGGCGTGGTTATGCAAGCCAGCAGAACCATGGCGACAATGGCCGCATAGATAAAGGCGGAAAACGTATACCAGACCGGCTTATAGGGATCTACACCTTCCACTCGCTGGACTCCACGTCCCGGTCCCACGATGCGTTGGCATAGCTTTCGAACAGGATGACTGGGCGCGAACATGAAGAGGGACTTATTGTAATTGGGGTGGCGCATGAGGTACTCTCGCTGAGCTCTTTTCCTTTGCTCAGCGGCCGAGACAAACTCCTTGGCCATAGTTCTTGGGTCTAGCTCATCGAACGCCCGCGGGATCTCTAGCTTGGAATAGAAGGGATTCGGTTCTCGACGCATGATTGACGTGGTAAATTTCGACCCGAAGCGCGAGAAAAAGCCTGGCTGGGCTGTCTCCGCGGTGGCCGATGTCTCCAGTGGCACGCTATCTCCTTGCCGGTTCTCTGGCGATTCATTATCATCAAGGAACTCCTGGACAACAGCATCCTTGAGCAACATTTCCAACGCCGCTGGGCCATGATCAAGAGGATCTTTGTAGCGGCTGGAATCTTTGCCTAGCTTGAAGATCTTGGAAAGAGACAAATTTCCCTGAGAGGACATGTTGACCTGCTTCTGCTGTAAGAATGCCTTGACCTGCTGAAGCCGTTTCTCGTCCTCTGAGACATCAAAGCTCTCCTGAATGACAGCAATGAACATGTTCAGGACAATAAAATTTGCCACGATAAACCATAGTATCAAAAAGGTCGCTGAGATCCAAGCTGTGTTGTATCCATAAGTATATGTCGTGGCGTCGTACAGAATGTCTGTCCAGTTCTCACTGGATAGGAGTTGATACATTCCGAGGAAAGAATTGTATATGTCCGAGAAGGTGATATAAATGAGATCGCCGTCGTCATCTTCTTCCGGAATCTGACCGCGGAAGAGCTGTGTTGCGAAGATGGAAGCCAGGAATGTAATCAGGAAGACGAAGAAAATAAGATTCAGTAGACCGACTGAATTACGGAAGACAACCATGATGAGGTCCCTGGTCACCTTAAATGCGAGCACAACTCGATATACTCGAAGAATCTGAAAGAGTGTGAGGACATCATATGCCCGTTCCCGCTTGATCGCTGGAGCCTGGATGATGCAGGTTATCACAACGAGTCCTAGATCAACCCAGTTTCGAGCCTTTTTGTGAAACGTGCGCCAATCAGAGGCAAACCGTAGAATAATTTCAAAAAGGAAGATGAATGTGACGATGAATTCCGTGGTGCTAATCAACCGCTCCCGGCTGTCACCCATAGAAGCGCTCCTCAGGGCTTGAATAGTAAGATCGAAAATGATAATGCAGACCCAAAGCCATTCAGTCTTGTCATAGAGACGTTTGATTGTACTAGCCTTTCGGGAGGACATGTCCTCCCTCTCAGTTGTGTCGATTTTCTGAACGGCAAAGGCACTGCGCTTGCTTTCCTCTCGGATGACTTGAAAAGAGTGAGTGATCACCGCAACTAGCAGGTTGACCATCCACAAACTCAGAATGACAAGCCCACATACGAAGAAGATAGAGGACGCGAGGTAATCACTGTCAGCAGTATAGTAGAGGATGTCAGTGAAGGTGTTGGAGGTCATGATAACGAACACGAGCTCCAGCGAGTTCAGGATGTTGTCAAAACTCATCGTCCCGTTAAAGGGATTGCCACCTTCAAGACAAACCGATCCTGCTGGGCAGAGATAGCCCTTCGGACTAGACGTACTCGAGATGTTGTTTGACTGGATCCAAGACATTTCTTGCCCAGTGGTCGCATTGATATAACCTCCGCAAAATTGTATATTGCCGTTTGGATCGTTTTGGTCATAATCGCTTTGACCGTCTACACCACGCCAAACACAGGTCCTTCGAAGACTGGACTTGAAGCTTTGGATGCCAACAATGGCAAAGAGGAGCCAGAAAAAGCCGACGAGGAACGCTACATGCGCAAGCAAAGGCGCAGCCTTCTTTAAACTCCGGATGATAACCTGGGTTGAAGTCAGTAAATCACGCCGCTAAGAATCGCCATCTGCCTCGCACTCACAGAAGTACCATTAGTCAAATTAAGGAGACGAAGGATCCGAAGACAGCTGAGCATGCTGAACACATAGAGCTGCTGGCGAGTCTCCACTCCATATATAGAGAGAAAGAAGGAAACCCAGTACGACACTAAGGCGACAAAGTCGAGACGGTTGAATGAGTGGCGGAGAAACGCACGGTGAGCAAGTCTCACGCGGCTTTTCTGAAGCGGATCATCGGCGAGTTGACGTTCCAACTGATTCAAGCCGCCCGTAAAAGTGCGTATGATAGAGGCTTGCGGTTGCTCTGACATGACTGATGACTTTCGCACCGAGAATTGTCGCTGCGGTATGATGAGATTCTTTCCCTTCTCCACTACCGCTTTCCGGAACCCCATCGACCGGTCTATGGTGCTGTATTCGGCAGGGTTGATGATCAGCCCTGACACGAGGATCTTGGCGATAATTTCGAGCGTATAGATGATGAAGATAGCAAAGTACGGATAGTCCATGGCATTTGCCCCCCATTTGACAGCTCGGGGGTATTTCCAGACCGAGCGTGAGGACTCAATAGTCAACAGAATCGTCTGGACCATAATCACAACCAATATAAAGGGCTCCGTAAATGGATGAACCAGTATATCACATAACCACATCCGAAAAGCATTATCTGGGCCGAGGATGCCCAGGGATTTCCCTTTCAAAGGGTTGCTAATGCCGCGCCAGGCTTTATTGTCCGATGGCAGTTTCTCTCCGGGAGCTGAACTGTGCAACGAACTGGTAGACGGCGCATCGTGTGCATAATCCGGTAAAGATGGGAGTATCGGTGGCTCTTCCATCCGCGCATTCCTATGCGATTCCTCCCTGAGGATCGATTGCTCCACAACTTCAGGTTCATTACTGAGGTTGACGATACGCTGGGACATAGACTTCATCATCGAGCTGGCCCGCTGCAAGGCTGACCCAGAACCCGAAGGGGACAGCGATCGAGATCTTTCCATCCCACTGCTTCCTGTGCGGGGTCTACCAATGAAACCCCCCTCCAGATTGTGTAGATCATCGCCTAATCGTGACCCCGGATGGCTGGCGGCGGGGAGCTGAAGTGTACGTGCACCGCTCTGATCATCCTGATGAACATTCTCCGAGCCGGAAGCTCCACTTATCGGCTGGACGTTATGAGTGTCCGTCAACGGTGCAGTGTCATTGTAGGTATTAACGCGGGAGAGGTACGGGTCGGTTCCATCCAGCGGCACAGTGTCTAGGTCAATGCTGGAGCCTGCCCGGCTATGTGATGGTGCGAGTGAGGTACTGGACGAGGGGTGAAAACTGAGTCCGACCGACGACATTGCTTGAGCAAACGCCCCGGGGTCCTCGATCGGGACGTCGTCATCTTCTTCATCGGCGACATGAGGATGCGGGCGCGCATTGCGCGCGGCATTGACGGCATCGATGGGGGAATCCTCCGCTATACGTTCGTAATTCCTTCCTGTTCGGCCCCTGCCGGTCAAAGAGCGACCCAGCCTGCTCGCAACACCACCTGGGCCTCCACGTTCATGGTCCGGTTCCGACGGCGCGGAGAGATCCTGCAAGGGGATTGAGTGATCGGTAGAGAAGTCGGGGTTATTGGCGCCGCGGTCATGGCTATTCGAAGCCATGGTGGGCAGTCTCAAAGTGCTAACCGAAGGCAGACATCGCAGGCTGCAAGAAAGGAAAGATTAGAAAGGCTCAGCTCTGGAGCGTCGTCGACCAAGGGCAAGTGAAAGCGCGCTTGGGGAAGACTCCTAGCCAGGACTTGGGTCTAGTACGAAAGGGCTGACGAACTCTGGTTAAGTTAGCGGTGGCACCCCGAGCGGAACTGTGGGCAAGGATCCAATCAAGCCAAGCGGCCGTCAAAGGCAGCGGGCATGATGGGGAAGGGAGCCCAAACGTGTCGTCTTCCAGACCGCGGTGATGATTATTATTGCTCGGTATGCGCAGCGGAGCTTTGCCTGGATGGCGCCAAAGCGGCCAAAAACTGGGGCGGCTTCGGCAGCGGCGGCTTCTGTATGGTCCATTCCAGCCCTCAATTCGAGGGCCCAGCGATTGCTCGACTTTTGATCTTCGAATCGTCCGAGCCTTATGGGTGGACAAGCCAATAAATTATTCCCTGTTCCCCGGCAGGAGGGGGGGAAATCATCATGTACGACCTGCTTTGGTCCCTGACAGGATCACTTGTCATACGCCTAATTCGGTATTTCCCTGGGATTTCCGGCCACTCTACGGAGTACAATAATTAAATGGTGTATCTAGCCTATCTTCTTTCTGTCGGAATTTTCCCTCCGGCTCTATTGGGTTCGAAATTAACGGGCGCCCGCCGCCGTGCGCCACACCAGAGCGTTATTATTATTATTATTATTATCATGCTGCCTACCAATGCAGTTGACCCCACCCACCGCATCCAAAAATAACCCATGACAAGTCCTGTCTCTACGGAGGGATGAGACATCCATGCAAGGCCGCTAATGGATTTTAAAACACGGCTGGATAGTCACAGGAAGGCTGCCTGTCCAGGATCCGAAAAAAAAAAAAAATAAAAGAAAAAAAAATATAATCACTGCTTGCTATTTCGACCAATCAATCAGTGTCCATACGGTTTCCTTGAGCTGGATCCTTGACATGATCCCGAACGCCTTGGAGAAATGCCTCGACGGCATCACCACCACCCAATGGAACTCCTCCCCTCCGCATAAATCCTCCATTTGCAACCGGAATCTTTAGGGCTTCGCTGATGCTCGGTAATCCGCCATCTCTTATCGCCACCGTCAAGCTTGCTAGACTCTGCGCAAATTGAGGCGAGTGTAGAACTTTGCGAAGAATTTCTTTCTTTTGCGTGAGATCGAGGGATCCCAGAGCTGCTTGAGCGATGTCAGGGTCCTGGTCTGCCGCCGCCGCCTCTTCTGGATCGTTTTCCTGTGCCAGGAGCAGCAACGACGGGGGCAAGAAGCTCAACATATTGTCAACGGTTTTCTCGTCCGCAGACCCCAAGAAGGCCACTGTAGTCGAAGGGGAAAGGAGATCTTGCAGAGTAGTGAAATGCCTCTCGGGGTCTTGGGATTGCCGTGGGCCCCCCAAAGACTGCAGGAAGCTCTGCACGACAGATGAAGGATTCGAGTCAGCAGCCGCCCTGTGAACCAAAGCCAGTCAGCCTGTATTCATGGGAAAAGAAGCCTAATCATGACCAAAGTATCCGAGCGTATTGAAGTAATAACTCGGCTAGGAGAGTTCAAGACTAGAGACAAAAAACTGTCGAGATATGTACCTACGCTCTTCCACCATCGGCACCACCCTCCCTCGATCCTTGGCCTTCCTCCCGGATATCACCGCCCGTGGCATCCGGGCCTGCCCCTCCGCTGTTGCCTCCGTGATTGTGGTTCGGGTCATGGTCCACACCTTCGACATCCTCCATTGTCTCGTCATCATCGCCGCCCGAAGGACCGCCCCGGGGAAGGTTGGCAATTTCATGCTCCACATCCAGCTCTTCACCTTGGAGCAGCCCGTTGACAATCTCTCCCAGTCTAAGATCCCTCTGGCTGAACCAGCTCGGGTTTCCATCCTCGTGTTGCGTCTTGGACTGTAGCCAGAAGAGGTACCGTTGGGAGCTCGAGGAGAACTTCAAGACGTAAATGCGACCATTGGTAGGCACCGCATTACCGGCAGGCTTGTAGGGAACGAAGCTTCCGTCGGAGGGGACCATGACCAGGTCGAGCTCGGGCTCCGTGTGGGGAGCAGACCTGGGACGCCAACAGAAGTGTACCAGCTCATCTTCGGAGTAAAGATAGATGTATCCGGGGGTCGACTTGGGTCTGACAACGGGAGGTTCACCGGACGCCTATCATCAGGAAGAGATGCGATGAGCAACGGGAGAATAGATTCAACTGGGGAGAGCTTCAGACTCGACTCACCTCCAGGTCACAGATACCCGCTTTGAAGGTAATGATCGGAGCTATAGACATGATGGTGTAGTCGTCTAAGTGAAGGAGAGTGGCAAGGTATTTGTGAGTATGTACAGATCCCTGCTGGTTGGAGTTAGAGGATGATGGCACTTCTAAGGCAGCGGGCGAGAGGTGGTTTGAGGATTGACGGCAGAAGCTGATCCAGCAATGTACGTCAGTTGGGTGGTACCCGCAACAATGTGAATGGATAGCTTGGGTTTGCGCGGTGGGTGTCTGCGGACGACCGAAGGGAAGGCGGGAAGCGGGTGCCTTAGGCTCGTAGAGAGCGCTATCGGGCTATCGCTATCAGGCCGCTCCGAATCGGCACTAGCGCCTTTCGGCTAGGGCTCGCGTTCACACAAACTCACACTTTCCCGTCCTGGGGCGCAAGTAGCAAGTCACACATCAACTCCAACAACCACCCGCCGTCGACAACCACCACCCTCCCCCTACATTCTTTTCAGACCACCTTCGTCCCCAGCAGCCAATATGTCGGACTCTACTGTTGGCCAGACGAAGCAGTTTGGAAAGGGCCAGAGGACCGTGCCTCACCCGGCTCAGAAGGCCCAGAAATGGTACCCCGTTGATGACGAGTCGCAGCCCAAGAAAGTCAGTACCACACCCTACATCAGAGCCAGAAAACGAGGTGGACGAAGATGCGGTTTCACTATGAACAAATGCGACGGATTGCGCTGGTCAGCGAAGGTGACTCCTATTAGCGGGAGGTTGGAATAAGGGCCAGTCTCGAAAGACCATGAGTTGATAAGGAAATCGCATCTTCGGCCGACCTCGGAATTGTGCAATTTGGCCCGAAATTCGTCTTACAATGGCACACAAGACACCAGAAGACTAGAACAGACAGTTCTGACATGATGTTTGTTTTTATGCATACAGGTCCGCAAGACTCTGCGTCCCGCCAAGCTCCGCGAGAGCCTTCAGCCCGGTACCGTTCTGATCCTCCTCGCCGGCCGCTTCCGTGGTAAGCGTGTCGTTCTCCTCAAGCACCTCGAGCAGGGTGTTCTCCTCGTCACCGGTCCCTTCAAGATCAACGGTGTCCCCCTCCGCCGTGTCAACGCCCGCTACGTGATCGCCACCAGCACCCGCGTGGATATCACCGGTGTTGACGCCCAGACCCTCGAGAAGGTTTCCGCTGCCGACTACTTCACCAAGGAGAAGAAGGCTGAGAAGAAGACCGAGGAGGCTTTCTTCAAGCAGGGAGAGAAGCCCCAGGTATGTGCAACCCGTGGTCGGACTCTCCACGTGAGAGGGCCGGACTATGCGGAATGATCGGATACTGATGTAGAGACCCATCAACAGAAGAAGGTCGTTGCTAGCGCTCGCGCCAGCGACCAGAAGGCCATTGACCAGACCATCCTGGCCTCCGTCAAGAAGGAGAACTTCCTTGGCAGCTACCTCGCCACCACTTTTAGCCTCCGGAACGGTGACAAGCCCCACGAGATGAAGTGGTAGATGTGTGACGCGGCGGCCGCGGGTTCGGTAGTTATTGTGGAGGAATCCTGCGAGGGGCGGCTAGATGCAACTCGGCATTCCCAATTCATTGGGAGGGCGTTTGCAGCGCCGGAGGAACAGCTCATGAAGTATATGTAACTCGATTCGGGCCTCATGTTTGCTTAGGATTGCGGTTTTTTTAATGCGGAAAAAAAGAAAAAACCGGTTGTTATCTCTTATTTCACGATCAGTCCCTCCAGCGTGGCCGTCTTGCAGCAGTTGATAACTGAGCCGAAATGAAAAGAAAAAAAGAAGAATACCTTTCCAGCTGTTTACTTTGTCCTCCCGGGTGAGGGCTGGGAGACTTTTTCATTCATGTTCACTACGATATTATTCATCTCCAAGTTCCAGGTTCGGGCGGAAATCTCAAAATATTTGGGAATCTTAAATTTTTGGGTTTTAGGTTACTATCAATTCTTCCAGGTATCTCTACTACTGCTGCTGCATATAGTACGGAGTATATACGATTTCTTGCGATACTGGTTCCGATTGCGACTTTCATCCCCCTGGATACGAACGCCCGCCCCCGGCCCCACATACAATTTATATAATACGGAGTACGGAGTATCATGACACATAATAATTATAATAATAATAATCATGATAGCAATAAGGATACCTAATAGGTAAATGATGATCGATCTATGAGCCTCACGCAGCGCAGATAACTTAGCCCAACGAACGCCCTGCAACATAGTACTCCCAAACCCTCCGAGTGACGCAGGACAATCTCATTCTATATCATGACAACATATACACATCCAACATAACACATATCCAACATAACACATATCCAACATAACACATATCCAACGTCCCAGGGCATCTCCGCAACTACGCATGCCACTACACCAAAAAGCCCCCACAGCTTAATATACCAACATTGTTAACCCATGAGACATATATCCAATTCTTCAATGACCGGCCTTCATCTTCTTCTTGTGCTTGCGCTGCGTTCGTTTCGCATGGTCATCCAAAGCCTCATGCACCTTCGCCTGGAACTCCTCTTCCTCTGACAGCGAGTGTCTACTGCCCCTAGCCGACCCGGTATCATCCTCGCCTCCCTCATCTGCGATCGTAGTCTGTAATATCCAATCCAGGATGCCCCATGGACCAAAATTGCCTTCCGGCCAACTAAGCAAATGTCTATCCACTCTGCGGGCAATCCCACCCAGAAGGAGGAAGTCCACCGGCATAACCGAGTACCCGGAGTAAGCGAGAGTCTCTTCCAGAGAGACAATTGCCAGGTATATGGCGTATGTGATCATGTGAAGGCGAAAGAGCACCGCAGGGATTAAGGTGGGGATGGTATTTCGCAGAAAGTACGGGAGCGGGTGGTCGTAGTGGGCCGTGGCGGGATAGGGCGCATGGAGTTCATGATACCAGGTATAGTGGAGGCCAGTAATGTAGCGCGTGATGCGATATTTCGTACTATGGAGGATGAAGCGATGGATGCAGTATGCGAGGACCTGAATTGTTGAGCGCGGTTAAGTTTTGAGCGCTAATGCAAGGACCTCAATAGGACTTACCTCTCTGAGTAGCAAAACATAAAGGAGATGGAGACCAATGCTCCAAGGTAAGAAAGGTATCGAGAACGATACTTTGAGGGCACTTCGTGTATTAAAGTACCCTATCCGGACGCTCTCAATGATGGCTTGCACGAGGATGCTCAGGGAGAGGTTAAATAGCGCCCACCCTATAACTTTAAAATCCTGGGCCCAGATTCTGAATCGTTTGCTTCTCGTTGGCAGGCCCAGTTCGCCTTGCGCCTTTAGCAGCACAGCCGCGGAAGGGACGAGGATGTCGAACAGAAAGAAAAGCGCCGATGGGAGGACATAGAACAACAGTCGTATGGCTATGGTGCCAACGACCTCAACCTTAAATGGCGAATGCGAGAGGATGAGGGTCGTCCATGTCATGTAAAAGAAGATCAAGTTAAGAGTCGTGTAGGAGGGACTTGAAAAGACGAGAAAAGAGAGAACGACGGGGAAAGCCAAGATCGACGACGCCATCGTGTACGTTGAAAGGACTGGAGATATACGACTCGACAAAAGGGTCACGGTATCTGACGTCCCCCTGCACGCTCTCCCCGGCACATATTATATAGGCGGGGCAAAATAGGGCCACAAAGGAAGGGAGATATTGGTCGGCCTCGAGGTGAAAGAATGAAGAATAATGGAAGAGCGACGCGCCTGCGGCGGCCGCCCGACGTCACGACGAACTCCGCCGACCCGCCCACTTGCCCTAATCTGGAGCCCTCGCTTTGTTGTCGCGCAATTGGACCTATTTTCGGGTCTCATGGACAAAGGAACCATGCAAACGACCAGGTGACTTGCTCGGGGTTCCAGAAAAGCTTCAAAGGCCTCGTCCGCCGCAAGAGCTTCCCAATTGGCCCACCCCTCTCCGGGAATACATCTTTCAACTCCCCGCGGAGGGCTTAGGTACACAAGATAGGAGCCGGCCATCGAGCCAAGAAAAGGAGAAGGTAGTGGAACAATGAGTCTTCGATTAATGATCAATCCGGCTTTTTCTGTACATAATATTCAAGGCGAACATAATGATGACCATAAGAATAAAGAGAGGACGCGCTCAGGGTATCTAATCCGACACAAAGCATAGCAAGAACCCCCCATTAACTACGCCCTCGGGCGAGACGGAACGCCGTGCTTCTCTCCCCAGTGCCAGGCCTGCCGCCGGAGATCGGGACTCACGTGAAGGAACAACAAGTTGCTAAGCCAGCCGGTAAAGGTATCACGAATGAACGAGTTCCTTTGGCTGCCTCCGAGAGCCGATCCCTTCATGACGTCGCCCACAAACATCGTCGTGATCATGTACTCGCCCCTCTCCAGGGCTCTGATCGCGATGCTTGCAACCTCTCTCGGTGTCTGTGGCTTGTCGGCGGCCTCCAATTTCTTGGTGAGGTCAGGCTTGAGCTTCTGTTCGTTGTCGAAGCCAGGGCTGAGAATGCCCATTGGGAAGACGGTGTGTATCTTGACGTCCGTAGCTGGAGCCTCCGTCCGACACTTGAATGCGCGAGAACCATTGTAGATCTCAATTTCTTGACTGAGCGTATCGGACAATGAGCGAATCGCAGCTTTGGCAGGCGAGTAGGGTGCATAGCCGGCAATGGGCACGAAGGCGAGGGTGGAGCATGTGAAGATGAGGTGCCTTGGAGGTAGCGGCATCTGCTGGCTGGGGCTAATAGGTACCAGCCACCGTCTCAAAATTGCATGGGCTGTATTGGCAGCTGTCCAATACACGGTATCCATTTGGTCCCTCAAGGTTTGCACGGGTGTCTCGGCAAAAAATCCGGGATTGCAGTATCCAGCACAGCACCACACAATATCGGGAGCTTGTCCATCGTTCCATTCGGTGACTTCTGCCATGACACGCTCGCACTCCGCAGCGTCGGTCAGGTCCGCACTGATGTAGTGGAACCTCTGCCGGTCGGTATGAGTCGCCGAACCCTTCACGAACATCGAGAAGATCAGCCAGATTTCCTTGCCCAGGTTGATGTTCTGCTTACCTTGGCAGCCTCAAGGGCCTCCTGAAGCTTGGAGACAGTGCGTGCAACAAGAACAATGTTGGCCCCCTTCTCAGAAAGCTGGCAAGCGACTGCCTTGCCCATCCCCTCAGAACCTCCGGTGATAACGGCAGTCTGGTAGACGAAGCTTAAGTCAGTGAAAGCGCCGATGGAGATGGGGACGAAGTACATACCCTGCCCGCAACAACGAACTGATTGCGAGAACCAAAGCCGAACATCTTGCTAGCAGTGTATAGGATTAGACCGCAAAGAATAGTATAAATGCTCAACGTCGTCGGAGAGGCGTTATAAGAGATGATGGGTAACAGTGGATGCATGGGAGAGAAGAAAGGAGAAAGGAATCGGGGGAGGGAGAAGAGGGGGTTTATGAGACGGGGCGAGGCTTCCAGTTGGGGCAATGGCGCGAGAGCTGCGGCTTCCTGGTCGGGGAGGATGAGGGTGCTGATACAAGATAGAAGATAAAAGGGAAGGCGCATCCCTCGGCTGACTTTCCCGGCCGCGGAGCCCAGCCGTAGTGAGCAGCCAAACAGTACAAACACCCATTGCGGACTAGTACCTGCCGGGCGGTGAGCGTCCCCTCCCAAAATTTTATCGCAAAAGTTATCGATTCGGTGCGGAGGATTTGGTCCGGTTCAGTATTCTCTCCCTCATTCACTCATCCACAACCTATCATGGGTAAGAAAAGAAAGGCCGGCGGTCGCCCTGCCGCTCCCAAATCGGACAACTTGGGTCCATCTAAATTCGACATCGAGGAGAGATTCGACGATTCGGAAGATGAGTTCCAGGCCGGCCGCGACCATATCCTGCTGGAAGAGGCGCCGGAAGCCAAGAGACGTCGGAAGCTAGCTGAGGATGGTTGGTTACCCAATAGCGCATGCATTTTTATACTGTTGGTGTGTCTGACTAACCGAATACTGCTGTAGAGGAACTCCTCCAGGCGTCGGACGAAGAAATTATGGGGTACGATTCCGCAGACGACGACGACGATCTCGACGATGAGGAAGAATTCGACGAAGACGACGACTATGACGAGGACGACATGGATCATGCTATGTCGAAATCCAAGTCGAAGCGCGGTGGCAGTCCAGCATCCGAAGCGTCTGAAGACGAGGAGGAGGGTATCGCCGCTTGGGGATCCTCGAAAAAGGATCTTTACAACGCGGATCAGATCGAAACGGAAGCAGACGCTCTTGAGGAAGAGGAGGAAGCTAAGCGACTTCAACAGAAGCACTTGCAGGCAATGAATGAAGAAGATTTCGGCTTTGATGAGACTGAATGGGTTGAATCCGGCAAGGGACAAGAAGATGCAGATGGCGGCGTGGTGACAGAAGTTCTTCCCCAGATGGAAGTCACGGAAGATATGAGCGCAGAAGAGAAGCTAAAGATACTCAAGTCCAGATATCCCGAGTTCGAGCCGCTAGCGAAAGACTTTGCCGATCTACAGTCCACGCATGAGGCCCTCGCTAAAGCCGCCCAACCTTTCAAGGTCGACGATGACTCCGAAGATGCCCCAGAATTTGCGCCTCTTTCCGTCGTCAAGTTCCGCGCTTTGTCCGCTTACCTCGGTGCCATCGGCATTTACTTCATGCTCTTGACCTCTTCTAATGATGCCTCCGGAAATCCTGCCCCGCTACCGCCAGCCCAGCTACGAGCTCATCCTGTCATGGGATCCCTTGTCAAATTCAGGAAACTCTGGGAAACTGTCAAAGACCTCAGCGAACCCGAACCGGCGACATTTGAAGACCCGAGCGACTCCGAGGAGATCGACGATATTCTATCAGATGCACCCGCGCCCAAGCAAAAGGGCAAGGGCAAGGAAACGCAAGCCTCCAAGAAGAAGAAGGATAAGGTTTCCAAAGCACAGCGCGCAGCCGAGGCAGCGCAAGCAGAGGCAGAGGCACGAAGAGCAGAGAGACTCCGACAGACTGAAGCCAACCTTGCAGACCTTTCGAAGCTTGTTTCTGGATCCAGCAAGAAACGTGTCAGTCAGAAAACGAAGTCATCCAAGGAGGATGACTCTGACTTTGGTGATGAAGACGCTCTCACTGCCAAGGAGGCAGAGGAGAAGGCCAAGCAGAAGCGCTCTCTCCGGTTCTACACTTCCCAGCTTGCACAGAAGGCCAACAAACGTAATGCAGCCGGTCGGGTCGCAGGTGGTGACGCAGATCTTCCTTACCGTGAGCGCTTGAGGGACCGCCAAGCTCGCTTGAACGCGGAAGCCGAAAAGCGTGGTAAACAGAGACTGAAGGACTCGGAGCAGCTGGGTGGCGATAGTGACGAGGAGGATCACCGGGTCGCCAATCAACTCAGAGGCGACAAGTCTGACGACGATGATTACTACGACATGGTTGCAGCTCGCGGCAAGCAGCGGAAGGACGACAAGAAGGCGCGCTCAGATGCTTACGCAGCCGCAGCTCGTGAAGGTGGTCATGTTGAAATCCAGGAAGAGGTCGGACCCGATGGCAAGCGTGCAATCACCTACCAAATCGAAAAGAACAAGGGTCTCGCACCCAAGCGCAGCAAGGACTCTCGCAACCCTCGTGTCAAGAAGAGAAAGAAGTTCGAGGAGAAGAAGAAGAAGTTGGGTAGTATTCGCCAGGTATACAAGGGTGGTGAAGGCCGTGGTGGATATGGTGGTGAACTTACGGGTATCAAGAAGAACTTGGTCAAGAGTGTCAAGCTCTAACTTTAGTCCTACTCTTTTTTCTTGTCACTGCTACAGCACAATTGGAGACATACATCACCGGCGTTCAATGTGTGCGAAAATGGGACTTTGTGTGTACATAGATAATTTTCCCGATGATACAAACTTTTGTCTGACTACAATTCGCCTTCTCAAGTTGGGGCTACTAGCTCTATTGATAATTGTGTAGAATGTCGACTTGAGACCGAAAGCATCGTAAAGAGAGGTGATGCAGGTTGATAACATATCGGAAAAGACTTCCGCATGGAAAATATATAACCGAACCACTACTAAACATCCATATCGGCTCCATCAAACAGCTTCTCCAACTTGTCCCTTGTGCAGTTCATCCTATCAGCCCCAGAGAGATCTAACGACAGAAACTCCCTTGCCAACTTGTCCTAAAAGTAAATAATCATTAGCGCCCCCCAGCTCTTCAACACAAAACTATGAGGCGGATGGGGATACCCGTACCGCATCTTCCAGAGCCTGCGTCTCTTCAGCAGAGAGCATAGCGCAAGCAGCAATCAAATTCTCACCACGAGCGGAAAGTGAGGCGATTTCGTCTGCCCGATCAACAATAGCCTGGCTGATACCGTTCATTGCAGCGCATCTGTTCCGTGTTAGTGGCCGGGGCCTGAGAAGATGATATAGATTCTCGGGATCGCACATTGTTCCGAAGCTTTGGTCGCTTCGTCCAAGACGGAAACTATAGTCATGTTTCTTAGTACTTGCTTCTTGAAGTATATGATTTAGATTTGGGGCCATACTTATAGAGATAGGTGATCTGGTCTTCGGTTTCGGTGGGATCTTCGCGCACCCGAACCTCCATATGGCCAAGTTGTAATTGCGGCCTAGGTTTGAGAAATCCGTTCTCGAGGATTTCATGGAAATGTGTTACAGCGATGACTTTGGGCGCATTATCAAGGTTGAGGAGGTGCTCAAGAACTCCGCATGCTAGTCCGATGCCGTCTGTGGAGCGATCGAATGTCAGATTTCAGTCAAGCAGTTGGGGGTTCTGAGTATACGGACCGTTCTCGTTGGTGCCTTTGCCGAACTCATCTATTAGAAGCAGACTATGGCCTGTTATTTGCTTCAAATCGAAGGATATTTGTTGCAGATCGTTCATGAAGGTGCTCTGGATCTGAGTTCAAGTGCAACAGCTTAGTTTGCATACCGTAGTAGTCGGATTCTTTACCTACCTGGGAGACACTGTCTTGAGTATTAGACTTGACCAGGATTTTGTCGATGATCCCAAGTTCTGCACTTTCAGCTGGGACGAAACTGTAACTCTAAGTCTTGTGACTAGCAAATTCATGGGTGTCAGGGTGGTATACCTTCCCACCTGTGCTAGGTAGGCGATAAGAGCAACCTATATAGCAATATGTAAGCCAGTATTCATTTGTAGCAGAAGAGACAAGCTTACCTGCTTCATGTATACACTCTTTCCAGAATAATTTGGCCCTGTTAGCAGCAACATACTCGGATCACACTCAATCTTGCTTGCTCCTGGAGCTGAACGAAGAGGTCCTGATGCCTCCATCTGTACCCTTCTGCTGACAAGAATGGCATCATTGGGTACATAGGACGAGACTGTAAGTTCTTGCAGGATATGCCTATTCTATTATTAGCTTTATGCGAAGGGTTCGTGCTCCAGTTGCTCTACCTGCCACCCTTGATTCTGATAACATCTTCTTGCACCATCTTGGGACGTACCAGCTTGTAAAAGCTTGCAGCTTGGGCCATTGCAAGAAGACTGTTAACTATGTTGAGTAGCTTCCTCAATATTTGACTTAGGTCTTACCTATCTATTTGTCCACATATATCCGATGCTTCCAGAAGCACTTTCTCATATTGGAGCACTCTTTGTGCGAGGTCGTAAACAATGTCAATCTCCTTCTCTATCAAAAATTAGTAGAATTGGCCATAGGAGCACGCCACCGTGAAGAACTGAGGACACACCACATATAAGCCCGTAGATATCACCCAATTTATCGTCCATCTCCTTCATTCTGAAATCCTTGAAGTATGCTCTATTCTCTGTAAGGAACATAAGATCCCAATCATCTTCCGCACCCCGATAAGCAGCGTCACCGGCCTCGTTGAGTGGAATCGCTATGTTGAAACCTAGTTGAGGGAAGTAAATTACATTCACGTCAATGTCGTAGCTTTCTGGGATAGTCGTCGCAATTTCTATCGCAACCTGTTTCAAAAGGCTGTTTAAACCGTCATACCTGTCTTTCATCCGATCCAGTTCTCTGTCTATCCCTGGCTTCACAACGGCTCTGCCTTGCTCCTCTGAACAATCGATGTCGACCTGTCGTATTCAGGATCCATTCCGTAAGGAGGTTGAGCAATACCTACAATCTCTTGTATCATCCTCCCAACTTTGTATAACTGAGCTGCTTCGAAGGCACGGAGTGCCTGTATCATGTTTAGTTTGCATGAAATAATCCCTTTCGAACAGTACCTTGCTATGCAGAGCCAGAAGAGTTCCACCTGCTGTCTCCCTCAGGGCGTCATGAATGTCAATCCCATAAAAGGCAAACTGACGGTAAACGTTAACCACGTTTTACTTCACAAGGTCAACTGCGATGACATACAGCCAGTAAAGTCGCCCATACTGTTGTCTTAAACCCCATAATCTTCCCGCTTCCAGTGCTGATTCCCTTTCGAAGGTTGATCATCACATAGTGGAGGTTCTTGATATGCTTTAAGCCTTTGACCATCTTGTCCAATGGATTATAGTTGTCGGCCCTGAGATATACGCCGATGAAAGAATGTCGCTCGTGTATAACACCGGATTCTACACTAGGGCGAAGAAACATCTGCTTTAACCTGTTTCTTCCCTGGGGTGTATATGAGAAGCGCTGAAACAGGCCATAAACCGAGAGACCTTCTTTTGATGAGGAAGATTTTCTTCCTGGCCCCTGATTCACCATACTAGGATGAGATTCGGATTCCATAATTTGGAGTGACAGTAGGGTCCTGCCATTGACGAACCTAATCCGTTGTCAGTCTCGTTCCCTCTTGATTCGTATCGATGAAAATGTCTACATAGTTCCCTTCAGACTGAAAATTTCCACAGAAGAGACTTGCAACGCTCCCAGGGCCCTGTTGTTGGTCGTTGACATTGAAGCTCGACGCCTTTGCAGATAAGCAAGAATAACACCGGCACATCCAATAGTCACTGTGTTTTCCATCTCGATCGAGCCGGACATATGTAGAAGCTTGCCTTCTTGCAATGTGAGGTCCAGATTCTCGGCATCTAATTGTTCCCCGTCAACCAATCCATTATGTGGCACTAAGAATTTGATACGCTGCTCATGTCTTGAGGATATCTCCAAAGCCACTAACTTGTTTTTCGCATTCGAATAGTTGAATTCTTGCGATGGGCGTATATCGAGCTGGTAGGGAAGGTAGGAATGCGTGTCTGTGAGATCGTTAAAAGGGTGTAGCAAAGATATCGTTTCCCACGTACCACTGTCCTGTTCAGCCCATGGTTTCTCCTGGAGGTTATTGGGATCAACCCGAGGTGAGATCAAGAGAACTGTAGGCTTAGTCTGAAGGACCACTTCGACCTTGTTAGCTTCTGGGTATGTGAGTAAGGAAGTTCAGACGAACAGCTGTCAATTATCTCTGTACTGGAATGGCGTAGGTCGCCTAGTAGATAGAGTTTCTCTTCCTGCGCAGAATAATAGGAACAGCCGACGGTACCTGAGTCTCTCATGTCGACTGCCACTATGACCTGTTCAAGTTCGTCATCGATGGATTGTTCATATAGCCCACTATTGATTCGATAGTCCCCAGCATTATTAAAAGTAGGTGGCCTTGACCTCAATGTCTCTTGTGAACTGAGACGCAAATTGTTCGATGTTCTTGGTCGTGGACGGTCGTCATGAGTAGATCTGGTATTAGGGGACTCGATGTAAGGATGCTGTGTAGTCCTTCTTCTCTTAACTCGCGACTCCATGACAATAGATGGTGTATTCCTGTGTGTAGAAGTAACTGTTAGGGGGGTATCTCCGGGTCGAGTGGGATGCCCAAAGCGGCACTACTTCGTCAGATCAAGTGACAGTTCGCAAACCGAAAGAAAGAACCGAAGTTCAGGAAGCGAATACAATGATGTATTTCATAAGATATATACAGTTCATTAGTGACATAAGGCATACAATAGATATACAATGCTATAATACAATGTCAAAGAGTAGAGATCAAGTCATCCAAGGTCATCATCTTAACACACTGAAACACCGGAAAATGGCGCCCATTACCAAATGGCAGGAACATGAAATGCGAAATGAACTTTTGTTTCACGCGGATTCGAGCTCAGTTTCTTCAGCGATTTCCGCAATGACTGCAAGTCCACTCTTATCGGCATTGAATGTGACGCGAGCAGTCTGCCCGGCTGTAACCTCGCCGCGAATGATCTTATCAGCCAGCTTGTTGCCAATTTCCTTCGCAATCAAGCGGTTAAGGGGCCGAGCACCGTACTTAGGATCATAGCCCTTTGCACAGAGCCAATCCTTGATCTCGTCATCTACCCGCAGAGTCATCCGTCGATCGTCGAGTCGTGATTGCAGCTCTTTGACTCTGATGTCGACAATATCCCTCAGAGCATCGCGAGACAGCCGCTTGAAGATGATGAATTCATCGAGGCGGTTGAGGAACTCTGGCGGATAGGCTGATTGTACAACATCCATGACAGACTTCTTGATCTCAGGCGATATCTCATCTCCAACCTCCTTGTAAGGATGCAGAGGGTCGGCACCAACAAGTATGTCGGCTCCGAGGTTTGATGTAAGCACGATGAGAGTGTTTCTGAAGTCCACTTTGTGGCCCTGAGAATCTGTAAGGAAACCCTCATCAAGGACCTGCAACAGCAAAGCGGAGATGTCGCGATGTGCTTTCTCAAACTCATCAAACAATAGCACCGCGTACGGCTTCCTCCTTACAGCCTCTGTGAGTTGACCAGCGTCGTCGTACCCAACGTAGCCGGCCGGGGAGCCGATCAAGCGACTGATCGTGTGCTTCTCTTGGAACTCGCTCATATCAAATCGGACAACAGCCGTTTCGGTGGAGAACAGAAATTCGGCCATCTTCTTGCAAAGTTCTGTCTTTCCAACACCAGTAGGACCAAGGAACATGAACGAAGCAAGTGGCCTATTCTCTCCGCTAAGGCCTGCCCTTTGCATCCGGACCGCATTGGCGACTGCGGAGAGAGCCTCATCTTGCCCACGAACGGATTGGCGCAATGTGTCTTCCATCTTGATGAGTTTCTCCACCTCACCGGCCATCAGCTTGTTGACAGGGATGCCAGTAGTCCGAGAAACCACATTGCCAATGTCATCAGGAGTAACCGAGTCGTGAATTAGACTGGTTTGGGTACCTGCGGTTGGCTCTTCACCCTCCTTGGGCAACTTGGCTTCGAGGCTTGGGATGGTGGCATATCTCAGCTCACCAGCCTTGGCGAAGTTTCCTTCTCTTTGTGCCTGTTCTAATTCGAAGCGAGCTTTCTCCAGCTCCTCCTTTGCGCGCTTGAGTCCTTCGATTTCAGCCTTCTCCTTCTCCCAGACCTCGGTTAATTTCGCCGCCTCTTCTTGCTTGACTTTCAGATCTCCTTGAAGTTTTTCTCGTCGTTCACGGCTGCTGACATCGGTTTCCTTGCGAAGAGACTCGAGCTCGATCTGGATGGTGGTGATATCGCGGTCCAGCTCTCTAATCACGTCGGGCTTGGATTCTTGCTGTAGGCGTAAGGCAGACGCCGCCTCGTCGACCAGATCAATCGCCTTATCTGGAAGAAAGCGGTCCGTGATGTAACGGTTGCTGTAAGTTGCTGCTGCCACCAAAGCACCATCCGTGATTCGGACACCATGGTGGACTTCATACTTGTTCTTGATACCACGCAAGATGGAAATCGTAGCCGCAACTGAAGGTTCGCCGACTTGGATCGGCTGGAACCGTCTTGCCAAAGCCACGTCCTTTTCAATCAATCTGTACTCGTTCAAAGTCGTAGCACCGCAGCATTGAAGCTCACCGCGGGACAATGCCGGTTTCAAGAGATTGCTGGCGTCGATACTGCCCTCTGCCTTTCCCAAGCCAAGCAAGGTATGAAGTTCATCGATGAATAGGATCACACCCCCTTGCGCATCCTCGACTTCTTTAAGGACCGACTTCAGCCGCTCCTCAAAATCGCCTCTGAACTTAGCACCGGCGATGAGAGACCCCAGATCCAAGGAAATCACACGCTTCTCCTTGATGCTTTCCGGAACGTCTCCCTGAACAATTCTCTGCGCCAGACCCTCCAAGACTGCCGTCTTTCCAGTACCCGCTGCTCCAATCAGAACGGGGTTGTTTTTCGTTCGCCTAGACAGGACCTGAATGGTGCGATGGATTTCGGCATCTCGTCCGATGACGGGGTCCAATTTGCCAGCTTTAGCCCTGGCTGTGAGGTCGACACCGAACTGTTCCAAAGCCGATTTCTCGGGCTCACCCCCCAGGTTCATACGATGGGTACCTCCAGGAGGATGAGGTCGGCCATTGGCGTACGTGCGTATGGGCGATACTGACAGAATCTGGGGGACATTGCTTAGCCGAGAGCGCGGTAGTAGATGCAATGCTTGTGAAGGTTGAAGGATCCGAGTCGATGACGGAAGGGTGGACGGTCGGAAAAGCCGACCACGAGCGAGGTGCAACCTTGACGACATGGTCAAAAATGCAAGCGTGGAGGGTCAGTTCAAGCCTGTCGGTGGTCTCTGCAGCTCTGGTATAGCTCGAGTATAGCTAGGGGCCTATATAGCCGGGCCAGGCGACCATCCGCTTGCCTCCAAGCGTCGCGAGGCTTCTCGAAGGCTCCACTGCGAGCTGGCCGGTGAGTGGCGGAAGCTCCCCCCAAAGGCCAGATAGCTCCGTCACTCCGTCACCGTCGAGTCACGTGCAGGCCGGAATGAGGGGCTCTGTTGGTGCCGCCGAAAAATTTCACTACTCGGACCCTCCGTTGAAAAAATACTTCAGAACACCTTTCCCCTCCTATTTCTTCCTCCTTTCTTCTCTTTCCTTTTCACTCACCACATCTCTCCCACACACACATTCACAATGGGTTTCACTGACTTCGCTTCCGACGCCGGCCTTACCAGTATGTCTTCCTTTTTCTTTCTTGCTCATTATTTTCCTTTCCTGTCTGCTCTCAGCAGTAACTAATGGTACCCCTCAGTTGCCAACAACTACTTGGCTACCAGGAGCTACATTGTTGGGTAAGGCACCCCCTTTTCCCCTCTAGCATTGGTGCCTTGAAAGATTCTTCCTTGTTTGCATGATGAAAAGAAATTGGTCCGTGTTTATGAGGCGGCTTAAGACCCCGCTGCAAGATTAAACACAATGCGAGCAATCGCGCTTCTGATTACTTGGAAAATCCTTTTTGCTTTCTGTTTTTCTTCATTTAACCATTTTTTCTCGGTGGAGAAGATGATCACCCAAGCTAACTGGATTAAAGCGATGCTCCTTCCCAGGCCGATGTCGTGAGCTTCAAGGCCTTCTCCGGCGCCCCTGACGCCGAGAAGTACCCCCACGTTGCTCGCTGGTACAAGCACATCGCCTCCCACGAGGCTGAGCACGCCACTCTCCCCGGCGATGCCTCCAAGCCCTACACTGCCTACGGCCCCGAGTCCACTGAGCTGCCCACCAACCCCAAGGCCGCTGAGGAGGACGACGACATGGACCTCTTCGGCTCCGACGAGGAGGAGGAGGACCCCGAGGTCGTCAAGGAGCGTGAGGCTCGTCTTGCTGAGTACAAGAAGAAGAAGGAGGCCAAGCCCAAGCCCGTTGCCAAGTCTATCGTGACTCTTGAGGTTAAGCCTTGGGGTATGTGTCCATCACTCTCTATTCTACTTTCCCTGATACTAACTGTTTACAGATGATGAGACCAACCTCGAGGAGCTCGAGGCCAACGTCCGTGCTATCGAGAAGGAGGGTCTTGTCTGGGGTGCCAGCAAGTTCGTCACCGTTGGTTTCGGTATCAAGAAGCTCCAGATCAACCTTGTCGTTGAGGACGAGAAGATCTCTCTTGACGAGCTCCAGCAGCAGATCGAGGAGGACGAGGACCACGTCCAGTCCACCGATGTTGTAAGTCAAGGATCAACCCCTCTACACCGTTGCAACGGTGCTAACGGAATCCCCACAGGCCGCTATGCAGAAGCTGTAAATGGAATGTTGTTTAATGAAGAGCTATGGTGTGATGGATTATTTTATGTTATTCCACGGAAATATACTGTCATGAACTTGAATAACCCCCGTCGACCGAGGATGATCCCGGCGACATAACGAATACCAAAATCAAATAAATACCCATTTAATACACTATGATGCACATGTAGCCATTCCCGTCGTAAATTGGTAGACAGACCCCTCCAACCCCTCCTAGCAACTGCACCAAGTGGCATGAAGACCTGGGGGTGCTGCCCAATCTCAATTAGTTGGGCCTTTGGCGGGGTCCGACAGAACAGATCCAGCCCGGTGCAGTGCAGAAGAGGGCCCATTGGTCTCCCGTAGAAGCAAGTAGCGCAGATTACATACAGCTCCAAGCTCACGAGTCAGTCCATCCCGACCAGTCAATCTCGACGAGGCAATAGTCACCTACAACACTGCACACCCAGATACACACATACACCGCACCCAAAATGGGATTCCTATCCCGCCTCGTGGCCTTCTTCGGCCTCATCCTTCTCGCTCACGCGTACGTGGCTACCCACCTATCTATCTCTCCATTCCCCCATCTAGTCCCCCATACTCTCTCTCTAACCCCAAACACAAACACAACCACAAACACCATTGATACTAACGAAACAAAAAACATAGAGGCTACTCCGCCCACGAACACACCCTCCTATACAGCAACTCCTCCACGACCAACCCCACCGCCCTCCCCCTCGACATCATCATCGAGGCCCTCGCATCCCTAGTCCTCGTCTCTGCGGGCCTTGTCCTCGGCGCTGAGAAACTGAAGCCGATTAGTTGGAGTGAATGGGCTGGCGAGATTGAGAGGGAAGGTGGTGGTCGGAATCCCTTCCTTAGGTTGGAGGAACGGTATGGGTTTTGGGATGTTAGGGTGAGTGGTTTCTTTTTTTTTCTTCCATCTTGATTTCTTTCCCGGGGTAGACTGAGGGGGTGGAGGGATGGGTATATGTGTATATGTTTGAATCTTGCTGATGTGTCTTTGTTGCTGTAGACTAAGAGGAAGGAATTCGCGGATTGGATGCGGGGAGAGGTTCCGGTTCCTGAGAAGTGATGGGTTTGGTTATGGTTATGGTTATGGGAATGGTGGGTCTATGGGGATAGATTGGGGAGGGGGGTGTTTGTATGATATTTAGATGTGAATGAATGGAATGGATTGGTGAGATTAGTTGGGTTGAGGTCGGAGGTGGAAGTATGTCTGGTTATGTTTGTGATGGATATATTGGGATGTTGGAGTGAGGTCTATAAAGCGCGAAGTAGTTGCGTTTGGGGACTTGCTACTCCATATACGTGGTGAGTATATCATTATTCGGGTTGAATGGAGCATGGATGGCACGTGGTATTGTATTGCAGTTGCCCGAATTATAGTTAGCTGGTTATGGTGCAAAGGAGGGGAGAGGGGTAAGAGAGATGGGTGCTGGTCTACCATACGAATCGGTACCTTGACTAGTAGTTGACGGCCTTGACAATCTTACCTGCAGACTACTAATCTTCAAGACAAGTGCCTGTGGTGGCATCATCATACCAGATACTCACTTCAGTGTCCAAGAACGCTCAAACAACCCCCAGCCTCTCTGTTAGTCGAACAGCCTGCAGTCAACTCCCGACAACGCGTATATAAGGGAGGTTATGACGACCCATGCTGTCATGTAGGTATTCGCATGAGTTCTTCGCGTCCCAGATTCCGCGGACCTTATCCGTCATGTCCACCGGAATGTGTCTATCAAAGTCGATTTCATGGGTTCGGAGGCTAGAGCACCGATGCATTCATGAGCTGCACATGCCCATCTACCCTCCATACTCTCGAGCAACGTCATCAGCACCTCGGACTTTGCGGCCGGGACCAGATACTCCAGACTTTTATAGTCTGCGCGTGATGACGCGGCAGGTATTAATCAAAACGTTGTCCGTTGATACTGCCGTGGCCCAGTCTGGTACACCGACCCCAAACGGGAAAGATTGAATGGTAAGGTTGCACTTCGGGTGGCGCGTAAATGCGCGGCAGAGATGAATTGACATTTGTTGAGTAGCCGGAGTGTTTGCATACTTGTGGCCTTCAGCTTCAGTTTCTTGTTCCGTCCGGCTGGTTGGTAGTTGCGACGATGGCATTGCCACGTATAAGTTGACTAGCGCGAATGGCTGCTGGGTACACTTTGGTCAGTATCGCTGTAGTGTCTGCCATTGAATCGTCGTCTTTATCTAGAGGGTTTGATGGTAAACCAAACCTCCCTCGGACCCTCCTGCCTGGCGGACAATCCGGTGACTCAAAATTGGTCCTCGCATTTCTATTTAAGGTGCTATGTCGCAAACCCTGAGCCACTATTGCTCGTATCCCCAAGAACGGGAAGGAGGAACATGTCCAATAGGGGTCTATCTGGGCGGTTATGTGGGGGATACGCTCGTGAGACGTGACTGGAAGAGAAACAAGCGCACGTCTAAGCAAGACACGACAGACTCCATGTCAGGCCCCCCCTGGGTCTAAGACATATCACGATGACATGGGAAGGACGGGCTCCAGAGTGGTGTCGGGGTTGGGCGAAAAAGCAATGCGGTAAATATAAAGAGAGACTACTATCAAATGGCGATGGAAGTGAATGGATGATGGATGCCCTAAGTGGGGATCGAGATCCATTGCAGAGCAAGCACGCCCTTTTCTGTTCGGTTCTCTCCTTCGGACTGGGTCTAGACGAGGGGATCGGTGGGCAATAATAGCCAATAATGAGGAAAAGCAACGTAACCAACCATCACTCCGACAGGCGACAGGTCTCTCTCTGCCTGCCTTCACGGGGGTAATATTTAGCGACCCCAGGGAATCCTCCGTGCCATGTCGCCTCTTATGTACAACCCCATACGTGAGTCCTTTACCAAAAGGACATGGCAGTTCAAAACGGGCGACGTTCATTGACCATCTGATTTATTGCTCAATTTGGTGGCGTCTCCCCACTGGAGGCCTTGGGAGGGTCTCAGTATCAATCAACGGGCGACGGAGACCTGCGAGTTGAGACAAGGGCGGGAGGGGGTGGGATTGGCAGGGTCGGCGAGAACCCGCTTTCCTCTTCTCTGGAATCTTGGCCCGCCTTCATCAACCACCCTTTGTTTATCCCTTTACTATGTAATATGTATGGGGGGGGGGAACGAATCCATTGCTCTCATGGCCTCGTCCTTTCCCTTGCATTACTCGAGTGGCAATTAGATAGGTAAAATGCCCGTTGCCAACCCTTCTTGTCCGGAGATTTGAGACCCCTGATACCCTGTGTACCTTACGGTGGACTGGTCTGGCCGGTGCGCACTGTCTTACAGTGCGAGGGTTGGAACTTGGTTGATCGACACGTCCATGCACCTCCAGTTTTGCATACGTACGCTCTCATGTAGGTACTAAGTAGGTACAGGCCGGATAGCAACTACCATCTTGGCATCTGGCAGCCCATCCGCATCGATGATCATCTTATGGTTCAGATTAATATTTTTTTTCCGGATCGGCTATTATTGAGGATTGACACGCCGAGAGACAATTCCTATGACTATTAGTCCAGTGTATGTACCTAAGAGCATACGAGTCCCCTTTGACCCCTGCAGGAACCGAATCACGTTCTAGTGTGCTGTGAATGTGATGCCGAGGGCTCGTCATGATCTTACGTCAAGAGCGAGAGCGAGGGTTGGAAGGATGATGCGTCGCGGTGGTTTGTTACGTGGACAGCAGGATGTGGCAGTAAAAGAGGCGCGCAGACGGTTAAGTATTGCCGTTGCTAGTGACTACAACCATCTCACCACCAAGGCGACCGACCAGCCAGTCGGTCGAACCCGTCAGTGACCCTCCCCGGGTGGCTTGCGACGATGGCCATGGGAGGCTAGACTGTTCGGACGTACCTCGTATGACAAGCTTTGAATGCGTGGCTGGGCAAGACCAGGCATTCATGCAGTGGCAGGCATGCTCCCTCCGATGAACTGACGAGTCGGTGGCCTGGCCCATGGGCACTGGTGGTGGGCATGCCAGGAAGGATTGATGTGTAACTACTACAAATTACTGTCATCTATCTAGATAGTGGAGGGAATTTACAGAGTACTGTGTAATGGATCGGTGGGCCATCAAAGTCAAATGAGATGAAAGAGGGAAATTTCGGCTGTTTTCTATTTTTCTTTTTTTTCCTTTTCTTTTTTTCCCGCTCATTTAATTTTTTTCCCTCCCCTCCCAAGCCGGTTACATTCAACATTATTCGCACACCCAGCAGCAGATCTATAAGAACAGGACCATCATTGGCGGGGCGCCCGCACGCAAGTGGAGCGCGGCCGCTGACGCTGTGCTCCGATGGGCACCAAAAATAGCCAGGGCATACGCAAACCTGTGCGGAGGAGGCCTTTAGAATGCTGACTAACTGGCCATTGTCCCGTCGCGGGAGAGCTTAGTACGACTCTAGGCGTTTTAGTTGCGCCATCTGCTGATTGTTGCCGGGTCTTGGCAGCCACTCTCCAGCATCGCCTTGCACGCTGAGTCTCGTCGTCCCGCCTCTTAGCCACGGGATGCGACTTAGAATGGCCTAGAAAATGCTGGCCGTGGACTGGGGCTGCTGATGTTGCCCTTTGTCCGGTGGATCCCTCCTTCCATTGCCACTAGGAGGAGGGAGGAGCAGCTGCAGACAGGGCTGATGGAGAGGGATGAATGGCACCTGTGGTGAGCCACTTACTTTTTTCCCCTACCCTGACTCTATTTAAAGGCTTCCCCTGCGCCTGTCACCTCTGCGTCCCTTTCCCTTGCCCAAGTCATATAAAGCAACCCCCACGGTCGTTCCACGAACCTCTACCTACTTTCGCTTCATCTTCTCGCTTCAAGACACTCGCTAGTCTACCGATCGCCTCCGCAACGATCCACTCAATCTACCCGGTCAATCAGATCTAGACTACCACTCGCTAGCAAGATGCGTTCTTCTATCCTCCTCGTTGCTTTCGCGGCTTTCGCTGCTGCCCAGTCTTCTGTTGCGGTTGTAAGAACAACCCTGCTTGATATGCTATTTAATGATGTCTGAGAGTACCATACTGACCCAAGTATAGCCCCAGGGTGAGCCCTCCGCTGCTGTCACCTCGACTCCTGTCATCCCCACCCAGGGATCCCTGCCTGCTGGAGCCTCTAGCATCGTCGTCGGCTCTAGCGGTGTTCCTTCTTCCCTCGTGAGGTCGAAGAGCGCTTCTGCCACCACCTCCACCAAGACCTCCACCAAGACTTCCAGCTCCGACTCCTCCACCTCGACTGGTAGCTCATCGAGCAAGAGCTCCAGCACCAGCACTTCCTCTGGTGCTGGTGTTCCTCTCGCCACCGCCGGCCCCGTCGGTCTGTCCGTCGTGGCTGGTGCTGCTCTCGCTGCTTTCCTGTAAATGGAGAGGGCGATCTTCCTACCTGCGCCTTGATGGAGTTGAGTCTCGACCGTCTCGAACCCAGTCTCCTGGGAAATATCTGATACCCATGGCGATCGAACTTTCCATTTGGGCCGCAGGAAGCGTGGTGCTATGATGTGAAGGGGATGGGTATTTTACAGTTTTCTTCTGACATATGTAACATTGCTGGGAAGGATTTTCTTTCCTGTTCTTCCTTTCAACGTTCACCGCTTGTTCACAAAAGATGCATAACGCGGCGCACATACGAGTTCTCTTCTTTAGTAATTTTTAATCGCTTAATGAGGACATGGTAAATACACTGAGAATTCGCTGCGAGCCCATCTTAACTTTAAGCTTATACATCCGTAAATATATGGTAGTATAGTGTTACTGTGTCACTGTCAGGTTCGGTCCAACGGTGTAGAAGGTGGGTTTGGCGATAGGGCTCCTGGACCCCACGATGTTAATGGGATAGCCCTGAGTCGTACGAAGGACCGTTCATTGAAATTCGCAGAGTTCCACTCGAAGATCCCAGATATTGGGGGTTGACATCTGCCAGATCTGGCTCCGTCGACGGTGAAGTACTCCGTAATCAATTACATTTCCTAAAACGCGTGAGAGTGACGCGAAATGCACGTGACCGAGCCGCGCGCGTTGTTTGGGTCCCGAACGGGGCTAGGGCGGCCAGTTCGATCATCAAAACAAAGAGCGGGCAACAGCGGCCGTCGGGGGCAACGGATCGGGACCGAACCATCCTCACCTTGCTGCGATCTAACCATATCCACAAAGGGATCCTCGTCTGTGTCACTTGCCTGGATCGACAGGGGTAGTCCGCCGAACAGACATCGGCGCAGTCATTGAATCCAGACGGACTTTTACTCGCATTCCAAACCCATTCGGCCTCGATTTTGAGGTCAATGTTGCTTGGGAGAAGCAAATATGGTGAGTTTATTGGTGCCCGATGCCAATTGACTTCCCCTCTTGAGTGACGATCGCTAAAAGTTCTTGTGCTCCTCTTCAGGTGTTATCTTTGCGACGTCTCGCAGCGGACCATGCAGCATTGCATGAAGAACTCCCTCCCAACTATCTCTTTCCCTCCGAAGATGCTTCGGACGACCTGACCCAGCTCACCACCCTCCTGGCCGGACCACAGGGTACGCCATACTCCCAGGGCCTATGGCGATTACACTTGAAGATGCCGGAGGATTACCCTAAGAGCCCGCCAAAGGCGACTTTCAGAACACGCATATGGCATCCGAATGTGGAGGAATCGACAGGGGCGGTCTGTGTGGATACACTGAAGCGAGACTGGAAGTCCAATCTGACCTTGAAGGATGTCTTGATCGTATGTACCCCATCTCCAACAAACAAAACTTGCGATGGCCCGGGACATGACCTGACAGCGGAAAATTACTAGACTATCTCATGCCTCCTGATATATCCCAATCCCGACTCCGCATTAAACTCCGCAGCCGGCGCACTGCTCCAAGAGAATTACGATGCTTTTGCTCGCCAAGCAAAATTGATGACTTCGATCCACGCCCCTGTCCCAACAGAGCTAGCCTCAGCAGTATCTGAGGCAAAAATGAGAGGCGAGGACGCCGGAGCGGTCATCCCAACAGAGCAGGAGGATTCTCGCTCCCTACGACCACGGAAGGGGACCAGAATTGCCTCAGTCACAATGAAAAAGCGAATTACCCGGTATAGTGAGGAAGAAAGCTCTAGCTCACGAGCATTCTCTCATCAACCCTCTACACCCATTGAATACCAGGAGCGGCAACCAGAAGAGGAACCTCACGATACCCCTAACACGACCATCTCCGACGATGAATCGGAAACATCCACCAACGCCAGCAAAGAAAACGACCCTTCTCTATCACCCTCTCCCGTACGACTTACACTACCTACCATTCGCAAAAACGTCTTTGGCAAACGACCGCTGTCCGTTCTGACCATGCCAATGGACCTGGACGACCCCTTTGCCGTGGACACAGAGGACATGACTGTAGATGGCATGTCCGCAGATGGCATGTCCGCATCCGAAAAGAATATCGCAGCGAATAACCCCAGCGACATTCCTCACCGCGGCCACTCCCCACAAAGGAAATCTCCTAAGCTCTCTATCCTCGACAAAGGGATTAACTCGTCAGGACGGATACGCGAAGATGTGCAAATCTTCGAAGATGATCCCGACCCTGCGGAATTAGGCTTTGTGCGTCGAGCCAGCGGCGACGGCAAGGAGAACCCTCGCGCTCTAAACGGACTCAAAGATAGCGACCCAACAATAACGATGTCTCATCCCAGCAATCCTCCCACCATCCTCGCTCCATCTGCATCTACCTCGGTCCCATCGGGCTCGAAATTATCAAAACCAGTGATGGGCTCGCGGAAAGTCTCAAGTTCAAAAGCCAAAAAGGCCAAACCTCGAATCGGCATTCGCAGACTGTAAACATCCCCCTACCCCCTCCTTCGCGGTACATATCTACCCGTATTTCTTTCGACTACTTACCCCCCACCCTCACATCTCACCTCTCACCTTTCACGACCACACGACCACATACCCTATAATACCTCGACTGCAACTGCAAGTTCTCCTTTATGTCCGTCCGCGACAATGAATTCTCAGCCTCTGGCTCGGCGTTCTCGTGTGCAACGAAAATGAATGGATACGGATTCGGATACGGAGGGGTTCTTTCTTTCTTCATCTTTTCAGGCATAGCTCTTCTATTCCCGACTCTTGCATATCCACGGTGTACTGGTTTCAGAGATACTTTCATTGAATATCTCCGGTTGGCTTCGGATTCGATTCGATTCGATTCATTAAGAACTGCGTCTAGCAGTTACTAAATAGACAAACAATCATTTCGTCTCTTCCAGGGTAATTTGGTCGTATAAAGTTATTTGCTTCGTATGTGTGAAGTTATCCCTTGGGACTGTATTTAGTCGATGTGGTTCTGTAGACCAGTAAGATCCGAGGTAGTGATCTTTAGTATGATGCCCTTTTAAGCCTCGAGACCATGTTTAGTAGTGATTGTTCTAAGTTTGGATTAGACGACTTGCTTATTTAGAACCGGACGGATTTCTTGGTCTACAAAAAGGAAGGTCATCCGAAACAACCTGTTAATAATAAGCTATGCAAATATCTAGCTAGAATGAATAGACAAATTTTCCCGAGGCACCCCTCGCAATCAATACAAGCGATGAAACCACAACTATTCTCGTATCATCTTATTCCCGGGTCACCCCGACTCCTTCTCCCCCGAACCACTGGGCTCAGATCCAGACGTCTTGCGAGATCGGTGTACTCCCCAATTGGTCTCCATGAGGCCATATTGCGGGACGGATATGGAAAAACTCGGAACAAGAGATCCACCGTTTGCTTTGGGAGGTCTCCGGCAATTATAAAATAAACGAGCAACACGCTAAGCTGATTAAAGAAAAATTACTGCAAAGCAAGGAGAGGTTGGCTGCTATGCATGTGTGAACCAGTGGTGATAATAGATAGAATAGAGCTGCAAGTTCACCATCATATGACCACCCTGATGATCCACCAAGCAAAGACCAAAATCCATAGCGCAAACATATAGAACACATCCGAAGAAGTGAATTTGTTTTTGGTCGTTTTACAGTGCATAGGGGTTGACCGAGCGAATAGTGAGGCATCTGCAAACACACGTTAGCTATCAGAACGGACTGACATGGACTGTAAGCAGGATGAAAGCACTTACGGAGGGCTCTTGCTCAAGTCAGTCTTCAAGATAATAGGGACACGGGTCATTTCGGTGACGTCCTGGATGTATTCTCCATCCTCTTCCCGGAGCTTGAACAACCGGAGGTACTTCTCCTTGTTTGTCAATTTGGCTTCGGGAGCATCCCCGCTGAGCGTTGCGATCTTCGGGTCAGACCGCGTCCGGTGAGGAGCCTGCTGAAGATGGCCGTTGCGAGTGGGTGAAGGTGGCATGCTCTGGGTTGAGCGATCAGCAGACGAGTTCAATGATACGCCCGCAGCCATCTCAGTAACTTCGGAAACATCGTCATCATCGTCATCAAACAGAGCATTGGCATCGTCAGCGGACATGGTGCTGGTTTCTGTCTGTCTCCGCATGGCTTCTTCGCGCTCCCGGGCACGTTCTCTGGCAGCTTCTGCTTCGCGTGCAGCCGCAGCAGCTTGAGCTGCACGGGAGTTCCCAGGCTTGGGCCGTTCATCCTCAGGGATATAAGCGGAGGATGGCACACCCTTCTCCCAGTAAAGCTCCAACACACGCGAGTCCTTGCGGTATTCAGCCTTCTTCAAGGGCAACTGATCGCAGTGGACACGTTTCTCGAAGCCGTATTCTGGGATCAAAACGTCAAAGGCGGACTCATAAACACAGATGACAATGCCCTCGCTGATGAGATCACCACCGAGTTCCTGTCGCTCCTTGTCCATGTTCCTGCAAGCTTCGATGTGAACACTCTGCTCCTGGGCATTGTGGGCAGAATCCTTCTTGTTGTTACAGAGATCGGCGGTCTTGGTCAACGACTCCAAGTCATCCGAGAACTCAACCGCACCATTCGACAGAACAGCTTCCAGCTGGCGATGGACGACAATATCTGCATATCGCCGAGAGGGGTTCGTGAAATGAGTGTAAACAGGCAAGTTCAGGGTGTAGTGCTGACGCTGATCATCCTGTACACTGCCAGCGAGATAGTACTTGGCACGTTGCATGGCTTTGTGAAGAACCGTTTCCATGCCCTGTGATAATTGTTAGCCGGGCCTTTCTTGATTAGGAATCCAAAACTGACCTTCCGCAAATCGTCATCCTGAACTTGGCAGAGACTGCTCTGCAAGGTTCCACTACTGGTCAGATCCAGACCATAGCCAAGCTTGTTCATACGTTCAACGAAGAGGTGAAGGCGGCGAGCGTTTGGCGACATCTGGCGACGCAGGAAGGCTTTCTCAGGCAGGGCAGTGACCAGCGTACGAGCCACCAGGAAGTTGGCCTTGTAGCTCAGTTCCTCCACAAGTTCCCGGACCGGAGACGAGTTGAAGATATTGTACTCAACGGGCACATTCTCGTCATCCAGTTGATACAGCAGGCGAAGAGGGGGGATGTTGGAGACCCGGTTGCCGAGCCTGGCTTCCTTGAACTTCGAGGTAACAGCATACAACGCCCTGACGGTGTCGGCAGTGATTCCAGGAGCAGCGAGGGTCGAAGTTCCCTGGATTGCGGCATCAACCTCTTCGTAGCTGAGCCTAGCAGAGCTCTTGATCATAGCCTTGCCGATCCAGACATCGTCGTCAATGGCGCCTGTTTCGGGGTTGGCCTTGAACACAACACTGACCGTGAAACGGTCTTCCCCGGGCAGCAGGGCGCAAAGCTCAGTGGAGACACGTGTGGGGAGCATGTTCACCAGGCGATCCACGAGATAAACAGCAGTGCCCCGCTTCTTAGCCTCGCGGTCAACCAACGAGTTACCCTTGACAAAGTGGGCAATGTCGGTAACGTGGATACCAATCTCCACTTTTCCGTCGGCGAGAGGTTTGATATGGAATGCATTGTCGAGTTCCTTGGTGCCACTAGGGGTGACGGTGAAAGTGGTCTCCTGACGGAAGTCCTGACGAGAGGCCAAAAGCGCCTCGTTTTCATTGGAAACGGACCAGTCCTCCCAGCCAATGCTCTTGAGCACGGCATCAGAGAACTCATCGGAGCCGAAGTTGTTATCCCTGAGAAGAGCCTCAGTTTCCACCTTCAAGTCGCCCATCTCTCCAAGTTGCTCGACAAGGGTACCGAAGGGGTGAAGGGAAGTAATGGGCCACCGCTTGATGCAGGCAACAAAGATGCGGTTGGCGTAATCTTGGTGCTTCTCAACGAAATCTCGAGGAGCTTGTTCGGTTGGGATCGCAATCAAAGGAACACGCTTGTCAGTAGGCTTGAACCAGACAATCTTAGGCTTCTCCTGCTGGCGGTCCTGTTGCTGACGGCCGTGGCCACCATCTCTGGCCAGCCTCTCGGCCTCCTGCTTCTCCTTCGTCGCCTGGCTACTGGGACGGAGGAGACCAAGGGTTCCCGAGAACATTTGCCCCGCAATGCGCTCGATAACAGCCACAATGTGGCCCGCATATAGTGGCTTTTGCTCATCGCTGATTTCATCTTCTTCAACCAAGAGAAGGCTTTGACCTTCAACTTCGACATCATCGTTCTTCTTCTGGGTTGGTCGCTGACGGAGACTGCCACGGCGACGGATGCTACCATCAGGTCCAACCTCCTGGCGGTCCCCGTTGGGGCCGGAGTCCGAACGAGACAGCTTGTCAGTCCCGGCGCTGCTGCCGGCACGAGCTTCCGTGATATCCTTGCGCTTCTTCTTCTCCTCCTTCTCTTTCTTCTGCGACCACACTTCGTCTACATCCAGAAGTTCAACAGCAACGTAATCACCCTCAAGGGCACGGTTACGATCTTTGCTACCGCAAATAAAAATATCTGCGTCCAAGTCTGGAGTCGTTACGTATGCGTCGGATCGGTTCTTTTTGTTCACACGAAGGATACCGGCAACCAACTGACCATTGCTCAGCAGCGCAGGCAAGTTTGCCTGAGGCAAGTAAGGAGTGAAAAGGGTCTTGCGCTGCTGCTGCTGCTGTTGCTGCTGCTGGGCAGACAACTGCGGCGGGGCATGTTGGCTAGCCTGAAGACCGAGTCCCTGGCCGTTCAGCTGCCCATTCTGCTGCAGGGCTTGAAGCTGTGCAAGCTGTAGAGGATTGAGCTGCTGGTTACCGCCAAACATCTGTGGCGGGGCCACGACGACCTGACCTTGGGGTAGTTGAATGAGCTGGGGCTGTCCTGGGTACTGGAAAGATCCAATGGAGCCAATGGACTGGTTCATCGAAGCACGAGTACGGTGGCCAGGCTGGAAACCACCGCTCTGCTGACCAAAACTCTTCGGCTGGTCCTGGTTCTGAGTCTGATTGTTGGGTTGGCGCCAATTGCCATCAAAGTTTCTGGAGGAAGACCGCGCATGACCCGTCTGGCTGCCACGACGTTGATTCTCGCCGTCGCTAGCCTGAGGAAACTGGAAGCCGCCAGCACCACGACCAGACAGAGAGCCGCGGTTTCCGCCCACAGCCATTGATTGACTCCGACCATGACCGCCAGCCCTGATGTTACCTGCTCGGTGAAGGCCCAACCCTTGGGGAGCCTGCATCGAGATGGGGGTTGTTTTGTCGTCAGAGCCAGGAGTATTGTCAGAGTCACCACCAGGGGTACTGGGTGCGGGAAACTGGAAGCCGGAGGCGGTCCTCTTCTGCTGAGCGAGTTCCGCGGCCTTTTTGGCTTCGGGAAGTGCAAGCGAGTGACGTCGCTGGTGGCCACCGCCAGGGGGACCCCCGCGTCCACGCCCATGACCTCCATTATCATTCTTTGGCTGGTGACCCTGTTGCTGCTGGCCATAGTCGGAATAACCTGAAGCACCCGAGGACGGGGCCGGAGGGGGACCCATACCGAGGCCTGGGAGGGCGGACTGATTGCGACGGTGCGAGTGTTGAGTCGAGGTGTTCATAGGCACACCGAGCTGCTGTTGGGCGAGCTGTGGAAATTGAAACGCATTCAACTGAGGGGAAACGCCCCCCATGGAAGCACCGCCCTGGATAGAGGGCGAGAATGCCGAAACCTGACCTAGCTGCTGTGGTTGTAACAATCCCATGTTAACGTACTGCTGATGTGTTGCTGCGATTTGCTGTTGCTGCTGCTGAAGAAGCTCGATCTGTTGCTGGATTGCCAGCTGTTCCACTGTTGCCACAACCGTCAGCATCTCTTCACATGAAGCCGTGCATGAAGCTACGTTGGTATCCACATACTCATAAGGGGAGTTAATTCCGACGGGCTTCTTCTGTGGGCAATATGGAGCTTGCGCCCCGCGGGGCCGGGGACCCCGGACTGTCCCTGTTGATCCATCTTCTCAGATGAAGAATCGAAGGGGTATTTGGTATAGAGTCAAGTGTACGCGGTCAAACGGTCCGCTTCGGGGGTGAGAGAATGTTAGAAATGACGGAAGTCACACTCGTCGTGGGTTGTGATTGAGGAAGGCCGATCGGAGGCAGTCTGAAACAACGAGGGGTGAACCTGTAGGATACTGGAGACGAAATATAGGTCAGTAAGCGCGAAGACGATAAGAGGAGAGCAGCGAGTATCGAAAAGTATGAGGATGAGTATCACGATAACAGGGGGGAGGTAGATAGGGAAAGAGGGGGGGGGGGGTTGTGGGCAACGGAAGCTGCGATTACCCCATACAAAAAGTGACATCAACCAAGGTACAGCTGGCAGGAAGCGAAACAAATGGAGGCGCGGGGGGGGGGGGGGGGGGCAACAGAGACAGTCCGGGTAAGGAAACCAGCAGCAAACAGAAAGATTGGCGATGGGAAGCACGCGGCTCCAATTGATCTTACCTCTAAACGATCGTCCGGCTCAGAAGGGATCTGAAGTTGATCTGATTATCGGACTTCTCCTTTTTGCACGGAGCGGGATAGTCCCGGTTATATGGCGAAGGCAGCGGTGACCGGTGGATGTCTCAGAGAAATGGGGGTTGCACGAGCCCCAAATCAAAAGAAGCCAAGGCAATATATTCAAACAGAAAGCAAAAATTGGGATAAACGGACACCGGGCGGGGAGATTGAAAGACAGCCTCTGGGAGACAGCAGGGACCGAAAGAGAGGATGAAGCTCGACGAATCGGGGGGAAGCTGAGTTTAGGAGGAAGAGGAGGGGGGAGGCACCGAGTAAGCGGATGGAAGCTCTTGTCGGTAGACCCCAACTGCCATTCGTCAAGCGACCACCGGCGTAGATTCCCCAAGCTTCACTCAAAGGAAGGACCTTTTTTTATTACCTTCCGACTTTTCTTGCTGGAATTTCTGGGGATTATGGGACAAATAATTTTTTTTTCGAATCGATTTGCAAATTTTCCAATGATGGGGACTTTCGACCGAAGTGGGATTGATGGTACGGAAGAGAACGGAGGTCTCCTCAGTAGCAGAAAAGGGGGGGCAACTCAGTCCTGAATTGAAAGGCTTATTGAGTTGGCGCTTAACCGTTGAAAAACGGGGGGAACACAAGAACAGTTCCTGTCACCAGATGAGACTGATACGATTCTCTTGGGTTTCGTAGTTCCAAAAAAGACACGAGGCAGAGAGATATCTGACAGAGAGAGAATGACAGATAAGCCAGGTGATGATACAGGGAGGTGGGATCGTCGACCTGAAGGAATGATCAGGAGCGATGGAGGAAAGAGGGGAGGGGAAATCCAAAGGAGAGGGACAGTGAAAAAAGAAGAAGAGATAAGAGGGGAGGGGGAGGAAGAAGGAAGAAAGAGGATGAGGTGAAGGTGAAGAGGGAGGAGGAGGAGAGAGAAAGAAGTTGAGTTAGTCTATTAGTAGCAGCAGCACGTCGTAGTGGTGAGCAGCACTGCAGCATCCAGCAGTAGCTTACTTGCTTAGTAGGTGAAGCAGGGTACTAATAATACTCCAACCAGACAAAAAAAATACCTAATATAATACTCACAATTAATAGGTCCAAAGCGAAGAAAGGACGTTCAACCAATACGCAGGTTAATACAACAATAATATAGCAGCAACCTAGAGATGTGGGGGAAAAGGCCGATGAACATCAGGGAAGACCACGCAGGAGCTTCCCACCTTCACTGACCCGTTTGGACACATTTCCGATCATCCTGACCTATTCACATTGCTGATGAATGACACGCCCTCCCAGAAGAGCTTCGCCCGCAGACGAATCCGAGGGAGTGGTGCATTTAACTTGTCACTAAACCAAAGTTACCATACTTGGGGACCAACAGGGTCTGGCTCGGGGGGATTCATTGCATCTTGGCTCTCGGCATGTCATCTGGATGGCAATGCCTCTCTACTGACATTCCCTTGTCTGAACAGTCCGCTTTTGCTTCGCAGACCTGGAGGAAGAGGCATTGATTTGGGGCTTGTCTTCACCCTGCGAAGATCACCCCTCAATCCTTCGGCATTGTAGATGACGAACTGCGTGCTCAACGGCCGGGTCGAAGATCAACTCCGGAGAAGGTAGAAGGCGGTAAGTATCCGTGGAGCTATATCTGGTACGATCGCTGTATCGAAACTTTCTGCTATTTGATATCCACACTGCCCGCCTATTCCTCTCAGAGGCAACCTGCATGCTTTCCATTCTCAGTAGTATGTCGTGGCTCCAAGAGTCCGCAATCGATATGGGGCACTGTCCCCAGCTTCTAGATTCTAGGGTCAAATGACATGCAGACAGCTGGGATTGGTGGCCTTAATGCTGGGATTGGGGGACATTGGCCTTCACTCTTCCAGATAGCAGATAATGTTCTGTTGGTGCGGGCGTGATACGTATCCAATGGTATCGATACCCTCCCTGATGCTGCGACCGGTCCAATAGTGGCCCGCTATTGGATCCACCGCCGATGTTTGGCGGGGCTCCTGACAAGACCATGTATCAAGGGTGGCCGAGGTGGGCGAAAAGGTGTTGGGGTGTGAGAGACAAATTAATTCAGAGGCACTGAGACCTACTTAGTCTTTAGAAGTACTAGTCAGTCAGGAATAATATACGCGAGGTCTCGGATGTGCTTCCCAAGCTTCCCCGGCGTGGTGCGCATCCCATGATGTTCATAACTTCATGATGATGCAAAAGGGCTGCTGCCGGTCTCCAGGCCATCCCCTCCGACCGAGGAACGGGTGACCGAGCGATCCATGTTTAGCTGGTCGGTCTGGTGCAGTAGCTGCCCCGTCGTACCGTAAATATGGTAAGCGGTGCTTCCCTCCGGCCCATTGGTTTCGCCTGTTTGCCAAGTTTGTCTTGCCGGCTTTCAAGCCTCAGACGGCTTCCGGGCGCGCATTGAGACCACTGAAGCTGTCCGGCTGACTCAGCACCGGAGCTGTGTTGTTCCCGCAAAACGTTCGAGCCTCGTTCGAAGATCGCATACCAGCCATCGCCTGTAAATCGGCGGTTCTTAGTCCAATCCTTCGCTTCATCGCCCGACAGCCGCCGTTCCTATTTGATATCATTCCCTAGCACTCTCTCTGTCCAGTCAGTACTGTTTTTGGCCACCCGGGCCCATATCGCGTGGATTATCATCCTCCCACTTTCCCGGGTTGTAAGTGAATGATCTGAGGCAACTAGTTCCAGTGCGTGTTAGTCTCAGGCGCGGAATTGCTAACAGAAATCCCTCCAGCTTGCAGTGCGGTGTAGGCAACGATAATTGAACGTTACCTACGCTTTATACACATTCCTTCCATCTTACGGAATGCGATTCTAACTTGTCGGCACCTACCCCGATACCAGAAATTGGCTCTCAATTGTGTGCGTGACTAAATTATGGTTGCGTTTACTGCATCTCTCGAGGACCATTGAATACAATCTCTTGGTTGACACAGCTGGAACAAGCCGCTACCACACTGAGACCGCCTGATGCGAGCTATGATCTACACGAAAGGTTGATTTGCTTTTGGAGAAACTACCGCGGAAAAAGCTGCCACCCCCTTAGCGCAAACAAGCCACTCTTTATCGTTACAGCAACACCCCAGTGTCAGCAGACGTTCTCTCCCGAACAAACAAGATGGGGCGCTTGAGCTACCCCTCCCAGCTAGACAGCCCGTCTCGACAACTCGTCTTGGACCTAGCGCGGGACCTTGAACAGCTCCGAGTACACAATACCGAATTGAAAAAAGTCAAGGCCTACGAACGCCGGTCCTTTTATGAGAATCTTGATCGGATCGATAGCGAGCGCGAAGCCCAGCACAATGCCGCCCTTGACAAGGCCGCTGCTCTGCATGACCAGGTGCTAGAGGAGGCAGAGGAGACGCTGCGCGCGCACCAAAGAGCGGTAGAGGAGGAAAACCGTCGGAAAGAAGAAGAAGCCCGGAAAGAAGCGGAGCGCATAGAGCGAGAAAAAGCAGAAAGGTTACGACGAGAGCAGGAGGAGGCTGCACGACGTGAGGCTGAACGACGAGCAGCAGAAGAGGCAAAGAAGAAGGCAGAGGAGGAGGCAGAGAGGAAGAGAAAGGCCGCACAGGAAGAGCAGGAGAGAAAGGAACGAGAGCGAGTGGAAGAGGAGAAGCGCAAGCGCCAGGCCGAGGCGCAGAAGGCAGAACAGGAGGCGTCGCAACGCCAGGCAGAGGCCGCGCAAAAGGCACAGACAGAGCGACAGCGACAAGTTGGCGGCAGCCGTCTTAACGAAGCCGAAATCAAAACCCAAGCACGCTATGTCGAATTGCACCAGCATCTCAAGCAATTTCGACAATATTTGAAAAACGAGGCCAAAACCAATGACATCGTCAAGCAGAACATGGGTGATTTGCGGCGCACTATCAAGAAGTGTGTTGGACAGCTACGTGAAGGCACTGGAGCCAACCAAGTCCAGGTAGGTGTCGCACTGCGCGTCCGGTAATCATGCGAGCTAACCTCATCGACCGCCAAACAGCTTCGACAGATCCAAGCGACTCTTGCGAAAGCCGCCGCCATCCCAGAGCCATCGGTGGACATTCGTCAGTTTATCGCCTTTCCGCCCGAGAATATCGCTGGTTCGGACGACAACAAAGCGCCTGCCCTCCTGATCTACGCCTTGAATATTTTCTCCAAGTGCCTGATCTCCTCTCTCATCACGGAGGCCTCAATCAACCTGGGCCACGCCGAGCCGGTCGGGATTGTCGCGGCGCAGATATTCTCCATTGATGCGTTTATCTACAAGGGCTGCCACCTGGTTGACATCCTTTGGGCCAAGTACCGTGTCGTGTGCCCGGCGTTGTGGGGATTCTATGGCAGTGAGAAGACCGAAGGCGGCCGGCGAGCGCTGGGCTGGTGGCGCGACGGCGGTTCGGACGGGCCTTATGTCAGCGAACAGACCCATGCAGACCGTATGACAGCCCTGGGCGCCGGCTATGCGGCCCTGACCCTACGCAATTTTGGCCGGACCAAGCGTCAAAACCCCTTCCCCAACACCATGTTTTGGTATAGCATGCACAAGATCCTGTCGATCCCCGCGGCGGAGATCCAGGACACCCATGTCACTCTTCTGTCAGCCATGCTCAAGTCCTCGGCCGAGCGAATTGTCGGTTTCTTCGGGCATGTTGGACTGGCGTTGATGAGGAAAGCCATAGTTGAGTTACCGAACAGTCTGCCTCGCCAAAGCATGAGCGTCAACCAACTCAAGCTCCTCAGGGATCTGTACAAGCGTGAGAAGAACATCATCCTCTGAGGCGCGGTCGCGAGGAGGTCACTTTTGGGTTGCGTCAGGTCCTCTTTTTTTGCCTCCGACCTATTCGTTTTCAGGCAGGACAGGTGGCCCCACACCAGCTGTCCGATTTCTAGGCGATGCAAGGCCGTGACCGTGGCCGTGCATCACAATCCCTGCATGGTGTGACAAGATTTTGAAGCTGGCCGGTATCCCCCGGTGCCATGATGCCGTCGGACCCAGCACTGGCGCCAATTAGACAGTTGTTGTCCACAATATCTACACCGTACGGGGTGGAGGACCCTGTTTCCCCACTCCACCATACCATTTCTCTTGTATATTATCTGCCTGGGATCCTGCAGCGAGGGCCCTCTCTAGATATTCCTGAATTTAGAGGAAAGGTTAAACACCGGTTTGCGCCGGAGGGAAGTTAAAAGGGCGACTGCTGGCAAGGCTTTGGTGCAACCAGCCCCGTTGCGGTAGGATCGCCGCCGAGAATCATCCGATGGAAGACCGTCCACGCATCACGCCACTGATGCGATCTGTCCAGGGCAGCCTCCGTCTTTCCCGGCCGCTTAAGGTTGCGCAAGAGCAGGAATCCTTCCAGGCTCGGTTGCCAGATTCCGGCGGCCCGTCTCAGCCTATGGGGCGGTTGCCGAGTCGATAATTGGCTTTATTCGCACGGCATCTCTTAACCCATCCGGTATACACCATCAGCGCATCGGCCGAATGACGCCAGCAACTCCCCGTTGGGGAGGTTTGTCTCCCAAATCTCCCAACATGACACAAGAACTACCTGCCTGGTCCCTGCCTGGTCCCTGTCATGGCCCCTGATGACGATCCACCCTATTCGCCCTACCTGACCAGGTGTCTACTATCTAGTCTCGCGGATGTTGTCGCTGCCGTCCTTTTCATGCCATATAAGAATGGCCGTCCACCATCCCAAGAATGTGTGCGTGGGACAATTAATACCCGGTGAATATGTGAATCCTCTTACCCAATCTCTACAATCAACCCATCAATGGCTGTCAATCTTCCTCTCGAGCTCATCCACGGTATCCTCGACAATGTCGACGTCGAGACCTACGTCGCTGCACGGTCGGCATGTCGTTTATGGTGGAATGCAGCGTCGATGTCTTCTGTCCTTCGAAGCGCTCTGAAGGAAACCCCCGTGTCGATACCTCCACGAACAGATCTCCTAACAAATGAAGAGTGGAATGTTTACTTTGACCGAATTGCATGTTTGAACCTGCTGGGCCACCGGACGCACATCGACAAAACAGAGTCTAGGCGTGACCTTCCTGAGAATTGCACCCCTACTACTGTGCTAGCGGCATCTCATGATGGCCAAAAGCTCGTGGCTCTGAAAGGGTCACGAGCAACCGTGTACAGCCATCCAAACAAGCACGGGCACTGGGAGTTCTCCTTGGCCTCGTCACTCTATCCGCTCTGGACCTCGGTATGCCGCGCCCTAACGAACGGAGGTAGTACAGGCTGCATGTCACTCAACCAACACTACGCAAAACACCGCATCGCCATCTCCTCACAAGGCCACCTTCTCGCCGTCGGACTGGGCAAGACAATTCAAATCTACAGTCTTTCCGGCGATGCGGACGGTATCTCCTCTCCGGCCGAATACACGATCAACCAGAGCAACACCGTTTTCGCAAGTCCCCCAAATGCAGGCTACGAAGACACCGACGGCGTCGTCGAGTCCTTAGAATTCACCGACGACGACACACTCCTCCGTGTCGCAATCGACAATGATACAACCACCTTCCAGCCGACTCGTGTACGCTACCTGGGCAATCCGCAGGACGCCTCCACCTACCGGTGTTGCCGAAATCTCCAATACTGGCGCGACAACATCCACCACATCTACCTCGACTCCGCCTCTATGGCCATCACCCTCGGCGCCGGAGAAGAGAAGATCATCCTTCGAGGCCTGCGCCTCCTCCCGACCTCCAAACCGACCCCTCACCAACACCAAAAACCACAAGACCCATCCTCATCATCCCAGTACTTCACCGCATCCATCGAATCCCCAACCACAAAATCCTACTGCATCGGCCTCGTCACCACCTCCCCAACCTCCCCTCAAAAAGTAACCCTCACCCGCCTCCTCCCCTCCCGCCAACACCACTCCGACCCCCTTCCACCTCCACAACAACCTCCAAACC